>NC_068326.1:22414780-23061030 GCF_000147395.1 Oryza glaberrima
TTAATGAGTTATAAGATAATTAGATTTTTATAGGTAAATAAAATCTCTTATAAAATATGGACAACATAAAATCCTTTATATATATATATATATATATATATATATATATATATATATATTAATCTTTAGCCCAATCTTTTGTTGCTCCCAGGCTTCCTTTATAAAAAAAAATATTTTGGACATATGTACGTTCTGTATTAAGAACAACAATTTGAAAGTGCAGCCACATCTATGGTGTTTCTTTACGGGTAATATCATCTGGCAATCTCAACTCCAAGCATATTTTATCTTGAAATGTAGTTGTCTTTTAATCATCCGTAGATTAACAAACCTGATGAAAAGGAGAGTGGTACTACAATATCGTAGTACAAAAAATATATGGCGCGCCAGCCTTGCGGAACCCCGGGCCAACCTGTCCGTTGCCATGGGGCGGTGAGTTGCCCAAGATGCGCCGCAAGTGGTATGCAGGTGCGCGCGAGCTACTACGGCAATCATACGGTCCGCAAACGGCAAAACCACCCACACCGCGCCAGCCAACAGTCCACCACTGCATCTGCATGCAGCATGCGTCGAACCGCTCGTCGCGTGCGGCTTGCCAAGTGGCTTGCGCGCACCAGCAGCCGCCCGCATGCAGCGCACCACCTGCCCATCCATCCATGCATGAGTACACAGCTCTGCCGTTTGCAGCAGGGGCCGGGGCGTAGGCTAGCGTTCGTCGTTCATCATCAGAGAGAGCCTGCAGCTGCAGTGCAGGCGAGGCGAGTACTGTACTGTGTAGTTCAATGCGTTGTGTACTGCGGCCGGCCACACACACGGTTCAACTGCTGTTACAACACCACGTCTCCGCGAGTAACATGGCCAGCCTTTATGGTGCACGTACCTAGAGTCCAGCGTAGCGCTGCGTTCATTCATGTGTCAAAGTCATTCAAGATTGGTGGCTTGGTATTCAAACAAGCTTAAATACGGTGCGTCGGTCTATCAACACTTGTCCATCATAGGACGTGTACAACACTATACAATGCACGCATATGGAGACCCGTATGCATGTGCCATCGACATATACTGAAGTACATGTGACATGCTGACATCTCCCTATGCGCCTGCAATTGCAAATTAGGCTGTGTTTAGATCTAAAGTTTGGATCCAAACTTCAATTCTTTTCTATCACATCAATCTGTCATACACACATAACTTTTCAGTCACATCATCTTTAATTTCAACCAAAATCCAAACTTTATGCTGAACTAAACACAGCCTTACAGCAAATGGGCCAAGGATTAGGAAGCAGGATCTGAATCCAGGAATGTGTTCTACTCTGTTTTCTTTTGCTTTTAAGATGGCCCGCACCCATTCAAGGCGAGTAGAGTCAGAGCAAGATCGTGATGGACCGACCAGTTGAGCATCAGGCAGAGCAGAGAACACATGACTGACCACGTGTACACTCCTTGATCAGCATCTCGATATGTACATAAAAAATGCCATTTCTTTAATCTTCTTCACACTTGTATGCACCCGATGTAAGAGAACGGACCATACCGATTAACCAATTCAGCCTTGCAGTTAGCAACAAGACAAGACAAGACTTTGATTTCTCCGGCTCGCCCAGTAATTAATCACTCTCAGGTAAGTATATATACGAGCTAGTTACAGGTCTTTTTTATTCTTTTTTTTCCATCGTTGGCGTCCACGCAAACGACGGCGTTTCCAGCCTTGTTTTCCTCCTCCGAAACGTTTCATGGGAATTTTCTTCGCGAGCCATTTGCTACCTCCTCTCGGTCGATACAACTCTCGTTGCTGAAGAAAGCTCAGATTGTCAAATTGACCCAAAGCATGAGGTTAATTTAGACGTCACCGTTGTCCGGAAGAAACGACCTGGAGGAGTTTGGTAGTGGTAACAAACATAATGGAGCCAAAATTAGCTAGCATGAGCCGTGCGTGTGTTAAGAATAGAAGAGTAACTATCGGGTGTTTTATAAAGTGCACCCGATACCGATATATTCCATAGAAGTTCACAACGCATAGCAAAGATTCCTTTGTGCTAGGCTAGCTGCTAGCTTCGTTTCGTAGGATTACAGATCGTCGGTGGCTGAATGATTTTTATAAAATTATTTGTGAGTACAAATTAATAGATAAATCAAATATTATAAAGGTAAAAAATAAAACAATATTCCCAAAATTCATCCATAAATAATAAGTTTATAAAAATCGAACTGCCTAAGAACTCAGGGAAGTATACGTGTGTTAATCTATTATTTTGTACAAGAATAATAATCCTTCCGTTTTAATATATAAGGATTTCTAATACTTAAATATTGTTTAATTTTCTAATAAGAAACATCGAATTTTTTTCTTCTTAACATTAACCTCTACTATTTAAAAAAACTTATATTTTGAAATTGGGGCACGGCCAAAATGGGTGTAACTACGTACCACATCCATAAAAAAAACCAATCCTATCTATTATGAATCTAGATGCATGTATGTCTAGGTTTATTGTTATGAGGTTTTTTTTTTACGGAGTAGTACGGCAGTGCTGTGAATAAATCCGGTGCACCGATCGGGACAAGAGCCGGTTAACCGATCGATCGCGCGAGATCTCGAGGTAATTGTGCAGCGCGCCCGCGCGCGACGACGCGACGTGCGCTCCGCGCGTCCGTTCCGGGAGAGATCAGCGCATATGAGAACGCATATTCGTGGTGCGCGCGGGGTCGGTCCGCGGCGGCGGCTGCCTGGCTGCCCTGCCTGGCGGAGATCCCAACGTACGTGAACGATCGGCTCGTCGCTCGCGCGCCACGCCGATTTTTCTCACCCCGGCTGCTTTGTTTGCTGTGACGACGACCGGGAAACGTTTTTGTGCGTTTTTCTCCCTCCTCTCCTGCCACTGGCGTACGTTTTCGCGGAAATACCCTTCGGTTGTACGTATCTGTGTGCACGGTAACGCATGGCAATTGGCAACATGCATCTAGCTAGCAGCGCTGTTCCGTGGAACGCATGCCGTTGCACTGAACCACTCGTCAACGCGTAGTAGTACGCCTCAACGAGTCGACCGCGACACGCAGACAATATGCGATTAATTCCACCGGTTCTATCGGGCAGTCGGCACAGGGAAATTTAACTATTTGCGACATGGCAATTAACGATTTGCCACACCGTGTCTATGATATGTGGGCTCTCATATATCTATGAATGTGGGCTCTCATGTGTCTATGATATATGGGTTTAGTGGCAAATCTTTAAGCACCACTCATAAGAGTGGCAAATAGTTAAAAGCCCCGTCGGCACGGAGGGCTCTCCGTATGGGCAGTTGATGTTTTTCTCGTTCCATTTATTACTAGATTGGTGACGTGCGTAGAGCTGGTAAATTAGGTCTGCCTTTATGGGCGTGTACTTTTTTGTTAATAGTCGTGACTTTTTCTTTAAATATTGTTTTAGGCTTAGAAGAGGTGGTCTAATTTATCGGGCAACTGATTCTTTTGACAGATGACAATGCGATAATTTTGATCTTTAGCATAGAAAATAGATGGGTACCAAAATAACATAAAACTTCCGTTACAAACGTCGTTAAGGTCAAGTGTTTTAACCACGAGTTGAGACGAAGAAATACCAATTTACCCTTGCTCAACAAAGACGACTAGCGATGGCGGAGGGGCTCATCGATGGTGGACTGGCCGCGACGACCAGCTGCTTTTGCATGGCCTCGAGCTCCAACTGCCACTATAAGCTGAAGGAGGCGGTCGACGGGTTACGCTGTCCTAGTTATTAATGATGTTATTATTACAACTAACTACTAGATTGATCGGAGATGCTGTCATTTTTTTATAGCTAGCAGTCATTGTTGCACTATTCTTACTCTATCAATTCCATAATATAAATTACAACTTTTTTTAATGTCCGTAATATAATATGTGTATGTATATATGTATACAATTAACTAGCACGTCTTCTTCACTAATTATTATTATTTTAAGTATTTCATCGTTAAGATCTTTAATTCTATTTGATGCATATATTATATTTAAGAGGATAACCCAAATTAAGAGATAATAATAATAATTTCTTGATCTTTTAAGTTAAGAGTACTACTACCTCCGTCCCAAAATACTTGTCGCTTTGAGTTTTTTTTATAACGTTTGATCATTTGTCTTATTCAAAAAGTTATAGAATTATTACTCCCTATGTCCCAAAATATAAGCATTTTTAGCACAGTGACAAGTCAAACATTTTTTACTCTGACTATTAATAGAAAAAAAAGATCAATCATATAAAATTGATGTTATTAGATTTATCATTAAACACACTATCATTTGCAACTCTTTTTATTTAAAACATCTTAATTTAATAGATATTGTTGGTCAAAGTAACATCTTGGAGACCATGTCAGGCTCTAAAAATGCTTATATTTTGGGATGGAGGGAGTATTTATTTTGTTTGCGACTTGCTTTATTATCAGAAGTACTTTAAGGCTGTGTCCGATGCATGGGATTGGGAACCCATCTCTTCTGCACGAAAAACGGAAGGATCCATTAGCGTGTGATTAATTAAGTAGTAGCTATTTTTTAAAAAAAATAGATCAATATGATTTTTAAGTAACTTTTGTATAGAAACATTTTGAAAAAATACACCCTTTAGTAGTTTGAAAAGCGTGCATGCGGAGTAGGGGGAGAAGGGTTGGGAACCTCTCACCGGAATGCAGCATAAGTATGACTTATCTTTTTATATATATTTGCACTAATTTTAATTTTTTAAATAAGATGAACCGTTTAATATTATAATAAAAAGTTTAAGTGACCACTAATTTAGAACTAATGGTATTTTGAAATGGAGAGAGTATTCGAACAAATCGGCCAATACCACGGGGCCTCATGGCCATTTCCGCTACCCATCCCATCAGTAATCACGCCGTCGTGGGCTTCACCGCACATCCAAATTTTCCCTCGGTTTCGCCCGGCGGGCCGGGCGGTTGACCTGCTTATACTTACTGCGTGCTAGTAGTACAACTATTAAGACCTCCATCCCCCGTTCCCCCCGGATTCTCCCGTGCTCCATCGGACGCACGGGCTCACCGCCCCCCGCCCCTCCTCTCCACCAAGAAACTAACCAACGCAAACGCAAACGCCAACCACCGCCGCGCCAATCGCCTCTTTCGTTGCCCTCGCCGCCGCCGGGGACAAGGAAGGACACAGAGGGAGGCACCTGTTCTCATGGTGGCGAGCGTCGCCGCGGCGCACGCGGCCGCGGCGTCGGCCGGGGGGAGGCGGGCGAGGAGGGAGCCGGCGTCGATGCACGCCGGGATCAGGCGGTCGCGGTCCGAGCCGCACCTCCGGTGCTCCCGCCGCGGGGGTGCGGCCGGCGCGGCGCTCACCACGAGCCGGTCCATCGGCGTGTTCCCGTTCCAGTTCGGCGCCGCGCCGCTGCGCACGCCGCCGCTCCCCGACGGCGGCGGCGACGGGTCGCGGCTGCTCACCGTCGCCGGGCCCGACGACGAGCCCGACGACGCCCCCGGGCCGGAAATGCCGGCGGCCAGGCGGCGGCCCGACGCCCACTGGCTCGACCGCCTCCTCGAGCTCCGGTCGCGCTTCCACGACCCGACCAAGCGCCACTCCTCCGACAACAATGGCCTCATCTTCCAAGACGACGACGACGACGACGACGTCTACCACCTCGACGGCGACGACGGCTGCGGCGTGAACTACGAGGACGACGACGAGCAAGTGGATGACAGGTGGGACCGGGAGTCCTTCAGCAAGCTGCTGGCGCGGGCCCCACTTGGCGAGGCACGGCTGTTCGCGCAGCTGGCCTTCCTCTGCAACATGGCTTACGTCATCCCGGAGATCAAGGTGAGCCCGACACCAACACACACAAAAAAACGTAAAATCCTCGCCGTCCGCCGACGGCCGTGATCAGCTGATCTGGCCGCTGCGGCAGCTCACCTAACAAAAACGTTGGCTTTTTTTTAAAAAAAAAATTAAGCGAGAAAAAGATGTGAGTCCTCGCACGTACAGGCTGGGATGTTCGTCGACGTCGTCGGTTCAGCCAGGGGTTGAACTGAACTAATTTCGCGTAGAATTTTTTCGGGTGGCTAATTAATGCGGTTTGGTTCGGAGAATGGCTTTAAATGTTTGCCGGATTTTGGTAGCAGTAGCAAGAACCCCGTCTTAATTACGCTCGCCGATTCGCTTTGAATGCTTGATTGAGTTTAGAATATATAAATGGCCTCATCATGTTCCGATTTGTCCATGCACACAAGACTTATTCCGTCTCGTAATTAGCGACCCCACCAAGAAAAACAACTTTCCTTCACACACAGCTTCACTCCCTCGCTTTGGTAAAAACATACAGTATTTTGGATACATTCTGCGCAATTTTGGCAATAACTTGTTTGCAAAATTGACACGGTCGCCATCTAATTTAAATTTGATTAGTAATTTGTCGCATACCAACATGCGCTTAAATGTATATAAATTCAGTGATTAAAGTTTTTAAAAGTTCGATTTGACGTATGTCCAAACTACGTTTTTGGGACCTGACTTATTTGCAAAATTTGGGCAATAAATTGTTTGCAAAATTGACACTGTCGCCTTCTAATTTAAATTTGATTACTAATTTGTAGCATACCAACATGTGTCTAAATGTATATAAATGCGGTGATCAAAGTTTTAAAACTTCGATTTGACGTATATCCAGAGTATGTTTTTGGGACCTGACTCCTAATGAGGAGTACCTTCTGCTTTATGTGCCCTTAATCCCTAGATCGACGTATAGTTTTCTGGAATTAAGGAGAAAACGGCCACGTAGTTCTCTGTATTTCTCTCGGTGGTTGGCTGAAAAGTTGTCGTGGATTAGCAATTTAGGAGTAGTTGTACTGCCGTTCCTGCATTTAATCATAGGCAGCTTGTAAATTCCATGCTTGCACGATGGTCATCAATTTCAAACCTCGAGTCATGGTTTTGCAAAGAAATGAATTCCCAATCGAAATTTTCAGTTGGCAATGTTAATCTGAACGACGAACTAGATTAATGGACGTGAAATGCGAGTAAAATACCTGATGACTGATGAATGAAAGAACGGATTTTTGTTTGGAATTCAAGGTTGAGGAGCTGAAGAAATACTACGGATTGCGGTTCGTCACGTCGTCGCTGGAGAAGAAGGCCGAGGCCGGCGAGATCCGCTCCAAGCTGGACGTCGACTCCACCCGGCCGCGCGCCGCGCCGGCGTGCGAGGCGGCGGCGGCGACCACGTCGGGGCCGCAGCCGCGGCGGCCGATCCGGTCGCACCTGGCCTACGAGGTGGCCGCGTCGGCCGCGTCCTACGTCCACGCGCGCGCGCGCGGGCTGCTCTCGTTCGGCAGCGCCGGCGGGCAGCAGCCGCGGGCGGAGGAAGGAGGGCATGGCCGGCTTTACAACTCCGGCGTGGCGGCGTACGTGGCGGCGTCGACGGTGACGGCGGTGGTGGCCGCCGAGGACGAGGCGCGGCAGGAGGCCGCGCGCGACCTGCGCTCGCCGCTGTCCTCGCCGTGCGAGTGGTTCGTCTGCGACGAGGCTGACGCGCGCACCCGCTGCTTCGTCATCCAGGGCTCCGACTCGCTCGCGTCGTGGAAAGCCAACCTCCTCTTCGAGCCCACCATGTTCGAGGTATTCTTCTTCTTGATCAGATCAAACAAGAGAGAGAGAAAAAGAAAGCTTGAACTGAACAAATCCATGGCGAAGTAGCTAGTGCTGATTTCTGACGGCGTCTCGATCGATCAACTGTTCAGGAGACAGGGGTGCTGGTGCACAGGGGCATCTACGAGGCGGCGAAGGGCATCTACGAGCAGCTGATGCCGGAGATCGCGGCGCACCTGGCGGCGCACGGCGAGCGGGCGCGGCTGCGGCTTACCGGCCACTCCCTCGGCGGCAGCCTGGCGCTGCTGGTGAGCCTGATGCTGGTGGCGCGCGGGGTGGTCGGCCCGGAGGCGCTGCTCCCCGTGGTCACGTTCGGCGCGCCGTCCGTGTTCTGCGGCGGGCACCGCGTGCTGGACGCGCTCGGCGTCGGCGAGGGCCACGTCCGCTCCGTCGCCATGCACCGCGACATCGTGCCACGGGCCTTCTCCTGCCGCTACCCCGGCCACGCCGTCGCGCTCCTCAAGCGCCTCAACGGCGTGCTCCGCAACCACCCCTGCCTCAACAACCAGGTGAGGAGCCACGATCGCCGCCATCGCGCAGCTAGTTTGTATCTGTCACCGTTGCTGTGGCCCCCTAACGCCCGTTGCGTTGTGTGTGAGCAGAGGATGCTGTACACGCCGATGGGCACGACGTACATCCTGCAGCCGGACGGCGCGGCGTCGCCGCCGCACCCGTTCCTGCCGGAGGGGGCGGCTCTGTTCCGGCTGGACCCGGACGGGCGAGCCGAGCGGCCGGCGAGGCACGTGGTGGCGAGCGCGCTGCGGGCGTTCCTCAACTCGCCGCACCCGCTGGAGACGCTGAGCGACCTGTCGGCGTACGGCTCCGAGGGCGCCATCCTCCGCGACCACGAGTCCAGCAACTACTTCCGGGCGCTCAACGCGCTCACCAGGGTGCCGCGCCGCCGGAAGCAGCCGGAGATCGTGTGGCAGCTGCCCGGCGTCGAGCGGCTGCAGCAGTATTGGTGGCCGGGGATCGCCGGCACCGTGTTCCCGGCGGCGGCGCCGGTGTCGGTCCGGAACAAGGAGCTGGTCTCCGAGGCCTGAGGCATTGATCGCCATTTGTTTTGCTCGCCTGAGCAAGAGTGTACATTCTTTGGGTTCTTTTGGTTCTTTGGTTGGTTCATCGAATCGTACATACAAAAGGGTATAGCCTCTCTCTTGCTGTAGGTTTTTTTTTTCTTTTTTTCATGTGTAAATTTGTAAGGAAATGGTAGTAGTGCCTGTCCCGGTGGCTTGCGAAGCTCTGCAGGCTGCTGAATAAAAATGGCAACTGTTCTTGCCATGGGTTCATGTGGTATAGTGAACTCTTGTAAATCTGCTGCTTCGATGAGGAATGAAATTTTATATTACGGATTTTAGTGCTGGCAATCATCTTTTGCTCTCTAAAACTATTTTGTCAGATTATTTATCCTTTTGAATCTTTTTCACCTCACCGTACAGTGGCGAAATACTTTTGGGGGAGTGATATGTTTATACTTTATAAAAGAACAAAACCCTTCCTACCTGGTAGGCTCAAGCATAACGTTAAACGGGCCTAATTCCACACCCACATGGTTCGAGGATTAAAAGCCCAAACTATCTATCTACAACACCTGGTAGTCATCCTCCCAAAGCCCCAATAGTACCACCTCGCCAATTTACACTGGAAGCCACGCACTTATAAGGGTAGTAGTTGGCCCCCCTTATCACGAGCACATGACGAAGTGAGCGGGCTCTTTGAAGCCCTGGAAAGTCCCCGGGCCCTCAACCGCAGAGATGCGGCCGCGGAGACGCGGAAAGTCTCAGCGCTCGCGCCCTCCTCTTCGCGAGGGGGCAGAGACACGTGTGGAGCCCTTCGGGCGCGAGCCGAGATCATAATGGCCAATTACACAGTTATTCACTTGATCCATCTCCGGATTAACAGAACGGGGCTTACGATTGTGTGCAAACCCTTTTTTTTTTGGTCTATTTGCAAAAGTAAACGCCTGATTGTTCACCTGAATTTGTTTGGAACAGTAGGTTTTGAAGGATTCATCTGAGATCCGGGTATCACCAATTCACCATCTGTTGTATGCACGTTTTAATTACAAAATTAATTGGGTAGAAAGAGTCTAAGAAAAATGTGATTTGCAAATATGCAAATATATATATCACAAACACAATCCTACAACGCCAAACATGCAATGTTACAAGTTCCCAAAAAAATTACACTTTCACCTTTTTTCCTAACTAAGCTGAGTATGAACTTCTCAACCCAGGAGCATTGCTGCTGGGCAAAGATGGGCGCCACAATGAGCCTCGCCACAGTAATAATCGGTCGGCGTGCAATACCTTGCAAAACCGGTCTTCCCATCTTTTAAAACTTCCTGCCCGTTTGCGTGGTGCAAAACTCCATGTGATGCACCCCGATTTGCTAGATGGGAGAAATGAAAAGAGGCTTTGTGCTATCTAAGGCGCCAATTACTACTGTACATGGATTTACAGCTGGGTCTACTGCCTTGATGCAACAAAAAGGTCCTCCTTTAAGTTAGCGCAAAATCCTCTTCTTGGAAAGAAAGCTGCGGCTCTTCTTGGTAGGGATGAACCACTTTGTTTATCTCATCTGCGGTGAGTGTTTCACGCTCCAGCAGGGCGTTTGCTAAAGCGTGTAATTGCTTCTCATGCTGACAAGAAGTTTGGAAGGATGATTCAGCACTTGTAGTAAAAGAAAATAAAAGGTGAATTTGTTCTGTGTTTAGGCAGGGGATCAAAGCATCATTCTAGGGAAAAACTCCCATCAAGATTGAGAAACATACCTTCTTCAATAAACGCTTGACCCGCCCATAAGCTTCTCTTAAGAGTTTGACGACCTACAAGATCATCATATGAAAAATAGATCACCATCCAATGCAGCATAGTTTTACTAAGGTTGGCAATGCAGACAATGGCCTATGAATACTGGATTACTGATATATACTACAAAAAGGAGCAACCACAACTTGTAGTTGTGATGTACTCATGTGCTACTAATTACTATGCTAAAGATGCTCGAAGGAATTTACAACAGGAGTTAGCATGACAAAAAAACATTAGGAAAGGGAGCACCTTAAACTAATGCCTGGCCAAATGAAATAGCCAAACTATAAAGAATATTACTATGAAAATGTACCTCAGCATCTATCCTTGATTGCATCTCAACACTTGGCCGTTCTTTCACATGCACAGGACCAATAGCATCACTCATCCCACAATTTGATACCTACGCAGCAACTCAGTTAAGCTATTTAAACACCTAACAAGAAAATTTCACGGGTAATAAAATAATTACCATGTACTGAGCAAGCTCTGTTGCAGTATGAAGATCATTTCTTGCCCCAGTTGTAACATTGTCTTCCCCAAAAATGAGCTCCTCTGCAACCCTGCCACCCATGCAAACATCAAGACGTGCCAGCAGCTGTTTCTTGCTAATAGAAGTCTCATCCTGTGAAGGAAGCTGTGTGACCATTCCAAGGGCAGAGCCACGAGGCAGGATAGTAGCCTTGTGAATGGGGTGGGCACCCTGGGTGTTGAGTGCAACAATAGCATGCCCACTTTCATGGTAGGCCGTAAGCTAAATAACAAAAATGCATAATGATCAGTGTATTGTATTTCACATTTCTGCATTTAAAAGCATATCGACAACAATGCTGGTAGTAGAATACTAACAATAGAGACCACCATAACGGCACTCTATAGGTAAACATAGGCACTATAACTATTAACTCTCTTAAAATAAAATAAAGTAACTTGAAGAGGCATGCCTTTTTGGATTCGTCAGATATGAACATTGATTTCCTCTCAGTTCCCATGATAATACGATCTTTCGCAAATTCCAACTGTGCAGCAGTCAACTTGTCAGCACCTTCAACTGCAGCCTTAATTGCTGCAATGTTTACTAGGTTTGCAAGGTCTAACAGAAAGAAATAAATAATTAGTATGAGTCTTCCTACATGTATACGTGTAAAAATTTATAGTGCCTCCAAATATTGATACGAGGAATACAAGCAAGTTAGCACTTAATAAATGATGAAAGGAAAAACCAGGTGACAGGTCAATGTAGCAAGTAACTTTAAAATGCTTATCTTCATGTGAAAAACCTCATAGTCAATGCTTATTAAATGGAATTCAAGATAACAGTTTAAGATTGTTCAAATTATAGTAGTGCATACCAGCTCCATTGAAGCCAGGAGTACTGCGGGCAATCGCATTAACATCCACATCACTGGATACTGGCTTATCTTGCAAATAGAGCTCGAGAATTTCTTGGCGTCCCCGCACATCAGGATTGGGGACAACAATCTAAAGCAGCTCAAACAAATAAATTAATATGGAATATTACAATAAATATGAACTGCTGATAGTACATGAGAAGAGTAACAAATATTTACTCAGTTACTTACATGCCTATCGAATCTACCAGGTCTTGTAAGTGCTGGATCAAGAATATCTGGCAAGTTTGTCGCAGCCATCACAATTATTCCCTGCAAAATCAATAGAAAACACAATTTACATAAAGTCCTCTGTGTGATGGACTGTTAAATATGTGATAAGGTTACCTCATTTTGTTCAAAACCATCCATCTCGACAAGAAGTTGATGCAATGTTTTCTTTGTGTGTCCTTCCCACTGTTTCCTAGTTGAACCCACAGCATCTATTTCATCAATGAAAACAATGCATGGCGCCTGTAAAGAGGGAAACTATGAATGTTTAACAAGGCAACACACTACGATCTAGAAATCATAAGGGCAAACTGGGTGAGATTAAGCTCAGAGCAACACATGTTTACAGAAAGGGCTCAGAAATCAGAACCTTCTTCTTTGCAGCTTGAAACAATGACCTCACTCTCCGAGCACCAACACCAACAAACCTGACAAGAGAGAAGGTAAGTTCTGATTAAAAACAAGAAAAACATTAGTAGGAGAAATATGCATTTATCAGTACAATGCATTCAATAGTAAATACAAAGTTAGTAATTCAATATTATTCCAGAATAAACCTGAATAGCAAACATGTAGATAAAACCAATACTTTGAAAAATAACCAATAATTGCATTTTATTACTCAACGGCTAAACAAGACCAAAAAATATTATTCACAAGGAGATCTTACATTTCCTCAAATTCAGAACCTGCCCGATAAAAAAATGGCACACCAGCTTCTCCAGCGATAGCCTAAAGCACAAAGTTAACTCCAGTAAGGTACGAACTTATGAAGGAAATGAACGTTGGAGAAAAGAGTAACTAGAAAAAAAAAGAGCTTTGAGTAAGTCTGAAAGCATGAAAATGTTATCTAGACTAGATGCATTGACAGAAGAAAAGCACAAAACAGCAGAACAGTGGTTACCACTACTTTATACATGTATTAATATTTGATAAGAATATGTGCAGACAATGAGAAGGATATGCCAAAGATGACAGTGGGAGAAAGGATGTAAATAGAAAATTCAGCAAACCAAATGCTTGGGTGGACGGATTTCTTTCCTCTACAAAATCTCAAAGATCAAACACGTGAAACAATAATGGAGCACTCTGAACTAGTTTACCTTAGCAAGCAGAGTCTTCCCAGTTCCTGGAGAACCAGTCAAAAGTATTCCCTAAAAAGACAAATTAAACATCAAGGTTTACATCTATTGAAATTTCAATCAATAATAATATAGAACACACAGATATGTATCTGGAAGATTCCGCGGAGCATGATATGGAACACAAAGAATGCAATTTGCATATAGAAATTACCTTCGGTAGTTTTCCACCAAGCCGAGTAAACTTTGAAGGGTTTTTTAGATACTCAACTACCTCCTCGAGTTCTTTCTTTGCGTCATCACACCCTTTGACATCTTTAAATGTCTTGACATTCTGAATAAAAACACCATGAGGGAATAAGGGATCATCTGGAATACATAAATGGATATTTGCATAACTAATAACAAATGGCATATATGAAAAAAAAAAAAGAGAGGAAAATTTGAGATGTGCTAAACTGCTAATGCAGTATCTGTCACTTTTATTAGTGGAAAAAAAATATTTCCCTTTTCATATACTACGTTCTACTTCTATATATTGCAATATCTCACCTTCTCCGGCATGATATCCTTATTCAATTCTTTAGGAGAATATGATGAACTGGAACCAACACCAGATGCCCCTATTCCACCTAAGCTACCAATATACTTTTGAAGAGCAGCAGCACCCATTACCCTGCAAAATATGAAGCACCAAAACAAAGAAATTATCTCAATAAGTAACTAATCCAAAAAAAACCCATGCAAGAAGCACTGAAAATGATATTTCGGCAAGAAAGATACAATGGGAGCAACAGGAGTTTTCCTAATTCTCTAAATGCATATAGCTCCATAGTATCAGCATTACAGCACCAGATGTAACAAACAATGTTATTCATGCCTTAAACCACCTGAGTAGGGGGATCACGTTTGTGTTTAATCTACAATTCATCATGAAACTGAAATTATAGTCTCATTGTGCCAACACAACATAATTATGTAACATGATGAGTGACTCAATCAAGTAAGATAATCAAACAAAGAAGATTGACATAAACATGTTGTAGACTGGCAGAAGAAAACATATTGATAAAACTAACTAGTGTCATGACAGGTTGAACATACCACATTAGTCCAACAGCAATTGTAAACAGCACAGTCGAGAAGATTTCTTGAGCAAACCGGGTTGATCTACCTGTAGCTTTAGGGTCAACCTAATAATGGAACACAAATCCAGGAATAAAAACATTATCAGGAATTCAGAAGTACAAATTTGAAACAATACCTGTGTCCCAGCATATGAAAGTTGTTACAAATAATACTTCATGTGGAAATATATGACGCGTTAGAAAGCACGCAACATAATTTCCATAATCTTCACTACTAAAATATAAAATACTATCGATCATGGGAAAACAGTACCATTCAATTTGCCATGAAAAAAAAACTTCAAACATATAGTGTTTTACCAACATCCTCATACAAAAATAAATAAATAGTATAATAATCAAAATTGGAGGCAGTACCAATGTCCAAGTCATCACATTTTTAAAAGAGAGTTCTATAATAGCATGATTGAAAGATTGAGTGAACTTACCATAACTACATGTAATGGTTGCTTTTCTGATATGCCGGGATTCATGAAAGGCTTGTCCTCGTTCCCAGATACACGTTGCTTCAATTCTTGCAGCTACTGACATTAATGCATATTATAGCGAGTGAAGAGAGGTCACAAACCAACAACTTGGTGACTGGTTATTAAAAGTATTATGCAGGAACCAGATAGGAATTGATGCAACAATAAAAACATAGTAATATCAGAAGGTTATAAGCTTTAAGTTTCTTCTGTTCGACATAATAGTAATGCTCGTCTAGATGATGAAGCTAACACATTCTAATTGAGATGACTGTCTCAAATAGTGCAATACATCTGTGAATATTCCAAAAACATGGATGTAATCATGTAAATAGGAGTATATATTGTGTGATATAATAGATGGATTTGGATGTTAGTTTCCATGCAATGATATAGACAATGCAGCATAAATAGAAGGATTTGGATCTCTGATGAAGTTTCCAGGTAGCATGGTGTTGGGGATATTTTATGCAATTCAAGTTTGAAGATGCGTCAACTGACAAGTGACAAGCATAATGCAGAAAATAACAAAGTGCCATAAAAGAGTGATTTCAAAAAGAAAATTACCAGGGCTGGCAGACTTGCAGACCTCCCAGACTGCTCGTCTGGAAGGTAATCAGCTATGCCATTGGTGAGAATAAGAGCCCGAAGGTATTCTGCAACACCTCTGCTGTCCACAGCATGGCTTCTTTGCTCGAACCTTTTGATGACATCTTCTGGGCTGCCATCGATTTCATATACCCAAATATAGGAAAAAAAAAGGACCCTATCATTCTCTAAAATCTAAATAGGGCATCAGATCATAATGCAATTGACAAACAAAACTAAAAGAACAAGTTTTTGTTGCTCTAGATAACTGTTATGGTAGTCAGACGATGGCAGGGAAAAAAGGAGCTTATTCCATATCAAATATCAACACCACCAGCATTAACTCATTATGCATGTTTTAGCTACGAATTTCACTTTTTATTACTACATTTGAGCTTTTCTACAAGTTGACTGAACTGTATGAATCAACAAACACAACACGCATTGCTTCCCAGTAATAACTAATTGTGCGAATCTTATCAATGCAATCCACCCAAATATCTTAACAATGGGAACAGATAAGCACCAATAAATCAAAACCATGCTACAATCGAGCTTTTAGGCAAGTTAATAGTTGAGGAATTGTGGTGTTCGGCAGGTCAATAGTCCGAGAGTATAATCAGCTACTCATACCTAGCCAATCCAAATTGCATTTTCCCCAATACCCCACTGTAATTCCCATTTGAGTTTACTAAGCATAAAAAAAGACAAGCAGTAAACGACTACTCTTCTGGGGGCGCACCTGAACTTGTTGAGCTCGTGGAGCAGCGCGCTCTGCTTGGCGGGATCCGCGGGGTTGGCGTCCGCGTCGTCGATCAGCCGCTGCAGTCGCCGGTCGGGCCGCCAGAAGGGCCACCAGCTCATCCAGTCCCCGGACACCACCCAGTCGAAGAACCTCCTCGCCGCGGCCACCACGGCCGCCGCGAGCGCCAGCACCCAAGCCCTACCCTTCTCCACCAGGTCCTCCAGCTCCTCCTCCTCCACCTTCCCGCCCCCCTCCGCGGCCGCCGTCCCCACGACCTCCTCCGCCTCCGGAGCGGCCGGCAGCTCGGGCGGCGGCGGGTCGGGGGCCGGGGAGGGCGCCGGCTGCGGGCCCTCCGAGGCCAATGCGCGGAGGGGCAGCGGGAGGCGCCGGTGGTGCCCCGCCCTCGGGAACGAGGCCGAGGAGGAGGGGAGGGGCAGCCGGCGGCGCGGGGGCAGCGGCGAGGGGAGGGGGCGGAGGAGGAGCGAGGCCTGGAGGGCGCTCATGGCGGAGGCGGTGGCGGTGGCGGAGGAGGCCGCGTCGCCGGCGAGGTGGGAGGCGCGTGCGCTTCTCCCCCTCCGTTTCCCCCCCTTCTTCTTTTTTTTGTTTTTTTTTTCTCTCTCTCTCTTTTTTGTGGGCTCGGGGTTCTTGTATTTCGTGGACACGAGAGGTAGCCTTATCGCGAGCGAGCGAGCGCGCGCCGGACGGCGGAGGCGAGGCGACGCGAGTGAGCGAGTCGCGACGGGGGAGGGACAGTGGAGGGTTGGTTGGTAGGATTCACCGGGGGCCGTTGGTTTGGAGACGGGGGCGATGGGGACGGACGGCTGGGGTCGAGCGGCGACTTGACTCGGCGCGGCGTTGGGTTTGTTCGGTCGGCGGTGCGGTGCGGCGGATGGGTGGGTTTGGGTTGGGTTGGGTTGGGTTTGGAGTTGGGACCCGCAGTGCGCGAAGGCACTCCGGTTGAAGCAAGGGACCGGATGCTCGAGCACACGAGCAAGGGAGAGGGAGAGGGAGAGGGAGAGAAGAAAGGGATGATGGGAGGGGGCAGCTTTAGGGTATGTAGGGAGGGACAAAAGGTAGAAAAAAAAATGTACTCGTTGAATCTCATATAAAAGGATGTTGTGGATGGCTATTTTATAAACATAGTATAGTATGTATGCATCATGCAGGTGTTCGTATTATTATAGTGTTAATTTGATTCATGTCATTACTATTTATTTATTTGGAATCATGCCGTTACAATTTCACATTTATTCACTACCACCACCTACCCTTTCAGTGTATTTTGTAAAAAAAAAGATCAAATTGCACATGGGTTCTTCCTTCATCTCTCCTTCGCTCGATCCAATCGAGTCATCTAGCTCCACATCATTATTCACTCGATCCAATTGAGCTCTCCAGCTCATCTCGGTCGGTGGGGTTGAGGAGCGCACCCCAACATAAATCAAAGTCGATGTCATGGTGTCCTCCATCGTCGCTCGCGGGTTTCCAAGTGTCGAGACAGAGTCAACATCAGGGTGTCCTCCGTCGGCGCCTCCTCCTCGGTCCTCATGTCAGTCCGTTGAGCCCGGAAGCCATTCCTCGAATCCATCGCCAGACACCTTTGCCTCGGTAGGTCTAACTAGTCACCAACCGGCGTCCGTCGCTAGCTGCCATGGTTGTTCGTCACAAACGTAGTGTCGAAGGGCGTGTTTGGGTGGTGTCCCCACTTTATAAAAGCAAAGGCTACACAACTTTGATCAAATTAGTCCTTTGTTTGTTTTGTTGTAACATATTTGTTATGCCACATTTTTGGGTTTTGTGTCTCTATTCATCATATGTACATATCTTTTTAGCAAAACTTGTTTAATTTGTGGCTAAGAATTATTAACCATCCAAAATGTGACATGTCTAGTGTCGATTACTTGAAAACAGGCGAGTTAAATATACTCTATCCATGGGCTCAAAAGTAATGTATTGTGATGCCAAATTCATCGTTGGGTTTAGCATAAAGAACAAATTATGATCTTAATTAGGGAAGGTGGTGGAAATTAAGAATCTTTTCTTGGATGAAGGTGGGAAAATGTTGGGTGAGATGCTAAAAGTGAATGCATGCATCATATCTAGAACACACGCATGGGATTATGCCCGCTGGCATGGATTTATAATTGGCTAAATCCAACTTGCGAGATACAACTTGATCACATGGAGTTCTTTCTCCTTTGTTATGCTTTAAAGTACATGCTGAGGTTCCCTTCTTGATGCATTCAATCATATCTCTTCCAGAGCTTGAGCTTAAATTTGAAGCAAACCAACAGGGTATTAATTGAAATGAACATCCGAAGAAAATATATATTTTTACATAGTGCACAAACCCAACCCACCTTTTCTGCATATGCTCATTGGAAATCAAGAAGACAACATGATTACATGACCAGTTCGATGTAGGCTATGAAAATGATCTGACTTCGGTGCTATTAGTTGGCGTATAGAAGACCGAAAGATGGATTATTGGAAGGTTCTAAAAGATAGTTGATCAGAAACATAGACAAACATATCAGGCTGACGTAATGCCGTAATGGCCACACCATTATGTGTTGTTACCTCCTTTCATCTAGCTAAAAGAAGGAAAAATAATGTGAAATGCTAAAAGAAGGAATTTAGGACCTATATTAATAGTCTCTTTGTTTTAGATTATAAGTCGTTTTGACTTCGGTTAAAGTTAAACTACTTCAAATTTCACTAAGTTTGTAAATAAATATATTACTCCCTCCATTGTATATTATAAGACACTTTTTTCTAGTCAAATTTTGTTAAGTTTGATCAAGTTTATAGAAAAATTTAACATCATATAACATATTAAATTAGCATAATTAAATCCAATATTAAATACATTTTCATAATATGTTTGTTTTGTGTTGAAAATACTACTATATTTTTCTATAAATTTAGTCAAACTTAAAAAAGTTTGACTAGAAAAAATGCCAAACGACTTATAATATGAAACAGATATAGTACTATTTGTAACACCAAATTAGTTTTATTAAATCCATAATTGAATATATTTTCTTAATATATTTGTTTTGTGTTAAAATATTACTACTTTTTTCTATGAACTTAGTTAAATTTGAAGCAGTTTAAATTTAACCAAAATCAAAATGACTTATAATCTCAAAAGAAGGGAGTAAGAAAATTGATGAGAAAACTCGTGTCCGATATTGTTGGTTAGATGGCCTTATACTTTGCCTAGCCAAACGTTGGGCACGTCAAAGGTTCTTAGGCGAGTGTTTGGTTTACTATCACAATTAGCACACTTTTAGTCTATCCGTCATGCACTTAATTGTTTGTCAAATCTTATTTGCGAACTACGAGCAAATGGTTATCATACTTATGACAAGGTTTGGCATAGAAGTGCGGCTACACGCGGATATCATCCAAATATACCGTAAAGAATGCGAAATTAATGGTTTGAAACTCAGGAATAGGACAGTTTAGTTATGTTTTGCTTTGGTGAAACTAGCCCTCTTTATCATTGCTTACGCTGTGTAGTGGAGTTTCCCAAAAAAAAAACATGGTAGTTTATTAATGTAAAATTAATTAAGTATTAACTTAAAAATAAGTTAATAATATTATTTAAAATAGCTTTCATATAGAAAATTTTTATAAAAAATGTAAGGTTTAGTAGTTTGAAAATGTGCACGTGGAAAGACGAGTTTGGGAAAGAGAAGAAAAGATCTCAGCCCCGATCCTTTTGATTGCTCGATCAATGGCTTGTGAGTCAAATCAGGCCCAAGTTCAGTGCAATGGTTTGGGCGAAGGTGTCTGTAACTTGTAATAATAGGCCGGCCCTTACTTGGTTCTGTTTTAATCAGGCCGCTCATGCCCCAGTCTATATAAACCGTTCAGTCGTTCAGAGATACGCTTATTTCGGTGTTAGTAACAGTTTACAGGCTAACAGCGTTGATCCTTCATGGCAAAAATTCCTTTCTATAGTACGTTCAATGCAAATTTCCCAGCAAGAAATTCTCGACAGTGTATAGCTGTGGAAATAACGTCCGAAACGAGCTGAATTCCGGTGACCAAAATCCAGCTACTAGTATCATGCCAGAGTGTGTTCGAATGAAGCAGGTTAACTTGGGTTTTGGAGGACCGAGGACAAAGCACGGTGCACGCAGCACGCTGCGTTGAAACCGCACGTCAATGGACCAGAAGGCAGAGGCCTGTGACAGCGTGAGTAGGCCATTGCCTTCTGCTGGCTTCTTGCGCATGCCGCATGGTTCATGGATCTGGTCCGATCCATTCCTTCCATTTTCTCCGACACAGCCTGCAACTATAGTCTTTACCCAATTGATTAATTATTAAACGACTGTAGTAGTAGCACGGCATTTCGCGAGGTCGCAGGCAAGCAGCAACAGCATCAAGACTATCAGTATAAGGCATGGATCCGTAGTCACAATGGAAACTTTGGGGCAACTGAACAAGTAAGGATGACGTTTTCCCTGGACCGGCACGGGAGACATCACAGGAGAAAAGTGTAAAGCGTAAGATCAAGTGGATAAAAATGTACATGCCAACTTGTCACAGAGATCTTGAGGTGCTTGATTTAGGGTATGTTTAGGTCCTTAGTAAAATTTTTCACCATGTCACATCGAATGTTTGGACATATACATAGAGTATTGAATATAAACGAAAAAAATAACTAATTACACAGATTGCGTGTAAATTGCGAGACGAATCTTTTAAGCTTAATTGCTCCATAATTTGACAATGTTGTGCTATAGTAAATATTTGCTAATGACAGATTAATTAGACTTAATAAATTCGTCTCGTAGTTTATAGGCGGAATCTGTAATTTGTTTTGTTGTTAGTCTACGTTTAATACTTCAAATATGTGTCCATATATCCGATGTGACACGCTAAAATTTTATACCCATGAATCTAAACACAGCCTTAGAAAAATTCACGATGGTTCTATGTTTACGATGGCTATGACATGAATGGAAGGACCCAAACAAATCATGGGATAGGGGTTGGAATTGTCGTATAATGAAGTATACAATTTCTCTTCGCCACGTCAAGAAAAAAAAACCATTAGGGAAACACAATGCGCTTTGTGGGATTCTCTTAGGATAGAAGGGCATAGGCCAAAGGACCTCATGCCACTGGTCTACGCAATCTTGAAGAACAAAGGGAAGTCCCTGCGTAAGGGAAAGTGAAATGATGTTTGGATTGATAACTTAGACCTTGAAGCCAATCCACCAATTCCAGTGGACCTTAGTAGTCAGCTAATCACCTGTATAGATTGTTGTACGAGACATCCATCTAAACGAGGAGGAGCATGATCAAATTATATGAAAGTTCACAAGCCATTGGCAATGCTCAGTGGCATGGCTTACTATGCACAATACCTTGGGGGCGTCAAACATGGTCTTCGATTCGCTCATCTAGAGAGTTTGGGCGTGGACAAATTTCACACGTGGCTAGTTATCTAAAACAGGGTCTGAACCTCTAACCGGCTCGCGACTAGAGGATGGTAAAACAATGGGCTCTGCCCTCTCTCTATAGAGAAGACGGAACAACACTACATCTTGTTATCAGCTGCAAATACATGAAAATAATATGAAGCCTAGTAGCTGCTTACCAACAACTTGACTCTGGACAATAGGAGACGACCCAAACTATAAAACACTAGTGGAAGACACTAACAAACACAACAAAACTTCCAAAAAGTGAGATTCACACTCATCCTCCTAGTCGTTTGGAAGATCTATAAGGAGAGGATTCGACAAATATTTGAGCATAAGAAGACTACATCGTCATTCCTTTCCACCAAAATCAAAGAAGAAACGCGGATATGGACGATGACAGAAACAAAGCGCTTACGTGATATTTTGCTTCTCTCTTTGTAGTGTATATAGTTTTTTCTTTTTCTTGTCTTTAGGGATTATATATTCCTCATGTTATATTTAATGAAAATGTCCAATCTCACGTGGTTTTCCTTTTTTTTTTAAAAAAAAAGAAGACTACCGGCGCAGGCGCAGCAACAGCAACGCTGGTGAAAGTGCGTCTGCCACTCAGCCGGTGGCCTGTGCAGCAGCAAATGCGAAATAGGTAAGCTGCTGGCCATTTCCCACTGGAATCCCGCGATGTACCTCTGCTCGGTTTGGCTTTGGCATTCCCGCGAATCTTCGCCATTGCAATGGTACCTGCAGCCAAAATATTGCCGTGAAGGCGTAAACTCTCCATTTATAGCAGCACACAGCCGGATAACCGAAATACCGTCTCCTCCACCGCACCGCACCGCACCACACGCCACACGCTGCTACTCCATCTGGTCCCCCCACCAAAACAGACGTACGCGCGCGCCCGCACGCACGCGAGGCGCGACCCACGGCCCACCGCGCCGCGCGCCGGGCCAAACATGGAACATGCCCCTTGAAAGTCGAAAGCAACACGCCTGTCGGTCACTCCCTCGGTCATCCCCACTCGTCATCGGCAGCTCAGCTTAACACTGCACTGCACACACACTCGCAGTGTGCCAGTGCACAACAGCACAAGCAAGCAAGCAAGCCTGCGCTGCTTTCCCCACGCGCTCCCCCACTAATCTCTCTCTCTCTCTCTCTCTCCGAGCTTAGCACAAAAGCCAAAAGCCAAACACCATCGAAAGCCAAGTAGCCAACCCAATCCATCCATGGAGCTGTAGCCTGCAAGCTTCCACAGAGAAGAGAACACTTGGGAGGAGGAGGAGGATCGAGCTGTAGATCTTTCTCTCCGTTGTACTCTTCTCCTTGGCTTGGCTTCCGGACCAAACTAATCACGGGGGGCTTTCGCTTCGTTAGCAACGGTAATCTCACGTAAATCCATCCGCAACGGAGCTAGCGGGCAACTTTTCCGGATGGATTGTTCGCTCCTTTCTTGGCGGCTGGTATTCACATCGATTCTTTTGTCGCAGCTGGCGAAGCTTCTTCCGGGGTTCTAGAACCTTCTAGAAGGAGTGTGGGGTTATGGGGAGGCAGCGGTGGTGGCTGCTGCTGGCGGTGGCGGCGGCGGCGGCGGTCGTCGTCGGTGCCGGGGCGCAGGAGACGTGCTCGGACATGGTGCCGGCGGCGCCGCGGCGCGGGGCGTGGATGTCGCTGGCCAGCTTCGGCGGCGGCGGCGGCGACGGGCGGACGCTGAGCACGGCGGCGTTCCAGGCCGCCGTGGCGAGCATCGAGCGGCGGCGCGCGCCGGGCGGGGCGCTGCTGTACGTGCCGCCCGGGGTGTGGCTCACGGGCCCCTTCAACCTCACCTCCCACATGACGCTCTTCCTCGCGCGCGGCGCCGTCATCCGCGCCACCCAGGTCAGCAAACCCCATGAGCTATGGATCCCTTCAATGCCCAAGAAACCTATCACCATTATAGCCTAGTTCTCCTCTGCTCAACTCAAGGTGGCTGCAGACATTGTTCTTCGTCTTTTGTGTCCTTGTTTGATTTGCTGCCATCAGAAACAGAGATCTCTAGTCTAGTGTTGCAGTGGATTGAGAATCCAAGTGAAACACTTGAAACAAGCCATCTTTGTGGATTCTACTCATGGTGGTTTCTGATTTGTTGGTGATGTGTTGCTGTACTTCTTGTTCTGTACATCTGCAAACAAAGATTGAATCTTTGTCGACTGATAGTGTTGAGCTCTGGTTGGGTTTATCTGTTCTTCTTTGCAATAATCTGTGTGCATTTGGAGCAGGATACGTCAAGCTGGCCGCTGATCGAACCATTGCCGTCATATGGGAGAGGGCGTGAGCTTCCCGGTGGAAGATACATGAGTTTGATCCATGGCAATGGCCTTCAGGATGTTGTCATTACAGGTCATTACTACTCTTCATGCTCCAACACTCTTGGGCTCTTGGCATTTCTATTCATAAATTCCATCACAGGATGTTTACTGTTTTTAGGGAGGGGTATTTCTCAGTCCATCATGTGATGGTCTGCTAGTTAAGAGATTCATGGAAATTGCTTTTATTTGTGCAGGCGATAATGGAACTATCGATGGCCAAGGCAGTGCGTGGTGGGACATGTGGAAGAAGGGCACACTACCCTTCACTAGGCCTCACTTACTCGAGCTGATGAACTCTTCTGATGTTGTCGTCTCCAATGTGGTCTTCCAGGATTCGCCGTTTTGGAACATCCATCCTGTTTACTGCAGGTGAGGAGAACATGTTGCTTTCTTAGATTAGATCACATATATCACAATCCTATGTTTGCTTCCTAGGAGTTCAAAGAGAGGAAGAACACTTGCAAAACAATCACAATTAAATTTTTAGATAATGGAAGTGGATTACATCTCCAGCTTCTGTCATATGACACACATCAATCACAATTAAATGTTTCACCTTTATCTTACAGTACGACTGCTTAGCTTTTTTTTACCTCATAAACTTGCTTAAAGGGTACTGCAAACTTATAGCAGGATAACAGTTCATTTATGTACTGCCTCCATTTGCACCATCATAGACTTTATATTAACTCCAGTCTGGATACCTGCCTTGTGATAAACACATAATAGTACTGCATTGATTGGTTCTGGTGACTAGTGAACCACAACCAAAGTACAGAAGTTGCTATACATGACCAAACGATATCAGTACATTCATGTAGTATTGTGTTTTAGTAGTTTGTAACTATAGTAGTAATAAACCTGTGGTCCAAAAAATGTGTATTTATGGATGTTCCAGCTGAGAAATAAATGTCCGGATCATCTCTTGTGTGTGTGTGCAGCAATGTGGTGATAAGAAATGTGACCGTACTAGCTCCACATGACTCACCCAACACTGATGGAATTGATCCAGGTAAATTTTATTCTTTTCCTCGTTTCCTCACCAAAATTTTGTTCTGAATGTATGTTCAAGAAGATAAAAACAAATGCCGTTCGATCTTGAATCTAGAACTAAGCTCTGAATTATGCAGATTCCAGCAGCAACGTCTGCATCGAGGACTGCTACATCTCGACAGGAGATGATCTGATCGCCATCAAGAGTGGCTGGGACGAGTACGGCATGGCCTACGGGCGCCCCAGCTCGCACATCACCATCCGCCGGATCACCGGCTCCTCCCCCTTCGCCGGCTTCGCCGTCGGAAGCGAGACGTCCGGCGGCGTGGAGCACGTCCTCGCGGAGCACCTCAACTTCTTCAGCTCGGGGTTCGGCATCCACATCAAGACCAACACCGGCAGGGGAGGGTTCATCCGGAACGTCACCGTCTCCGACGTGACGCTGGACTCCGTCCGCTACGGCCTGAGGATCGCCGGCGATGTCGGCGGGCACCCCGACGACCGCTACGACCGGAACGCGCTCCCCGTCGTGGACGGCCTGACGATCAAGAACGTCCAGGGCCAGAACATCAGGGAGGCAGGGTCGATCAAGGGGATCGCGACGTCGGCCTTCTCCAGGATCTGCCTGTCCAACGTGAAGCTCAACGGCGGCGCGGCGGTCCGGCCGTGGAAGTGCGAGGCCGTCAGCGGGGCGGCGCTCGACGTGCAGCCGTCGCCGTGCACGGAGCTGACCAGCACGTCCGGGATGAGCTTCTGTACAAATTCGCTGTGAACTGAAACTGTCAAGCGTGCATGTTCAGGGGCCAAGTTGTTCTATAATTATCAAGGCGGTTTTTTTCTATCGATGAGGCAATGAGCGTGTTATGTTGGTAACGCCCATCAAAGATATGCTAAACATTTAATCATTCGTCAGAGTATATGAGTAATTCTCCGGAAAAAGTGTGTTCGGGACTCGGGAGAGAAGTTTAACTTCTATCAAGCACACGTAAAACAGAATAGTTTATTAACGTATAACTAATTTAGCTATAGAAGAATATATTAACATAATGAGTGAATTGCATCATGGGCCAAATATTATTGTCTAATTTTCATCTTGGACCAGGCCATATACAACATTTTCACTTTAGGCAAGGATTTGTTACCATCTAGTTGTACATTGGGTCATCATTCGGTCAATCTGTCAGTCTCTTCTTTCCCATCTTCTAGCCGACTCCCACCACTACCACACTATGCAAGCGGCAAGCCGTTGCTTCTTCAGGCATTCACCACTCCAGCAATGCATCCAAGATAGAGAGAGAGAGAGAGAGGGGAGCTAGGAAGGAGAGCGTGGCACGCTCAAATGCCACCACACTGGGCTAGAACTGAGCGGAGGTACGATCGAGTGCGAGGCTGCGAGCACGTGCATCGGGCCAATTCGCCTAGAGATGGAGCTTCGGCCTTTAGCTGAGCTTGAGTTAATCGGCCAGAGCAGGTGAAGAACGGCTGCAGCTCATGTGTCGACCAGTTATAGGCTTCTGTTGATCAATTGAGGAAGCCACCAATACTTGATGGCAGCTCAATTATACAGTAGAAAGGGAGGAGATGTGTGGATAGAGGCTAGCAACAATCGTGTGGAAGCCCTCACCGCACCTTGGCATCCTCATAGTGATGGCGCACATGGCAACAGGTCGCCGGAGTTGGAGATGGTGGACAGGTGGTCCAAAGTGAAAAGAATGGTAAAGTTGTATGGTCTAAAGTGAAAACTTTGTATTAGGGCTGGTCTAATCTGAAATTCTGGCAAATTTATATGGCCCAATATGCATACACTCAACATAATTTTAAAGTAACGTCTTTGTAATTTCTTTTTTTTAAAAAATACTACTATTTAGCAATTTAAAAATTTTGCAGACAAAAAATGAGAGTAGAATTTAGAGCCTGTTTACTTTGATGCCATTTTCAACCTTACCAAATTTTGGTAAAGTTACAAAAAAAGTGGCTACATTTAGTTTGCTACCAAATTTTGATAACAATATAAAAAATCCTGCTAAAATTTTGACAAGTTACCAAAATTTTGGCAACTTTGCCAAAAAAAAAACTGCCAAAATTTGGTAAGGTCTTTTTTGGCATCAAAGTGAACAGGCCCTTAGGAAGATGTAGGGCCTGTTCACTTTGATGCCATTTTCAACCTTACCAAATTTTGGTAAAATTGTCAAAAAAGTGGCTACATTTAGTTTGCTGCTAAATTTTAGTAACTATATAAAAAATCCTACTAAAATTTGGGCAAGTTGCCAAAATTTAGACAACTATGCCAAAAGGTTTTTTTTGGCATCAAAGTGAACATGCCCGTAGTATTATAGCCCACCCTATGGCCTAAACATGTTTTTTTTCCCTTGCAATTCGAAGAAAGATGACAGTGCTCAGCAACTCATCATTAATCAGAGAAATTCTGGATTGTTAAACTAGTAGTTTCTACCACATCTCTCCACCAAACGATTCCACAGCATCAACTACTGTGCCATACCTCACAACAAAATGGCGGCAGAGAGGCAAAAGTACATGCATCGTATATGACATGTAACGTAAGACTGAATCAACAGAGCAGCTAATGGCTGTTATAAGGGCGAAACGGGTGCTGCTGGCCTCCTCCCTGCCCAGCAAAGGGCATCATCATCTGGGGCCCCGTACCAGGAGGAAACTGCTGGTCGCCGTACATCGGAAACTGCTGCGGCGGCATAGGTGGCCTTGGACCTTGCTGAAACTGCGGCTGGCCTCCATAGCCTGGAGGTAGATGCTGCCCTCCTCCATGGCCATGGAACGGCATTGCTTGTTGCCCAGGTGCGTCTTGAACTGGACGGCCTCCGTCGCCAGGGTACTGCATGAACGATCCTGGAGGTGGTTGATGGTTCATTTGGCCAGGCATCTGCTGGCTTCCCTGGACTGGATGTTGTTGATGCATTTGAGCTTGAGCTGAGCCTGGGGGAAACTGTGGAGATCCATAGCCTGGAAATTGTGCAGGAGGAACACCAGGGGGGCCTTGAAGAATTCCCTGGCTAGTGTACAGCGGAGCTCCACCAGAGGGAACGGCAGGAGTTTGCGGAAGCGGCTCGCTGGATGTGTAAGGATGAGATGGTGCTCCAGGTGGAGTGAGAGTAGTCCCTGGTGGCACTACTGCACCAGTCGCTGACAAAGGAGCGTTGTTGTAAGCACCGGAATATACTGGTTGAGGACCAAGAATGGAAGGTTGATTGCTGGTCGGTGCAGTGTTCCCTCCAGTGTAATCTCTACCACGCTCATTGTTAACCTGAAAGCAGATCACTTGATCATGTCATCCACCACAAACGGAGCATGTATTATTTGTAAATTCTGAAATTTCTGAATGCTGTAATGTTTAGTATGCTTACACACTGACTATAGCAATTACCTTAACATTAAGATCGGTATGGCGCGAAAATGTGAGATGAAGCTTGCAATATCCACCTTCATAGATGCTGTGCCCTTCTAATGCTTCTTTTGCTGCAACTGCGGTTTGAATATCTACAAGAGAAGCATAAAAGGCTTTGAGGGACAACTCAGGCAGCAAAAGTTTGACTTCAGTGTAGCTGCAACTTACCTGGATACTGGATTAATGCCTGGAAGCCAGAGTTCTTCTCAAAGATAGCAATCTTTTGCACAAAACCAAAAGCAGAAAAGACCTGCAATTACAGGAGTCAAAAGATAAGTCCAAGCTGTGTGCACAAGATGATCTATAACATCAGTGTGAAACACATTACCTCGTGAAGCACATCTATTGTAACAACATACTGCATGTTCTCAACAGATGCAAGCAGAACGTTGCTCTCTGCTTCCTGCTTCTTCCCATCCTGCACAAAACCAAAATAAAATTAGCCATAAGAACAAAAATATAAACAAAACGCGGAAAGGCTAGAGGTGTTACCGGTCCAGATCCATCTATAGCAGAAGGAGCAACCGGAAGGTACGGATTAGTGTAGTCTCTGAAAGAAAGAGTAGCCAAATATAAGTGGGAAATCTTTCTTAAGGGCACAAATGGTGAAATGGCGAAACTTGAGTTTCATATTTTTGCCCATGTTCAAAAAGGAATAAATAGACATGTAGAACATATAAATCGTCCATAAAACAGCATAACAAACAAAGTAATACAGATTAACAAGAGGGCAGTTTTTACCTACTCCTGTGACTTTGAAACTTGACATTTAGAACAGTATGTGCTGAATAATTTATTCTCAAAGTGCAAGGCACATCAAGTTCTGGAAGCAAATAGCTGCAAGGTAAGCAAAGTAAATTATCCATTAGCGTGTAAAAAGGAGTACACCAGAAATACGAGTGTCTTGCAAAATACCTAGGAATGCATCTACCATCCAGAGCAGCTTTGGCAGATGATGCAGTTTCAGTATCACAGAACTGTATCAATGCCTACAAGCCAGGGAAACATAACTCAGATAAAATCAACCAGGACAGCGACCAGATAAGACATGTTACCAAAATACTCTAGTAAAAGTAAAACCATTACCTGATAACCAGATGCCTTCTCAAAGGTGGCAATCTTTTGAACAAAGCCAAAAGCAGAAAATACCTGCACACACGAATTCTGTTGTGAATATGACAAGCAAATTGATAAGAAAAAATGGATCGTGAACAAATGAAGGTTAACTACATCTGAGTGCAGAAATCATTGAATCAAATAGAGGCCTTCTAAAATTACTAGACAGTGGAAATGAACTTATCATGTCTCCAGGCATAAATACAAATTGTAGCAATATAAGCTTTTACTATGTCAATAAAAAAGAAGAAGTTTATCATGTTACAGGCTACAGAGTCAACACTAAGCATTTTCTAGTATTTGCTAGATGACCTATGAAAGGAAGGAGTCACATCTTTAGGTATATCTATGCAGCAGTAATAGAGTAAAAATGTTGACATTCTATATAAACAGATCATCCATATGTTTGACCCCAGAAGCTCATTATAACAGAATATAATATAGGTTTGGCAATCCTCAACACTACAGAGCATAAAGATAGCAAAGAAGCATACAAACAAGCCAACATTTACACCCAACGTGGCAAAGGAAGTTTATGGGTGTGGAACTAAAGCAACATAAGAAAACAAACAGTTAATGGACTCCAGTGATGTTTATTTCGTCCTTATTGAACAACAGTTCCGTAAAAAGTATGATCACAATATGAGAGATTAACTGTTTGACTTATTTTATCATCTTTTTTTTTCTATAATCGGACTTCAGTTATGCTTATTTTACCGTTATTGATCTGTCCCATAAAAAGTAGGAAAAGTTGGTTTTATAGCACCAAAATGCAACCTGTTTAGTCTTATACCACAAAAAAATTACAGTTCGTTTAGTTACCACCCACCCAACCGACTTCCATTCCCCAATTTACCACTGCCAACATGTTTTAATAGCACTGTAACATCATCGGAGACAAGCCAGAAGCGCAGAACAAAGGCATTGAGGTGCTGCTGGTTGAGTAGGACATGAATGGAAAGGAAGAGAAGAAGGAAGAAAGGGCTAGTTTTTAGGTATTCACAACTCTATTTCTCAACCACAAAAAACATAAAATTGCTAAAAGGAAACAGAATAACTTGGTGGTGCTAAATCGGGTAAATAAAAGACTACTGGGAAGGTATCAAAGTGAACTTGAAAATTTTGGTGGTATAAAATAAAACAGGTCATATTTTGAGTTTTCTTATGAAAAGTATGATACCAGTATGAGTTTGACGTCTTTATTGTCATATGGCTATTGCCATATTTAAATCCAGTCTTTTGAGGTTTCCGCCTACGCAATAGGTGGCACCCTCTACCCTCTTCCCAGCTTGTAAATTTATCCCCACCAAGGGAAGCCTATTCAGTGATTAGGTATTGACGCACTGATGTGCTGCCCATCTAGCACCTTGTGCCTTTGGTAACTCAACAAAATAAAAGGAGAACACATGAAGTTAATTGTTGGCAGTCATTCAACAGGAAAACACAAGCCCATATCTTTGTGTTTGTTCCAGATGGCTTTCCTGAGATGCTCATACTAAATAAACAGGACATATTTTTCCTTATTTCAGTAAGCATGGTGTCCTAACTACCTTGGATGCATCATGTCAATATATTGTATCTCAAATGGTTAACGCAGACATAACTCCAGTAATCCAGCAATGAAATTTTAGTCTGATAATTGCAGCACTTAGGGCTCAAGTACTCTCCTTTGAGCACAAGAGAAAAACCACTTTTTATGCCACTAGTTATTACTTAACCAACCATGATGCCATGGATAACGGACACGAGTGAGGGAGGGATAGTTGGGGTGAAGGGAGAGAGGGAGGGAGGGAGGGAAGAAAGGGAAGGGATAGGGCAGGCGATGAGTAAGGGAGAGGAAACAAACACACACATGTGTTCCGGATGCAGTAGCCTGCCAGGATGCCATGAAACTCCGTGACAATGGCCTGCTAATCCATTCAGATGCGAAAAAATGGACTACAAGTTACTAACACAGTCCTGGTAAATAAATATATTCCTGCATACAAACATGAACTGAACAAAATTAAAAGAATAAACCCCACTGTAATTCTTATTTTCCTTACCAGGTGTAGAACATCGATGCTCACAGCATCTGGCAGAACACCTTCCATCGACACTAGCAAAACATTGCCTGCAGCTTCCCCTGAACTCTTGCTGTTGACAATCTCTTGTCTATTGGAGTACTGAAGGTACACATTTTTCCCTCTTACCTGTGCAGGCTCAGCTGATGATGCAAAATATGATATCATAGCAATTGCCTGATTTTGGTCAGCCTGCAACAGAGCAAGAAGTAAAAGAAGTGTTCAGCAATTAGTACTTTTTTTCAAGACAAATTCTTTCCCACAACTTCCATCCAATGATCTCCTCACTAAACCTCCAAATAACCATATATGGTTTCAAGACACATTAAATATGAGCTAATAACTTGTAAATTTCTCCACTGGTTTCAAATTATCGTGCAAGAATCTTGAAGAAACAGAAAGTATGACTAACTTCAGATGAAAACATATTCAAATCCTCAACATCCGGACGCAGAAACCACATCATACCATACATACATCCACAAAATCCATGAATAGACTCGAGCCTAGAGTAGTTTGAACCACAGCCACTCAGCTGATTTAAATGGGCATAAACCAGCCAAAATAGCATCCCTTCCTAAACAAATTATTAGCTAAAAGTCACGTGTTCATAGCTCCACACCCTAGACCCGACGACACGTAAGCTAAAAAAGCCTAACTCCAAAACCACCGATTAATAATTTTATACATGTGACAAATCGTTTTTGCAATCCACATAATACAGAAAGGAGACGGATACTCACGAATTCGACGAAGGCCTGGTTCCGGTTGGCGCCGACGTTGCATTTCGTGTTGACGACCTTGCCGAAGGGGCTCCCGAGCTCGACCAGCTCCTCCTCCGTGCAGTCCCACGGCAGGTTCCTCAGGTGGATCACCTTCGACGGCGGCTGCGTGTACCTGAACTGCGGCTGCCCGGAAGCCATCCCCGCACCCACCCAAGATACGCCTCCTCGCCTCCTCGCCCGTCAATCTTGCCCCACCCACGCCACGCCACACCATCACGTCAGCAAAAAATCGGCAAACGCAGGACAATACCGCGCGATGACGACGAAACGAAGGAACCTCACCTTTGCGAGAGCTGCGAGTCTGCGACCGCCGGCGGTGGCGGCGATGGGAAGAGGCGAGATGCCGGAGCGGAGGAAGACGGCTTCGATTTCTCTCTCCTCTGTCCGTATCGGTGCGGGTCAAATCTGAGGCCTAGGGTTTCGTGCCAGGGGGCCTCTTGTTCCTCGAAGGTTTGGGTTGAGGATGAGGTGAGAGAAACGAACTGAGCCGTGGGCCCGTTAGGCCCAGCTATTTCTGACTAACTTGAGTGGGCCTTCTCTTGCAGGGTTCGGCCCGGAGGGGCCCGGGGGGGAAGCGATCACGTGGCGGCGATCCAACGGCTCATGCAGGGCCGCGTCGCGGGAGAAACCGTGGGGCCCACCTAAAACGTTCGTAACGTCGGTCTGGTGACTGGTGGTGGTGGAGCACATCTTGGATCTGTCAATTATGTTATGGTCGGAGTTCCACTCATGGCGATCTGGTCGAATTGGGGGAAGCTGTAGGTGTTATTGCGGGTCAATCTATTGGGGAGCCAGGGACTCAACTAACATTAAGAACTTTTCATACTGGTGGGGTATTCACAGGGGGTACTGCCGACCTTGTACGATCCCCTTCAAATGGAAAAATCCAATTCAATGGGGATTTGGTTCACCCCACACGTACCCGTCATGGGCAGCCTGCTTTTCTATGTTATATAGACTTGCATATAACTATTCAGAGTCAGGATATTCTACATAGTGTGACTATTCCTTCAAAAAGCTTGATTCTAGTGCAAAATGATCAATATGTAGAATCCGAACAAGTAATTGCGGAGATTCGTGCCGGAACGTCCGCTTTGCATTTTAAAGAAAAGGTACAAAAACATATTTATTCCGAATCAGATGGGGAAATGCACTGGAGTACCGATGTTTATCATGCGCCCGAATATCAATATGGTAATCTTCGTCGATTACCAAAAACAAGCCATTTATGGATATTGTCAGTAAGTATGTGCAGAGCTAGTATAGCTTCTTTTTCGCTCCACAAGGATCAAGATCAAATGAATACTTATTCCTTTTCTGTTGACGGAAGGTATATCTTTGGCCTCTCGATGGCTGATGATGAGGTAAGACATAGACTGTTGGATACTTTTGGTAAAAAAGATAGGGAAATTCTTGATTATTCAACGCTGGATCGAATCATGTCCAATGGTCATTGGAATTTTGTCTATCCTTCTATTCTTCAAAATAATTTTGATTTGTTAGCGAAAAAGCGAAGAAATAGGTTCGCCATTCCATTACAGTATCATCAAGAACAAGAGAAAGAACCAATATCCTGTTTTGGGATTTCGATTGAAATACCCTTTATGGGTGTTTTACGTAGAAATACTATAGTTGCTTATTTTGACGACCCACGATACAAAAAAGATAAAAAGGGTTCAGGAATTGTTAAATTTAGATATAGGACCCTAGAGGACGAATATAGGACTCGAGAGAAAGACTCAGAGAACGAATACGGGAGCCCAGAAAACGAATATAGGACCCGAGAGGAAGAATGTAAAACCCTAGAAGACGAATATAGGACTCGAGAGGAGGAGTATGAAACCCTAGAAGATGAATATGGGATCCCAGAGAACGAATATGAAACCCTAGAAGATGAATATGGAATCCTAGAGGACGAATATAGGACTCGAGAGGAGGAATCCGAGGACGAATATGGGAGTCCAGAGAACAAATATAGGCCCCGAGAGGATAAATATGGCACTTTAGAGGCAGTCTCCTCCTCCACCACCAGTCACCAGACCGCCGCCGCCGCCAGAGAAAATACTACCGGGGACGAGGTCGCCGGAGGCGCCGCGACCCGTCACCGGAGACATCGTCCTCGCGGCATTTCCTAGGTGACCCCCCGCTGGTGTGACATTTCTGGTTTCCTTTTTCTTTTTAGCATGTTTGGTTTGCTTCCGCGAGAGTTTAACGGCGGTACTTTCTTTTTTTTAACTACTCGCACGAGACGGTGTGAAATTCTATCAATAGAGTAGGAAAAAATTATAAGATTACAACCATAGAGGGTCGTAATCAGGAAAAAAAAGGAAAAAATATACCACCACACACACACCGATAACGCTAACACACAAAACCAGGAGAAGGCTAACATCGAACCGGCCGCCGCTAAGTATGACCGACCACCGCTAGACTGACAAACGGTGGTGCTTTCGAAGTTGAAGCATGAACAAACGATGCTTGTATAGCCCGTGTTAATAGTGATTTATTGCAGACTATGTGTTGTAGAATAAACTTGGGTAGAGCAGTGGAATTGTGGCACTATAATACTTGTTTTGCGGGGACATCTTATAATACTTCGCCTGATACTTTGTTGTATGCTACATGCAGTTCAATTTGTTAAGCATCTGCCCCGGCACAAAAAAAAAATGTTAGGCATCTGGGGAAGGCCTCTCATTTGGCCAGTTAAATACACATAACCAGTTGAGATTAACTTTGTGTTATCCCAGCTCCGATGAAAGAGTTCAATGATCATGACTTGGGACCAGATCTGCTGCAGTTGACTGACTATTTTTTTTCTCTTGTGACAAGATTATATGAACTCAGGGCACCTTTGAGTTGAATAACACAGTATTATTCAAAAACTCTATTACAAATTCTTCTCGCACGTAAGGGCTCTGCTTCTCATGGGCATTCTCACAAGATATTCCTTGGCATCAATTTTTAAGGGAACAGTTTTCTCCTGTCAAAAGGTACATGCATATGCCTTATCTTTCCCTCCCTAACAGTTGAAATGGAGAAATAACCGTTTCGTGTAACCAAGCGAAACAGAAATTCACCCACGTTTTCTTTACACCATGGTGATTGAATTTCACTTGACTAGTGACACATATTGAGATAAACATCATGATATGTTTGTGTTTTCACATCATATTATGTAGAACTTTCCAAGCGCCAAACATGCATCAGCCCAGGCCCACCTAACCCATGTCCCGTCATCCCACTCCTACCGTCGTCGGAGTAAACTATTTATTCCTATCACGCGCATCAACCACCAACCTTTATTCGAGTAAACAATTTACTTCGATAATAAAAACAACTCCCCTGCTTCCGATCACACACCACGTCACGCATCGTGCTCCCACAATTATCGGAGTAAATGATTTACTTCGATAAAAACAACTTCTCTGCTTCCGGTATATATTCTATTTTTCCTATACCCAACCAACTACTCTCGCCCCCACTTTATTTTTTCCTTTTTTTTGGATCTAAATCGATCCACCATACCAGCCCACAGATCAGCGACACACCATGGAGGAGAACGACGACACCGTGGCGGTTGATGGTGGTGGCCGACGAGCGGTGGCCAGCGACGGTTGAGGTGAAGGCACTGCTTTGGGCCTCGCTGCCGGACGCTGGGCAGCACCTTAACCAGCAATGAGGTGTTCACCTAGGCCAATAGCAACAACCAGCGGCTGCTCCACGTCGGTGACATTGATAGAACAAGAAAGTAAGAAAATGACACTCTGATTTGCATCTGCATACTCTCCTTCAACTTAACGCATGAAGCCCCATTTTTTTTTTTGCAAATCAAATTAAGGTGCAACCTTCAATATTACCTGATCTCAATTGATGGGCTGCACCGGTCCTACGTTTGCACATCGTGCTCTATGTGGCTGGCCGCAGAGGATAGGGTGGAGTCCGCCGGTGATGGAGGTTGTCTGCTATTTTTCTTTTCCTCGTCATCTCTATTGACATGAACGAGAATGTTTTTTTGTATTTTTTTCGTGCTTGCTAGATGATGGATGGTTGCTACTGCGCAACGTCGAGCTCATCTCTATACCACACTGCTACATCCTTCCATGATTCCATCGTCGACTACTGCTCGCCACCCGGTTGCCCTCTCCGCTACTAGTCACAAGAGATAGACCATGCTCTTCATCCTTATAGCAAGATCCAGCAAAGCCACCAGATGGATTTTTGGCTGAATCATTTTTTTTTCTTTTCTAGTTTGATTCACCTGTGAGTAATTTTATCGCTTGTGTGTGATTGAGCCTGTAATTTTTCATTCATACGACTATTTTGTGATACAGATCAACAATACTCTTAGTATCAGTTTTTACTCTCATACTGTATATTGAACACATCAGTAAACATATTACTACACGGTGGCTATGAGATCATGGCTATATTGAGAGGAATGTGGTAATTGTTTTACTCGCAGACCATGAAATCTCAGTTTTTACTCTTATACTGTGTATTGAACACATCAGTAAACATATTACTACATGGTAGCTACGAGATCAAGATCATGGCTATATCAAGAGGAAGGTAGTAATTGTTTTACTCACAGACCATGAAATTTAAATGATATTTATAATGTTGGTAAAAGAATGACAAGCGTTGTAAGCTGGTAGTAATTCTTTTACGACCATTTAGGTATGTGGTCATAAGATGTGGAGGCATTCAACAGTTGTGGGAGGCTGGGAGTAAATGAAAAACTCCACGGAATAAATTCGTTACTTTTGAAATGTGTGAAGATACTAGAAAAATGGAAAACTCGAAAAGAAAAACTAGACGGTAAGTATTTTACTAAAACGCGAAAACAAAAAAACTACAAAGAAGGAACAGAAAATAGTAAAATCTGGATGGTTAATATTTTACCGGGCCTATTGATGTAGCACGGATGAGATGTATTTTACTAAAACGCGAAAACAAAAAAACTACAAAGAAGGAACATAAAATAGTAAAATCTGGATGGTTAATATTTTACCAGGCCCATTGATGTAGCACGGATGAGATGGAAAAGAGAAAAAAGAAACACGGAAGGTGGAGTGGTAAAAAACGAAAAAAACGAACCGAGAAAAGGTGGGAAGCGGAGGAAAGGTGGGGTGGTAAAAAAAGGGTAAACCGGAAGAAGAGAGCTGTGCGGCGCTGGTAAAAAAAGGGAAAACCAGAAGGAGAGAGCGTTGTGCGGCGTTTGAACTAATATTCCGTGCTGTAGAGCACGGAATAGTGCTACCGCATATCATGTTCATATTTATTAATAAACTTACATTTGGTACACCGTACAATGGAATTTTAGTTATGCAACTGTGCAATTGCCAGCACTGATAGTTATGCAACTGTGCAATGGAATTTTTTTGTGGGCCAGCACTGACATGAAGATCTGCTGGGCACAACTTGTGATTCAATTCTAATAGCTAGAAAGAATAATAGTTATCCATGCAATAAACACATCAGTAGTTTTCTATTCAAGTTGTCCTCCCTTTTTGCTTCAGGCATATAAGACTTTGGTATATAAACTTGGTTGAGAGTTGAGACATTTATTTCCTGATACATCCTTTGAAAATTTCTGTGAGAATTTCCATGGTAAATTAAAAGCTACTTTTGGGGCAAACATCCTCTTTCTGCTATCATGTGGCTTGATGTTTAATTGCCCAGAACTTCTCTACTTCTTCTGCTGTCCTTCCCGGTATTCTTCCAGCTATAAGTTCCCACCTAAACATCATAGAAGGAGCAAAGTTAGGGAACTGCAAATAATGTATTTGCCTGGAACAGGCTGACTTATGGATTTCATAAACTTTTCATACTATGAAATAATCATAGTATAAGCTAGATCGATTAAAAAGACACTGTCTTCATTTTCACTTGATGCACATTACAGGTATGTGTATTAGGATACCTGTTCCCGACAAGCCTGTGCATTCTGAAAACAATATCTTCCTCTTCTTCTGTGAAATGAACAAAATTCTGCGCAGTGCTATTAACTTCTGCGAATTTACAAAAAATATGGTGACCAGAGTAAGCAAAATAGCCCAGTAGCCAAACCATCTTGAAATATGTTTCAAGTTACAATTTTATGGTTTATATTACAATTTGTATGTCCACTAGAATTTTTCAAATTGCAAATTCCTTGTTTCTTTCTGACTTCTCGTTTCCTTTTGTTCTCTCCATTGACATAACCAAAAAAAGCATCAAGATGCAAAGGGTGACAGTAAGGTATTCTACAGTTTTTTAGAAAGTACATTCAAATACCTAAATTTTACATTAAAATTTTTGATACCTTGAGATACCTAGTCCCTAGAGGTACCAAATTTTACACTAGAAAATACGGTACCTCTAGGTACCTTCTCAAGGATGGTAAAAATACCCATGTGACAATAGGCAGGTTAAATATCAGTAAACATTAACAAAATGACACTAGTAAAATGATATACACCTTTTCTGGCATCTTCATTTTCCCCTTTTGGACATAATGCTACGAAATGAATAGCCGTAATTAAGAGAAGCAAGGATGAAGTGGCTAAAAGGAAGAACAAGAAAACAAAGATACAACTAACCTTTTGTTTCACGACCATCACTTGTTTTGGAATTCTTTCCCAGCTGGCTTCCACTGCTACTTTCCATTAGCGTGAAAAAAAAATGCCGAGTTAAGATTTTATGGTTGTTTAGAGCCTCAGACCCTTGTTATGACCTTGTTTTTTCTATGACCCTTCTCTTGGTATAGATTTGCAATACTGTGGTTTATAAAGAGATGGGAGTTGGTAGTCACCTTTCTGGACTAGGTGTACTGAATGGCTTGCTGTTAGATTTTCCCTAGTCTTCCATTGGTTTCCTTATTTGGCTGTGTTTAGTTCACACTGAAGTTTAGAAGTTTGGTTGAAATTGGTACAATGTGATAGAAAAGTTGTGTGTGTGTGTGAAATGTTTGATGTGATGGAAAGTTAGAAGTTTGGAAAAAAAAACTTTGGAACTAAGCAGGGCCTTTGTGTGGATTGTCTTTCTTGCTCATTCGCTCTCCCTCTCTATTTCATTTATTTTGCCTTGCTCTCCAGACTCAAAAGTTTTTTAAATTTAGTTTTCTGGACAATTCCTTATTTGCCAACGAAAAATTCGTACACTCTAATATTTATCGCTGATGTCACAGAGAATTGTTGGCGAATAAGTGAAAGGGTAAACTTTCGGCAGTATATTAAAAAAATATCCTCATTACTATTCCTCTGTTTCATAATGTAAGTCTTTCTAGCATTGCCCACATACATATAGGTATTAATGAATCTAGATATATATGTGTGTCTAGATTTATTATCATCTATGTGAATATGAGCAATGCTAGAAAGTCTTACATTATGAAATAGAGGGAGTACAAAGTTTGATATTCAGCTTAAAGTTCGGGGTTCTAGACGTGCTTCTGTTTATAGTTTTGGGCGGTAATATGGTCTTTTTTTATTTTCGTGATACATCCTTTATTTACCATCACTTTGTAAGTTTTTCCCTCCACAAGAACAAATAAAAACAATACGAGACTTGAGAGCGATATCCTTGTTTTGGCCCTTTTCAAATACCATTGAGAACTGGTGGTGTTCTGTAGTATTAGGTTCTTAACTAGTTAACCCTTATTCTCGTATGCTGTGGTGTCTGAAACTGTAAAAAGAAATCCATAATATCGAAGAGGACCATCAAGGTTGGTTGAGAAACACATCAAGTTTGGACGTTTAATACAAGGCTCGCATAGTTGCACGTTATGAGTTGTGTCCAACTTTTGCTCCCTATTCATTCTACCGTGTGCATTTATTTGTCACCACACATAGAGATAGATACCCTCAATCATCTTTTCAAGACAATCATAAGAGGATACGTAAGTCATATCCTCTGTAGCCTGGTCAAATTCATATCTATACTGGCCATTTGGTCGTGCGTTGCACGACTTTACACTACTAAAAAAAGCATTTTTTCCGACGTGGGGTCCATTTTTTCGCAGGCGGATATGATCCTTAAAGCCAAATGACCACCTACAAAAATATAAATTGGGGTGAAGTTCGCTGTCTGCCTGCGACGCAAGCGGACCATTTAAGCGACGCCTGCAAAAATTGTACCTACCAAAAAAAAAATCTTAACTCTACCCTTATCTTCTCCTCCCACCCCTCCCCACCACTCATTTCCTCTCAACTCTCTCTCTCTCTCCCTCAGCAGTCAACTCTCTCTCTCTCAGCTCAGCCCGCGCCCCTCCCCTCCCCTCCCTCCCCTCCGGAGGGGGAGCGACGGTGGCTCCCAGCACCTAGCGCGCGGACGCGGCGGGGACAGCGACTGCGGCGGGGACGGCGTGCGGGGCGGCGCGGCTCCCCTCCCTCCCTCCCAGATCTGGCCAGAGGAGGGAGGGGGGAGGCTGGCAGGGCGGCGGCGGCGGCTCCCCTTCCCCCTCCCTCCTAGATCTGGCCGGAGGAGGGAGGGGGAGGCCGGCGAGGGCAGCGGCGGCAACGACGGTGCGGGGTCGCGGCGGCGGCTCCCCTCCCCACCTCCCTCCCAGATCTGGCCGGAGGAGAGAGGGGGGAGGCCGGCGGCGGCGACGGCGACGGCGTGGGGCAGCAGCGACGACGACGCCCGGTGCGGCTCCCCTCCCCTCCCCTCCCAGATCCAGCTGGGGAAGGGCGGCGGCAGCGGCGGCGGGGCCGCCCACAATTTTTTTTGTTCGTTCTATGGATTTTCGCAGGCGGGCAGTTGCCCCGACTACGAAAATTGATGATTTTCGCAGTCGTTGGGCTACAGGCGGTCTAGCCCCCCGCCTGGAAAAATCACTTTTAGCCGCCTGCGAAAATACTTTTTCTAGTAGTGTTAGAAGCCCGTATAAAAGCCCTGCATATGTACATACTATAATTATGATAAGGGAAATTTTGCTACAGGACATTGATTATATGTGGTTTTAGCTCTACGACACTGCCTAAACTTACTTTTGGGGGAAAATATTCTATAAGCATGGTAATTTGCCAGTGGACCGCGTCGATTAAAATAATAATATCCAGTTGAAGAGGAGAGAGAAATCGCATGAAATATCAAAAATACCCTTGGGCCCACATGTCAGCACTCCTATATCTCTCCTTTTCTCTCCCTATCTTCCTTCTTCCAGCGTCGCTCCAAGAGGCGAGCCGGCATGCGGAGAAGCGCAGCGCGGGTGCGGTGGCCGTGCGGGCGGCGCGGCGAGGCGAGGCGGCGAGTGCCTAGCGCGGGTGCGGCGTCTGTGCGGGCGGCGCGGCGTGGCAGCGGCGTCTGCACCGTCCGGCGGCGAGGTGCAGTGGCACGGTGGCCGTGCGGACACCGCGACAGACATCGTCGTGTAGGCGCGCAAGTGCCCCCGACAGCGTGCCCCACGGCATGAAGTGCGCGAGGTGGTCGTGGCGCAGATGGAGCGCTTGCCAGAGCGACGGGTCACCAGCGGAGCGGCGGACGCCAGCTCGTCTAGGTCCAGCCGCCGGAACACGAGCACGAGGCAGTCCGTCAGCAGCTCCGCATACTGCGTCGACGGCGGTGGCGAGCGCGTCGTCCGGCGGCGCTGGCCTTCGCGCTCGGCCACGGCGCGCTCCTCTTCATGCTCTCCTTCTCCGTCTTACGCGTTCGTCTTCCTCCTCTCACCGCGCGGCCTCCACCAGACGCCCTACGCGATCCTCGCCGCCGTCCTGGCCGTGCTCGCCACTGCCGACTACGTCGCGCTCGCCGCGGCGCTTGCCTGGACCGCGAACGTCTCCGAACGCTGGTGGGGGCACTTGCGCGCCTCCACGACGACGTCCGCCGCCGTGTCCGCACGGCCACCGCACCACTGCACCTCGCTGCCGGACGCACCCCGCACGATGTCGCCGCGAGCCGCCGCTGCTGCCACGCCGCCCGCACAGCCGCCGCACCCGCGCTGCGCTCCTCCGCACCCCGGCTCGCCTCTCGGAGCGACGCTGGAAGAAGGAAGATAGGGAGAGAAAAGAAGAGATATATGAGTGCTGACATGTGGGCCCAAGGGTATTTTTGACATTACATACAATTTCTCTCTCCTCTTCAACTAAATATTATTATTTTAATTGACGCGGTGTCCACTGGCAAATTACCACGCTTATGGAGTGTTTTCCCCTAAAAGTGAGTTTAGACAGTGTCCTAGAGTTAAAACCACATATAATCAGTGTACTGTAGCAAAATTTCCCTTACCATAATTACAGCCTACTTTCAATTTGAACTTTTTTGCAAAATCACAGGACATGATAAAAAAATAGTTAAATCTAGATGAACCTATATTTCCAACAAAAAGTTCAGACGTTATATTCAAGATCAGCCCTCTTGGTTTTGGTTCCACAACAATGCTCATTCTAATGCTATTACAGGATTAAAGAGAAGATGTTGCCTGCACATGTAACAGCAGGATAAAAAAAGCGCACAGTGGAGGGAATCAACAATGCTCTATCTTCCTTCAGTCAAGTTGAAAATGTTACAAACTAAAATTAACGGCAGAAATAATAGTTTAATTAGTAAGAAAAGGTCACCATTTGGTTAAGTCCTCTAGACTTGGACCAAGAAGATCGATGACCATGATATTTATAGTCCCCATCCACTCCATACAATTTTAGATGAGGACTTCTAGTTGAAATTTATAACCAAAACATGAAATTAAAATGACTGAACAAATTTAATAAATAATTTCTGGTAGGCAGGACAACAATCTCTTTGTTCACCTTTTGGAAATGACATGCAGGAATTGAGCATAAGGAATTCTCAAGTACCAGCTAAATGCTAACCTGCTATGGCCTGAGACTTTTATTTGCTAATTGGCTGGTAAAGAATTAAATCAATTCTGTGTGGTGTATGCAGACGTGCCTTGCAGTATTAAAATCTGTTTTTCCCCTACTGTTCATACAGATTGATAAGCATTTGGATAGTACTAATTTTCTATATCTAGCTGATGACCGATATCCAAACCTGACCAGAACATTAATCCATTACCCTGAAAGAATATCTACAGCCATCACAAACAAATCAGGTACTCAAATTCTTTTTAACTCGTATAGTATGCAAGAATATAATACCTTGCTGAGTTTCTACGCTTGTAGGAATTGGAGTAGAAAGAATTGGCAAGCACATCATCTGGGTGACATACGCACCTCATCGAGTAGTAAAAATGTTTAAATTTAGTGGATCATCATTATTCATTAGTGTTAGATCGAGCAGGACATGGAGGGTGTGGCCTTGACAGCGCCTTATCACCGGTGCGGGCATGGAGGGCAGCGGCGCAGCGCCACCAGTCGGAGCCGTTAGGAGTATCGGGAGCGTACGGGCAGGGAGAAGAGGGCCTTTGGTGGCGGCGGTGTCCAGCGCAGGGTGTGGAGGGAGCTGGAGCGTAGGGTGTTGATCCGGACGACAGATGCTGGTGGAATGAGGCGGACATGGCGCGGCACCTGGGGTGGGACTGGGAGTGGCCCACAACTCCGAGTTGGACATCATCCCCAACTGCTCTAGCGGCAAATCGGGCGATGGAAAGGAGGGAGCCGGCGACGATGCGGAAGCGGGAGGAGGGAGTAGTTGGTTGGCGGCACGTCGCACGCGAGGAACCGGACGTCGATACGGCGGTTTTTTTCCCTTCTCTGTCGTTCGCTTCTTCCCGACATATCCGGAACACTCTTGGACCATTTTGACTCTTTTACGGAGCTTTTCTTCACACGCTGAATTGTACGGTAGGGATTTCAGTTGTGTTGCATCCAACGGTCACATTTAATCTGATGACGTGGCGCAATATGGTGGTGAAAAACTTTACTTTTTTTCACTACTTTAGATTACTAAAGCTGGCTGGTCCTCCAACCAGATTATTGGAACACGTGGCACATTTACATTTAGAGATAAATAGATGGATTAGCACCTAAAAAAATTAAAAAAAAGAGAAAACTTGCAAGTTTCTTAGCAGTTGATTGGTGGTTGTGGTGCACAATGAAATGCTGACACGTGTTACTTCTCCCCCTCTCTCCCTATCAGTTTGGGTAGTGGATCTCCTATCATAAGTGATGCAAGGAATAATAATAATAATAAATTAAATCTATATATTTCAATGAACTCAACATCTAGAGAACTCTGGCCTGGTTGATCTTATGACAGGAGATGGTAGATAAAAAGATTTAAGACATTGGCAGTAGCATGGAGTGTTCTCTTTTATAAATAAAACTAGATGATGCCCCATGCTTTCTTGTGGGATATATGTTAGATATTGCAAAAATGATTAAATGATTTGGATTGAAATATTGTGAAAATAATTTGAGAATGATGATTTAGCATGTGTATTTTTAGTTTTAGAATGAAATAAAATGTAGATATAATTACGATATGCTTGCATGTTGAGCTTTGTATGTTTGAATCTCCTGAAGATAAAGATTAAGTGTTTCACGCAAAACGAGGTGGTAATAACATGTGATTAATTGAGCTTTAATTATTATAAACTTGAAAAATAGATTAATTTGATATTTTAGAACAACTTTCATATAAAAAGTTTTCGTACGAAACACACCGTTTAGCAGTTTGAAAAGCGTGCCACGAAAATCCAAAATTTAATCCACTTCTTGTAGTGGAAACGAACAGGACCCAGTGTCTGGGTTGATGTGGCATGTTTGTATGTTAGGCTTTAGGAGTGCTAACAAATATGACATCCATTTCAGTTTATAAGACTTTTTTAACATTGCCCACATTCATATAGTTGTTAATGAATCTAGGCACACATATATGTCTAGATTTATTAACATATATATGAATGTGGGCAATACTAGAAAGTTTTATAATATGAAACGGAAGAAGTACTATGCTTGCATTTGAGTTTTAGGTGTTTAGTGAGCATTAACTTTATAAAAAGAAGGGACATTTTACCTCTTTTGAAATAAATGTTTTTAATTAAAGTAACTTACATATGTAGTACACCTCACAATTGAAACATAATTTCAAATCCATAATCAATTCATTATCTAAAAAATCATTATCAATTTGAATTTCTTTATACAAGTTCAACATTTTAAATTTAAATACTAAATACATTTATCTGTTGAACTCTGATTCATTCTTTAAAATTAAAAACAGACAAAAAAAGATTCATTCAAATTAAAAATATGCACGGGCTATCAAGAAGACACATTATTATACACGATGTAAATTAGGCGCACCTATTGGTGTGCCCATTTTCTAGTCCTTTCTAATCCTCGTACAAATTCAACTTGTGCTTGAGTTTACCGGGTGCTCTATGTTTAGGATACGCGTAGGCTACGATAGCATAAATCAAAATTTTCTATCGCGTAAATCAGGAACCATGCAAGTATTAGATCATAGATCGTTACCACTCGACGCGCTATGCAGTGGAAGAAGACGCTGAGAAGTCGAAGGAACTCTCGCGAAGTATCGCGCGTCGATGTAGAGGAAGTAGTCGATCGCACCAGCTCGACCTTCTCCTCCTCGTGCGTTCTCCTGGCCGTACTCCCACGCCGATCAGCACCGCAAACCAGCGGCGCCTCTACCGGTATCTACACGTATAGGGACGGAACGCCACGCGCAGATGTGCTAGCACCTGCGCACGGCTATGGTTTTGCTCGGGAAGGGAAGTGACGGCTAGGGTTTCTCACATGATGCAATGCCTCCGCCGGTCACACCCCTCACGAATATATAGGATCCATCACTCGGGCCTCCAAGGCCCGTAGGACTCCTATTCGGATCCCTATCCGAAGTAAGCTCATATTGGATCTCCATCCAATCCCCTTATTCTGACCCATTAAGCGTGCGACCCTGTAGGTTCATATATACTCGGCTGTAACCCGAAAACTCCTTTTCGGTCCACGCGCCAACAGCGGCCCCTAGCAGAACGTATTGACCCACCGGGCATACATAAAGATCATATCAGATGAACCTCTAGTGTATACTTATATGAACCCCTTTGCCTCACAATATCGATTAAGCTCAAGGCTAGATATGTGCCATCCTCTAATAGCTCAATCATTCACTCGAACCTGTTGATAGATTATATAACTTGTGATTGACTCCTCAATCACCTTTGGCATGGCCATGCACTTCCATAATCTACAACATCGAGGGGCCCAGAGATATCTCTCCATAGGAGGGGCAAATCCCATCTTGATTATTCACTACATGTTTCATAGCATACCCGAAAACTACTTTTATAGCTATCCATTTACGGAGTAGCGTTTAGCAATCTCTAAGTAAGCTACTACACATGTTGAGAACCATGATAATCTCAGGTCTAAGGGTTCAACACCAACACTAAATGAGATCACTGATGACACAACACATATGGCTCTTGCGGTGTCTCAAGTTGGGTCTATCCAACAACATGTTCACCAACATGTGTCCACATTATTAATTTGGTATCTCTATACTATGATCTATGAGACATGATCATCAATTAATACATGTGCTGATCATATAAACATATTTGTTCCACATATGATATTTGATCAGGGATCCTTTAGAAATAGTAACAAACAACATAAAGAGTCTCATGAAAGAATCACATATTCATTAACCAATAAGGAGTTATCTATTTCAAGGAACAATGTCGGATAAATATGTAAACAAAGTATGTGATACAATCATCTCTATGATTGCCTCTAGGGCATATCACTGGCACTCTACACAACAGTTATGTTATATTTGAGGTTTTTGGAGGCTCAGCTGTTCTTCAAATTTAGGAAAACATTAAACTAAGGGACTAGTTAATTTAATTATTTAATTAAACATGCTTACACAGAACATATACTATTCTGCTGTTCGGTGCAAGAAATCTTTTATGATTGGAGTTACAAAATACGGATACGACATTTAATACAGTCCATGATTTGATGTTGGTTGTAGTTTTTGTTGGTATACGAACTTTGTCTATTTCTATCCCTTTTTTTTAAAAAAAAAATCGTTGATTTGGTACTGTCATGCACTGTATTTGTAAATGAACAGATCGATGTGATCAGTGACTGCTAGAGCCAGCGGCCTCTATTCTCATGCTTTTCATCGTTCTGTAAGGATATCTTTCCTACTAGTATTATATTCTCATACTTTTCATTGCACTATCCTCTTTTGTTTCTTTTTTTTAAAAAAAAACAAATTTATCTCGCATCTTCTATATTTATAACACATCCGAATTGCATGGTGCACCAAATATTATCCAAATAATTTTTATATGCTGTCTAGTTGAGCAACATGTTCTTTATTTCTTTTCTGTCAATAGCCTTAGTTTTTTCGTCAAATCTTTATGAAGAGCTTATGAAATGCCTGAATGATAAATGTAGTCAAATGGAATTCTTCATTATTGGCAAGAATGTTTATGGCCAATAGGACAGGTAATTTGATGTTAGATTTTCCACGCTTTTCTTCATCCCAATCACATCTTGTATGCAGATAAGGTAATAACTGTCATTTGCGTACACACAAAATCTCTTACACGGTTACACCTATTATTTATCTAAATGTTAAAAGTTGTATTTGCTACGGAGATACTTCAGTGTATTTACGATTCACACTTTTTTGCTGCATGCTGCATGGGCGCTTGGCAGATTTTCTTTTTGTGACTGGGTGTGTTCATTGCTGATGGATGGGAACATATAACCCCAGCACGGAAAACGGGAACATATAACCCAGCACGGAAAACAGAGCGATCCACTAGCGCGTGATTAATTAAGTATTGGCTAATTTTTTTAAAAAAATGGATCAATATGATTTTTTAAGGAACTTTCGTATTGAAACTTTTTTAAAAAACACACCGTTTAGCAGTTTAAAAAACATGCATGTGGAATACGATGGAGAGGGGTTGGAACCTTGGGGTCCGAATACACATACACATCTGCAAGCATCTGGGTAGCAAAGCTATCACTAAAAAAACAGGGGTTGTTTAGATTGATACCATTTCAAATTATACCATTTTTTGGATAAAGTTGCCAGATATGTACATCCATTTAGTTTTTTACCAACTTTGATAAATACATAGGAAAATCCTGCCAAAACTTGGCAATATTGTCAAATTGCCAAAATTTTGGCAATAATCTAAGCATGCCCTTAGATGTGGCTTATAATCCAAAGCAGAGAGCAATCCAGGACTTCCCCAGGGAATCTCAATATCACGCTTAATGAATTTACATATCTCTACAAGTGAAGTGAAAGGTAAAACTCAAAACGATCCCAAGATACACCACATCATCAAAATAATATGAACCATTCGATTTATAAAGAATGAAACAGGAAGAAAGATCCCAGATGTCCAATAAGTTCTCCAACAAAAGTTGGATAAACTTTTGGATACTCATGGCACGCTTTTCAAACTGTTAAACGGTATGTTTCGTGTGAAAACTTTCTATATGAAAGTTGTTCTAAAATATCAGATTAATCCATTTTTCAAGTTTGTAATAATTAAAACTCAATTAATCACTCGTTATTATTACCTCGTTTTATGTGAACCCTTAATATTTATCTTCATATTTTATCTAGTAGATTCAAACACCACCATAAGTAACTAGATCCTTTCGGTAAAAAAAAAAACACCGTAAAAAAACCTCCTATCCCGGGCCGCATCGCCCAACTCCACCAGGCGCCAGCCGACATTGTTGCCTCGCCTCATCTTCTAGATCCAACATCTCATTCCCTCTTATAACTCTCCTTTGGATCCTTGATGTAAAACTCAATGGATCAAGCCAACGACAGGAGTTCACGGCCGGGTCTCCACCGCCTCCCGATCCCAACAGAGAACTTGAGAAAGAACGAGGAAATGCCAGTGGGAGAGAGGAAAATAGGAGTTGTGGGTATGGACAGATTGCTGGAAGCCGCTAGAGAAGCATGTACCGCGGGCTAGCCACCGGCGATAAAAAAAAATGAGGGAGGAAGAGAGATGAGCGAGAAAGAGATAGGTGAGAGGATGACTAGATTGTTAGATGGATCTTCCTTCCCTCGAGCCCAACGGCTAAGGGGGTTTTGTCCCACGCCCTGATCGGGGGCGCCCACCCAATAGCTGGTGGGCCCCTGTCACACTGCACCATATAAAAGGGGTGGAGGCCGGGGCGGCTCACGATACAAGGTTCGTCGCCGCCGCCACTCCACCCCACAAACCCTAACCGATCGAGAGGGGGCGCAGCCAGTGACGGGAAGACGCCACCGCCGTGCCACGCCTTATCGTCGGGATCACCTACGACCACCGCTACCACGACAACCGCCGCCGTCGAGCACACCGTTGCCGCCAAATGGGCGAGCTGAATGCTCTCGTGGTCAAGCAAGCATGTTAAATCTTTACCTATTATATAACAATTTAAGATGTTTTTACCAGGTATTTTTATCCGTCGCTCCTAAGTCTCACACGGTTATGTTCCACTCACTCTTTGCGTTGCATCCAATACGCCTCTGAGTCTTGCACGGTTACGTTCCGCTTACTCCGCGTTGCATCCGTATCGGTATCAGGAAGGCAACATAGTGTCCGGTAATTTCTCAACAGCCATGCAGATGACCTGATCGGAAACGGAGGACGACGACGCACGCGGAGTCCCGTGCACCCGTCAATTATCCAGTTTGCTTCTAGCTCAGCTTCCCACACGAGCTATCGCTAATTATTTTGGTTCCAATGAATTCTCAACGTGCGGAACTTAATTTGCTTCAGATCATGATTAGCCCCCGTCCTGGTCTAAGAGGTTGCACCAGCGACTCGGCGTCGAGCATGTCCGCCGCGGCCTGGGATTCATCGGTGGCTGTAGCCTACACCCGATGCAAGGGGCAGCTTCGCGTCTTATTCTTATCGAATTTCTGATGGTGATTTGCCCGTAGTGCATTTAAGTCAACCTAGCTTGATCTTCATAATCATGGACCCGTCCTTTCATTCACTATTTTACCCTATATTTAGGCCGAGTTTATTTCTAAACTTTTTCTTTAAACTTATAACTTTTCCATCACATCAAAACTTTTCAATACACAAACTTTTAACTTTTCCATCACATCGTTCCAATTTCAACCAAACATCCAATTTTAGCGTGAACTAAACACACCCTATGTTTGAGCCCTCCAGTTCTCACTCTTCAGATTATTCAAAGACGGACATGAGAAATTATACTGGATCTCCTGTATAGAATGTCGAATGCGGATGACCTCTCTTCTTTATCTCTATTTCCATCTATTCTCTATCTCTTCTCTATCTCTATCTCTATATCTACTATTATAAAAATTGAAGATGTTTTTGTTGGTACTTTGGTACATCATCTGTGTATGAGTCGGTTTTTAAGTTCGCTCAATTTTGAAAATACATATCCGTATTTGAGTCGGTTTTTAAATTCATTCGCTTTTGGAAATATAGAAGGAGTCGTATAATAAATCTCTTTGAAAAAAACTCGCATGTTAACTTAAAACGATCGGACTCCTAATTGCAACTCATGATTTTCTAAAAATATATACTCCTATACCCAAGCAAATTTCCACAGCGAATTTCACCTTAATTAAACCGTATAACAATAATAAGAAATAGCATTCACCCGTTGCAACGCACATGCATTTTTTCTAGTTAATCTAAAATATTCTCTATCTCTTCTCTATCTCTACTATTATAAAATTTGAAGATGTTTTTGCTAGTACTTTGGTACATCATCCGTGTATAAGTCGGTTTTTAAGTTCGCTCAATTTTGGAAATACATATCCGTAATTGGAAATCCTTTTTACAAATCTCCTCCTCAGAGCGCCCTGTAACCTTACCTTTTCTGAATGGTACACCTTATTTAAGACATTCAGAATAGAAGAAGAGCAGTCGTTGATTGATTGAAAGTGGATTGACGGCATTCATCAGTTGATTGAAAATGGACTTTTCTTTTATGATCGAGCAAGGTCCCTTTTGGGCTTAAAAGTCCTTTGAGCCGTGGAATCCCTTTTGTCTTGATTTAGGAGAATAGGCGCATTGATTAGGTTACGTGGTTTGAGCAATATGCAGGAAGTTTATTTTTTTCTTTATTATATATACCATTCATATTTATTATCCTATATACCATTCATATTAAAGTAAGACGGATAGGGCATATTTGACTAGGAAGCAAGCAAAGCTAGTCCCTAACCCGTGGGCGGAGTCGCCCTCATCCCCCATTGCTCAGTGCTCCCTGCAGCTTCGCTGGGCTTTACCCTCGTGGACGTAGGCTTCTATAAGAGAATGAAAAGCTCTCTCTTTATAATAAAACGCGAACCGCATGGAGCCCACCCTTTTTCATTTTCTGCCGCCACTGGGTGGCCGCTGGGGAAACACATCCCGGCCGCCTCTCGGGAAAGGGGGGTGGGGGATGGGCCTACCTATCCCGAGGGAGCAGTTGAGAGGTTCCATATGCCGAGCCGAAGGGCAGAACTTCAGTGCGTGATCGTAGTATGTCACCTCGTCTCGTCCTCGCAGCATCGAAGATGAGTCGGTTTTTAAATTCGTTCGCATTTGGAAATATAGAAGGAATCGTATAAGAAATCTCTTTGAAAAAACTCGCATGCTAACTTAAAGCGATCGGACTCCTAATTGCAGCTCATGATTTTCTAAAAATATATACTCTTATACGCAAGCAAATTCTCATAGCGAATTTTACCTTAATTAAACCATATAACAATAATAAGAAAAAGCATTCACCCGTTGCAACGCACAGGCATTTTTTCTAGTTAATCTAAAATATAAAGAAAAAGGAAAATATTACTCTTTTGCAAATAAAAAGCTAAAGTAATTAAATTCAATTAAATTGAAATTCATCAAGCTTATTGTTTCCAAACCCATATTCAACAATATAAAACAAACTAAATTTGGTAAACGTATGTATCACAAGCTGCAATGAAGAAGACGGTTACAAATACTCAAAATTTTACTCCAAAACTTTATATATGTTGACAACACAACGGAAAATAAGAAGATAATGAACATATGGCGTCGAAGAAAACGAAAGGGTGACAACGCACAGATGAGTGACGATAATGTCAAATAATAGAGAATAAGATGATTATAGTTGTGCGAATGGGCGACTTTACAAGCTAGTCACAAACCTGAGGTTGCTTGTTGAATATAAAGCCCACATGTTAATCTAATGAGTTGTCGCACATATGAAAGACCCCAGTCATCTTTCCAAGATAATCATTGGGGGTACCAAAGTCATATCCTCCGTATCTCAATCAATTTCATCACCTTTTCTAATCCTTGTACCAATTCTAGCACCTAAGGCTGGGTGTAGGTCCAGCGGTGAAAAATTTTACCATGTTAAATCGGATATACGGATATACATTTGAAATATTAAACATAGTCTAATAATAAAATAAATTACAGATTCCGTCTGTAAACTCGAGACGAATTTATTAAGTCTAATTAATCCATCATTAGCAAATATTTACTGTAGCACCATATTATCAAATCATTAAGCAATTAGGCTTAAAAGATTCGTCTCGCAATTTACATGTAAACTGTGTAATTAGTTTTTTTTCTATATTTAATACTTCATGCATATGTCCAAACTTTTAATGTGACAGGGTGAAAAAACTTACCAAGAGGTCTAAACAGGCCCTAAATCACATGCATCCTCCAGCTTTCCTTACAGTAGTTCAGTCTTTTTTTTAAGACGCATAGCCTAGGTAGCTCAGTTTGGTAACCTAGCCCACACAAACATTACGGCCTTGTCTAGTTCGCGAAAAGAAAAATTTTAGGTGTCACATCGAACGTTCGATCGGATGTTGGAAGGGGTTTTCGGACACAAATAAAAAAACTAATTTCATAACTCACCTAGAAACCGCGAGACAAATCTTTTGAGCCTAATTAATCCATCATTAGCACATGTAGGTTACTGTAGCATTTTATAGCTAATCATGGACTAATTAGACTCAGAAGATCCGTCTCGCGATTTCTATACAAACTGTGCAATTTGTTTTTCTTTTTATCTATATTTAATGCTCTATGCATATGTGTAAAGATTCGATGTGACGTTTTTAGGAAAAAAATTTTGGGAACTAAACCGGGCCTACATATTCGGGCTGTGTTTGGGAGGCAATCTAACCTCCTAACACGGAAAACAAAGCAAAATGATTAGAGCAAGATTAATTAATTATTAACTAAAAAAACTTGAAAAATGGATTAATATGTTTTTAAAACCACTTTTCTATAGAAAACTTTTGCCAAAAAATATACCGTTTAGCAGTTTAAAAAGCGTGCGCGCGGAAAACGAGGGATGGCTTGCTAAAGAAGGGAGAAGAACACAGGTTTCAATCATTGCATAATGTCTCACTCAGTTAAAGTGCCTGCTGCACAGATTTACCTGCCCTGGGAGGCACCTGTATGGACACCTCAACATCATCTCCAATGGAGGGACCTCCTCGACCCTCAAAGGTAAGCTTTAATTTGGTCGGATCCGGTCCTCCGCAGTTGAACTACTAACGCCGAGTTTAGTTCTAAACTTTTTCTTTAAACTTTCAACTTTTCTATTTCATCAAAATTTTTCTATACACATAAATTTTCAACTTTTCCATCACATCATTTCAATTTCGATCAAACTTCTAATTTTGATGTGAACTAAACACACCCTAATGTAATGTAGTACTTAGTTACTTGAGTGGTCAGATTAAAACCAGACGATTCAGATCGATCCGATACTGTAGCATCAATATTTTACCTTATATCTTAGTACTATCACATTTGTACTCTGGATGTTGATCATATGCCTAGGACATGAATGGATAGTGCAGATATGCAAATTACTGCAGCTCATCTGCATTTTGTACTCTAAGTGAAGTTTAATTTGATGTGAAAATTCAATTGGTGATGATTTGCTTCCTCTACTATACACTAAACAAGCTCACTTACAGGTTATTGTTGGAAAACTAAGATTTTTGCTGACACTCAAGAAACTCCGGTTGGCTATAAATCTTTTTTTTTTTTTAAAACGATCAGCACTAGACAACGTAATGACGTAAAGATTCATTGAATAGAATAGGAAACAAAAATACAAGGCTAGAACCCTGGGAGGAAAAAGCCAGGAAAGAAAAAATTAACCACCACCTAAACACTGATAACACAAACACAGAACCTAGGAGAAGACTAGCACCGAACCGACCGTCGCTAGGTCAACAAAAAAAACTGAGATCGTCCAAAACCTAACCCCAACCCTAAGGATGTGTTTAGTTCTTTGGGTGTAAAGTTTTTAAAGTATACAAACACACATTTGAAGTATTAAACGTAGACCAATAACAAAACAAATTACTTATTCCACTTGTAAACTGCGAGACGAATTTATTAAGCCTAATTAATCCATCATTAGCAAATATTTACTGTAGCATCAATTGTCAAATCATGGCGTAATTAGGCTCAAAAGATTCATCTCACAATTTACATGCAAACTGTGCAATTGATTTTTTCATCCATATTTAATGCTCCATACATATGTTTAAATATTTGATGTGATGTTTTTTACCAAAATTTTTTGGAATCGAAACAAGGCCTAACAAAGATTGGCTATATAAATCTTGTCTGCTGCTAAACTGATGTTTTCTAACCTGATACTTTTGGTTTTCTGGTGGGTCCAGGTTTCGCCGGCACGACCACGTGATTAGGCTGCAGCTTCACGTGATAAGTCGTCGATTTAACTAGTTTTTTTTTTTTAAGAAATCGACGGTTAGAGTTCTACCGGAATTTATAGAAGTAGAGAATTGACCTGTTTATAAGGAAAACCGGGCCCGAAAACCATATAACTGCACAGTTTTGCTACAGGTAAACCGGCAAAACCCCACACAGAATATAAAGCGAAAAGCCTACAACAAAACAAATATGAACCACAGAAATAACCGAGGAAGAAGCAAGACCTTTAAGGCGAGGGATGCAACGACAGAAGCCGCTACCAACGTCCGTTCAAAAAGGGCTGGGTTTTCACCCAAAGGGAAAGAGAGTCAAAACAAGACGACATCTCCAAGGAGGATATGGCACCCGCAGGTGTCGATGTCACCGAACCTGGAAAAACTAGGCAGGGCTTTCGCCCGAGACTCCCAAGAAAGGTGCAGGACCTCCAACAGCCAGAGCGAGAGTGCTAAGAGTTATTGTTGCCCAACTCAACGGCTAAACCCAATGCAGCAGCTCCGACTCCACCTAAGCACTAAAGCTCTAGCACAACAAAGGGCCAAGCACCCCTCTCCATACTCGTCACTACGATAGGTTCACTAAGACGCAGGGCACTTGAAGCACAAGCGAGGCCAAAGAGCCTAGACAACAAACAAGGAGGACCAACTTCGCGGACGAACACAACTCCTCAACCATCTAAAGACTCCACGACCAAGGTCTGGAAGCAGACCGGCCAACAGAAGAGAGGAGCATCAAGGAAGGTGAGGAGGTTTGCCTCGCCGGAAGAGGAACTGAAAGATGAAGTCAGGACAACAGAGACATCGGAGTCTTCCATGTTCCGACGAGATCAAGATGGAGGCATCTCCACCAAGAATCGCCGGGCTTCTCGGGAACACCCCTTGCAACTGCGACGATCACTTCCAACTTTGCCACCAACACAGAGAAGAGCTGGGGCGAGCAGAGCAATAGAGCAACTAGACAACTAGGAGGGAGGTGGTAGCAGAGGTGGGGGTAGGGAGGAGGGGGCGGACACCACGGAGGTGGTGCCGGAGTCGCCGACGCGCCCCGCCGACGACCACCCCACCGGGCCACCGAGAGGGGGACGCGCGCCGCCACGCATGCGCTGGCCTCCTGCCTGCGCATGTCAGCCACCGCCACCCGCACGCGCCGGCCTCGCTCCACCGCCGGTCCCGCGCCACGCCGACAGACCGCACCACCGCGCTGCAACCCGGCCTGACCAGATCTAGCCCGGGGCAAGCCAGATCTGGCGACGGCAGAGGCGGATCTGCCACCGCCTGGCCGGGAAGGCACGTCGTCAGCGCTCACCGCCTCCCCGCGCCTGAGAATGCGTCGCTGTCGGAGAAGGCCCTGCTGCCACCCTCCTTGCTCGCCAGCCGGCTTTCCGGCGGTGAGCTCCGGCGGCGGTGAGGTGGGAGGAGGAGAGGGGGACGACGGCGCAGGCGTGTTCGCCCCCCATGTCGCCTGCACGAGGGCAACGCGGGGGAGAGCTGATCAGAATCTGACTTTGTTAGATTTTCTTTCGTTGATTTAACTATGATAGTAACCTTTCAACAGCAATGTCTTATTGTCTACTACTCTACTGTGCAGTTGCTGTCGAGATACTCAACTAGTATAGTAAATCAGCCTCCAAATTGCCCGAATTAAGAGGCCCTGAAGGATCCAACGGGACTGTTGGCTGGTAGGGGACCTGTAGATGGACTTGCAAAACGTTGCATGACATCCAATGGGATTCATTTCCAAGCTTTCATTCGGCAACCGGGTACCAATAGGCACCAATCACTTGGGTTACACCACGGTTTACATCATTCATAATTGCATCCTATCTAAGTCTATACAAGATACGAGGACAACTGCACTGTTGTAGCATCCATCAGATATATAGACCAAAAAAAATAGGTTAATTGGATATATGCCATTACAATTTTCTATGGTTTTGATGTATACCATTCCTATTCAACTATTTAGAACCATGTCATTATAATTTCACCGTTTTCAATATGTGCCACTACTTACCCCTTCAGGGTATTTTCTTAAATATTTTGATTGGAGTGCCCTTGTCTTCTTCCTCTTTCCAGTTTATCTTCTCCCCACCCTTATCCTCCTAGAAGCAGCAGCTCAAGTCATAGCAGTAGGGTAGTCGGGCCACCGGCGACGACATGGGCATGGCAGCAAACGATGAAGCTCTAGCGGATCTAGAGACCACGACCACCTGAACAACGCCGACCACCTCCTTCTGGCCAACTCCGCCGTCCAGGACGCGAGGATGGCGACGGTGGGAGGAGCAGCCGCCTCCTGTGGCGAGGATGAGGACGGGACGGGCCGGGATGGGGACCTCGAGGTTAGGCAGTGACGAATGGGATGGGATCGACAACATCGGGTTGGTGCCATCCATCGTCGTTGCCATCTGTAAACTCAACTTCTTCCTCTGTCGTCCACAAGCTCATGGGCAACAATAGTCGCTGCCTTGCTGAGAACCTCAACAGGGGGAAGGCTGGATCTCGAGGAAACTCTCCCATGCGACCCTTCTCACCAAGATTTAACCTGACAAATCAAAGAAGAACTCAATTAAAAAAAATGGGGAAAAAATCAAAGAGCAATCCCATAAAAACCAGGAGAAAAAATCGTCACAAAGATTTGACCGGATGAATCAAACAAGAACTAGAGCAGGAGAAAAAATCGTAGGGAAAGAAATCAAAGAAGAAAAAAAAAGGAAAAAAAATCATGGGGAAGTTCTCTACTCGCTGAGCCGTGTCCTCTTCATGGATGCAACCGGGTTGGATGCCACCTGCCCGGCGCACCACTGCCTCACCGGCCCTGCCACCGCCGCCGCTTCTGCTTAGAGCTGCAGCTCCATGGAGAAGATGATTGGGAGGATAAATTTGCATATGTGCCATCCTAAAAAACTGGCTTCGCTAGTATGCCATCGTTAGAATGGGATTCGCTCGAATGCCACTCTCAAACCGTGGACATTGGCTACAATGCCATTTTCATTGTTTGTTGCATTTGCCAAACATTTTTCATCCAAATAATTATTTCTCAGACGTTTTTGCCCCTGACTGTGGTTGAACCAAACCACATATGCCATCTCTATCTGGAACTAGAAAATTGGGATTATACCATCGCAAAAAGTGGTTTCACTGGAATATCGTCACTTCAAACTGATTCACTATAATGACATCCTAAACTGAGAGGTGTTCACCAAAATGCCATTTTTATTCTTTTTGGTGAATATAAATGTTTTTGCTCAATTTTATTTTTTGCCCGGACCAAAATACCCCTGAGCGGGCCCCACCTTGTCATACTCTTTCACCTCTCTCTTTTCCCTCTTCCTCTCTCTCGTGGGTGCAGTTGGGAGCGGCGGTGGCCGGGAGGCAGGTGGTGGTCGGCAGTGGGCGTGGCGGGGAGGCGGGCGTCGACTGAGCGAGCGAGCAGCCATGGCGATCTCGTCGGCAATGATGGCATCTGTCACGCCCAGAAATTCACTAGTAATTTCCGAACTTATTTGTGCATAAAATGCTCATCCAGGAATCAGCCGAGATACATAAACTGACAATTTAATATACAAATTCATCAAATTAACTAAAACGATAAATACTTACTTAAGAGGCACTTAGTCCTCCCCATGAAGAAAACTGCAGCGGAAAATAAAATCTAGCGAAGCTCCGGCTCCACTCCCACAGGCAGCTCAACTGGGGTATAAGCCAAACGTCTTCTCCTTCACACTTGTCTTCAACTGAGGTTTGATTGATTATTGCAAGGTGAGCATATGACATACTCAGCAAGCCACAGAACAAATATGCAAGTGCACAATGATACCAAAGGATGGCATATTATAAGGCTCATTTGCAAAAGCAGCATTTAGCAAACAATTGAGAATTGTAAATCAGTAGAGTAATTAATCATCAATATTAATCAACACTGAACAGCACACCCATGCTGCACAGGCCCAACCATTCTAAACAACCATACCCGGCTGCATAGATCTATCTCCAAACCAGGAATATAACATTCCAAACCAGGAGCTAATCAAATTATTACCAGTTATAGCATCATTTATTATGGTGAGAAGTGTGAGACTAATCACGAAAGACATTGTTAGACCCGCCCATGACCGCGGGCACGGCTATTCGAATAGTTTTACTCTGGCCAGAGGTGTACCACTGTATCCACAAGACACAACCCACCAGCATGTTACCATGTCCGCGCAGACACGTCACCATGTTGAGTGATTGTGACAAGACCCCTCGCATAACTCAACTCAAAGCAGTGCACCGTTCCTGGATCATAATCACCCCCTTATAAAACAAGGCATGGACTCCCTAGCGACCCCCGTGGGCTTATCTCTGCCACTTCTCAGTCTGGTGCTCCGCAATGAGCCTTGTTATACAAAGTGTCCAGCCGTTGCCCATTCTGGCTTGTGGTTGGCACGGTTAATGTTTCACAACCGAAAATCGTGAACCGGTCCTTAATTGTCATGAGCACTACCATCAAAACCATGTGCTCACAACCCACCATTATCAAGTTTTAGTTGGCACATTAATTAATTAACCAATCACGATTGACCATCATGAGCTATTATTAAATATCCATCATTAAGTAATAGTGAAACATTAGTTATCCTAATCGTGTGCTAATGTTTCTAAGCATGGCTAAGCAATTATGTCTAACATCTAGCTGAACCAATATATAAAGCTCAACTAGTCAAATTGTAACCCAAGGTAATCAAGAAATAAGGTAATCAATGCAAATTGGCCATAACAAAGGAATAGATTCACACCACCCAGTGACATTTGAAAATAAATGCACGGTTGAAATAAATAGAGAATTTAAATATAGGATCAACATGCTCAAAGGAATTGTGTTTGGGATCTGTGTGACTTGCCTTGCAATATTCGGTCTTCAATTAATCTTCTTGAACACTTCTGACGCACTCGCGGACCTTCGAAACGACGGAAACGACAAGCTAAAACGCAAAACGAGGAAAACGACTAAGAAACTCCAAATAAACAGTACATATAAAGTAAACAAACATGTAGATCATAATTTTAGATGAATTATGAGACTTGAACGGCCTCACTCTGACTTCATATGAATTAATTATGAATTTTACAAGATTAAATCTAATTAAAGCCCATTTAAAAAAATAAATAAATTTAATTCAATTTATGGATAATTTTAATATGTAGCTCTTTATTTTATACAACTTTTGCAACTGGAACCACATTAAACTGAGTTACAATGAATTAGTTATGAATTTTTAAAGATTAAACCGGATTAAAGCATTTATATGGATTTTAATTGAATTATGACGCAATAATGAATTATTTTTGAAAAGGAAAAGGGAATTATTGCGTCATCGGCTCAGGTTTACGGTGGACCAGGTGCACAGCGGTGGCTCACGGAAACGAACGGCCGAGATCGATCCATCCAAAACGAACGGCCGAGATCTATCGGCCCACGACCGGTCCATGGGACAAGGCGACGATGACGTCGGCGAGGTTGAAGCGGTGGCGGTCTTCGGGTCGACGGAGACGGCGGTGCTCCGGCGGTCTTCGGCGGCGGCAAAGCGGTGGACGGGAACGGCGACGACCTCACGATGCCGATGGTGGCGACGGCGACCGAAGGCGGCGACTGCAATGGTGGCGCGGCGCGGCGGAACCGACAACAACGACGGCGACGGCTAAGGCTACGCGGAGGCGGCGCTACACGCGACGGCGGGCTAAGACAAAGGTGGCGGCGGAGAGAGGAGGTCCCGGGGATCTTTTTATAGGGGCTAGGAGGCGGTGATGGAGGCCCACGGCGACCGGCGGTGAGAAGGAAGGTTTTAGGGTTTGGAAAGAGAAGCTAACCAAATCGGCATTGAATCCGACGATTTCCAAACGAATTAGCTCGGGTTTCCTAAAGAGAAAAGGAAGAGGAGATCGAGAGGATTATTTCCCCTCAATTGATTTGGCCGGAGAAGGAAAGAGGCGGCCGGATTTGGAAGGGGATCAGTGGCTGCGCGGCAAGGCTGGGGCGGCCGAAGGTTGAAGACGACTGACAGGTGGGTCCCACCTGTCAGCGGCACCGAGAGAGAGAGAGGAGGGAGGGGCGGCGGACTGGGCCGGCTTGGGCCAAGCACGCGCAGGCCGAGGAGAGGGAGAGAGAGAGACTTGGGCCGACTTTTGGCCCAAAGCCAAAAGGGAGATTTTTAAAACCTTTTTCAATTTAAATTATTCATGAAATGCAATTTCATTGATTAAAAAATACTTCCTTGGCTCAAATAAATCCCAGAAAAATCTAGGAACTATAAAAATAAGAGAAGTATTTAACAAAATTTTATCTAGCCCACTTTTATATTGAGATTTAACAAATTAAAATTAGATCTTCTCTTTTAGGCTTTTAAGATCATTTCTAATAATTCCTTTTAGACAACAATTTATAATTTAAAGATTTTTAAACAAGAAAAGCACTTAACATAATTATAATTAGATCATTAAATGATTAACTAATTACTGACTTGTTCTTTGTATTATTAAAATTAGGAATTGAGCTCTGAAAAATCCGAGAAAATTTCAGAGAGTATAATTAATCATGGAGAATTTAATAAAAATTAAATCCATCCATGCTTTAGATTTAGGAAATTTTATTTCCCACATTTAACTTCACTTGTAAATTAATGAACATTTAATATAAATTCTATTAATAATTTATTAGATAATTTATAAATCCTAAAACGAAAATTCTATTAATAAATGTTTTTGCTTAATTTTATTTTTTGCCCGGACCAAAATACCCCTGAGTGGGCCCCACCTGTCATACTCTTTCACCTCTCTCTTTTCCCTCTTCCTCTCTCTCGTGGGTGCAGTTGGGAGCGGCGGTGGCCGGGAGGCAGGTGGTGGTCGGCAGCGGGCGTGGCGGGGAGACAGGCGTCGACCGAGCGAGCGAGCAGCCATGGCGATCTCGCCGGCAATGATGGCATCCGCCCCGCGCTGGAGCAGCAGCTCGACAACCTCGGCATGCCCCTCGCAGGCGGTGATGTGGATCCCCATGCTCGAACCCTCCTCCAAGATCTCCACCACACCTCCACTGCCGCCCAATCTCCGCAGGAATATAGCTGGAGAGGAGGTTGTGAGCCAGGAGCGCCGCGAGCTTCTGCAGCGTCGTGATGGCGACCGGGATCTGGCCGGCAAGCTGGTTGTAGGGTAGCGACAACTCGGATGGGAGGTAGCTCGCGAGTGAGAAGTTGGCGAGCTCCACGCCGCCGACCCTGCCACCGCCGCCGTCGTCGACGCAGGTGACACCGGGCCAGCCGCAGGGGTCATTGTCGGCGTCCCTCCATGTTGAGAGCACACAATTGGGATCCTCTGACACCCTCACCACGCCCTCGCCGCGCCCGCTATCGTCTGCTGGCACCACAGCTCCGACTGCGCCCACGAGAGAGAGAGGAAGAGGCGAAGAGGAGAAAGAGAGAGGTGAGAGAGTATGACGGGAGGGGCCCTCTCAGGGGTATTTTGGTCCGGGCAAAAAAATAAAATTGAGCAAAAACATTTCTATTCACCAAAAAAGAACGAAAATGATATTTCAATGAACACCTCTTAGTTTAGAATGGTATTACAGTGAATCAGTTTGAAGCGATGGCATTCGAGCGAAACCACTCTTTTGCGATGGTATAATCCCAATTTTCTCCTTGTAACACGCTGCTCACACTGCTCACGACCAAGACTGAGCTGAACGAGAGGGGGAAAGGGAGAAGGGCCGCCGCCGCCGCTCGCCAGACATGCCGCCTCCTTCCCAAACCAAGCGCGCCGCTTCTCCTTCCCCACGCTAGCAGCCCGCCCTGGCTGGGGACGACGAGCACGTCGGGCGAGCCGATCTCCCTCGCCCTCGCCGCCACGTCCCTCAGGCTCGCCTCCCTCCTCGCCACCAGCCTGCTCGCCGATTCCGGATGAGGCCCATGACGAGGATGACCTTGCCGGCGACGTCCTCCATCGACGCGGTGGCGAGCGCGAGGAGGCGAGCCTGTAGGCGAAGTAAGGCGGCAGCATGAAGACGGCGAGGAGGAGCATCGAGCGGCGCGTCCCCCGCCCAATCCATGAAGGTGTTGACGAGGTCCGTCGCCGCCGGCGTCTCGCTCCGCAACAATGTGTAGCCGCCGGCATGGGAGGAGGTGGCGGCGGGAGCAGTGGAACGGCGCCTAGATGGCTGAGCGCTGCTTTTTGTTTTACCTTACTTTCATCCAACGGTGTATTCTTTCTTACTGACGTGGCTCATCCTAAGATCATCTCATGATTAACTTTTTCACTTGAAGAGATTTTTTTAGGAACAAAACCAACCACGTCCATGAAATAATTGATTAGGCTGCGTTTAGATTCAGGGGAGAAAATTTGTTGCGTGTCACATCGGATATACGGATACACATTTGAAGTATTAAACGTAAACTAATAACAAAACAAATTATAGATTTTGCCTGCAAACTTTGAGACGAATTTATTAAGCGTAAATAATCCGCCATTAGTAAATGTTTACTGTAGCACCACATTCTCAGATCATGAAGCAATTAGGCTTAAAAGATTCGACTCGCAATTTACACGCAATCTGTGTAATTATTATTTTTCTATATTTAATATTTCATATATGTGTCCAAATATTCGATATGATACGGTGAAAATTTTGTTAGGGATCTAAACATGCCCTTACAAAGACACATTTTGGAGAATTTTGAAACAGGAGCATCACCTAATTGTCCTGTTTGCCCAGTGCGGCCGGTGCAACTGTGCAAGTACCTCATTCCCTCAAAGAAAGAACAAATATTGGTTTATTTGGGAGCCGGCGATTCTAACAAATAGTGTTTATTTTCTTTGGATAGAAATCTACGCTCTATATCCACATATGGATATACACGACCAAACGTTACAAACATGAGGACATAAACTTAGGAACACAACAAAACAAGAAAGGGAGAAGACTACCAAGAGAAAATTAGAAGGCTAAACTTAATTGTTTTTCTATGTCTTTGCTTGGTCCTTGCAGCCACAATCCATCACATCACTTCAGGTAGTATTTGGATCAGGGACTAAATTTTATTCTATGTCACATCGGATGTTTGACACTAATTATAAGTATTAAACGTAGACTAATAATAAACCTAGTTGCATAAATAAGAGCTAATTCACGAGACAATTTTTAAGCCTAATTAACCCATAATTAGTACATGTTTACAGTAACATCATATAGGCTAATTATGGATTAATTAGACTCAATAGATTCATCTCGCGAATTAGTCCACAGTTATGGAATGAGTTTTGCCAGGGGCCTCTTGATTCTTGAAGGTTTGGGTTAAGGATGAGGTGAGAGAAACGAACTGGGCCGTGGGCCTGTTAGGCCCAGCTATTTCTGACTAACTTGAGTGGGCCTTCTCTTGAAGGGTTGGGCCGGGGGGAAGCGATCTCGGGGCGGCGATCAACGGCGCACGCAGGGCCGCGTCGCAGGAGAAACCGTGAGGCCCACCTAAACGTTCTCGCAGTCTCTGCTCCACCACCAGACCGCCGCCGCCGCCGAAGAAATGCTACCGGAGGCGCCGTCGTCCCGTCACCGGAGACACCGTACTCGCGGCCTTTCCTAGGTGACCCCCCGCTGGTGTGCCATTTCTGTTTTTTTTCTTTTTAGCATGTTCGATTTGCTTCCGCGAGAGTTTAACGGCGGTGCTTTCGAAGTTGAAGCATGAACAAACGATGCTTGTATAGCCCGTATTAATAGTGATTTATCGCAGGCTATGTGTTGTAGAATAAACTTAGGTAGAGCAGTGGAATTGTGGCACTATAATACTTGTTTTGCGGGGACATCTTATAATACTTTGTTGTATGCTACATGCACTTCAATTTGTTAGGCATCTGCCCGGCAAAAAAAATAAAATAAAATAAAATAAAAAGTGTTAGGCATTTGGGGGGAGGCCTCGCATTTCGCCAGTTAAAAATTCAGGTACACATAACCAGTTGAGATCAACTTATGTTATCCCAGCTCCGATGAAAGAGTTCAATGATCAAGACTTGGGACCAGATCTCCTACAGTTGGCTGACTAAATTGATACTATTTTTTTCTCTCTTGTGACAAGATTATATGAACTCAGGGCACCTTTGAGTTGGATAACACAGTATTCTTCAAAAACTCTTCTCACGTAAGGGCTCTGCTTCTCATGGTCATTCTCACATGATATGCCTTATCTTTCACTCTCTCACTGTTGAAATGGAGAAATAACCGTTTCGTGTAACCGAGCGAACCAGAAAATTCCCCCACGTTTTCTTTACACCATGGTGATTGAATTTCACTTGACTAGTGACACATATTGTGATAAACATCATGATATGTTTGTGTTTTCACAAAAAAAATAAGCATCATATTATGTGCATATTTATGTAATAAACTTACATTTGGTACAATGGAATTTTAGTTATGCAACTGTGCAATTGCCATTTTTGTGGGCCATCACTGACATGAAGATCTGCTGGGCTCAACTTGTGATTCAATTCTAATAGATAGAAAGAATAATAGTTATCCATGCAATAAACACATTAATAATTTTCTATTCAAGTTGTCCTCCCTTTTGCTTCAGGCTTTGGTATATAAACTTGGTTGAAACAATTTATTTCCTGATACATCCTTTGAAAATTTCTGTGATAATTTCCATGGTAAATTAAAAGCTATTTTTGGGCAAACATCCTCTTTCTGCTATCATGTGTCTTGATGTTTTATTGTCCAGAACTTCTCTACTTCTGCTGTCCTTCCGGGTATTCTTCCAGCTATAAGTTCCCACCTAACATCATACAAGGAACAAAGTTAGGGAACTGCAAATAATGTATTTGTCTGGAACAGGCTGACTTACGGATTTCATAAAATTTTCAAACTATGAAATTGTGGAGATTATGGGTACCCCATATCCACACGGCATGGTTATCCGACTAATTATAGAGGATAACTTATATCTATAGAATATGTAACAGATTATGACTTGGGTATTACGTTTCCTTGTATATTACGGAACGGCCGAAAGTCCTGATTTGATAAGATTGTAAAGTAGATTTAGGAAACCGATACTGTATTGGTTAAGGTTTCTATCTTGTAATCCTGCCCCCCATCCTATATAAGGTGGGCAGGAGGCCTTCTAGGGGGCATATGAGCATATATGATCGTCAGATCTATACTACACCCCGGCGGATTCAAATCCCCAAACAGGAGTAGGGTATTGAGTAGGGTATTATCTCTCATAGAGAGGGCCTGAACCTATCTAAATCCTTGTCTCTGCATCCATCCACTTTTTGGTCTCGTGCGCTACCCCTTTTATTATTGCCGAATTCATGTTTTGACAGTTGGCGCGCTAGGTAGGGGAACACCGAGTTATCTATCAAGAAGTGCGATGGAACAAATCTCCGACGTTGCCGGATTCATATTCACCCCAAGCCTCTCACTTCGGGAGTTTCGATTTCCTCGTCCACGAGTTTGGAATTTTCTGCTTCTGTAATTCAGATGCAAATCAGTCGGGAAGGCTCAAGACCTCTTTCATCTCGTTGGATCGCCGCCATGTTTACCGGTTTTATTGAAGAAAGTTGGCATGCTGTGTTTATCATCTGGTTCAATCTGTTCAGCGATATCAATGCAACGGATCAATTCTCAACCGCCAGCATTTTTTTTAGAAGATGTCAACTTTCCTAGCGATACTCAATTACCAATCCAAATCGGAGTCAGCCTGAACTTGGAGCCAATCGATCAAAGCGGTCGTCGCCGAGTTATTTCCCTGATCAGCAATACTCGAAGACATTAATCATGCAAGTGTATGTTTCCATCTGATACATGTGCAAGCGAACGTGCATGGCAATTTGGTCAATCAATCAGGAGCTGCCACGTCATCAGCAACCAGGAAAGGAATTTGATTAGTCAAGTGATTTATCTATCTAAGATGCATACATGCATTCAGTCGACCAGGGGGCCTCCACCGCATCAGCACCACGGACGTCACCGCCAGTCGCCTCCATCTCACGTGCATGCATCAACAATCACTCATTCATAACTCTCTGAGCGTCGGTCACGGCCGCCGGACTTTTGCAGTTTTTGTTTGCCATGATGATCTGCACCTACCATGGCCTCGACGACGCGCACACACATGCAGAGTTTTTGCCCTCTTTGGTGGTTTCATCTTTGTTCAGATCAATTGGGCCAAACTCGACGCCATGCAATTTTTTTAGGAACAATGCAATACATCAAGTCATGTACATAATGTTCATCTATATATTCGGCATGGCTGCCTAATCATGTTGGCTGTCAGCTAGGGCACCTTTCCGGGATCAGTCTTCACTGATGGCCGCGGCTGCCTTCGCCGCCACCGATTGGTGTTTTCGCCTGCATGGCTGGTCTATTATGCCACCGATGATGGGCGTCTACGTCTTCACCGACCGGCCACCTCGTTCGCCGCCGACTGGTGTTCTCGTCTACACGGTTGGTTGGTCACATCACCGTTGTTGGGCATCTATGTCTTCACCGCTGGCTGCCTCACCCGTCGCCGACTGGTGTCTTCGCCTATACGGTTGGTTGGTCACACCACCATTGTTGGGCGTCTACATCTTCACTGTCCGGCCGCCTCATCCGCCGCCGACTGGTGTCTTCGCCTATACGGTTGGTTGGTCACACCACTGTTGTTGGGCATCTACGTCTTCACCGACCGGCTTGATTTCGTCTGTCGCCGCCTGGTGTTTTCACCTTCACAGCTGGCCTGTTATGCCGCTGATTGATGGGCGTCTACGTCTTCACCGTCGGCTTACTTTCGTTTGCCGCCGACTGGTGTTCTCGCCTATATGGTTGGCGGACTCTGCCGCCGTTGATGGGCCTCATCGTCTACACCGGCTTGCCTTCACCACCGTTGCCCGGTGCCTTCGTTGCTATTGATGGACGACTTTGTTCCCACATTAGCCGCCTCTATCGTCGACGAGGGGAATACAAAAATAAAAGAGTCATCATTATTTTTCTTTATATGATATTTTCCTTTTCCTCTGCCTCACTACATCAACTGGTTTGCCATTGACTAGTGAGTCGGGGGCTACAGATGTTATATCATATTTTTCAAGGTTTTTCATAATATTTATCTTGATTGCTTGCGACATAATCCGAGTACAAAGGTGCCTTTCGAGTTATGGAGTTCTATCTTCCTATGCTTTCCGTTTGGTTTGTCGATAGATAGTTGCCTTTGGGCCAATTCCTAGCACCCGGGGGCTCGTTGGATGGACTGAGTAACACAAGGTGCTAAGTATTATTCGGAATAAATCAAAAGTATAAAGATAAGATAAATTTATTTTCTGCTCCTAACAATTGCAAAAGTACCTGAGTAGTAAATTATAATTCGTGAAACTTTGTTCCATTAATGACGAACTCATGTCACTCATATGCATGTTTGGGAAGTGCCTAGGCCGACTTCCAGTGCTTGGGGGCTATGACTAGTCCGGCAAAGTGTTTAAACGTAAGGAGTCATCTGCTCGATGAAATCAAAATTGACAAGAGGAGAAAATACATATTTATAAACATTTTAAAATACTTGAATTTTTCTCGAGTATTATATTTACATCAGATACTACTCATCCTATATGTTTGTTCTATAGGATCCAGATCCAGATATGCACAATAGGGATTCATGGCTTTAAGATTATTTCCTACGCTTCAGGAATGGATCAGTCAGAACATCACCACCGGCTTGCCTTCGCCACCGCCGACTGGTTTCTCCGCCTGCACGATTGGCCTATTATGCCGCCGTTGTTGGGCATCTACGTCTTCACCGCCGGCTTGCCTTCGCCGCCGCCGACTGGTGTCTCCGCCTGCACGGCTGGCCTATTATGCCGCCGTTTGTTGGGCGTCTACGTCTTCACCGACCGGCTTGCCTTTGCCGCCGCCGACTGGTGTCTCCGCTTGCACGGCTGGCCTATTGTGTCGCCGTTGTTCGGCGTCTACGTCTTCACCGCCGGCTCGCCTTCGCCGCCGCCGACTGGTGTCTCCGCCTTCACAGCTGGCCTATTGTGCCGCCGTTGTTGGGCATCTACGTCTTCACCGCCGGCTCGCCTTCGCCGCCGCCGACTGGTGTCTCCACCTTCACGGCTGGCCTATTATGCCGCCGTTGTTGGGCATCTACGTCTTCACCGCCGGCTTACCTTCACCGCCGCCGACTGGTGTCTCCGCCTGCACGGCTGGCCTATTATGTCGCCATTGTTGGGCGTCTACGTCTTCACCGCCGGCTTGCTTTCAGCGCCGCCGACTGGTGTCTCCACCTGCACGGCTGGTTTATTATGCCGTCGTTGTTGGACGTCTACATCTTCACCGACCGGCCGCCTCGTATGATGCCAACTGGTGTTATCGTCTTCACGGCTGGCCACGTTGCCACCACCGCAAATAGGCGTCATCACCTTCAACGCAAGCTATCTACGTTTGCTGCCGACTAGTTTCTTCACTTCCATGGCTGCATGATTCTACCAGTGTTGATTGGCCTTATCGTCTTCACCGCCGGCCTGTCTCTGTCGCTGCCGACTGGTGTCCTTGCCTATACGGTTGGTTGGTCACACCACCGTTCACGGGCATTCATGTCTTCACCGACCGGCCGCCTCGTCCGCCGCCGACTGGTGTTCTCGCCTACACTGTTGGATGGTCACACCACTGTTGTTGGGCATCCACACTTTCACCGACGGCTGCCTTTGCCGCCGCCGACTGGTATCTCCGCCTGCACGGCTGGCCTATTATGCCGCCGTTGTTGGGTGTCTACGTCTTCACCGCCGGCTGCCTTCGCCGCCGCCGACTGGTATCTCCGCCTGCACGGCTGGCCTATTATGCTGCCGTTGTTGGGTGTCTACGTCTTCACCGCCGGCTGCCTTCGCCGTTGCCGACTGGTATCTCCGCCTACACGGCTGCCCTATTATGCCGCCGTTGATGGGCGTCTACGACTTCTTCGCCGCTCATGGTGTCTTCACTTTCACGGCTGGCTTATTTTGCCGCCATTCAAGGACGTCTTCGTTTTCGTCATCATTCTACTTCTTCCGTCGCCGACTAGTTATGTCGCCGCCGACTGGTGTTTTTATCTTCACAACTACACGTCTTCGCTACCGGTTTACTTCTGTTGGTGCTGACTCGTGTTCACTTCATCACGGCTTTGCAACTTTGTCACCATGGTAGAGCGACTTCATCTTTATTATCTTCAACACTGGCAAACTCAATTGCCGCTACTTCGCAAGTTTTGCTACTTCACCAGCCATGACGTCTAGAGGAGTTTCGACATCTCGGCATGCATCAACAAATCTAATGCCGTGTTATTATACTATAGCAAGTGGTTGTACAATTTTCACGATTTCTATTCGGACATCTTCAATATTTATCTTCACTCAAGCAATGAGTACTCGATGACAAGAAGCTACAGTTCTCGACTCTATGTTCAGTTGTTTCTCAACTAACCAAAGAGTCGGGGCTACAAAAATATAAGACTCTCAAAATTCGACAAGCTTTATGTCAATATGAAGCAATCAATCAATCAATGAGTCAACTCTAGGAGTTATTATCTTCGTCTGCGCTTCAGAGCCGGCATTTTTACACCGGCAGCTATAGCACCAAGTTCTACTGCCATCTTCATAAATCAAGAGGCGTTGCATCAATCTTCGTCACACACATGCCAACATTAAGAAAATACTTGAGCATGGATTTCTTCTCAACAGTTTGATGGATTGTCGTTACTAACATCATCACTAGCACATCTACTTCATCGGCCCTGATGTCTCCTCCATTGCTAAGGGGTGACTACGTCCTCGCCGTCGGTTGCTTTTGTCATCACAGACTTTCATCGCCGACTTGTTATTTCGTCTTCACGGTTGACCTACTATGCAAACGCTGATGAGCGTCTTCGTCATTATCATTGGCTGCTACACCGCTATTGACTGGATTACCGACATCGTCATCTTCATCAACATCCTGTCAAGCCTCTTCAACATAGCCCACTCTACTGCTATTGATGGGAAACTTCGTCATCATATTTGATCATCTCTATTGCTACCAATCGTCATTACCATCGATTGCATTCGTCGTCGTCGACTATTTCCTGCATTTTCATGATTGGAGGATTTCGCCATCATCGTTGATGCGCGTCTACGTCTTCATCATCGGCTTGTTTTCATCGTCACCGACTGATATTCTCGCCTTCACAGTTGGCTTATTATGTCGCCGCTAATGGGCGTTTTCATCTTCTTCACCAGTTGTATCGTCTGTCTCCAACTGATTATTTCGTCACCATGGCTACAAAACTCTATCGTTATTGCTGGGTGCCTTCATCTTCACTGCTAGTTGATCTGACTGCTGCCGACTGGTTTCTTCGCTTCCATGCCGATTGCATCAGCTATCACCGATGGACAATTTCAACTACTCCAAAAGGATAAGCTATATGCTCAGGGGCTTATGAGCTCAAGCACAAGGATCATACCTTCAAGTTGGATTTTGTTCTAGATACAGACAACATGCACTCGTAGTCCTGAGATTATTTTCTATGCTCGAAGACTGGACCAATCATTATTCCCCGTAATGGCTATCAATCGAATACTTGCGCCAGTCGGGATTCAATTTTTATATCTATTTTGGAGTATCCCATAAGGGATAATCACTCAGATCAGAAGCTATTCATATGAGCTACACTTAGTCTATATCACCCGGAAGATTTATTACTCGGGAGCATGTTACATGCGTCATCCTTTAAAGGGTGTCGAAGGCATATTTTTTTGGCTTAGGCCTAATATGTCTGCAGCCCATATTTTAAGGTGTGGCCTGTCACGTTCTTTTAGGGACTTAGGCACTTTTTGCTTAGGCTAAAGTGCGCGTGATCAAGTGCCCAATACCTTAAAATCCTTTTATACCGTAGTTACTCAACTTTTTAGGAGTTGGTACAATGCATCTTAAAATGTGTCAAACAGTAAAGCTTTATATAGTTGCCCTGCTGACTTTTTTATATAAGTCAAGGTGCTGTTTGGGTTTTTAAGCAATTGATTGGATACAATATCATTGCTTTTTGCCACGTAAGTGTGCATTTTTATTGACCAATATTATGGCTTAGGCTGATTATATATCTTGCTCATTTTCCAGGCGGTTGGTAATCTTTTATGAGTTTATTTACTCGGATTTTACACCACGTATGCCGTATATTTCCAGGTGTGGTGAAACCATGTGTCTTTTAGGGACTTAAGCACATCTGTTAAAGCAGTGTGCGCATGGCGTATGCCCAATACTTTCGAAATTTCTTTATTCACAGCATTCAAGCTTTTTTATAGCTGTTTTGCTATGTGAATTTTCAATGATGTAGTCAACTTTAGGTTGCTCGTATCAATTTTTACAAAGCAGTCGGTATATCACTTGGATCATGTTATTTGGGGGATTCACACCGCATATGCTATATGTTGATATCAAGTCGCTTGGTTGATTACAATTATCAAAACCACTTGGTTGGTTGGATTATTTATTCCTTTACTATATGCTTAGTTTGTTCAGCTAACCACATAGTCGGGGGCTACACCTATTAGGTGCTTCTAGTCGATGCACCTGACTTTATTTTTCAGCCCTCCACAGTTTTCATATTTGGTAAAAGTACTCGGGAGACCATGGCAAAGATGATTGAAGCACTTGGCTTTGGAGTAATCTTGTTCGAGAGAAGATTATCTTTTCGACTGTGAAGGTTTCAAGGGCTACTGTGGAGATTATGGGTACCCCATACCCACACAGCGTGGTTATCCGACTAGTTATAGGGGATAACTTATATCTATAGAATATGTAACAGATCATGACTTGGGTATTACGTTTCCTTGTATATTACGGAACGGCCTAAAGTCCTGATTTGATAAGATTGTAAAGTAGATTTAGGAACCGATACCGTATTGGTTAAGGTTTCTATCTTGTAATCCTTCCCCCCATCCTATATAAGGTGGGCAGGAGGCCTTCTAGGGGCATATGAGCACATATGATCGTCAGATCTATACTACACCCCGGCGGATTCTAATCCCCAAACAGGAGTAGGTATTACCTCTCATAGTGAGGGCCTGAACCTTTTTGGTCTCCGCATCCATCCACTTTTTGGTCTCGTACGCTACCCCCTTTTATTATTGTCGAATTCATGTTTCGATTGAAAAGACAATGTTTCTTCATTTTTACTTGATGCACCTTGCAGGTATGTGTATTAGGATACCTGTTCCCGACAAGCCTGTGCATTCTGAAAACAAGATCTTCCTCTTCTTATGTGAAATGAACAAAATTCTGTGCAGTGCTATTAACTTCTGCGAATTTACAAAAAAAATATGGTCACCAGAGTAAGCAAAATAGCCCAGTAGCCAAACCATCTTGAAATATGTTTCAAGTTATAATTTTATGGTCTATATTATAATTTGCAATGTGTCCACTAGAATTTTTCAAACTGCAAATTCCTTGTTTCCTTGTCAGTATGCTCCTTCGCTGCTACTTTCTGACTTCTCGTTTCTCTTTGTTCTCTCCATTGACATAACCAAATAAAGCATCAAGATGCAAAGTTTGACAATATTCAGGTTAAATATCAGTAAACATTAACAAAATGACACTGGTAAAATGATATGCACCATTCCTGGCATCTTCATTTTCCCCTTTTGAACATAATGCTATGAAATGAATAGCCGTAATTAAGAGAAGCAAGAATGAAGTGGCTAAAAGGAAGAACAAGAAAACAAAGATACGGCTAACCTTTTGTTTCACGACTATCACTGGTTTTGGAATTCTTTCCCAGCTGGCTTCCACTGCTACTTTCCATTAGCGTGAAAAAAATGCTGAGTTAGAGATTGTGGTAGTTTAGAGCTTCAGACCCTTTTTATGAACTTGTTTTTTCTATTACCCTTCTCTTGGTATAGATTTGCAAAACTCTGGTTTATAAAGAGATGGGAGTTGGTGTTAGAATAAATGGGCTAGGCCCGATTTTTCTATTAAATCTCAAAGGCCCACAATAAATGTTTAGGATAATAATATCACCTTGGGAATTAAACGATGAGTATCTCAACTTAAATAGGGAGTTATTGGAGGCTCCCTGTTGACCGGTTAAGGTGGGGATCGGAAAGCCACGCGCGCGCGCCGAGCCGAGCCGGCCGGGCGGGCCGTGGGCGAGGCGAGGCGTGCGTTGCATCTCTATCCTTTTGCAACGGATCAGAATCCAACCCCGAGATTGCCTCCGTAACGGGCAGGCGATTCAATACCCATTGATCGCGTCGTTACTACGGCAACGGGCGGATCTCTCTCCTGCGCTATAAGGAAAGAGGCAACCCGATCAGATCCTGTCGGTTACTTTCCAAACTCTGGTGTTCTTCCTCCTCCGTGCGCCACCGCTACCTGTGCTACTACTGCTCCCGAGATTGCCTCTGGAACGGGCAGGCGATTCAAATAACCATTGATCTCGTCGTTACTGCGGCAACGGGCGGATCTCTCTCCTGCGCTATAAGGAAAGAGGCAACCCGATCAGCGGTTACTTTCCAAACTCTGGTGGTCTTCCACCTCCGATCAGAATACAACCCCGAGATTGCCTCCATAACGGGCAGGCGATTCAATACCCATTGATCGCGTCGTAACTGCGGCAACGGGCGGATCTCTCTCCTGCGCTATAAGGAAAGAGGCAACCCGATCAGATCCTCTCGGTTACTTTCCAAACTCTGGTGTTCTTCCTCCTCCGTGCGTCGCCGCTGCCTGTGCTGTTACTGCTACTGTTCTGCTTCCCCGGTTTTGATCGCTTGCGCACACGAGAGATCGGAACGAGCAGGGCCTCCGGAACCACACCTTCGACTGTACGTCTGCATCACCCATGTATGCCGCTGCCGCACCTGGAGATGGCACGCCGGGAGCCGGATCTGGCGCTGCGAACGACAACACCAACGGAGGCAGTTCTGCCTCACAATCCAGCGGAGGGACATTCACAGGGTATAACTGTAAGTTCAAGTGCCTTAATTTGGTTTCGGTGATTAATGACAAATCTAATTATATGAGACTAACGTTTTTATGAGCCTTTCTTTGACTAGTCTCATTTGGATATGAAAGTAAAAATGATGAGAGGTATGTATTAAACTTCACATATTCTAACTTGGTCTCTCTTGTGGATCCAAAATATAGTGTGAGCTTCCTATTTGATCTTTATTGATTATGTGCATATGCGTTCCTTCATATCCATATGTATGCACATCTTGAGGGGGAGCTTATTCTATATTTTGTTTATTATAAGATTTCTATCTTGATTTGAAATCATTTTTCATCTCATCTCTCTATATTGTTTATATCGGGTTATTATCAATCACCAAAGAGAGAAGATTGAAAGATCTTGGATTAAACAATTTGTGTAATTCTTACTTTGGTGATAGATGATAAACCGATGTTTATGGGATTAACTTCTCTTTTGCATAAGTTGTCTACTAGGTTATTTCCCGATAATGAGATGTGGAAGACATGCATTCTTTTGTGATGGACCTTAATCATGACAAGGATGAAATGCATGGAGATAAAATGATATGTACCACTTCTTATCTCCTACTTTTTAATAGGTTCATATATATGATTTCCATGTTATTGATATATAAGTGTGAGACTAATGTTTACTCGAATGTTATCTTATTTAGTCACATTTACATTGAGAACATGGAGATCATGAAGGTATATGTTTTATGTTGGTCTACATCATTACTACATATGCCTTCTCTATATGTATAGGATAAACCCCCATTGGTCATTCTCTAATTATGCATACACTTGCATCTCTTGTATATTTATTTGTATGCATATATTTAGGGGGAGCAAATCCTATACATTTATTGTGCATGTTCTAGATCCATGTTGTTCACCTATTATTTATATTGGATCTTTGCACTTGAGCTTGCATACGAGTATATGACACTTGTGATGTTAATGAATACTCAACAAACATATCCATATCTTTCATATGCAACCGGTTGGTCATCAAGTGAAGGATGACAACCGATTTGTTGAGACTAATGTTCTCCTTTGAGGTGTGAAAAGGAATAGGTCCCACTACGATGAGGCTAATGAATGACACCATGGGTTAGTGGTCACCAAGCCAAGGACATCGTCATGTTGGCAAGAATGAAGTCAAGCTTGCGATGAGAATAAAGTCTTGACAAAGGATGGACAAGACCTCGGCAAAAACATGGTTCAACCGGATGGTCACAAGTGTTGATCTCGGCTCAAGCTTGACCCCAAGATGGATGGCGCAAGGCAAAGGTATAATGTAGCTAAGAATGTTTTCTTAGTCTTTTCCCGGTCTTGGTGTTTGGTGTAGACTGGATTTGCTAGATAGGGGCCGTACTATCAAGAGGGGTCTATGAAGCGAGCTTGTGGATGATCTTGTGCCATATTAGTTCATATGCATGTAGGTGCATTTTGTGGGCTTGTCTAACCAAGTGTGATGAGTTTTCTCAAGTCCTAAACCAAGAGAGAAGTGGGCATGTCCAATAGGAGTGAGTGACATCTTGTGGGTATGTCCGGTGGATATCCTTTGGAGTGTGAGCCCTTTATCCTTAACTTAAGTTGTGTTTCCTGGATGGATTTTTCATGGGTTGGATGGCCCTTTGAATAATCTTTCCATAGTGTCCAAGAACGCCAAATTCCGAGACCCGAGTCAAGAGATATCGCCGTTTTACTAACGGTCGGTTGAGCTAAAAAGTGACCTGCGGTCTGACCGTAGGCCTTAGGCTGGTCTGACCGGGTCTGTTAGCCGGTCTGACCGGCGTGGTAAGGCCGGTCTGATCGGCCCCTCTGGTCTGTTGCACTGATCTGGTTTTTGGTGGCGATACAAAGCCGCCAGAGCCGCAACCGGTCAGACCGAGCCGACGGCGGTCTGACCGAGCCGTGGACGGTCTGACCGGCCACTACACTGTGATCAGACCGGCCAGGTTGAGTGGGCTCAATGATTGCCCTGTAACGGCTAGTTTTCTAGCCGTTACAAAGTGGTCCGGTCTGACCGGCCTCACAACGGCGGTCTGATCGGCAGAGCATAAAGTTGGGGATTTCGGTTCCAATGGCTAGTTTTGGTGGTTGGGGATATATATACCCACTCCCCAGCAGCAAGGGTAAGGTTTTGGCACTCCATTGCATTATCTTGAACCCTTGCAAGAGCTCTCACACCCTTGTGCACTTAGTTTATCTAGTGAGGTGTTAGAGAGTGAGTTAAGCCAATCCAAGTGCATTGCTTCATTGTTTTAGCTAGTGTGGCACTTAATCATCCTCAGCAAGCATCCTAGACTTGTTACTCTTGGAGGTTGCCGCCTCCTAGACGGCTTGTGTAGGTGTTGCCCGGTGACCTCTCCGAGGAGATTGTGGTGGAAGCCCGGCGTCGTTTGTGAGTGGTTTGGAGTTCCACCACCTTCGGAGTGAAGGAAGAACTACCCCGAGTGATCGAGGCTTGGGTAGTCCTCTCCGTGGGCCGGCTCCCGCCTTGCCCACCCCTTGACGAAGGGGGCATGCGGTGGCTTCGTGGTTGAGCGGTGGAGTTGGGCTCGCCTCAACGGGGATTAGGAAACCGGCGAGTTTCCGAACCTCGGTGAAAAATTCCTTGTCTCTTGTCTCATTTATTTGTTGCATTTACATTTGTGCTATTTACATTCATAGAGACATATTTGAGCCCATATCACCTAGGTTTGCAAAACTTAACTTAGTTGCTTAGTTAACCTTGCACCTTACCTTGTCTAGCAACTTAGGTTAGTTTTGTTTAAGTGCCATTAAGTTTTAAAACCGCCTATTCACCCCCCCCCCCCTCTAGTCGGCCTCCTTGATCCTACAATAACCCTCTACTCTTACTGTTATTTCGGTTTTTGATATCTCTGTTAGTCGCAATTTTATTGCGTTCTATGTATGATGATGATGCTTATTCTATCTTAAGTATGCTCCTGTTTATGTTTGATTTTATCACTATATCACCCCACATTGTTCATGCCATGATTATTGTCTTAATATTTTGGATTAAAATATGCCGATATATGACTATATTTCCAACAATCCAAAAACCTGATAGGTCATTTTCGGTAGTTGGCTTTGCTGCTGCGCTGAAACCACATGCTTTTGATGGTTCTAATTATAAGAGGTGGAAAGCACGTGCACTACTGTGGTTGACAGCGATGCAATGTTTCTATGTTTCACGGGGCAAACGAAGTGAACCACCTCTCTCTCCTGAGGAAGAGGTTAAGTTCGAGGCTTCGGATTGCCTCTTTCGTGGAGCATTGATCAGTGTACTCACTGACAATATAGTACATGTGTATATGCACATGCCTTCAGGGAAGGACATGTGGGATGCACTTGAGGCCAAGTTCGGAGTTTCCGACACCGGCAATGAGCTGTATGTCATGGAGCAGTACTATGACTACAAGATGGTCAATGACCGTTCTGTAGTAGAACAAGCTCATGAGATTCAGATGCTGGCTAAGGAACTTGAGAACAACAACTGTGAGTTGCCGGACAAGTTTGTGGTGGGTGGCATTATTGCCAAATTGCCACCTTCTTGGTCGGACTTTGGCACTTCTCTAAAGCACAAGAGACAAGAGTTCATTGTTTCTGATCTCATTGGCTCTTTGGGTGTTGAAGAGAAGGCGAGGGCAAAGGACAACGGGGGCAAAAAGGTTGAGGGAGGTTCTAGTGCCAATATGGTACAGAAGAAGAACCCTCATGCATCCCACAACAACAAGAAAGTCAAGCCTGATGTCAAAGCCAAGGCTACAGCCAATTTTAAGAAGAAAGGTAAGGAAAAGGAAAATGGAGACTGTTTTGTGTGTGGCAAGTCTGGGCATTGGGCCAAGGACTGTCCTAAGCGCAAAGACAGGAAGTCTGCCAACACGGTCATTAGCGAGGGCAGAGGAACATCGGGGTACGGTAAATTATTACCTACAGTTCTCTCTGTTTTTCATTCACCTGATTGGTGGGTTGATACTGGTGCTAATATTCATGTATGTGCTGATATTTCCCTGTTTTCTTCTTATCAGGTCGGGAGAGGTTCCTCCTTGTTGATGGGAAACGAGTCACTTGCGGCTGTTCATGGTGTTGGTACGGTCGATCTGAAGTTTACTTCGGGAAAGACCATGCAGCTGAAGAACGTGCAACATGTCTCTTCAATAAAGAAGAATCTAGTTAGCGGCTCTTTACTGTGTAGAGAAGGTTTTAGACTTGTGTCTGAATCCAATAAATGTGTCGTATCTAAATATGGAACTTTTATTGGAAAAAGGTTATGACAGCGGAGGCTTGTTCCGCTTTTCTTTGGATGACATGTGTAATAATAATAATGTTGTGAACCATATTAGCGAGAATGATGAGTCCAATGTGTGGCATTCGCAACTCTGTCATGTGAATTTCGGTTGTATGACGTGCTTGGCTAACATGAGTTTAATTCCAAAATTCACTTTGGTCAAAGGTTCCAAGTGCCATACTTGTGTTCAATCGAAACAACCTCGCAAGCCTCACAAGGCATCTGAGGCGAGGGATTTGGCACCTCTACAACTTGTTCATTCCGATTTGTGAGAAATGAACGGCGTATTTACTAAAGGGGGCAAGAAATATTCATGATACTGATAGATGATTGCACTAGATTTTGCTATGTGTATCTATTGAAAACAAAGGATGAAGCATTGCATTACTTTAAGACCTATAAAGCTGAGGTAGAACACCAACTTGAAAGGAAAATCAAACGGTTGAGGTCTGATAGAGGTGGGGAGTATTTTTCCAATGAGTTTACATCCTTTTGCGAAGAGTTTGGAATTATTCATGAGAGGACGCCTCCCTATTCACCCCAATCAAATGGGGTAGCCAAAAAAAGAACCGTACTCTAACTGAGATGGTGAATGCCATGTTAGACACTGCAGGACTTTCCAAGGAATGGTGAGGTGAGGCAGTTTTGACTGCGTGTCATGTCCTGAACAAAATTCCAATGAAGCATAAGGAAGTAACACTATTCAAGGAATGGGAAAGGAAGAAATTAAATCTCTCATACCTATGAACATGGGGCTGTTTGGCCAAGGTAAATGTACCTATAGCCAAAAAGCGTAAACTTGGACCGAATACTGTTGATTGTGTGTTCCTTGGTTATGCTATTCACAGCGTAGGTTATAGATTCTTAATAGTAAACTCTGGAGTACTCGACATGCGTGTTGGTACAATTATTGAGTCTAGAGATGCTACATTCTTTGAGAATGAATTTCCCATGAAAAATACACCTAGCACTTCTAGTCAAGAAACTGTCATACCCCATAAGCACTTTGCACTGATAGAACACAATGATCAAACGCCTGAGGGAAATCCTGAGGAGGATAACATTGTAGATACTCATAAGAGTAAGAAACTAAGGGTTGCAAAATCCTTTGTAGATGACTACATTGTATACCTCGTGGATAACACTCCAAGAACCATAGAAGAGGCATATTCATCTCCTGACACTGACTACTGGAAGGAAGTAGTACGCAGTGAGATGGACTCGATTATGTCTAATGGTACTTGGGAAGTCGTTGAGCATCCATATGGGTGCAAGCCTATAGAATGCAAATAGGTTTTCAAGAAAAAGTTTAGGCCTGATGGTACAATTGAAAAGTACAAGGCAAGGCTTATGGCCAAGGGTTATACCCAAAAAGAAGGCGAGGATTTTTTCGACACCTACTCACCAGTTGCCCGTTTGACCACGATTCGAGTACTACTTGCTCTGGCAGCCTCTCATGGTCTTCTCGTCCATCAGATGGATGTTAAGACAGCTTTCCTAAACGGAGAGCTAGAGGAGGAGATCTATATGGATCAACCAGACGGGTATGTACTAGAAGGTCAGGAGGGAATTGTGTGTAAACTGTTGAAATCCTTGTATGGCCTTAAGCAAGCACCTAAGCAATGGCATGAGAAGTTTGACACCACACTTACATCTGCTGGCTTTGTTGTGAACGAAGCTGACAAATGTGTGTACTATCGCTATGGTGGGGGAGAAGGAGTGATCTTGTGCTTATATGTCGATGACATATTGATCTTTGGGACCAGCCTCAATGTGATTGAGGAGGTCAAGGACTTTTTGTCCAAGAGTTTTGAAATAAAGGATTTGGGAGAGGCTGATGTTATTCTTAACATTAAGCTACTGAGAAGAGATGAGGGTGGGATTACACTTGTGCAATCCCACTATGTGGACAAGGTTTTGAGTCGCTTTGGATATAGTGATTGCAAGCCAGCTCCTACTCCTTATGATCCCAGCGTGCTATGAAGGAAAAACCGAAGAATAGCAAGGGATCAATTGAGTACTCCCAAATCATTGGTTCATTGATGTACTTGGCTAGTGCAACGAGGCCTGACATCTCATTTGTTGTAAGCAAGCTGAGCCGGTTTGTCTCAAATCCGGGAGATGATCATTGGCAGGCTCTGGAAAGAGTAATGCGCTATCTAAAGGGCACTATGAGCTATGGAATTCACTATACCGGGTACCCAAAAGTACTGGAAGGGTATAATGACTCAAACTGGATATCTGATGCTGATGAGATAAAAGCCATAAGTGGATATATGTTCACACTTGGAGGTGGCGCTGGTTCCTGGAAGTCTTGCAAGCAGACCATCTTAACGAGGTCAACAATGGAAGTAGAACTTACAGCACTAGATATTACAACAGTTGAGGCCGAGTGGCTTCGTGAACTCCTGATGGATTTGCCGGTGGTTGAAAAACCAGTGCCAGCTATCCTAATGAACTGTGATAATCAAACAGTGATTATTAAAGTGAACAGTTCAAAGGACAACATGAAGTCATCTAGGCATATCAAGAGAAGACTGAAATCTGTCAGAAAGCAGAAAAACTCCGGAGTGATAGCATTGGACTATGTCCAAACGGCTAAAAATCTGGCAGATCAGTTTACCAAGGGGCTACCACGTAATGTGATAGACAGTGCATCGAGGGAAATGGGCTTGATACCGATCTAAGGTTGCATAATAGTGGAAACCTGTCCATTGTGATCGGAGATCCCGTGAATTTGGATGGCGAAACAAACTATTGTGTGGCTGAGAGAAGAGACCCTTGAAAAGGGCTCATTTTCATGATGTACTTCTCTTCTACTCTGCATGGTAGGATGGCTTATGCCTTAATGTGATCCGAGTGGCTTTTCCAAGCAGAGATGTTGACCTGCAGAACATCTCAAAAGGAACACAACTATATGAGTTCAGAACACAACTATATGAGTTCGGCTGCTAGTCACAGTCTATGAGATTTAGATGATCTCTAGATACTCATGAAAGGGCCTAGAATTTGACTTATATGCTCCAAACAGAGGGGATGCAAATGGCAGCCCAGTACCAGTCAAGGGTTTGAGTGAAACCTGATCACACAAGACTAACAATTCAAGGCATAGTCCATTGTTCAGTGGTGGTCTGATGTAGCTCATTTCCTAGGTGGAAGTTCAACTTAACAGTCTCCACCAAAAGACTGATATATCAAACAGACACAACTTTGAGAACATTTCTTATGAGTCATGAAATTTGGTGGGGATTGTTAGAATAAATGGGCTAAGCCCGATTTTTCTATTAAATCTCAAAGGCCCATAATAAATGTTAAGGATAATAATACCACCCTGGGAATTAAACGAGGAGTATCTCAACTTAAATAGGGAGTTATTGGAGACTCCCTATTGACCGGTTGAGGTGGGGATCGGAAAGCCACATGCGCGCGCGCGCCGAGCCGAGCCGGACGGGTGGGGACGTGGGCGAGGCGAGGTGTGGCGTGCAACGGATCAGAATTCAACCCCGAGATTGCCTCCGTAACGTGCAGGCGATTCAATACCCATTGATCGCGTCATCGTTACTGCGGCAACGGGCGGATCTCTCTCCTGTGCTATAAGGAAAGAGACAACCCGATCAGATCATCTTGGTTACTTTCTAAACTCTGGTGTTCTTCCTCCTCAGGAAAGAGGCAACCCGATCAGATCCTCTCGGTTACTTTCGAAACTCTGGTGTTCTTCCTCCTCCACGCGCCGCCGCTGCCTGTGCTGCTACTGTTCTGCTTCCCCGGTTCTGATCGCTTGCGTGCACGAGAGATCGGAACGAGCAGGGCCTCCGAAACCACACATTCGCCTGAGATCTGCACCGGGTAGGCGGGTGATCAGGTTTTTGGGGAGTGCTTCCGCACAACTGCTCCTCGTCTTCGACTGTACGTCTGCATCACCCATGTATGCCGCTGCCGCACCTGGAGATGGCGCGCCGGGAGCCGGATCTAGCGCTGCGAACGACAACACCAACAGAGGCAGTTCTGCCTCACAATCAAGCGGAGGGACATTCACAGGATATAACCCTCTACTCTTACTGTTATTTCGGTTTTTGATATACTTGTTAGTCGCAATTTTATTGCGTTCTATGTATGATGATAATGCTTATTCTATCTTAAGCATGCTCCTGTTTATGTTTGATTTTATCAGTAGATCACCCCATATTATTCATGTCATGATTATTATCTTAATATTTTAGATTAAAATATGCTGATATATGACTATATTTCCAACAGTTGGTAGTCACCTTTCTGTACAAGGTGTACTGAATCCACTGGCTGGTGTTCGCGCACCTACAACCTCGGCAACAAGGGCGCATTCAACTCTGACTCCATGGGGAATAGCCTAATAGGGAATATCCTGCCAAGACAGTCAGGAGTTCGATTGTCCTTGAGGGTTAATATTTGCTTGCAGAGTTGCAGTTGATTTGTGTTTAGAAGGGAAGACAACCTCTTATGGTTGCGTATCATGTGGAATGATCTGCTCAATGTGGTGGTTTACTTGGGGGCAAATGTGGCCCGTGTTGCTCGTTGCCTCGCTGCATGAAGCCACACGACGGCGCTGCTCACGGGATCTCGCGGCCATGGCGTCGCGAAAACTGCCGCCGCGCGCCGCGCCGCGCCGCGAATCCATCGCTTGATCGAGGGGATCGATATGAATACGGGATCAGATTTTTCTAAGGACAAAATTGCCCCTTTCTAACAGGGATTACTCTGTTAATATCACTTTTAATCCCACCATCGATGTGCTTTAATTTCTGTGTCAGTTTTTATTTGAGGAGCATAGAATCACTTCCCATCATAATTGCATCCTACGTAAGGCCGCCTTTGATTCAAAGGAAATTCATAAGAATTTTAGAGGATTTTATTCCTATAGAAATTTTTCCTACAAAGCCCTTTAAATTAAAGGAATGAACCTATGGAATCCTATAAAATTCCTATGGAATGGCTCTTCCTATACTAGTTTTGGAGGAATTTTAACAAGAGGTAGAACCTCATGAAAAAAATCGTTTGAGTCTTTATCTCTCCTTAAATTCCTGTGTTTTTCCTGTAGTCCAATCAAACGGTCATTCCTACGTTATTCCTGTGTTTTGCAATCCTCTGTTTTACACTTACATTAATGTCTGAATCTTATCTTATGTTTTTCCTATTCCTCCATTTTTTCATTCATGTGATTCAAAGGGGCCCTAAGATACGAGGACAGTTGTACTGTTGCAGCATCCATTAGATAGAAACCCAAAAAAAAAAGGAAAAAAACAGTTAGATCATCCTTAATAAGTATTTTTTTAGGAACAAAACCAACCACGTCCATGAAATAATTGATTAGAAAGAGACCTTTTGCAGAATTCTGAAACAGGAGCATCACCAAACTGTCCTGTTTGCACAGTGCGATCACCAATCGTGCAAGTATCTCATTCCCTCAAAAGAAAGGACAGACATTGGTTTACTAGGAACGGGCGATTCTAATAAATGAGAACATATATATCATATACACACAAATTTTCCGTTCACACCCCGTATACACAAATCAGTAAATGTCACATAAAATTATACTCCCTCCGTTTCAAAATGTTTGACACCGTTGACTTTTTAGTACGTGCTTGACCATTCGTCTTATTCAAAAAATTTAAGTAATTATTTATTCTTTTTATATCATTTGATTCATTGTTAAATATATTTTCATGTACACATTTAGTTTTACATATTTCACAAAAAAATTGAATATGATGAACGGTCAAACATGTGCTAAAAAGTCAACGGTGTCAAATATTTTGAAACAGAGGGAGGAGAAAAAATGAACACATACTTTCAATAGTTATACACTATCTATGACATCTTATGTTCAAATTCATTATAATTTAGTCGTAACAAAAAAGACAAAATTCTAACATATTTTTACTCTTCATTTTTTTGTTGCAACTAAAATATAATGAATTTGAATATAAGACTTTGTAGATATGTCTAATACTATTAAGATTACATGTCAGATTTTTTTTTTAGAATTTTTCGTGATATTTGATAGTTGGTGTGCATGAGAAGTTTACGTATATGGGATATGTTCCTTAATAAATAGTGTATCTTTCTTAGGGTAGAAATCTGGGCTCTATATCCACATATGAGTGTGTAAACATGAGTACATAAACTTCAAACTTTATAACTTAGGAGCACAGGAAAACAAAAAAAGGTAGAGGACTACCTAAGAAAAAACTAGAAGACTAAACTTATAATCTTAGTGCTGTGGGGAGTGGAGGGGCGGTGGTTGGAGGATGGCGTGCTTGGGCGCCCCCTGCCGATGGTGGGCTTATTCGGCCAGCGTGGCGGTTGATGAAAGTCCTCGTAGGGTTCTTGATCTACTACTTCCGCTACATGTCCACCCGAGAGAGGCTCTTCTACCTACGCGCTACCAAGGGGGAGCTCCTAACCGCCGTCCACCTCATCGAGGCTGATCGCTGCACGCGTGAGTTCGATGCTGGCTAGGGTACCACCCGAACCGCACTCCCCTGTGCCGCGGGGGGCCGTGGACCATGCCGACATGGATGGCCTCGCCACGGCCATGCTCCCGCTCTCATTGCGGTCACGGGAGATCGCTAGCCTTCTTTTCATGATGGACTGTCTCACCAAGGACCAAAATTCTCCTACGCAACTCATGGCGCTCGCTGCCTCATGCTGCTACCCACGCTGACTGCCTCGGCGTCCTTCCCTCTCGGCATCGCCATCAATGGCGAGATGGCAAATCGAATGATGCACCAAGTCCCTAAAAAGCGTGCTCCTCAAACGCATAATGCCTTCTACCTAGATGCGCTCATGCTCCTCCCACATGCTGCGCTCTATCACCGCAACCACCGCAGCATGGTGATGTTCAGCTACTACTATAGCCCACCTCAACCCCGTCTCCAACATCATCCTCGAGCTGGACATGATCGGCACGATGACGCTAATCCACGCTGAGCGCTGCTCCTTCACCGGCCTTTTCACTAGGCTTCCCACTTTCGCTGGAGGGGATTTTGAAGAGGCGAGAAGAGAGCGGAGAAAGGGAGAGAGGAGGAAGAAAGTGCTAGCCACTAACATGTGGGGCTGTATGGGTCTCACGCTGACTTAGCTTGTCACATCAGCTAGAACCCGGATATAATACTGCCTAGGATCTCAAATGATCCGGTTTTGTAAATTGAGAGACATGTTAGATCTGGTATTTTGGTTTAGGGATTAATTTCAGATTCGGTGACAAAATTGAGGGACCTAAAGTGAACTTAGATTATGCTGTGGGATCGTTTGTCTTGGGCCGGACCGCTTCGGGAGAGAAACCCAGGTGGGCCCCGCCTTAAACCACACGCACTCTCTCTCGAACCTCCGACCGGCTCCACCGGACCAGAGAGATTCGCCACCCGCCGGAGAAATGCCGCCACGGAGGCGAGATCGCCGGAGGCCCCGCGACCCCTCACCGGAGACCTCCCGTGCGAGCACTTCAGCCGCCTCCTCCTCGTCGGGGTCCCGCTTCCGTCCCGCCCTCCTCGCGCCTCTCCTCCTGCTGCTTCTGCTCCTCATCCTCGCCGCGCTTCACTTCTCCGGCCGTCTCTCCCTTCCCCGGCCTCAGGCGCCGCCGCAGAGGACACGCCTCTCCGTCCACGAGCGCGGGCTCGTCAGGCGCGACGTCTCCGCCAGCGAGATCCTCGCCGTAAGGGCCTAATCCGGTAACCCCCCTCTCGAGCCGATTCGTTCCAGCTGCATCACTGACGAGCTGCGTTTATCTGGACCGCCTGGTGCTGTCGCCCCTCGCTGCTGCAGGAGCACGCTACGGTCTCGGAGAACCGGTCGCGCCGCCACTTCCGCAACCCTGTCCTCGCCTATGTGACCCCCTGGTGCGTCATTTGTACATTTAGTTTAGGTGTACTCATTTTTAAATTTGCTTTCCACGATATAGGTTTTAACAGTAGTGCTTTCGAACTTGAATCATGAATGAACGAGTGAATGGTGCTCAAATGCTTATTTAGCCCGTGTTAATAGTGATTTCTCTCAGGCTATATATATACACCTAAAAGAAAAATCGACCATCAGGTTAAGATGGTGGCTCGCAGCATTCAACTAAGTAGAGAAAAATCCCCCCGAACGCGGCGCGTGACCAGGAACACTCAATCTCATCGGATAGAAGAGTTGAACGTGACATCTTGAAACCTCTATTTACTATTGAGAGCTCGAAATAGTTTGTGCAGATAATAGGAAATTAGACCTGATAAGGCATTATCTTATGAGGATATGTACGCTGTAAGCTGTTATAGAGTAAGTAGTGGAGAACGATGCTGTAGCCCAGTGGTAGGGAGCTACTAGGTGCTCTCTTTTGCTTGCGTTCGAGTCCCCTCAATGCCGGTTTTCTCACCATTTCTTCTCTCTTAATAATTGATGCTAAGTTCCTTATTAATATCACATCCTTCAGCCTTGTTTCTCCACCTCTTTGTCTTGTCTCTGCGCTTGTCTGTTCTTTCGAAACTTTTACTCTTATACAAAGGTGTGCAATCCTTTTGCATATTCCCTAAAAAATGTAAGTGGTGACTAGGTCTGCAACATGTTTGCATGTTACTTTTTGATATTCATACCGTTTTAACCAAAAAATAGAGAGTTGCTATGGATACTTTGAAGAAGTAAAATAGTTGATTGCATCAACATAATTAATATCACATAATTCCTACTGAGGAAAGGGTGAGTGTTGGTAGCTGTGGCAAGATGTATTATCTAAATATATAAAATGTGAATGTTATGATTTTGAAAATTATACTCTTGTAATGATAACAGATCTAATTCTAGCTATAGATGAAATGGCTAGGACGGATAGTTGGCTTCAAATCATGAGTCTTTTGGATTCGTTGTTGCCATAAAGCTCAATTTCCTAATATTTTTCTACTTCACCTTTTTTTTCCCATCTATATGCATATTGTACAATCAAATGCTCTGTGATGCAGGAACTCTAAAGGTTATGACATGGCAAAGTTGTACAGCACAAAGTTTACTCACATATCACCTGTGTGGTATGACTTGAAGAGGTTTGTGGCTAACTTTTCATGGTACAATTTCCAATTATCATGTTTCCTCAAGCTTTTTGTCTAATGTGCAGTGATGGGAACAAGCTAGTTTTGGAAGGACAACATAATTTTGATGCCAAATGGGTCTCCGAACTTCAAAGTAATGGATCTTTGGTAAGCCATTTATTTTTCTTCCTTCCTCTTCCTTTATGTGGAGTTCGCTATTATTATGTTGGTGTAGGACATATTACACTACTACAGTTATAGTTACGAAGTATGATATTGGAAAATTTTTATCACCTCAAGATTATGCGTAGATGTGTATAGTATAACCAAATAGTATAAATAACAATTTTCTATTGTGTACTTGGTTTATGAGTGAAAAATACATTAAAATATATTCTTTTAAAAAAATTATATGCCTGTTCTTTAGGTATTGCCAAGAGTTGTCTTAGAAGCATTCCCTGGGGTTGTACTAATGAAAAAGAAGCTAAGGGACAAAGCTATTGATCTAATTGTCAATGAATGCAGGTAAGTACCTATATTGTTGTATGTCCAGATATTGTTATAGTTATAATTGCCAGTTTGTCATCTGGCTGTCAGTGAATAGGGATAAGGGGTATGATGGTGTTGTGCTGGAATCCTGGTCAAGATGGGCTGTTTATGGAGCGTTAGATGATTCAGAGTTACGCAACAGGGTAAGTCATTTGCCATTATCAATCATCAATTTCCTTATTATTCTAATAAAGAGTTTTCCACGATCATGCTTGGCAATAGATGTTAGCATGTGCACTTGCAAAGTTTTGTTATTTACTACCTCCGTCCCAAAATGTTGCTACCTAGTACTACGAATCTGGACATGCCCCTGTCCAGATTCACAGTACCGGGTAATGTCACATCCACTCCTAGGCAGCAACATTTTGGGACAGAGTTAGTATGTGGTTTGAATTCTTTATCATGGCATGGAGTGACATGCCAAACCCAACAGGCAACATCAGCTTCTGCAGCAAACCCTAACCACTTGAAAATTGATGACAGAACCAACTCAGGGAAGATGATTTTTGTAACAAATATCTCATCGACAGTTAAAAGTCAATAATACCGAATAATAAAGAACGGACATAATACATCATAAAAGTAGCATGTGACAGGTGATTTTGGTGGACAAAATATATTGGTTTAGTGATTAAGTGTAGAGTATAATAACTGTAACATTCTTACTTCCTTATACCCCCCCCCCCCCCAACCCACACACACACACCCCTCTTTTTTGAAAAATAGCATTATTGACTTGAACGGTTTTCATAATTGGCATATGACAACTAAATATGTTAGAAACTTTGATGGTACTATGTACTATGAAACTAAATATGCTTTTAGAATGCATTTTCGAAACAACAATTGGAGTACTATGTACATCTGTACAAAGTCACTGTACCATTTCAAGTTGCACTCGTACCCCATTTTCCCTACATACCCATCCAAAGTAACTGAAATTTGCATTTGCAAGATAAAACTAGCGGCTGTGCATGGGTTTTGTAGTTTTTTTAAAAAATAATTTCATCATGTACACCTCTGTGTGTGTGAAACCTATTCAGCCTGTACGCTCAGTCCATGGCAACAAGGGCAGAACAACATGGGCAAAGGCCCAATTTCCTAACATTCTGGGTTTGATTGGTTTGCTATGTGGGAAAGGCCTGATACACTAAATCCGTTAGATAGTTACATTATTAATCAGCCGATCTTCGAGTGAAAATAAAATCTTTTTTTTTGTGTGTGTGTGTGTGTTGGGGGGGGGGGGGGGGGCAAGCTTCTGCTCATTTCCCACTCTCTCTGCCACTGCCTGAGTTTAAGAATAAACCCTTCTTAAATATGGTATCAAGGGAGCACTGCACTTATTTCTTGATTACTTTATGACAAAAAATCTTAGCAGAAGAAAGAAAAGGGCCAAAAGGGGTGTGCTGTGGTGGGGCCGTGGGGGTGACTAGTAACTGCATTCTTTTTTTGCAGCATCTCTACAATGGTTGTTTAGTTGCACCTCATATTATCCTTTTTTTTTGTGGTAACACCTTATAATGTTTTTGTTGTATGCTGCAGGCACTTCAATTTGTAAAGCATCTGGGGAAAACTTTGCATTTGACCAGTTCAAATTTAAGTACGCATCACCATTTGAAGTTAATTTATGTTGTCCCTGCTCCACGAATGAAAGAGCTCAACAATCAAGAGTTCAGACCAGAAGATCTTCTGCAGTTGGCTGACTCAGTAGATGGTTTTTCTCTTATGACATATGACTTCTCAGGGCCACAAAACCCTGGCCCCAGTGCACCTTTGAGTTGGATACAGTATTCTTTAAAAACACTTCTCGCAGCGAAGGGGTCTGCTTCTCATGGGCATTCTCACATGATATTCCTTGGCATCAATTTTTATGGGAATGACTTTCTCCTTTCTAAAGGTATATGCGTATTCCTCATCTTTCACATCCTCGGTGCTGAAATGTAGAATAACCTTTTTGTGTAGCTGTGTGAATCAGAAAATTCACCCATGTTTCGTTTACACCGTGTTGCTTGAATTTCACTTGACTACTGACACATATCATGACATCATACTGGGTAAAGTCCAATCAGGTCATGATTTACTACACCATTGGTAGCATGTGGTATATTGTTTAATTACTCGATTTATCATGTGATTGATGCACACTTGGAATTTATCTCGAACCTGCATTTCAGACTATATATTTCTCAGGAATGTTTGTTTACAGGTGATGGTGGTAATGCTATCGCTGGAAGGGATTTCATTTATTTACTTGATAAGTACAAGCCATCTTTGCAGTGGGATGAGAAAAGTTCAGAGCATTTTTTCGTCTATTCAGATAAAGGTTTGAGACATGCTGTATTCTACCCAACGCTGATGTCCCTTTCTTTACGTTTGGATGAAGCTCAAGATTGGGGAACAGGGCTTTCAATTTGGGAAATTGGGCAAGGTTTGGACTATTTTTTCGATGTTCTTTAGGAATATCTCACGTGTGTTCTTTTTATTTTGGGAGCAATGTCAGTTAGACCACAACTATTGCAAAGTATTACATGGTCACCCGTGGACATTATTTGTTTAGCATCAAAACTGTCACTTCATAACTGATTACATCCTTCTGGGAAATGTTTCCAAACACCAAATTTCCCCTTCAGTGTACTGCTGCAAAATTTAGATTAAGTGATATGAGATTTTTCATCTTCTTTACAGAATAAACATGGTTGCTTGTTTACTTTAGTTACTTCACTTGGTAGTACTATACTGCCTCGTTCCTTAAGCAAGTATGATGATGTTGGTCTGGTTTTGTTATTAGCACATCATGCTATGTGTATATTAATGTAATACACTTTACATTTGGTACAGCAATCTTATAGTTATGCAACTGTTCAATTCCCATTATTGTGAGCCAGCTTGTGATGCAATTCTAATAGATCAAAGAACAATAAATAGTCATGGAATAAACACATTAATTTTGCATTCAGTTTTTCCTCCCCTTTTGCATCAGGCATAAGACTGAGGCAACACAATTTATCTAAATTATAGCCTACTTTTAGGGCCTAAATCCTTTTCTAAAAAAGTTTGCTTCTAAATTGTACGCTACTTTTAGGGCATACACCCTTTTTCCCCCCTTATGTATTCTGGTGCTTTACTGCCCAGAACATTTCTACTTCTTTTGCTGTTCTTCCAGGGATTCTTCCAGCTATAAGTTCCCACCTGCATAACTCCATACAAGGAGCAAAGTTAGGGAACTGCAAATAATGTATTTTTTTGAAACAGACATATGGGTTTCATGAATTAGCCAAACTTCTGAAACAATCATAGTACAAGCTAATAATGTAAAAATACAATTTGTCTTCATTTTCACTTGATGCACATTACAGATATGTAATATGTGTATTAGGATACCTGTTCCCAACAAGCCTGTGCATTCTGAAAACGAGATCTTCCTCTTCTTCCGTGAAATGAACAAAATTCTGTGCAGTGTTATTAACTTCTGCAAAATTTATTAAAAAAACTGGTCACCAAAATAAGCAAAATAACTCAGTAGCCAACCATCTCGAATATTTTGCAAACTACTAGCCTCCATTAGAATTTGCAATCTGCCCTGGTGGGGATTTATTCTTATGCTGGAAGCCTGGAAGTAAACAAAGCTGGAATATGCCTTATTCATTATGTTAATCTGTTCCTATTAGCTATCAGGACTGATGATAGGCAACTGATTATCAAGTTTGCATGTATACTTTCTTGCAGTTTATGTAGTTACAAAGTTCCTTGCTACTTTGTGAGTATGCTCTGACTATTACTTCCTGACTTCTCGTTTCTCTTTGTTTTCTCCATTGACATAATCAAGTAAAGCATCAAGATGCAGAATATGACAATATACAGGTTAAATGTCGCTAGGTATTAACTAAATGACACTTCTTCATTTGTTTCCTTATTGAACATGATGATAGGAATTAGGAAATGAAAAAGCTATATACCTATTGTTAAGAGAAGCAAAGGTGAAAAGGCTAACAGGAAACAAACAGAAAATCAAGATATGCAAACCTTTTGTTTCACAACCATCACTGGTTTTGGAATTCTTTCCCTGGCTACCACTGCTGCTATCCATTAGGCATGAAAAACTCCAATGAAATGCCGAGTTGAGATCTTGTGCTAGCTAAGATCCTCAGACCCTTGTTATGACCTTATGTTTTCTAGGGCCCTTCTCTGGGTAAAGATGAGCAAAACTCTGGTTTTTAAAGAGATGGGAGTTGGTAGTCACCTTCTGATCTAGCTGTCCTGAGTACTGACTAATGCTGCTGGCTGTTGGATTTCCCCTAGTCTTCCATTGGCTCCCTTATCTGTGTGGATTGGCTTTCTTGCTCGTTCGCTCTCCTTCTCTCTCTCATTTATTTTGCCGTTCTCTCTAGAGTGTACTCCCTCTGTCCCACAATAAGTTCATTTTGTCCCAAAATAAGTTAATTTTTGAGTAATCATTGCGTCGGAGTTTGTGAAAGTAGTGGATAAATGCATTGGGAGTATATAAAGAGAGGCATAATTGCATTGGGATTTGATAAAGTGAGGGTATTATAATCTTTTTGGTTTTGTATTGGTATGTGTGATATGGGTGAAAAATGAAATTATTTTGGGACGGAGGGAGTAGACTCAAGTTTTTTCCATTTAATTTTCACTGTGCCTTATTATCTAGACTGCTGTAGTGCCATGTTCCTAAGATTTTCTGATCTATTTAATACTAAAAATGGACAAGGCAAAATGATATACATGCAAGTTGTAACTTACATATAAATAAATTGTTTCTGCAAAGTATAAAATATCCTTCTGAAAATCATAGTCGACTTAGGTGGGCACCTAGGGCTGCATTTTTGTATTCAGTTTACCCCGAAGGTTTTCCTTCAGGTGGAGATGTGGAGTGTTTGCTCTCACTTTGTTAAAATGGTATGGCAACATGAGCAAACCTTCCTATCTCCATAAACCTGCATATGCAAATCCACATGAACCTCCACAGTATGCTTATACTAATACCTGTAAAGAAGCTCAAAGTCCTTACAAATTTGACTTTTCTTAATTTTAGCCTTCCATCTAGGATACAGAGGGTGTGTTTAGTTCCTGAAAAAAGTTCAAAGTTTGAAGAAAGTTGGGAGTTTGGAAAAAAAATTGGAAGTTTATGTGTGTAGGAAAGTTTTTGATGTGATATGATGTGATGGAAAGTTGGGAATAAGGGGGAAACTAAACACGGCCAGAATTGACATGCCTAATGGAGATACATTTACTACGGAATACCTGATGGGGATGGGATGAAATTTATTAGATTGTGACTAGGAAAACCCTGCGCCTCACCACCCAGCCAGCAGACACTAGTTTTGAACTATTCTTTTGAGACTTGGACTCTAAATTCAAACTTCCAATCTTGAGTTCGAAAATGGTGGTTGGTTTCTAGCTGGTAAGTGCTAACCTCTTCTTTGGAAACAGCATAGCTGTATTTCAAGGGGAGCCTTAAACCTTTTCTTTTAATGTTCATTCTTCAACAGAGTAGAAGCTAAAGTTGGTGTCTGTTGTTTCTGATAATAAGTGTCATGATAGATATGGAAGTTGGCAATGAACTCTTCATGAGCCCATGTATAAATCATCAAGTAAGCTGTTTTTGCTTTTCCATGTATATCCTAATTCATATATTTAGGGCACACCTACTACTTATAAGGTAGCTAGCATGTTCTCATCCACCACAACTCCCAAGCCTGTAGACAACCTGAACCTTGGTGGTGAACTTTCAACTCCTAAATATCAATTTCTCTTTAATATTGAAGATCAGAACAGATCCAATAAGATCATAGCAGCCATGAAGGCAGTAGCAGAATAGAAATATAAATGAATTAGCTGATTTTCGCCCTCACAGTTCAAGCTGGAAAAACTGGCTCCCAGCAGATAAACCAACAGGAATGGGAGATGGAAGAAAGGAAAGGATCACCCTGTGCATGGGTCCCCAGCCTGCGCAGCTACCATCCCTACCAGATAAAGGAAAAGATGTTAAGGTGTGTTATAAATGTTACAACAGATGTTTCTTCTTGTTTATCCCATCTGAGTTTTTTTATCAGCTTACCCACGCATCTGGTTGTGTATCAGGTGTAGTGCACCTACCAGATATTTAAATTCAAAACCTCACCCACGTATTCAGTGGGGGTCACTATAAAAGAAGGCATCCTTCCTTCTTTGAGCCCCACCCTGATCATATTTGTTAGATGTGCTTAACTTTGTTGTCCTGCTTCCAAATCTTGCCCCTTGTTATATTGTCTCCAAGTCCAATATTGTCACCAACCTCTTAGATTGTTCTTTACATGATATTTCTTTGTGTTAGTTAATATTTATGCTATTTGTGAGTAAGCTTGTCTTCTGGCCTCAAGGCTCAAGAGTTAAGACCATGAATTCTGACATTTGCTCCTTTTTTTTTTTGGATAATTCCACCTTTTCTTTTTCTTTTTTCAGTTCATGGTCAAAGATTCTTATTTGAAAAAAAAAAACATTATTGTCTAAGACTTTAATTCACTGGGCTAACGGAAGTAAACTCATAATGGCAATCTGATCCGCAGTAGTGTCACACGGCCACATTGTTAAATATACTTTCACAGTGCATATACTGTTGTGCTGCTCGGTAGTTTGTACTACTTCCTCAGTCCCATAATATATCAACGTGGTATTAGATAGCACACAACATAGTACTACGCCCTTCGCTGTACACCATTGTCCAAATTTGTATTACGATATTATGTCTCATCTAGTACTAGGTTGTTATATTTATGGTTGTAGTTACATTTATGTATCACTCTCATCGACTAGAAACTATCTACGGATATGGAATTTAATACGGTCCATAAGTTTAACTGTTGCTTTTAGTTTATAATGGTACACAAACTTTGCCAATTTCATCTCAAGAGAAAAACTTAGCTCATTTGTTACTACCATTACTCAAGAGTCACCAGCAGCCAGGTGCCAGCTTTGTTCACAGTAGTCCAGTCCATTTTTTATAGATATATTTTTAAGACTCAGTAGTTACTAGTTACTCCATCCGTTTCATAATATAAGTCATTCTAGCATCGTCCATATTAACATCTATATGAATGTGGGCAATACTAGAATGACTTACATGTCTAAATTCATTAACATCTATATGAATGTGTACAATGCTAGAATAACTTACATTATGAAATGGAGGAAGTACGTAACATTTCCGTTCTGCATTCATCTATTGCATACATTTTATTTGCTTGCAAGTTGCCTTGTGCAACTATGCAATTCTACTTACAGTGGATGGTCGGTGTACCAGTACGTTGATCAAATGTTGGCAATACGGGCACCAGTGTTGGCCTGGGAGCACCTGTATTGGTACCTCGACATCATCAGCCCAATGAAGGGTCTCAAGGTAAGTATGCTTGGTTGAAGTTAAATTTGATACTATGAAAATTGATTTACTGACAATCTAAAAGATATAATTTACTGACGATTTTCTCCCCCCTACACACCTGGAAAGTTCTTTTGCCGATCATTGTTGTCCGTCTGATGTGTGTCCGAGCCTCCTTGCAATTATACCGTTTGTGGACGTCTGGTGGATAGCGTTCATCCTCAATCATTCATTCTGCTACGGTGCTACCGGCCTATTGGAACTAGGTTTTCTTTTGTTGGTACTAAGGTGGTCTTTGGATCCAGTTCAGGGACTAAATTTTAGTCCATGTTACATCGGATGTTTGAACACTAATTAGATGTATTAAACGTAGACTAATAATAAAACTAATTGTATAAATGAAAGCTAATTCGTGAGACAATTTTTTTAAGCCTAATTAATTCATAATTAGCACATATTTACTATAGCATCAGATAGGCTAATCATGGATTAATTAGACTCAATATTCGTCCCGCGAATTAGTCTAGGGTTATAGTATGTGTTTTATCATTAGTCTACGTTTAATACTTCTAATTAGTGTCTAAATATCCGATGTAACAGGAATTAAATTTTAGGTCCACACACCACCAAAGATGGAGTAACGCTGTTTGGTCGTAGTCGTGTCTGCTGTTAACCTGATGCTGTCACGCCTGATACCTCCAGTTCAGCTGTTGTTTTTCCCCTGTATACGCAAGGGGGTTGCGCATCTCTTCTGTACAGTAGCAGTACTAAGAGGGTGTTAGATTCAGGGCGTAAAGTTTTAGCGTATCACATCGGGTATTATATATAGGGTGTCGCATAGGGTGTTGGATCATAGTCACAAAGTTCCTGGGTCGATGGGATCGAGGAACGGGGTCGAGGAACGTGATACGCTACTTGCGAGAGGTTTTTACAAGGTGGGGACGAAAATGACCCCGCGTTTTCGAGACGGGGACGGCGTTCCCGGGTCGAGGATCGCTGCAGGATCATAGTCACAAAGTTCCTGGGTCGATGGGATCGAGGAACGGGGTCGAGGAACGTGATACGCTACTTGCGAGAGGTTTTTACAAGGTGGGGACGAAAATGACCCCGCGTTTTTGGGACGGGGACGGCGTTCCCGGGTCGAGGATCGCTGCCACCGACCCCGTTTCCTGTGACTATGGTACTTGGGACACTAATAAAAAAACTAATTATAGTATCCATCAATAAACCGCAAGACGAATTTATTAAGCCTAATTAATCTATCATTAGCATATGTTTACTGTAGCACCACATTGTCAAATCATGGAGCAATTACACTTAAAAGGTTTGTCTCGCAAAGTAGTCGCAATCTGTGCAATTAGTTTTTTAGTCTATATTTAATACTTTATGCAGGTGTTCAAACATTCGATGTGACAGGGTGTAAAATTTTAAGGTGGGATCTAAACAGCGTGATACCGTGCCATCAGGCAATTACAACAGCGACCCAGCAGCAGATGAACAAGAAGAGAAATTATATGAAAGCTATTCCCTCCTTTAAAAAAAAAACTCAATCTAAACGGGATATGATCCTTCATAGTATAATGAATCTAGATAATCTTCTGGTCAGATTCGTTGAGTTAGAAGGATTACATCCCTTCTAGGTTTTTTTTTTTTTTAAGAGTGAGTACTATCTGACAACCAGAATTGAACTGACTAAACAGAAAAGCAAAGGACTCCACTCGAGAGATATCAGATGTTCACTGTTTGGTCCACTGTGCACCAAATCCTCGCCTCCTTCTGCCAGGTTGGCTGCTGGTAGCTGAAACACTGCATTGTCCCTCTCCTTCCAGATCACCCAAGCCACTGAAATTAGCAAGGTGTTGGATGCTATCTTGAGGCCTGATACGTCCAGTTCTGGTTGACCTGGTCCCTATGTCAGCTGTTAACCTGACGCTATTAGGCCTGATACGTCCTGTTCTGGGTCCGGGTGTCCCCGGCATGGCCATGTGATCCGAGGGAGACGCTTGCAATCTTTCAGGGGGGAGAGCATTGTAACCTCGCGGCCACATCAATGTTTTATTGTGCAGTAGTAGCTGTCGAGTTATATCATCATGCATTCATTACCCATCATCTGCTCTGAATGGTACGTTCCCATCAGCCTCAAACTGTCAAATTGCCTTAATAAGCTTAATCGTTTCTCCTACAAAGAATCAGTTGGTGCTAAAATTTAAATTCTAAGACATAATTTTGAAGTAAAATTTTAGGGCATTTTCAATGTAGTTTCTTTTTTCAGCATTTATTTTTAAATCGCATGAACGCATATGTAAAAATTGACTATATTTTTTTCTAGTAAACTATAGTATATATATGGGAGACATCGAAGTAGGGGCAAGAACGAAAATGTCCCATACTCCCTCCATCCTAAAATATAAGGCTCAACCACTCTAACACAGAGACTAAGAAATAATTTAATCACCTCCTTGATTGAATTGCATCCATATATGCAAGCAATGTGATTGGAAGACTTAATGGTACATGAATTAAAATAAATCAAATTTAAAGAATCAAGAGGTGATAGTAAATGTATTCATGCATGCATGCCTTATATTATGAGACATGGGAAAAAAGTGGTTGTTCCTTATATTTTAGGATGGAGGGAGCAGTATATAATCAGCTCTTGGATAATTGATGAGGGTGAATTTGGTCCATTAGGCCCACCAAAGCACCAACCCGTGGCTGCACTCGACAATCTAGTGGCTTCTGCAAAACGTTGCATGGCATTCAGTTCCTTTCTTTCTGGAACCAGTAGCAATCGCCTGGTCACACACGATCACATCGTGCATCTTGATGCGATACGAGGACCGGTTCGCAACATCCATATAGGAGTAATGGATAAGCCTAAAAGCATCAGTTACATCACCCTTGAAGGCCAATTTAATGATGGACCAAAACCATTAAAACCAACCACGTGCACGACAGTATAATTGAAAGAGATCTTGCAGAATTCTTTAACATTGATAAGCAATCCACTTAAATGCTTGTTTGCACAACTTGGGAGCTGGGAATCCCCCAAGGCCCCAGTTCCAACCAGAAAAAAAAGATATGCAACCCTAGTGAGACACATTGCAGTCAAGCACAGCTTGTTCATGCCAAACTCCATTCAGGTTAGCCTGCCATAGCTTAACCATGCCATCACCTCCGGTCGATGCGAGTGTCATACCGCCCATGTCCCATTCCAGTTGCAGGACCTAGTAAGGTGTGAAAAACAAGCATGTGTACCGAATAATCAGTAAAAATTACACTAGGACCAGTCCTCTTCAACTATGCTGTAATTTGTCAAGGAGCCTCATGAACAACAAAAGACATTCTCCAGAAAGCCCATGTAATACAGCCAATAACTACTGCACAAAGACAAGACAAGTTTATTGTACCTCCCCATCATGGCCAGAAAGTACAGCCACATTCTCAGTTGACAGGCTGCCGTCAGATTCAGCGCTTAAGCCTATATGCCAGATTGCGATTCCTTTACATGTCGCAACTGCTATGATCTCATATGGTCTGAAACACATTATGTGAAAATAATTACCAGAGCATATTAGGATGGTAAAAACAAACCCCTATGCCCATGGGAGATTGAAACACTATCTGAATATGATGCTCTACCAGGGCTCTTATAAGCATGGTCATGATGGACCAATTGCCATACTTTTTCGAAGCCCAGACCAAGATCACCCAACCATCAATTAGCCTTTAGTTTTGCATGCTGACTATGTTTATATGTTCCACGTGCCATCATGTACATACTAACTATAGCTTATTCGAACCCCCAAATCTGTTCACCATTTTCATTTTCATTCTCAACAGCTCAAAATTCCAAAATATATCATTTTACTTGTCTCCCAGATTGCTACATTATTATAGAGGCAGAGGACACAATGTTGAATATTAAACCAAACGCAGCAAGTGTCAAACAACATAATATATCTAAATTATGGCAAAAGAACAGGAAATGTATTCGACTAATAATCTTCTACATAGTGTGTATTTGAACATGTCAAAATTTACTTGCCTGATTCCATAGTTGCTACGAGCTGCAACATTTTTACACGACAGAAACAACAATGAACACCATAAGTGGCTCAAGCATAAGTCAATCACCCTCATCCAATGACAATTTCATCTTAAGAAACCAGTTATTTGTTATAGAAGTTAAGCAACTAAATGATGCTAATATCAGCAGTGAACGCAAAACATTCAAAACACAATACATATTGAAAAATTAAGGCATGTCAACTGTTATGCTTGCTGAAGAAAGGAACAACCTGCCGATGTTAGGAGCCCATGCTACAGCATGCACTATATCCCCCTTATCCTGAGGTGAGCCAAGCTCAACAAGGGGGAGCCAACGCTGGTGAGCTTCTTCGAACTCCCAAATCTGTTCACCATTTTCATTATTTTATTAGAATAGTGTCAGAAACAGACGACAGCTCATGAACTAGGCAAAAGAAAAACTGATTACTCACTAAATACAAAACCAAATCTACTTCATGCAAGGTTTCAGTAATACTTTTTACAGATTTAAACCTACAATGATCTCCCGAATTACTACTACTATTTATTTCCTCCAAATGCAGAAGAGATAAAATAGTGGTTTGCTTTTCTACTTCTTGGTTATCTATTCTCTATTTTACTTAAAATGTTAGTAGTGGTGGTGTCCATTCCCACACCACACCTACCACTAACATCTGGGTCCCACAATCTATACTATTACACCACCTTTTAACAAGTCCTCCATTTCACTATTAGCTCCCCCCAAATTTCAAAATCACCTATTACTTGTTCAATAAGAAAAATCATAGTATTACTTAGACTAAATAAGTGCTTATTAATTGATTTAATAAGCTAGAAACTCAATTTGTTTTCCGCTGCAATGCACGGGCTCTAGGCTAGTAAGTAGTAAATATAGAAGGTAAATTTGAGCATATGAAAGAAAATTTAATGCATGGAAGATCTCTATGCAAAAGAACAATTACTTTATGCTTTATTTAGTATGCATAAACAGATGTACTACAGAAGAACGATGTTGATAGGAAATAATAAGTTCTGTCCTGCTGCTACCTGCTGGAATGGAGTCACTGTAATTTATGCAGACAATAATGAAATAAAAATAGTACTACACTAAATTCCACGTACCTTACAAGAGTTGAAATTTGGAGAGTCTGAATTGAAACCAATAGCAAAACTAGCCTGCTGACTTTCACCTCTTCTTGGACTCCATGCAATTGATGCAGAAGTACATGCTGGCTTCCCAGATCGGGAAACAGGATCTGTAATGTTCTGGAACTCCGCCTGAAATGTTGTTATTACTTAGTAATTGCTATTGTTAAACAGATCAGATGACTATAGCACTATTCAATGGAAGAAATGGGTTTGCTAGTTTAGATTAGCAAGGAATATATAGGAACCAAACTAAATGATTGAGAACATTGGTAAATGTGAACAGAAGTTAGATAAACCTGAAGCTGCCACTTGTCTAATTCCAACGAGTCCAAGAGCTCATAAACCTTCACTTGGCCATCTGAGTATGCAGTAACCTGTGGAGACCAACAGAAGTTACTACTTACTACCAACGAATGAGGTACACACGCAACATATCATATGTGGACACCAATACAAAAGTTTCGATACACAGACAACCTGCAGAACAGTCAAAGCAAAATAACATTTAATTGCATAAATATGAGTTGTTGCTGGCTAGTCACTATTGGTTGTTTCTAGTTAACATTTCTAGACTTTTGTGCTGCTTAACAAACTTTCATATGCTCATTAACATAGCTCCATTGTGGCATTGCCTTCATCTACTGTAATTTAATCTGATGTACAAGGTGCAGAGAGTACTTTCAGCAAGTCTGAACCATCTACAGAAATTTCGTGATTTATAATGAATGCCATTTCTCCCAAATAAAGAAAAATAAAAAATGGTTCTATTGGCATGAAAAAGGTGTGAATTGGAGTTGCAAACACAAATTCAGATGTTAGAGCTTACCATTTTTAGACTAGACAGTTGTAATCCAAACTGTACGTGTAGTATGTGAGAATTGCCACTCTCAAATACTTTACATTTCCTCCAGGTTGGAAGTTGATCATCTGTCAAAGGAAAATTTGAGTTTGACTGCCATTTCCATATAAAGAAAATAACAAGGAATGCAGTACAGCATGAAATAAAACGTTTTCTTTTCTGAAAGAAAATAACAAAAGAGTTGTGATAAATATAGTATATGTTTAACTGAAATATGTACCACTAAGAGAATTTAGCAACATTTATTTTATTACTTTGTTAATCAAATAAGTATTTTACACAAACCATTTAATATTTCTCATTTGAATTTTCATAAGAACATGTGCATTAAGTGAATTTCAGGTAAACTCACTAGAGCTTTAGGAGAACTTGATGTCGCTATACTGGTTTAGATATATTGTTGGTTGCACTACAAATAACATATCATTAAAAGAAACTGTCCATTCTGACTCCCCTGAAAGTTTCCCCGTTGGAGTACTTAAACACCTAAACCTTTTTTTTGTTCTAAGTCTTGCTTCATCCCTCTGAACTACTAAAACCACATCATTTCACTCACTAGTGACATTTTCTTTGTTTCTCCTCATACAAGAAGTGTCTTCAAGTTAAAATTTTGTGGAAAGGTAGATGATAATGAATGCTATGTTACAAAATATTTCAAAACTTTTAATGGCCATTTCCATAGGTTGGGAGAACCTAATATTTCAAAACAAAACAAAAGAGAATCTGCAATATTCTAGAAAAAAGAGGTCACGATGTACATGATAAATCAAAATATCATAAGAAAAGTGCTTGAAATCCAATACCCAAGTACAAACAAAATTAAAACCATGGAAGTAGCAGGAACAATAACAATATTCTACTCTGTATCAGCCACATACATTTTGATGGCCAAAGGCAAGTTGAGTTAGCTATATAGACTGTAACAGTAAGTACATAAAAATCAATGGTTCCCAACTTCCCATGTGGCCTTTAACATCACTTGGATAAGTTATTGTTCAGATTTTTCAATATAAAGAACTAAGAAAAGGAAACTCTCTCTCCACCGCAAAGTAGACCAAAACACAACTTAAAAGGCATAAGAACAACTAACCTTCACTGACCTCTTCCCACAAAGATAGCGTCCCATCAGCACAAACACAAGCTATAGCATCCCCATAGTCCGGAGGAAGCCACACGATATTCAGGATCGCATGCTTGTGGGCCTGACTCAACACCATAACGAACCCAGGTCAAACAAATGGATGTGGTAACAGAAACCACAGAGCAAACACAAGAGATATCAAACAGAAACATGCAATGGATAACACAGCAACAATCATTTACCGTTCCATTTCCTTCAGTACAACATCTCCTGATAATTTCCAGAACAATCACCAATTCAACCTCACGACTCTAGCAATACACATGTATTTACTGTTCTAGTTTGGCACACTAATAATACAAACACACTAAAATGTCCTGGTATATCATGTGTTTGGTTGAAAGTAGACTAATTTTCTGCACTAAAGAACAAGAGCCCTGCATTATTTACTAGTACTAAATACACATCCATGACGAATTTTCCTATGCAGGTATGCGTACAAGCAGAATCCTGATACACTAACAAAAAGCCCTAAGCTTTGCACCAATACCAACTACGCTTCGAAGCTCAAGAGCGAGAAAGGGGCAGGTTCCTGGTGGGGTTGAAGATACTCAGGGTTTAAGGCGGGGGGAGGATTCTGGTTTCGGTGGTAAACCTGACCTGCCACTTGGAGGAAGGCGACGGCTGGGACTGGGAGTCGTAGACGGAGACGAAGCCGTCGACGGCGCCGGCGGCGAGGCGGCGGCCGCAGTGGTTCCAGCCTACGCACGCCGCGCCGGCCCCCAGCTCCGCCACCTGCCGCTCCGCCATTCCTCCCTGAGATGAGATGCCCTCGCCTACGGTGGCGGCGGCGGCGAGAGCACGCAGCCTGCTCGGAGGTGGGTTTGTTGGAGGAGAGAACGAGACGCGGCGGCCCAGTTGGGTTGGGTGTACGGACATTGGTCCGTTCCGTTTGCTAGGTGGGTTGGTCTGTCTTTACGTGTTCATCAACTTTGGGGTGGTAGTTTAGTTTAGTTGGGCTGTAATGTGGGCTTATATTTTGGTAATTTGCATTATTATTATTATTAACAAAACTGTTACTCGTTGTCTTTTCTAAGGTACTCTTTGGCGCTGATCGGTAATGCTGCACGTTCATTTTATACGGCTGTAACAGGACGCCCAGCTTGCTAGCTGCAGCTGCCAACACAAACGATCAAAGTCTCTGTTTATGCTTATGAGTCTGAGCCGAAAAGTCTAATATAAATAAACAAACAGTTTATTTTTTAGTATTTTAATGCTATAAGTCACTCTTACATTGTTAATCCAAGTGTTATTAACAGCTTTATGACCTTATCTTACAGTCTCTGGTTTCAGTTCTAACTCAAGATGCTTCAATTTTCCTCAAGTAAAAGAAAACAGAGGCAGCTACCATAGGGAGGCGCATCAAGTGTGTTGTACCAACCGGGATAAACAGCTTTATTTTCCCTAAAACAACCTGCACGTCAGCTACATTACCGTTCCGGCTCAACTAAAATGGGCCACAATGTGACAAATACGGTTTAGGCCCCTACTAATTGAGCCCCATTCCTGAGCTATATGGGCCAGAATATATATGGGCCCCTTCGAACATGACGTCACCACGCTGCCCTGCAAACCGTCACCCCACTCGCCCCCCATCGACTTCGTACCAGACCGTCGCCGCCGCCTTCGATCCCTCGCCTCGCCTCGCCTCGCCTCGCGTCGCGCGCATGGCGAGAACTCCGGTGGCAGCGGAGTCCGGCTCCGACCTCCGTTTCGGCTTGCTCGAGGAAGGCCGGCCGCATCCCCCGGTCGTCGCGGCCGCGGCGGCGGCGCTCGTGGGCGGAGCGCAGCGGCGCCGCAACTCGACGCCTCCATGGCTGCACGCGCTTAGGGTAACTGCATTCGTCAACCCCTGTTTTCCTCAGATTTCTCCCCGTCCAAATCCGTCTGATCTAGTTTCTTTCGTTCTTCCCAGTTGTACTGCATCATCGCCGCCACCGCGATGGTGGCCGTCTTCGCCGCGTGGGTTTTCCCCCGGTGCAAGGGCAAGCAGGACGTGCTCCTGTGCGTCGTCGCCCTAGCCGGTGCCGTGTTCACCGGGCCGATCCTGGGGTTTCTGCTGACGACGTGCGCCGCCGACGCCGACGACCACGAGGCGGCCGCGCGCGTCGCCTCGCGCTACACCAGGTGCGAGGAGAACGTGGGACGATCCGTCATCCTGGCCGTTGCGCTGCTGGGCCTCTACGCCATCTACCTCGCCGCCGTGAGCTGCGGCGGAGAAGTCGACAGGTTCCTGCTGGCGGCTTACTACGGCGTGATGGGCGTCGGGGTGATCGTTGGGCACTCCGTTTCGTGGATCATGGTAAATGCCAATTGCTTTTTCTCGGTGGTTGCAATTGGTTTTTGATTCGACAATGATCGTAGGTTAATGAAAAATGTGTTCTGAATTCAATCTCGCAGGGATGCTTTCTGCGCCGCGATTAGAGATGGAGAGCAGTGGATCATGGTATGTCAATTATTTGCTTTCTCGGCAACCGCAACTGGTTTGATTCGACGATGATCGTTGGGTAATGAAACACTGGTTTTGAATTCAATGTCACAAGGATGCTTTCTAGCTATGCTGTGATTAGAGATGGAGAGCAGTATTAGGATAGATACATCGGTCCTATGGATACTCAGTTTTTGATTCTCGTCATTAATGGAGAATATATGGCACCTTAATTACTGTCTACGGATTGCTTTTAATCAGAGCAGCTTGGCATAGATAATGAGATGAGGAACTGCTTTGTTGTTCACTTGTTCTTCTTCCATTCTACCAATGCAAGATTACTTAAGCATGCGTTCTACCGTTTCTATTACTACTTGTTCCACTGTTCTGTAATGCAATGCTAGTTCCACTGTTCGGTAATGCAATGGTAAGAAGAAAGCTTGCAATTTTGTGCAATTAGAGCTAACAGTTTTGTTTCAGACCATAATAATAAGTATCTTAAACATCTGAGCATCTCTTGCATCATGTGGCTGAACCGAATACACATTATATTAGAACTTTGTTTGTCTGGAGAGTGAAATGCTTCTTTCTCAGTTTATAGAAGTGATTAAATTCATAATCTCGCACCGGAGAAAGAGTCGTTAGATCATACTGATCACCTTAGTATGGTCGATACAAGCAGATTTAACAAATCTAATAGGCATATGCACATTCTTTTTAATTCCCATCATTGATGGAGCATTATACGTTACTGTTGCTTTTAATAATAGGAGGTTTTTTTAGTTGGCACAAAGATGAGATGACGAACCGGACTGTTATTCTTGTATTTACCCGTGGAAAATTGCTTAAGTTCATGTTCTGCCTTTTTATGGAGTCCGTGTCGCCGCCCCTCCCCCGCCGCCGCGTCGCTCGTCGCCGGCTACCGACACCCTCCTCCTCTCCCGCCTCGCACTGCTGGCCTCGCAGAGAAGGGAGGGAGAGAGAGAGATGAGGAAGGGAGAGAAGAAGGGAAAAGAGAGAGAGAGAGAGGAGGCTGATGTGGCCACACTGATATGTGGGGGCGCATGTGGCTCCACTCAGCCGTCATGTCGGATAAAACCGGGGTAAAAACCACCGAAGAACCTAAAGCGGACAGTTTTGTAAGTTGAGGGTTGTCATATATCAGGTTTTACCGTTGGGGGATGATTTTGTAACTCGATGAGAAGTTGAGGGACCTTCGGTGTACTTTTTCCTTCCTGAGAAATGGGCGAGAATACTTACAGCAAGGATGATTCGATGGAACCTTCCGATTGGTGTGGACTGTGCGTTGCAACCGATGGTACAACTTCTAATAGTACTTATTGTGAGCGATTATAAACTTTTAAGAGGATGTTTTGTATGTCATTCAAATGATTATATTTTTTTAAAAAAAGTTCAACAAGATAGATTAACATATGATAAATCACTTCATATATATGCAAGTTAAATTTTGACTTCTACAAATTACAATAAAAAAACAAATTAAATCCGTTTTTTAACTTGTTGAAGTTAAATTTGACATTGCATGTTTGTGGAGTGGTTTATCATATATTAATCTATCTTATTAAAAAAATATTTTTTATAACCATTTAGATGACTTTATTTTTTATAGCGTATATTAATCATTTTTTTATAACCAAATTCAACTTCGACGTTCCATCCGCGCGCGGGGTGGTGATCAACCGCGCACCTTCCACTTGCCGACCATCCCGGCGAGCGCCTGGTGCTGCGGTCCACCCGGTGCCGACGCCATCTCCGCCGCTGCACGCAGCTCGCCGGCCTTCTTCCGTGCCGCCGCACCCATCTCCCCGACCATCAGCTTCCTCACCGCCGACGCCACCTCCTCCCGCGGCACCACCCCGTAGTCCGGCCGCGCGCTCGACGGCCGCACCCGCACCGCCAGCCCGACCCGCTGCGACGACAGCATCACGGCGTTCATCCTCTGCTCGGCGAACAGCGGCCACGCCAGCATCGGCACGCCCGCCGACGCGGCCTCCAGCGTCGAGTTCCACCCGCAGTGCGACAAGAACCCTCCCACGGCGCGGTGGTTCAGGACCTCCACCTGCGGCGCCCACAGCGGCACGGCGAGCCCGGCGCCCTTCGTCCTCTCGACGAACCCCTCAGGTAGGTAGCTCATCGGGTCGTCATTGTCGCCACGGTCGTTCGTCCCGAAGTAGCTCGCACTGACGTCCTTGTCGCTGGGGAAGCGCACCACCCATAGGAACCTCTGCCCGCTCGCCTCCAGCCCCGCCGCCAGCTCCGCCGTCTGCGCGACGGACAGCGTGCCGCCGCTGCCCAAACACACGTACAGCACAGATCCGTCCGGCTGTTCGTCGAGCCACCGTATGCAGACGTCGTTCGCCGCCTCGCTGGTGGGCGACCGGACGAGCGGGCCGACCGCGTAGGCCGGAGGGTACACGCCTTTGTCCGAAAGCTCCTTGAACGCCACAAGTGTGTCGTGCTCCATGGCGTCGAAGGTGTTGATGAGGAAGCCGTCAGCGAGGAGGTAGTCGAGCCCCAGCTCTACCATGAGCTGGTACACGGGGTTGGCGCGGTTTTGCACGGGGTCGATGAGGTCGGCGCCGTGCAGCGGCACGCATCCCGGGAGGACGACCGGCTCCGGGAGGTCGCGGCACTCGCAGGCGGTGGTCGTGGCGAGCTCCGGGGTGTAGAGCAGCGTGGTCAGGCACAGGAGGTTCGAGGTGAAGAAGACGTATCGCGGGATGCCGAGCTCGGCCGCCACGGCGAGCGCCGCGGGACAGAGGAGGTCGGCGAGGAACGCCGTGACGCCGGCGGGGGATGAGCCGAGGAAGGAGAGCAGGAGCTCACGGAGGTGCGGGAGCGTGCGGCGCACGACGGTGAAGACGCGCGTCTCGATGCGCTCGTCGGCGGGGAGGTCGTCGAGGGACACCTCCGGGAGCGCCATGGCGGTGACGCCCCGCGGGAGGGAGGCGAGCGCGGAGGAGTTCCTTGCCGTGGAGAGGTTGGTGTACGTGACGATCGTGGCGGTGCAACCGTGGTGCGTGGAGAGGCACGCCGCGAGCTGCGCCGCCGGGACGACGTGCCCCGCGCCGGGGCTCACCAGCAGCACGACGTGCGGGACAGTGGCATGCACCGCCGGCGCCATGACACACCAAAATGTTACAGCCGCTGACACCTCTGCAGCACTACTCCTTGTATAGCTTATATTTATAGAGCACCGTGCCTGAGAGCGGCATTTAGGTAGATGGCACATCCTGATTATCCCCGTTGCAAAAGGGAGGGCTGAGATTGGACAATGGCAGCGGTCCCTGCAACCCCAAACTGCAGCAGAGCATATGATTCCGGGATCCGTACAAATACCGACGTATGTTTCGGAACGGCATCGACCTTTTTTTTAGATAACGGAAGAACGGTATCGAATGCCATTGGAATTGGGGACGTCTTGTGGACGAATGTTCGCGTCTCACTAACCGTTCCGAGGGTGTGGCTATACGATGGCTGGCGCCGCCTCCACTACCACACAAAAGATTTTTCCGTGCGGGTGGAATCGATTTTTGCGTGCGGAGCTTCCACCCATCTGGAAGGTGGCGTCTGCGAAAATCCCGATTTTTTTTAAGTACGGGTGACGCATCCACAAGCGAAAATCGATTTTCGCGTGCGGGCGCTTAGGCCGCCCGCACGGGAAAAATAAAAAACCGAAACAAAAAAAAATCAAAATCCACCCGCAAACCCTAACCTAGCCACCGTCAACACCACCGCCATTACCGTCGCCGCCGCCACCACTGCCTTGCCGCAGGCCCGTCGTCAATGTTGCCGCCACCACCTCGTCGTTGCCGCCTTGCCCGAGGCTCGCCGTCGTCGTCCCCATGTCGCCGGTGACGGATCCAGCCTCTCCGCAGCGGCAGGCGACGGATCCGGCCTCCCCGTGGCAGCCGGCGACGGATCCAGCCTCCACACGGCGGCCAGAGACGGATCCGCTCCGCCACCACCACCGCAGCCGATGCCGCCACTGATGTCACCGCGGCGCCCGCCGATGCCGCCGCTGATGTTACCGCAGCGCCCGCCGATGCCGCCGCTGATGTCTCCGTGGCGCCCGCCGATGTCGTCGTCGCACTCGCTGATGCAGCCGCGGCACCCGCCAATGCCGCTGCCTCTGCCGCCCTAACCGAGGGCGCCGGCGTCGCCGAGGAGGAGAGGGGGAGGGAGACGGGAGGATGGGGAGGAGGAGACGGAGAGGGAGAGGGAGAGGGAGATAGAGGATGGGAGGATGGTGGGGAGGAAATTAATGGCTGCGCGCGCCCGTGACGGGAGGATAAGGTTGCCAGCGCGTGGGGTGGGCTATTTTCATGTGCGGGTCACTTAAAAGGCCCGCACACAAAAATAGGCTTATTTTCGCGTGCGGGCCTGTTAAATGAACCGCACACGAAAATAGATTTTCCTGTGCGGGCGACGCCCTGGTGCCCGTCCCTCATTTTTCTGTGCAGTTGCACTTATGGTCCGCCTGTAAACAAACTAGTCTGGTGTCCATGAAAATCCTTCGTGTAGTAGTGCGGGGAAGTATCCGGTGCAATCACCTAATTCAGTGCAACTATGCAATTCTCATTCTACAGCGTTGGATCGAGAAATGGACGTTCGAGATTCGTCCACATCACTATGAGTTAAAATTTAACTCCCAGTAAATTTTAACTCATGAGTGAATCTGCGAGTTAAATTTTAACTCATGATGACGTGGATGAATCTCGGACGTCCATTTCTCGATCCAACGGTGTAAGATGAGAGTTGCATAGTTGCACTGAATTAGTTGATTGCACCGGATACTTCCCCGTAGTAGTGCTCCCCGCGTGATTTTTCTCTTTTCTTTTTTTTTCACGATTTTTTTTCTTTCCTTTTTTGTTTTTTCTGATTATTTTTTTAATCTTTAGCACACGTATTTTCAATTGTTTTGAGTTAAAAGTTTTTAAATCTTGACTTGAAATTTTTCAAATCTCGACTTAAAAGTTTTCAAATTAGGACTTGAAATGTTTTTAAATCTCGACTTGAAAGTTTTCAAATCTCGAGTTGAAAATTTTCAAATATGAGTTGATAGTTTTTAAAATTTTTCTTGCAAATTTAAATTTTGAGTTGAAAGTTTTTAAATCTCAACTTGAAAGTTTTCAAATTTTGTCTTACACATTTAAATTTTGAGTTGAAAATTTTCTAATTGAGTTCAAAGTTTTTAAAATTTGACTTCAAAAGTTTTCAAATCTAACTTGAAAGTTTTCAATCTGTTAGTAGAAAAAAATCTTTCAAAAAAAGGAAATTGTCAGGGTTACGGATAAGGTATACCCTCTATTCTTAGATATACGATGGGCACCGATACGGTATACCCACGTGTGTATGGATAGTTTCCGTATACGTTAAGGAAATCTATCACGTGATAGAAGCAGAATCTACATACGGAAGGAGTCCTACTCGGACGAGTTTGGGTCTTTACCATATCGTGAGGGTTCTGATATCTCCGAGTCCTACTGACTCGCGGTATATAAGGGACCCCTTGGGCAGGACCTAATGCATCGAATATTACTGCGAACACATCCCCCACAGCCTACGGAGCCGGAGCTTACAGGAGCCAAGTCGCCGGGAGATCTAGTCGGACCAACTCTATGGTCTCGTCGGTATCATCGAGTTTTGTTATTCCCTTTGTAATCTGTGGTTTCCATCATATAATCCCATATCAGTTGGATTAGTGCTATTACCTACCAAGAGGCCCGAACCTATTTGCTTGATGTCATACTACGTAGATTCTCGTATCAACGGACCCCAATATCTTCTATATTCAGTTTACGGGTATCCCGTCGACAGAAATCTTATCTTAATTACCTTTATTATTTAGTTAGTTAGTTAGGCTAAACTTTCGGAAGCGCTCGCCGCCAACGCGCAAGCGCGTTAGCTTTTTCACCGTTCCGATAGCCTGTCATTATCCGTACGTAATCGTAGGCGCAACCAATTTTTGTTGTTTCAGTTAGAACAAGTCCAATACATGCTTTATCTTTATCTTTTTCCAATTTTGTTTGGATTGTACTCTATCTTTTTTGAAGAATAATATCCGGTGATATATCAATTTTTAATTTCTATTGAATTTATACACTAAACTATATAATTGCATACTATATAATTTCTATATAATATATAGACATATATAAAGTCTACATATATATAAAGTTTATATAATAAAGTCTACTTATATAAGCTTTTTATTAGAAAAAGTCTACATGAAAAAAGTTTGTTAGAAAAAGACTTAAAAATTAAATCAGGAAAAAAATAGGACTGGAAAAAATAGAAACGCTCGATACGTACGTACTTGTACTTACGGGGCAATCACGTAAAAAAAGGAAACAGAAAAAAACGGAAGTAAAAGAGGAAGCGGAAAAACTGAACACAAAAGAAAGAAACGTGTGTGAACCATATGGTCCCAACCCATTCGCGCGATCGTCACCCACTAGCCTTTCCGATTGTTTCAGTGTCAGATAACACTACTAGAAAAAGTATTTTTCTCGACGTGGGTTTTTATTAACAGACGGATATGATTTTTGGAGCCAAATAACCACCTACAAAAATATAAATCGGGATAAAGTTTCCTATCCGTCTGCGAAAATAGATTTTTGCAGGCCGACCACTTTTTCGCAGGCGCACCTTATATGGTATGCCTGCAAAAATCCTATCTACCCAAATAAAATCCTACCTACCCATCCTTATCCTCTCCTCTCCACCACTCGTTCCCTCCTCTCTCTCTCTTCCCTTCTCATCTTATCCTCTCCTTCCTTCCTTCCGCGGGCCGGCGGAGGGCGTCGGCGACGTCGCGGGTGGCGGCGCAGACGGAGGGGCCGGCGGTGGCGTGGGCGAAGGGCGTGGGCGGAGGGGGCGGCGGCGGCGACGTGGGCGGATCCCCTCCGGCGGTGGCCCTCTCCCGGTGTGGCGGCTCCCCTCCCCTCCCAGATCCGACCGGAGGGAGGCCGGGGGATGGCGGCGGCGGCGACGGCTCCCGGTGCTGCGGCGGCAGCGGTGAGGTGACGTGGGCGGCTCCCCTCCCCGGCGGCGGCGGCTCCCGGTGCTGCTGCGGTGGCGGCGGCGAGGCAATTTTTTTTGTTTTTTTATTGGATTTTCACAGGCGGGCTGTTGCCCCGACTGCGAAAATGGATGATTTTCACAGTCGTTGGTCTGCAGGTGGTCCTCCCCTCTGCCTGCAAAAATTGGTTTTGGCCGCCTACGAAAAAGCTTTTTCTAGTAGTGAAAGTCATTTCGTAGCTTTATCAAATTAAAGATTAAATTTAGTTTTGCATATTTTAAAGGATATGTCAACATAATGTAGATTGAATTAGATATTGGACTATGTAGAATATATATATGTCAATAATAGATATTGGACTATGTAGAATATATAGATATTGGACTATGTAGAGACCTCCCCATGTCCATTATAGAAATAAGCAGAAGGGTTTCAATATTTTCTGCAGAAAAATATAGTGCAATATGAAGCCTAAAAGCTCTTCAGATCAACTAAGGGTGTGTTCAACACTCTCCTGTTCCATCTTCTACTTCCTATATAATAATTTCCGCGTATAAGTATTTCGAGTTACTAAACGGGTTTTTAGAAAATCTATAAAGTTGCTCTAAAAATTTATATTAATCTAGTTTTATTTTACTAACAAATAAAAAATCTTGCACTAATGGGAGAAGCTCCCAACCCTTCCATCCAAACGCAGCCTAAGACTATCTCCCTACTCCTAGTATATGCATACTGAACAATAAATATGACATCCCATCTTTACTTCCACATGCAGAGTAACAAACCCAAAAAAAAACTAGAAGAAAAAAAAAGAAGATAACTACTCCCCTGGTAAAAAAAAAAGAGTTAACATAAAAGGGGATGTGACCCCTCCTAGTGCAACGTCCAGATTCGTTTTACTAGGAGCAGTTGCATAATTGCATAAGGGGTTACATCTCCTCCTAGATCGGCTTTTTTTTTTTTTTGACAGAGGAGGTAGGCTAATAGGCCAAGCCACTGAAGGAAACAAAGATGTATATAATTCATAGCAGCATTATTGTCCAGTCTTTATCTTCTCTTTTCCTGTTGGCAACGCATCAGAGGAAAGGGTCGTCCCTTTGTCTTTCACCCCCCTAGAAGCTTGTTCCTGTTCTTCCAGCCATGTTGAGGGTTGTAGATCTCACTTACTAGTATTTGCTTTAGGAGCCTGACCCTCGCCAGCAATTTTTCTTCCCTTGATGACAATTTCTGCAAAACAACCCATATTGTAATCCGAGATAAACGCACAACGACGCAAATTAAGTTGTTTCTATAAGGATCATTTGGCAAAGTATTTTTCATTCAACAGTGTTTCTTCCTTTTCAAATTGTCATATGACTGCAGCCATGCTCCTATAAGGTTTTGCACAGGCTGTTTTATGGGACCAAAACTAAAACCACACATAACACTGGGATCAGCATCATTAACTATACCGTCCAATGGACGGTGTGATGTGACCTGGGCTAGTTGCCCTCTAAAAATCGGAGAAAATTAACGGGAATGCTAGGGGACGGGATACCGTCCCCCAACAGGATACTCCTCCTCCACAATGTGATTCTTATCCATACACGCATCAGGCCTGCTCACTCGCCGCCGTCGCTGTCCCCCGCCGCCGCCGCGCTCGTCCCCCGTCGCCTCCGCCGCCGCCACCGTGCCCGTCCGCCGCCACTGCCGCCGCGCCCATCCTCCACCGCCGCCACGCCCATCCCCCATCGACGCTGCGCCCATCCCCCACCGCCGCCGTCGCTGTCCCCCGCCACCGCGCCCGTCCCCCGCTACCGCCGCCGTCGCCACGCTTGTCCCCTGCTGCCGCCGTCGCCGTCCTTGTCAACAGGGGACGGCTGCAGGGGGCGAGCGCGCGTGTCGGGATGCTCCTCCCCCAACGGGATGCCCAGCTATATCTAGTAGGAATCACCTGATACCTGGCAGGTATCATCCGATACCTCGCAAATATCACGCGATACATGATAGAAATCGTCTGATACCTGACAAGTATCACATGATACCTCGCGAGTATCATGCGATACGTGGTAGAAATCGTCTAATACATGACAGTTGTCGCATGATACCTCGTGAGTATCACGTGATACATGGTTGTAAGTCTGATACCTAATAGGTTTCACATGATACCTCGTGAGTATATCACACGATACGTGGTAGAAATCGCATGATACCTGATAAATATCACATGATACTTGCAAGTATCACCTGAAACGTGTGTAGAATTGTTTGATACCTGATAGGTATCACACCTGATACCTACTTGGGATCATCCTGTTGTGTAGAATCGTATGATACCTGATAGGTATCACACCTGATACCTACTCGGGATCATCCCGTTCGAAAACGGGATTCCGTTATATAGCAGCCCCAATGATGAGGGTGGATTCGCCTCCCAATAGCGCTCCGAGCCTTTTCGAGGCGACGTGCTTGCTTTTGCTGATATCCACGTCGCCCCGCTCTCTCTGCATGTGTGAGTCTAGGGTTGCGCGGGCCCGACTGCTTTGTGTTCCTACGCTTGGAGCGTGCCTTCTTCCTCGTGACCGTGCCTCCCACGCGCGTACGCTGCAGCTGCCGTGTGCTGGGATATCGCTCATTGGGCCATCACAGTTGGGCCCAACCAACAACGGTGCACTCTCAGACTCGCCATCTCGTCGCTCACTCGTAAACATGAACGTTAGGGCACACATCGGCACAGTACACCCTTCTGTCCTGCCAAGATACTGAGAGTGCGCTTCCCCCGTCCTCTCTCACTCGCTCGCATTCAAGGCTGCCACGACGCCCTCTACCGCATCCGTGCATGGCATGGTAGCGGTAGCTCCCTCCAGGCCAGCTGAGTCGTTGCCCTCCCGACAGATGGTTGTGGCGACGTCACCTCCACTTATACCTACAGGGAGCTTGTCTCCACCGACGGTGATAAGGCAACAAATTGTGGTAGTGCCTGCTGGCCTCGGGGTTGATTATATTCGGTGACGCTAGCCTTGGGGCTAACCAAATTTGCCGGCAGTCAGCCTTCTCATGCACCTTGCTGGAATCATGCAGCTCCAATATAGCTCCTCGACGGATGACATGATGGGGCCATCGTGCTATTGTTTGACGTTGGCGCCGTCACCTCCATTGCCAGCTAGTGACGACATGCACTTAAGGAAGCTTGCGAGGATAATGGGAGGGAGGAGAGCTGACGGCGGTGGTGCAGTGCTCGGGTCCACATAGTCGAGGAGGTGAGGAGAAACAAACCGCGTTGTCCCCAAGACCAAGCCGCCCACAGACCTGTGTGATTTTAGGTGGTACCAACCCTGTTAGGCTGATCCGTGGTAGGTATCAGGTGGTACCATACCTATAGGTTTCACATTGATACTTAGCTGGTATCATCCCATCTAGAATGGGATCCCGTGCAACAACATCTCTCAAAAGAAAATAATTGTTTGGTCGAAAATGCTATATATCCGATCGACGTGTACGACCAGCGTACGACTACGTCATTGGCCGTCCGCCGTCCGTAACTTCTGCAATGATCGCTAATTCAATTGGGCTTACGTCGTGTATTTCGCTGTTGTCGTATGCTGGTTGTACGCATCGGTCGGACGTATAGCAGCGTTGTTGTTTGGTTCCTCTCAAGCCGGAAGCAAGCCTTGAAGCACTTTTGTAGTTTAGACCAGGTGACGGTTGTAGCAACAATGACGTCGAGAATTCTAGTAGAAAAATGATAAACAATATTTCGATAAAGAGAAAGTAGGTGGAGAAATTAAATTGAAAAATATTATGATGGGTTGAAAAGAGAAATTATATAGAGAAACTATATATATTTTGAGATGAATTTTTAGCGCTACACATCATTGTATTTTGGGATAGAGAGAGTGATTTTTTTATTGCATATTTTTTTTTATAAAGAGCCGAGTAGATATGAAATGCTAGCTATACAAGGAACCATCTGTCATTATATTTTTAGATGGAAGGAATAGGATAAATCACGACCAAACACTAAAACATCAATATAGCACTTCTAGTGCTAATTCACATCCGACCAGACCAGTTCATCATTTCATAGTACGATGAGACATGCAATCATCACAGACTAAAAACAAATGAGAGCATAGAATAGCTAGTACTGTTTACTGTCTTCTCCGAGATCTTGAACGTTCTGAGGTTGCTGGTTGATCGTTTGAATCTGTTTCGTGGGAGAAACCTTTTATATTTGAAAAGTAAATGAGTGAAACTCTCGTCAGAGCCAGAGTACGGATAACTCGTCACAATTCAGAAGCTCCAACCGCGCGCGCGGGGTGGTGATCAACCGCGCCCCTTCCACTCCCCGACCACCGCCTCGAGCGCCTGTTGCTGCGGCCCGCCAGGCGCCGATGCCACCGCCGCCGCCGCACGCAGCTCGCGGGCCTTCTTCCGCGCCGCCGCGCCCTTCTTCCCGGCCATCAGCTCCCTCACCGCCGACGCCACCTCCTCCCGCGTCACCACCCCGCGGTCGTCGTCCGGTCGCACCCGCAGCGCCGCCAGCCCAACCCTCTCCGACGACAGCATCACGGCGTTCATCTTCTGCTCCGCGAACAGCGGCCACGCCAGCGTCGGCACGCCCGCCGACGCGGCCTCCAGCGTCGAGTTCCACCCGCAGTGCGACACGAACCCTCCCACGGCGCGGTGGTTCAGGACCTCCACCTGCGGCGCCCACAGCGGCACGGCGAGACCGGTGCCCTTCGTCCTCCCGAGGAAACCCTCCGGCAGGTAGCTCGTCGGGTCGTCGGCCTCGCCATGGTTGGTCGTCCCGAAGTAGCTCGCGCTGACGTCCTTGTCGCTGGGGAAGCGCACCACCCATAGGAACCTCTGCCCGCTCGCCTCCAGCCCCGCCGCCAGCTCCGCCGTCTGCTCGACTGACAGCGTCCCGCCGGTGCCGAAACAGACGTACAGGACTGACCCGTCCGGCTGTTCGTCGAGCCAACGTATGCAGGTGTCGTTCTCCGCCTCGCCGGAGGGCGACCGGACGAGCGGGCCGACCGCGTAGGCTGGAGGGTACACGCCTTTGTCGGAAAGCTCCTTGAACGCCCCTAGTGTGTCATGCTCCATGGCGTCGAAGGTGTTGATGAGGAAGCCGTCGGCGAGGAGGTAGTCGAGCCCCAGCTCGACGATGAGCGGGTACACGGGGTTGGCACGGTCCTGCAAGGGGTCGACGAGGTCGGTGCCGTGCAGCGGCACGCATCCCGGGAGGACGACCGGCTCTGGGAGGTCGCGGCACTCGCAGGTGGTGGTCCTGGCGAGCTCTGGGGTGTAGAGCAGCGTGGTCAGGCACAGGAGGTTCGAGGTGAAGAAGACGTATCGCGGGATGCCGAGCTCGGCCGCCACGGCGAGCGCCGCGGGGCAGAGCATGTCGGTGAGTAACGTCGTGACGCCGGCGGGGGAGGATGAGCCGAGGCAGGAGAGCAGGAGCTCACGGAGGTGCGGGAGCGTGCGGCGCACGACGGCGAAGATGCGCGTCTCGATGCGCGCGTCGGCGGGGAGGTCGTCGAGGGACACCTCCGGGAGCGCTGTGGCGGTGACGCCCGTCGGGAGGGAGGCGAGCGCGGAGTTCCTTGCCGTGGAGAGGTTGGTGTACGTGACGATCGTGGCCGTGCAGCCGTGGTGCGTGGCGAGGCGCGCCGCGAGCTGGGCAGCCGGGGCGACGTGCCCCGCGCCGGGGCTCGGGAGCAGTACGACGTGCGGGGTAACGGCATGCGCCGGCGCCATGACACCAAAATGTTACTGCCGCTGGCTTAGGTAGCGCGTTCCTCTGGGTAGAAACCGTTTTAAACACCCGGGGGTGGACGTGTACCCATTTCTTATATTTCAACTAAATGGTTATGAAAATCTTTTTAAAAAATTGACAAGATAGATTAATATGTAATATATCAGTTCATAAACATTTAAGTTTAAATTCGACTTATGCAAGTTGTAATAAAAATAACAAATTTGACTGCGATTATATATATACTAGTTAGAGTTTAATTTGTTATTTTTTTATAACTTGTAGAAACCAAATTTAAACTTACATGTTTGTGAAGTGATATATTACATACATATTAATCTATCTTGTAATTTTTTTAATTCTTTTCCTAACTATTTAGTTAACATAGAAGAAATGGGTAGACTCCACCTAAGTGGCCAGAATCCATATGTGGAGGGGAGGAGGAGAGGAGAGGAGGGTGCTGGAGAGGATCTTGATCTTGAGGGGGAGGAGGAGAGTTGAGATATTTTTATTCTGTGGAGAGGTGGGTGGATAAGGACGCATGGGCGGTGCGTGAATTTTTTTTAATAGATGGTGGTTATTCTACCGCTGGTGAAAATCAATTTTCGCTGGCGGTTGCTTAAGTGGACCGCCAACAAAAATAATCGTATCTTTCCCTACTGAACTATATAACCCAATGGCCAGCTAAAATTATTCATCTTTGCTGGCGGCGCATCTAAGTGACCGCCAGCGAAAATGAACATATCTTTGCTGACGGCCGATATAACGTGGCTGCTAGCGAAGATCTATTTTCGCTGGCGGTCAGTGCCCTCCACCCCCTTGTTACGATCTTGCTGGCGGTTTTTGTATTTTTCCGCCAGCGAAAATCATAGACTAACGTCATGAAAAATCGTTTTTCTAGCAGTGATAGTTCAGACTCAGCAGCAAGTGTTCTTTTCACGTTTATGGCAGAGCACTGGAAATGTTCTTTTCACGTTACAGTCTCATGGATCAAATATTGTAAGTGTTTTTCTTCCACTCGAGGGGGACGTACACTCTTGGTATACATAGCATTTAAAATAATTGTAACATTCCGGATATTTAGCTATAATCTTAATCATGCTAATAATTTGATCACACTAGCTGAGAGCGGTGTTGATTGAGCCACGATGCTGGCTAAGATCTATAAATATATTTGATTGTTATTCTATTCTGGATATTAAATGGTTTTTCAATCGTTTCCTTGTGATTTATTTATTTAGTCATATCCATATGCATCATTGAATTATTGTTAGTTAAAGTAAACCTGGTGAGAAATAGGATAATTTAGTTGTGGTGATCATACCACCTTGCTGGCCATGAATTATAGCATGGATTAGTCATCACTAAGAGAGGGACACATATGCGCAATAGAAATCACCATGGAAGTTATAGCACTTTATTCACAATTTACCGGTACAGTTTTGCAACCATCCATACATACATGCATATTGTTATATATTTAGAATCTTATACAGTATGCATTTCATATATTGTACGAATACATTAGCTCAGAACATATCATGTAATTAGTAATATTTCAAAAAGGGACCCTGCGTTATAGAACAAACTATAAACCAGTCCCTAAACTAAGGGTAATCTCCAAATTTCTAAGACTTAAAAGGGACCCGAATGCATATATACTAAATATCCTATATCTCACAAAATCTCCATCTGTTAGAAATGAGTGAGGAGCCTCAAAATTATTCCACCGAACATGCCTGGTGAGGTGTCAACCCCAGCTGCAGCCAACAGAGTTCTAGTAGGTGAGTCACTAGCGAAGATTAATTAAGTGGTATATGTTCCTTTGAAATAAAGCTACTGCCATAGGAGTCATTACTAGCTACAGCCATCGAACCAGCTAGTTTAGGAAAATGCCGAGTGATCCCAAAGCAAGAAGAGAGCAAGGCCTCCAACACTGGCTATCTCTGCTTGGAGGACTTACCAAAACATTAGCAATAGCAGTCACCACCAGCAGTTGGCTGGGGATCCAGCTCAAGTCAGAGAGAAATAATCGTAGCAGTAAGTTCAGCACCACAACCACACCCCATTTCAATGATAGCAGCCATGGAGAAGCAATCAAAAAGGCCAGAGAATAGGAGGAGAAGCAGTGATTGTTTGAGATTTAGAAGGAGCAAGAAACTCAGATCAAGAAGCAAGATGGAGCAAAAATCAAGCAAGGGGATCAGCTTCAAGAGAGCTCAAGAAAAATGGCAGGAAGCAGTCATGCAATATGAGTAGAGCAAGAGCCAAGAAGAAGTACCTGAGTTTCAAGTAAAGCAAGGGGCTTTAGTTCCAGGATTAGCATGTCATAGTACAAACCCATCAGGAGGTGTCTGAGTTTAAAGTGGAGAAACTAAAATTCCATCAGGAGAATCCTTGAAACTAAGTCTATAGGAGCAGTTGCAGAACCAGAGTAGATAACCATATATCAGCCACTCTAAAATCATGGCAGGTAATCAGGAGATTAAAATGAAATTGAAATCATATCATGGCATGATTCTTGTGTGATCATATACTAGTATGTGTAGGAGTTGTGTATTGCATTCTCATCCATTAGAATATGAACAAGAGCATATCTGAATCAGTAAAAGGACCATATAATAATTTCAGCTGTAGAACATGTGTAACCATTAGGGTATAAATATTTTAATTTAGCTGACAAGTAGAAAGATTAGTTATAGTTTTGTATCATCATGTTGCTAGCAGCAAGAAATATTTTATATTGCTTAGAAGTATGGTAATTGTGCTGTTGGGCTTAAAAACTAGATATATAACTAGTTATGTGGGGTAAGGTTCAGTAAAGACCATAAGAATCTTGATTTGATAAATAGTTGATTAGAGATAGTAATAACTTACTGGATTTAACCTCCAGAATTTAGTAAAAGTCCAGATGGCAGATTGATGTGCATATACAAATATAGAAGTCCAGATGGCACCAGTAGTTCAGATTAATGTGCATATACAGATATAGAAGATGAGTACTGTGTTCCAGAAAAAAGAATCAAATTAGGGTGATAAGTTTAATGAGTAGAAAACCATAGACTTCTATAGTAGATAGTCTATAGCAACTGTTTAGATTTAGAGCATAGCATCTGGATAAGTTGCATATATATAATTATAGCTGATCAATAGTTCAATTATTGGCCTCATGAACCATTCTAATCAAGTATGACGTAAATTGTGTTATTTGCTCTGTAAAGCATACATTGATGTCAGGACATATAGACAGTAGTAGTAAATCATCGAAAGAAATCAGTCACCATCTCTTTGTATTCAATGCCAGATTTCATAGGTTATAATTCAACTATATATATGTTGTGTTTAGATCCAGTGATGAAAAGTTTTGGCGTGTCACATTGGATATATAAACACATATTTAAATTATTAAATGTAGACTAATAACAAAACAAATTACAGATTCCGCCTGTAAACTGCGACACGAATTTATTAAGCCTAATTAATCCGTCATTAGCAAATATTTACTGTAGCACCACATTGTCGAACCATAGAGCAATTAGGCTTAAAAGATTCGTCTCGCAATTTACACGCAATCTGTGTAATTAGTTTTTCTTTTTGTCTATATTTAATACTCTATGCATATGTCCAAACATTCGGTATGACAGGATAAAAAGTTTTTGCGTGGGAACTAAACAGGGCCATAGTACAGATCTTGCCAAATTATCAAATTGTAGAAGATGTAAATTGCTGCATCATTCAATAAAATATATTTGTTGGATTGCTATAGTTGGACTTGTTGAGTACCATTCGCACTCATCCATATATATATTATTCATTGTAGTGTTGAGCTAACAATTAGGTGAAGAAAGGTTCTACATGATTGATCAAGATCAAAGCAAAGAATCGTTCCATATCTCTACATCAACTGAGAGTTGAAGGTCATGAAGATCTAGATAGCAAGGTACTGTTAGTGATTATTTTGTCAAAGCTAATTTCTTTGGCTTTTATTTAATGGGTTTCGTTACAATTGTTTCTGCTATGCTACTCTAGTGTGCACATTTCTCGGTAAGTTGGTTCTTACTCAGAAATGACCATAGATCGGTATTCTACCTCGAAAATGGAATACGAGAGTCGCTACGATAATAAGATAAACCAACATGTAATACATAGTGCACTACAAACTTAAGTTAAAACTTCTACTTATACAAGTTTAAGTTGTTTATTAAAGCAAAATCTACTTTTAAATTACTACCTCCATTGTTTGCACGGCCGGGAAAACTTCTATACATGACTTCCAGGGCAAATGACAACTTGACAAGTAGAACCGTAAAGCTTTATACGAAACATTTAGTGCCAATGACAACTTGACAAGACCAGACTTTTAGCACAATGTACCGTAGTAATGTTTTATACGAAACATTTAGTAGTAAACCAGATGGTGCATAACATGTCTAGTATCACAAACCCTATACTTCTATTTAACTTGTAGACTTGTAAATATCTTTTTACTCTTACTTTATTTGATAAAATTAGCATTGGCTTGTGCCGGTTTGTTAAGAAAAATGCCATGCATATTAGATATCTTAAACGTGCTAGTTGTTTTTATAAACTTAGGGAAATGAATCACACAATTTATTAAAGCGTTGAACCATCCTAATCAAAAGATAAGCTAACTGAACAAAGGAAACATATTGGCCTAATGAAACCAAACTACAGTAGAGGAGCAAATCGATATAGAGCTGCGACTTTGCCGCAACGACTACATTCTTGGACCTCTTTTGAGGTGCACACTGCTTGAAAAACCGATAATCTCCTTCCACTGATTCCACGGGAATAGCATAGTTCAGAGGTATGTTGTTGAGCCGTAGATTTTGGTGTGGGCTTTCCTTGACTCAACAAATGATTTTCACGGAGCTCACCATTAAATTTGAGAAGCTCTGACATAATCGTGCCAAACAGGGTTATATGGATGACCTGTGTGCTCAACTAAACGGCGAACCCTACATAGTTAGGGCAGCTTGGAAATGAGAAGGATGATGATTCTAGTGTCCAACCAACCATTGCAACAGGACAAATCAGATGGCAGCAAAGGAACTCTTGTCTTGCTAGATCGACGAGGGAAGTTAAGGGAGAGATGACCTACAATTTGTGGCTGCTAGATTCTAACCCGAGGAAGCATTCGTCCATCAAGGACTTGGTCGCCATCCCTTTTTCTTTTCCTAAGCACACTTTCGCCAGAGACGTGCCATCGCCCCCAAAGCCTCCGACTGGGATCAGGAAGAACTCCCAGCCGGCAACACCATGTAGCCATAGCAACAGAACTTGCCGAAAGAAAAGCTAGTGATGTTGTGGCCTGATGCCACCACCACAACCAAGTTTGTTGTCAGTGTTATAAATAAGACATGCCTAATACTTTTGTTAGGCTCGACATGGCTCACCATATATTAATTCTGATACAGAATCATACCTCATATTTAGCAGTTGTTATGGATAAGGAAGAAGGAGCAAAGTCCTACTTAGGTCATGATAAGGATTTTTTCGGATTATATCCATACTTTGTCCTTAATTCTACTTGACAAGAGAACGCTTGAGGGTATAAATACAAGACCCCTCCGGAGAAGAGAGGGAGCGAAGACAAGTCAATGCAGATTTAGACAAGCCAATATAAGACAATTCAATCTTGCTGAGTTCATATTCAAGAAGGCATACTACACTAGCCGTCGACCACATGTAAGAGCTTTACACTGCTAAGCTGACAGGGACTAGATTAGCACATTTCCAATATTGTATTTGTGTGGTATTAATATATAAAGGTAACACCGGCTTTGGCTAATAGGAGTGTGGCTATTACCTGTTGGTTAAGGGGCCCGAATCAGTATAAAATCCCTGTCTCCCGTCTCTTTTATCTCCATCTTGTGTATACCCTTGTACCAACGATCTTCATACTCTACAAATACTATAGGCGGGTATAGCCTGTCGACAACTGCCGATTTGGAGACGAAGCCTCCAATCAACAGCACCTAGCAGCCATGGCAACAGGTCCGGCGATAGATAAACAAGATAGCACCACCACAACAGTTGACAGGACACCGTCATCTTCAGAGCTTAGATCCACCTCCTCCAGCGACAACCGCTGCTGCCAACATCAACCCCAGCTGACGTCGACAAGAAGTCGTTGTCGAAAGACCCAAAACAAGACTAACTCGAGAAACATGACACCCTGACTTAACAAACTAAGGGTGTGTTTAGTTCCACACAAAAATTAGAAGTTTGAAGAAAAAAATTGAAAGTTTATGTGTGTAGGAAGGTTTTGATGCGATGGAAAAGTTGGAAGTTCGAGAAAAAAAAGTTAGGAACTAAATAAGGGCTAGAATGTGTGGCGGAAGAATGGTTGGGAGGGGAATAAATAAATTAAACACTGTAGCTATCTAGTCCCCTATCATGGGTCCTCTGGAAAATTCCGCGCCTGGAGATAGGTGGGACTGGGCGGGTCCTCCCAAGGTCATATGCATTGTTGGTGTTTCAATGGTGATCTGACAACGGCTATTACTGAGTTGATGGCACTGCAACTAGTGCGATTGCTGAATACGACGGGAAGCTATATTGCTGTTTGCTAACAGTGCCCGGGATATATCTCGTGTTCTAGGGCATCTGTTCAATGCCATCGAAACTGTTTCCAGTTCATCTCACCAGCATGGGGAAACGGCATGATTCATCTCGGGCGACGTAAAATATGCGAATAGACATGAAACTAACGCCTTGTAAACTGTTCACACTCACTCACATGATGAATGCTCGTCGTCACCGGAGGCAAGGAGGAACGACGGCAGCAGCAGCAGGGACAGCACTTCTATGATTGCTACTGATTGCCATTGGCTGTGTTTAAATCCAAAGTTTGGATCCAAACTTCAGTCCTTTTTCATCACATCAACCTGTCATACACATACAACTTTTCAGTCACATCATCTCCAATTTCAACCAAAATTCAAACTTTGTGCTGAACTAAACACAGCCATTGTTAGCCACAGTTAGCTCGCTTACTGTTCTTCTATTGCCACGAAATCTTGAACTGAATTTGGTGCCTGATCAGCTCTGTGACTCGGTCTGGTTCGCGCTTCTGAAATCGAAATCTGAATCAAACTGATGCCTGAATTGAATCTGCTGCTCCTGGAGCTATTTATCAGACCGTGCATCAACTTTTCTTCTGAACTGTTCGGAAGTCAGAAAATTGTATCCGGTGATGGCGGCGTACGCAGCCATCTGCAGATAATATTTTTATCGCATAAATGATATCTTAGTAGAATAATTGTTAGTTAAAACATTATCCTAACAAAAGTACGTATTTTGTCTTCTATTTTGAAACAAAGGGAACAGTGCATAAGCCTATCTGCCAACTAAACACCATTCTGGTGTTGTTGGATTTGCTGCTACTTGTGACAAAATAAATTCTAGGAGGTAAGCCAAATATTTTGGATGGTGAAGTAAAAATCTCAGTTTCTGTACCATATTATGCCCATAGAAGATTTTTGCAACGTCGTGGTAAATGCTAGGAAGGTCGACAATTACTGCTAAGATACGACGGAAATGAAATCCCACGAGTGTTTTGTATTGATGAGGGTCGTTTTCAATCCCATGGATAGTAAGTGCATATATTTGTAACAACCAAATAATGTTTCCATATAGACAAGTTTAGCGTAATCAAATTGTAGATTTGATAGATAGTTTTAAGGAAAAAAAATATTTGAAGCTCTCCTTTAAAGACATCCAGCGTACATTTTTATAAAGATAGTTAGTTAGTACTCAGTAGAGAAGAGAGTCCTTTAGCACATGATTAATTAAGTGTTAACTATTATTAATTTTTACATAGATTTTTTTTTGAATTTTTCAAAAACTTGTATATAAAAAGTTAACCAAAAATCACACCATTTAATGACTCACAAAGCGTGCCTCCAACAATCTAGTAACCATACTCTGGAAAGAACAGGCCAAGCCTGTAGTGGCGTCCATTTTTGTACTTTTTATCCAGTGGTTAACTAGCAACCATCATTTTTCGTAGAATAAATACCAAGATAACTTAAGTAGCGCAACTAAATATATCATGATATAGACAATACCATGTTCTTTGTACAGAAGAATTGGACTTTTTTTTTTCTTGGGGAGTACGGGGGTTGGTCTCCTTTATTTTCATCATGTGAAAGATACATGCACATATACACCACGTTTACACACATGTGAGTACACATACTTTTGAAGTAGACATCCAAGTGTCCAACTATAAATCTATAAACCTTGTATAACTATAAATTTATAAACTGCAATGAAGTCCTATAAGTATCCATATGTACACAATTGTGATTACTGAGATTTAAATCTAATGCAAAGGCTAGGATTTATATCCCATTATTCTTTTTTAAAAAATAAACCCTAATGGATAGAGTTTATGTCCTAAGACTCCACCAACCCACACCTACTTCCTTCGCCCATAGAGAGAGCAAACTTTGTTCCTAGCTCTGCTCAAATTCCTAGCAACAAGGAGGGTAGTGTCCCCCATTTGGGCCTCCTGAAACACAACTCCAAGTCAGATTAAATCGTGCATGCGAAAGAAAATGATAGGAGTATGCTCCTAAGTTAAGAGTTTCACTATATTCAAGTATTATTACAGTTGTGTCAAAAGATAAAAGTATTTTTTTTCTTAAAAATGGATAAAAGTATTCTGATTTTCCACAATATGGGGGTTGGATTGGATCTGATTCTCTCATCAACGGCCTCTCCTTCCATTGTTAACAGGAGGATCGTGCCCACCTCCAGGGTCTGAAAAAATAAATCTCAAGTCAAATAACACCATGTATTTCGCTTTTAAAAAATCATACATGAAATACATTGCATTTATAGGCTAAATTTGGTTCTATATATCAAATTCGCTTGATTCATTTGGTACATTTTTATATAGCAATAGTGCGATTCCCTGGTACAGTTGAATATAAGTACATACCAATGTTCTTTGGAGGTGGCTATGAAATACTTTGTTCTGACTCCCATTATATCTTTTCTTATGCAAACCAAACGAAGTATTATAATGAGCAAACATGAAAAGCCAAAAAAGAGCAGTGAATAGATGTAGTCATTGGACCAATAAGCATTATCATACATGGTCGTTTAACCTTTAACCTAGTGGCGAATCCAGGATAACAAATGGAGGATGGGCTCAAAGTAAAGTCAGTAGAACTAAATTGAAGAGCATGCTATTATGCAAATTCAATACATATGATTGAGAAGAAAAGAGAAGAAACGAAAACAAAGGATACCTTGCTGATGCAAAGTGAATTCTCTTAGGCATTAGGAAGTAGTCAAGTTAGCATGCACCAACACATATAAAAGAATTAAGCAATGTTATTTCTTTCTCCATTACAAATACACCAATAAATCAAATACTATGAAACATAAGGCTCAATTTCTTATAAATCGCATCATCAGATCATCTCAAAATTATGATGTTTAGATATTCTCATTCAATAGACAGTGAATAACATGACTTATAGACTTACGCTAGCAGCGTAGCACAAGCAGTAGGCAATAGCAGAGTAGCAGATCTAGTTATTGTGACCAATGAGAAGAATCAGAAGATAATTATTGTGACCTCCATGTTGACAAAATAGTAAATATTGTAAGCTACTTACAAGGAGGAAAAATACATTCAAGAGAAAAGGACAGGGAAAACTGGTACTCCCTCCGTTTCACAATGTAAGTCATTCTAGCATTTCCCACATTCATATTGATGTTAATGAATCTAGACATATATATCTATCTAGATTCATTAACATCACTATGAATGTGGGAAATGTTAGAATGACTTATATTGTGAAACGGAGGAAGTACTAATATAAACCTGTTCATATTCTGGTATTATGGAGGGACATGATTTTATACATAATACTCCCTCCGTTTCACAATGTAAGTCATTCTAGCATTTCCCACGTTCATATTGATATTAATGAATCTAGATAGATATATATGTCTAGATTCATTAACATCAATATGAATGTGGGAAATGCTAGAATGACTTACATTGTGAAACGGAGGAAGTAGCAATGTTGGAATATATTACTATCATGGAGTCACTCGAAATTTCACAAAGTAAATTTGGCAAAACCAAAGTCAACCATCTTATGCCATCTGTTATAAAATTCCATTAACTGCCTACATTCAGACATTGAAGCTTGATGCATAGCTAGTATAAATGAAGGTCTTTATTTAGGATATGTGTGTAATTGAAAATGCAAACATTTGATGCATGCTTTGCTTAGCACTTCACAAATCATTATGCAATATAGTAAATATAAGTGTCAAGGACCTTGGCACCTGGCTCTTGAAGAAAAACAAAAGATCAAGGGGAAATAAAGAGAGGGAGAGGGATCAGGTAATTGACTGAGACCAGTGTAGCCTGTATGGTCAAACAACAAACTCAAATATAAAGTGGAAATTTCAGCCTTGATTCTTCTGACTTCTTCTACTCTACTCTCTTCCTAATTCTAGTATACAATATAGTACAATAGAGCCTCTTATAATTTAGCTCAAGCTTGGAAGTGTGTGTGAGAGTGAATGAAGTGATGTCCTTATATAGGTAGGTATGACGGTTATCCTCTATGCGAATTGTCTGAATTGCCCCACAACCGTCATCAGGGAGTAATCTGGGACGTCCATGCCAAACCCCAGCTTGAATGGCTGAGATGCTGATTCGGCCGAACCTAGGCTGGGCCCTCCTGGCTTGGCCTTCGGCCTGTGGACTCCCTCCGTTCTGCCTTATCCATTTCTGTGAATTTTGGGCTGATTCTCTGGTATTTTGATGAAGTTCACAACCCATTCTTGTATGGATACATGTTTCTCCCTCACTTTGGTCTAATTTTCCTCCCAACTCCTAGGTTTATTACCTGCATCAAATAAACACCAACACTTGTGGAATATGTGAGATTTAATACCTATCACTATGTTGGATGTTTTATTATCTAGACTTTATGCAGATGTTAGCCGTAATACCCTGTATATTAAAAGATACTTATGTTTTTTAGTTTGGGTTGACTTGTTTAAAATAAAGATGTTAACAGAAATAAATAAAAGAAAATACCTTTTGAAGTGGGCCAACACGAGAAGGCCCATAAACCCAGCCCACTAGTTCTCCCCTAAAACCTAGAGAGAGAGGAACCGAATCCCACCTCCCCTCATGGTGCCGCCACCCCTCTCCCTGGCCGGCGCCTCCTTCCTCCCCTCCTCCTGTGTTCACATCTCTAACCTCTACAGCAAATTGCTCTCCCTAGATCTCCACCTTCATAGCTTGGATCAAGAAGCGAAGTAGAAAAACGGAACGAGGAGGAGGTGAGGAGTAAAAGGAGGGGTTTGATCGGAGTTTCCCCTATTGTCTCCTCACAAGTTCTCTAAAGAAACCCTAGGTGAAACTTATCCCCTTGTTGTATCAGTTGTTTTAGCATGGCTTTAGTGCTTTAATTCGTGGTTAGGGCAAGCTAGAGAAGGAGTTTGGGTAGTTGCGGTTCGGTTTGTTGTAGTTCTGCATGTGGGCAGATTTGCAGTACTTCAGTGTTTCGATGTTTTGGAGCTCTAAATATTATTTTCTGCAAAAGTGTATAACTAGGAAGTTATAGATAATGTTTGGATCTATCTTCTGACCAAAGGGCGCGATTTTATCTCAAGTGGTTTAGGAGATATAATTTTTTTTAGTATAACTGTTGTTTTTGTGTCATAATCTGGATAGTAGTAGATTGAACTGTTTTTGGATGGGTTAAACAGTGGAATCAGCCAGGCTGCCTATAGACAAAGTTGTAGAGGTTTTTCTTAGCTTTCCATATTGGTAAAGTACACCCAGATTGGACGAGTAGAACTCTAGTTATGGTTGTTTTAGTGTGGACAGTCTGAAATTCTAGACAGATTCTGAAGCCTGCTTTCAAGCGCAAATTAGACCATTTTTATGGCAGAATAAAAATATGTTTTCTACATCAAAGTTGTAGGTATTGTTCTGTAGATTTTCAAAGTGTATATATTTTCAGTCATAGCCTTTCCATTTTTCAAGATATAAAGGTTTGAAGCAGGAGTCTTGTGTATAGTCCAAGCGGCGTTCCTTGTTATTGAGTTTTGATGGGATGGAGCAGTAGGTTCACCTTTTTCATTGTTTTATATGCATGTTTGAATGTGTTTGCTAAGGTTTTGTTTGTGATTAGGTGGTGGTCCTTCAGATCGTGCATGATACCAACCCTTCATTGGAGGCAAGTGCATGACGAACTAATTGTGTGATTCATGGATTGTTTGCTCTATCTATTTATTTCCGATATATTTCTATGTGAAATCTGACTGCTTATATTCATATTGTTGTTCACGCCATTTAGGTTTTCATGTTTATCCTATGTTTACGACGTTATTCTTGTTTCAATATTCCGGATTCTGGTTCTGGGTAAATAATTCAAGTTCCATGCTTGCCATGGATGTGCAATATGGTTTCAATTTGGTTCTTTGATTCTGGTTTTCAATTATTCAAGGACCATGCGTAGTCATGGGAGTGCAATTTGGATCTTTATTTATGTTCCTGTGGGTAAGCACTGATCACGCTTACTCGGCTTTGCCGGCAAATGTTAGGATGTATTCACTATTGTCCGGGATAGAAACTACTATTTCAATTCGTGCCTGCCCGGGATGGGAACTACTATCTTCTTTGACTTGGTGTTTGAAAATGTGTTTCCTATCAAAGAAAGAAAGCCTTCTATTCATGCTTTATTGCCAATGTAGTGTATATGTGTTTTCTAGTTCCATATTGTACTTACTGAGTATTTTTATACTCACTCTTGTGTTTTATTTGGTTTTGGGTACGCATTGAGACCGACATGCACGGGCGGGAAGTAGCACCCTTATATACACATTACTTGCACACTATCAAACTATATTGCTTATGTCCATAATGACACTTAAATTATATCATGGTTCGGTCTTGTAATAATCTTTTAGATATCTATTAGTTTCTTTCCATGGAATTATAAGGATGGATCGCACCGTGGGAATGATATTATTATTAGTTTAACTTATAATTGCCTGTCGTGGATGTCCGTATTTACAGGGGAGACTGCCGAAATTTCTAATAATTTTGGGAGTTAGTGGTTTGAGTGTTTTTTTGGTGTGGCACTTTAGGTACGTGGTTACATGGGGTGTTACATTGGCGGTATAGAATTGGCATTTAATAACTGCCAACATGGATCGAGTCAACTTGGGAGAAGATAACGTCCGGATGATCAGGATATCATGCGGGATACTTAGGCTAAATACCAATGCACGTGGTTGGTGAAGATTCCATATGGCATACGATAGAGATATTGTGTGCATATCGTGCATATGGAATACGATGGAGATTCCATAAGACTCCCTTGTATACCTCTGAATTTTGATTTGGATCCCTTCCATACCCTTGCCGTCAATTGACCGTTAGTTGACCGTTTAATAGGTATAGAAAAGTCAGTTTTACCCTTCAATACATGAGGAATATGTAAAAATTTGTAAACTATATTGTTGCAAGTATAGAAATTTGTTGTGTGATTATAATATTCGTAAGTTTGTTGTACATAGAAATTTTAATAAATATTAAAAAAAGTATGTGTAGCATTTTCTTTAAATGATAAACATAGTTTTGGAAAGCATTCCTATATAATATATAGGATAGGAAAAAGTGTTGAACTACCGTAAAAAAAATGCTACATATACTCTTTTAATAAGTAAATAAATATTAGTTTTATGTCATGATGTAAAAATAAACTTTGCCATGAATAATACCTTGTACAAGAAAATCATGAATACAATAATTTTATATATAACAAAATTATACACTTCCAACAATATAGCTAGTCTGCAATTTCCAGATTTCTTTCATGTGTAAGGGCAAAATGGTCATTATCATAGGAATTAAACATTCAACTAACGGTCAACAAACGGAATGGGTATGAAAGGGATCAAAACCAAAATTCAAGGGCATATAAGGGAGTGGACAAAACTCGGGAGCATAGAAGGGATTGGCTAAACTTTCAGAGGTATAGAAGGAATTTTCTCTATATACGGAGAGGGAGGGTGTGTCCTCCCGGTATTGTTTCAGAAAGAGTTGAGTTGAGAGAATAGTTAGGGTTTCGAGTTTAGTCAAGATTTTGGTGAGGAGTGCTATTGTTGCACTTTGTAAACACACAGAAATAACAAAGTTGTAATCTACTTTGAGAGATCTTCGATTTGTGTTTACTCGGGTTCTGCAGTCCAATCGGCGAGACACCGGCGATCAGACCGACGACATTGGATTGGTCAGACCAGCGGAGCAACGATGGTCAGACCGACGGCGGCGACAGGAGCCAAGAGCGATTCTTCGGCGGTTAGACCGGGCGATCAACATCGGTCAAACCGGTGGATCTACTCCGGTCAGACCGATCTATATCGGATTCGAGGGTAACTTTTAGTTCCGTAAAAAGTTCCGGTTTTTGGGTACTACAACCATTCACCCACCCCTCTGGTTGGCTTAGTTCTTGTTGTTCGATCCTACAGAGGATGAAGAGGTGGAGGTCGCTCTCGCGGCACCGACAGTGAGCACACGAGCCCGAGCCCCTGAGGGGATGCTACCGCGCCGCCGCCACCTTCCTCTTACAGCAACGCTGACGCCCTCCTCCACACCGCCGCTTGCGGCCACTCGTGCGCTGACGCCCTGCTCCTGCCTGCCACGCCGACGTCCTGCTCCCGCCGATGCCGCCAAGAAAAAGGTTGAGAGAAAGAGAGAGAGAGGAAGAAAGGGATGTGTCATTAAGTCCACAAATTTTTATTTTTTTATTTAGATTGAACGGCTATGACATGCGGGTCTCACACTTTACTCAGCCGCCACGTCAGCCGAAAATGGCCACTATGCTGTCGAGGGACCAAAGTTAAATGGTATTGTGAGGTGGGGGATGTGCTATACGTGGTATTTAGGTTCAGGGACAAACTTCAGACTCAGCAACAAATTAAGGAACCTAAAGTGAACTTATTCCATCTAAAAATGAAAAGGATCAAATAAATTGGAACAGAATGCCACGAATTGATTAGTATTGTGGAGAAGATCGTCGCCACAGTGGTTCCACTCCTTTGTACACATCTCGGTTCACGATGCATGCCATTGTTGTCTCAATGATCAACTACATTGCAGTAATGCAAATTACCAAAGTTCTCGTATGCGTTAGTACATAGCACGCACAACACATGGGCCAAAGTTGGGCTCCTCTTGCTGGGCTTTGGCCCAGAAAGACTCCATGCACGGACGTGATGAATACAAACTTCTAGACGGACGGGCACCATGACAGCGTGATGAAAAATTGAGAAGCGCAACCGTTTCACTATTTCTCCGTTTTCCTCCACGTGTCGCTAGACTATTTGGCTGCCACCACCAATCAGCTAGCAGGAGGCACTGCTGATTTTCTTTACATAATTTGTGAGATCAGGGAGACACGTGGTCCAATAGGCAGCCGGCAAAACTGCCGGCTTGAGATTAGTTGATGAGTAAACTTTAGGAAATACTAACACAACGAAACCAAGCACTCGACTAGGTTGAAAGGTATTTTTATGGTTGGAAGTTGGAACACATGACCAAAATGTTGAACAATGATAGCAAGATATTTTATGCTTCTATTCTTGACATAACAAGAGATAATAGTGAAATAGAAAAGGAATGAAAAGCCAAAATTAGTTTGAAATTAAGTTCTAAATTTAAATATGGTAAATTGCACATCACATTAAGTTGGTATTATTTATCTATCAAACTAAAAATATATATACTACGAAATTAGCACAAGACAGTAACAGAGAAAACAAAAGCACGAATAGTACGATGGTGTAGTCATGTGTATATAGGGGTATTATTGGGTCTAACGTTTTAGCCTACAAAAAGTTAAGAGGTGAGTCTAAAATGAAGTAGGCTAAGTTTTTATACATTTTTATTTATTCGGCTTACTTAATTTCATTGTTGTGTAACCAACACAAACAATTGTTTTGTATTTGCGATTGCAGTAGCTATGGCTAGGTGCAGCGGCTGCACTGACTAGCCAAATGGACACTATGAGTAGGGGTGGATAGCGAGCCAGCTCAGCTTGGCTCGGTCCAGCTCGTTAGGATAATGAGCTGGCTCGGCTCGGCTCGTTATCCTAACGAGCTAGAAACCCAGCTTGGCTCGGCTCATTTGAAAGCTCGAGCTAGCTCGTTAGGCTCGCAAGCCGTTGATGGGCGCCTGGGCAGTGGGCGGCGTGTGGCACGGGGCGGCGGCTGGCGGGGGTGGGGTAGGCGGCGGCCGTCTAGGACGGGGTAGGCGGCGCCGGCGGGAGCGGGGTAAAGGCCGTGCTGGACCTCGTCGGCTCCACTCGTACGCGCGTGTGCTGTGCAGGTCCAAGCAATGAAGCCTCGCTAAGACTAGCTACCAGCTGCGACGACGGGTCATCGCCGGCCTGCCTCAACGACACCTGGTGCCGGCTGGGGAAGTGCGGCGCCGACGGCGGCAGCGACCCTAGCGGCTGGTGGCAGCGGCCCTAGCGGCTGGCGGCAGCGGCGGCACGGCGAGAGGTGACGCCGGCGCCGACTGGGGAAGTGCGGTGCCGACGGCGGCAGCGGCCCTAGCGGCTGGCGGTGGCGGCGGCACGGTGAGAGGTGACGCCGGCGCCGGCTGGGGAAGTGCGGCGGCGACGCGCTGTGGAAGGGGATCGAGGATTCGAGGTTCGAGCGGAGGCGGAGCCAAAGAGAGATGCGATGCGGATAAGCCGCCGATGCGGTGAGAAGTGAGGAGAGGACTAGGGTTTTGATGTTGTGGGCTTGGGCCTTTGGTGTTGTCTTGGGCTGGGCCTTTTATGTTGTCTGTTGGAGTCCTGGCTCGTTAAGGCTCACGAGCAGCTCGCGAGCCAGCTCGAGCTGGCTCGTTATCTCTAACGAGCTAAACTTCTAGATCGGCTTGTTAGGAAAATCAAACGAGCCGAGCTTGTCATAAGCCGAGCGAGCTAAGGAGCCACGAGTTTCCTGTCCACCCCTAACTATGAGGGCTAAATAAGGTTGTGAGAAAACTCATGTACCTTGATCCATGTTAAACACCTCTACGTGTGTGTATAATGATTATAATTCTAATGCCATAAATATACCAATTGAGAATGCGCTTTGAATAGAAAGTTGGGGTGGTCAGGTATTCAAGGGTGTTCATAGAGGTGTAGCTTACCCGGTGCACTGGACACCCGGGTAGCATCTAATTTTTTTTAACCATATTAATCATATATTACTCCATATTAGCTAGTAATAATTAGACTGAAGATTTCCGATAATTTTCTTCTGGATTTCGCCACTGCGGGTATTTATCGTCGGTCTCTATCTCTGTAAGTACTTAATTTATTCTAGATATAGCTATACTCCTCAACTATATATATATGTGGCTGTGATGTATGCGCGCGTTTCACGTGAAATAAAAAAAAATCGCCAACAGCAAGGATAACCACTGCTCAGCGCCGTCGTGAGATCATCACCTCCAGCACCTCTATTAATTACAGCCGTTTTAGGAAACTAAGTTGGCACCAGATGAGCCCGATCGAGGTACGGATGGAGTACACGTCAAGCAGTGCGAAGTTGAGCAAGCTGAATTAAGTATCCTTAATTATGGAGCAAGGAACGATCGATAAGAAGAAGAAGAAGAGAGAGATCGCACAAATTGAATAGCTGGGTAGTGGTTGATCTAAAATAAAGATTACATCAACATCTAAATAATCTTTGTGTTGATATTTTTTAGTTGATGTCTCTAGCTGCGCTGATATGGTCATATCATATGGAGTATATAATAAGAATTCAGCAACTATACCAGTGAAGGTTTCGGCCAGCAAATTGGACCGTGCTCCTGCCTTCTAATTTTGTTTTTTTTATTGAAACACGATATGATGAACAGATAGCATATAAACAACCCGTAACTAATCTTGATACCTCGCACTATAAAACTCGCTGGATGCTAGGAAGAACGATAACCAAATTAAAGTACCAAACAAACCAGGAGACCTCGTGTTACATTCTAGTATTTCATAATACTCATGTGAACATGTGAGCTCACCGCCGCGAAGTGAGTATAGCTCAACTGGTTAGGTTTCTTGTGGTGGAACCAGCCCATCCGGGTTCAAAACCTAGATTTGACATCCTAGATTTGACACCCGTCGACAGCGAGGCGCCTGTGGTGATTTCGTTAGGTTAGGTTTCTCAAAAAAAAAAAAAATGTGAGCTCACCACTACCGCCCTCCCCAACTAGCTCACACCCAAAAAAAAAAATTCGCATGTGAGCTCCCAGTATTATCTTTACGCCTTCTCCTATTGGCAAACATTTTCACATTATTTTTTAAAAAAACTATACATTATAGTTTACATGCCACATATATTTTCACAAACATGCAAAGTCAATCTATCTATAAATGAAAAGATATACTAAATAATAAATACTCCCCACGATTCAAAATTAATGTACTAATTCTGATAGCAACATTTTGTATCGGAGAGAGGAAGACCTAAAAGTGCATATGTGTTTTGCAGTTGCCTTTGTTATTATTTTGTTGTCCATCAAATTGAATTTTGCATATTTTGTTTCTTTAAAAGTTGAATCCATTCCAACCATTGCTTCAAAGGACCATTATTCCCCTCATCCTAAAATATAAAGAATTTTGATCAAATGGGATAGATCCTAATTCTACGAATATCATCCGGTTAAATCCTCTTATATTTTGGGACAAAGGGAGTATTATAAGGGTTGAATGACGACCGATTGCAAATTATAAAATCACAGATTGAACAAAAACAAGAAAAACCTACCTAGAATACCAACTCAGATATTTTCCATCTATGGTTGGTGAGGGTCTGCATAACCATTGTTTCTTGCAAATGGCCTTACAAGTTATATATAGTTATTGTCTTTCTTAAACCGAAAACAGAATCTTCTTAAATCAACGGCTGATTGATTATTTTGTGTCATTCGGTCGGAGAGTAAATGAGTTGCAACGCAATCATTCACCCATATATGGCCATTACCATAGCCATCAAAGTCGATCCAACGAAGACACAGCTACTAAGGACGCCACACCAACATGATACCTCTAATGTAATGTCTCCAAGAAGGTTAAAATATTGTCACTGTCGCTATTCCAGACATTAGTAACTAATTAAGTTTCCACTTGGAGAATCCATCCCGAGATACAGAGAGCGTTGGCAACATTGTCTCCGAGGTGTTTGACAGGTTTTATGTGCTAGTTGGTACAACTATAGCAATAGACGAATACGGCCTGCTAGTCCAGTTAGTCCTGAAAGTATACGACTGCCATGGCAAATAGAGCCAACTACGACGCCAAATGATCAGCAGCAAAAGCAACACACATCGTGCTGCTGAAACTCGTCTGTCTCAATCGACCACACACCGTTTCCCTCCCAGATGTTTTAAGGCCTCCCAATTCCACTATCTACGAGAGAATAATGTTAAACTTATTCTCTTGTATACTCCCTCCACCCTAAATTATAGGACGCTTTCTTTTTAAGGAAAATTAAACTCGGTAACTTTTAACTAATGATCATACTAACTATATATGCTAGCATGTTATACCACTAGATTTATTAATTTATATTTTAAAGTGCTTTAATGCGATGCTAATTCTATATTTATTGAGAACATAACATGAAATAAATTACTAAATTATATCATTAAAGACCATGTAAAAAAATATAGGCCTTAAATTACATTATAATTTAAGACGGATGGAGTATTGACTAAACCGTTAGAGAAAAATAGATGCTAAATGAGTCCTTCCAGGCCATCTCGTGACCTACTACTTTAAAAGTGCACCTCTTTTCCACAATTCTACACTACTACACAAAGCGTTTACCCAGACGGTCAATAGAATTTTGCGTGCGGAGTTTCTGCCCGTCTAAAACAAATCGCCTGGGAAAATCACGATTTTCGCGTGCGGGTGGCTCACCCGCACGCAAAAATCAGATTTTCATGTGCGGTTGCTTATGCTGCCCGCACGGAAAAACAAAAAACCAAAAAAAACAAATTTCAAAAAATGAAGAAAACCCTAGATCGGGTCGTCGCCGCCACTCCCGCCTCGTCGTCGTTGTCGTCACCGCTGCTCCCGCCGCGTCGGCGGCGGCGGCGCCACCTCCCGCTGGCCTCCCGCGCCGGATCCGTGGCGGGGGGAGGGCGGCCGGCCGCCAGATCCGGGCGGGGACGGCCACTGCCGCCGGATCCGTGCGCAGACGGCCGCGGGCCGCCCGTTGTCGCCGCCTGCCGGATCCGCCGCCCGCGCGCTCCCGTCACCAGGGAGGGGAGAGGAGAGGGAGGAGGGGAGGAGCCACCTACTACTTTAAAAGTGCACCTCTTTTCCACAATTCTACACTACTACACAAAGTGTTTACCCAGACAGTCAATAGGATTTTGCGTGCGGAGTTTCTGCCCGTCTGAAACAAATCGCCTAGGAAAATAGCGATTTTCGCGTGCGGGTGGCGCACCCGCACGCGAAAATCAGATTTTCACGTGCGGTTGCTTATGCTGCCCGCACGGAAAAACAAAAAAACAAAAAAAACAAATTTCAAAAAAAGAAGAAAACCCTAGATCGGGTCGTCGCCGCCGCTCCCGCCTCGTCGTCGTTGTCGTCGCCACTACTCCCGCCTCGTCATCGTCGGCGGCGGCAGCGGCGCCACCTCCCGGTGGCCTCCCGCGCCGGATCCGTGGCGTGGGGAGGGCGGCCGGCCGCCGGATCCGGGCGGAGACGGCCACTGCCGCCGGATCCGTGCGCAGACGGCCGCGGGCCGCCTGTCGTCGCCGCCTGCCGGATCCGCCGCCCGCGCGCTCTAGTCACCAGGGAGAGGAGAGGAGAGGGAGGAGGGGAGGAGCCGCGGCCGGATCAGTGGCGGGGGGAGGGCGGCCGGCTGCCGGATCCTTACGGGAACGGCCGTCGCCGCCAGATTCGTGCGGGGACGGCCGACGCTCACCGGATCTCGTGCCTCCACCGCCGCGCCGCCACCGCCGCCGCCATCGATGCCGCCGCTTCCACCTCCCTTACCGACGGCGCCGGCATCGCCGAGGAGTGAGAGGGAGATGGGAGGATGGGGAGGAGGAGAGGGAGAGGGAGAGGGAGGATGAATGGAGAGGTGGTGGGGAGGGTGCGCCCGTGACGGGAGAGGATAAGGGTGGGCGCATGGGGTGGGCTATTTTCGTGTGCGGGACACTTAACAAGCCCGCACACGACACGAAAATAGATTTTCCTATGCGGGCGACGTCCGGATGCCCTTTTTTATTTTTCTGTGCGGTTGCACTTATGGGCTGCCTGGAAACAAACTAGTCTGGTGTCCAGAAAAATCTTTAGTGTAGTAGTGCTACTACACGCTCGGCATGGGGATGGCCATGGAGGGGCGAGCACTGGATCGGTCCACCTCGATCAAGTTGATAATTTGCGCTATATTTACTATTGTTTTTGTTAAATTTGAAAATGTTGGTATTATTAATTATTGACTCCTCCAACAGCTATTGGCACTCGATCGAAAAAAAACTAAAGTTAAATTAAACTAATAGCCTGAGAAAAAAATTACAAATATACTTATTTTTTTAATAATATATGTTGATATACATACGGGACAGCGACGGTTCCGTAGATTCAAAACACGGGACCGATGGTCCTGCGCGCGGAACCGTCATGGTCTCGCAGCTCCAAAATACGGAACCACGACGGTCCTGCGGTTCCAAAACGCGGAACCGCAGTGGCCAGCGACTTCAGCACTGTGCAGCATAGTTTATACACTGTTTTGACTCTGTGCAGCACTGTTCACACACTGTTCATGCTCGGTGTCCCTCCATTGTGCGGAACTGACACGGGAACAGTGTAAAACAGTACTGGAAACAGTGTCAAACAGTATTAAACACGGCGCCACGCAGTAAAAAAATGTTGCGCCGCGGTTCCGCACACTGGCGCTGCGGGAGCGTACTAGCTCCGCGTTACCGGCATGCGGGACTGGCTCGGTCCCGCTGCCCCATTCCACGCGAACGCCTTGGCCGTCCACTCCGCGCCGTCACGCCATACTTTTGTTGCGCTCCGACAGAACCGATATGCGGATTAGTTATATTTTCACAAATTCTTTATACTAGTGTATATAAACGTAAATCTTTTTCAAAAATGGATATTTTCAAAAAAAATTTCTATCGGTTTGATCCCCTTCCTTTGTGATTGTGTAGCTCGGCCTTCCACAATCCCTTCCCATGTCGTTAATTTGCACCAACCTATGAAGCCACGATCGCCCAAGGAAAAAAAAATGGAAGAATGAAAAACAACCCCCTACTTTTAGGGCAGTTGAGCCACCTCCAATTACATCTTAAATTTGCTACAATACAACTTTAGTGGTTTGTAGTATAAGTTTAAATCCAATCCAAGAGAACAGAAAGAGCTGGCACTCTCGTAATTGGTTTTTGCTATTTCGGTCTCTTCGTGCGTGGATTAAATTTGATTATATATATAACTAACTGGGTGGCCCGCACAATTGCTCGGTAGCACTCATACAAAATCATTTTTTTAATATGATTTTACTTAAAATTTATTAAATAGCTATCTCGTTGTCTTAAGAATCTGATTGACCAAACCTTATCATCTTTGTGTTTCTACTTTCGTAGTCTTTAAAAACACACCAGTTGCTACCCTTTACTTCTGTCACCTCTTCTTTTTTTTTCTTGTTTGGTCTACCATTCATCTCTTTGTAACATTTAAAAATTAGACCTTATGGTTTGTACAGTTTATTTTCTTGTTAGGTTTTGTTTTTATAATTCTTAGAAGTCCCGTCAAACGTTGTCATTACACTCATCTACGGTCTGTCCGATGCCTCATCTATTTATTGTCATTGGGATTTTAAAAATTGAATATAATTATCGTTTGGGTTTATTTTTTTACTTTCTAGAAGTCCCGCCAAACAGTCAGCGGCTTTGTCACTGTATTTCCCTACAGCTCACCCATTGCCTCCTCTCTGTATTGTCATTGAGATTTTTAAATCGGGCATTATTATTATTATTATTATTATTATTATTATTATTATTATTATTATTATTATTATTATTATTATTATTATTATTTACTTTGTAGAAGTCCCGATACTTTAAAAATTGGACCTTGTAGTTATTATAGTTTGTTGTCCCGTCAAACGCTATCACTATACTCGTCTATTGTTCGACCGCTGCCTCCTCTTTTTATTGTTATTGGGTTCATTTTTTACTTTCTAAAAGTCCTGCCAAATCATTAGTGGATGTCACTGTACTCCTCTACGACTTGCCCGATGTCTCACTCTTTAATGTCATTGAGATTTCAAAATCAAACATGATTATCATTAGTGTTTATTTAATTAATCTCGTGTTGTACCATATATGAACTATTCTTTCAATATACTTCATTTTAATTTTGAATTTTAATTATTTCTAAATTATTCCTATTAGAAATCTTTATTATTATTGCGATTTTAAAAATCGAACCTGATCATTATTTGGTTTTGTTTTTTAAATAGTTTGTAGAAGTTTCTCTAGCCGTCATTGTCCATCTCCTTTGCCACTCTAGTCTTGTCGTCTTAATAATACAATACAATTCATTTTATCTTTTATTCTATACGGTAGTTTTCTATCAATATTTTTTATTTCTGATTTTAGTTATTTTTAATTGTATTCGTACTTGAACTTTTAGTGAGTAAACTGAATTCCATACTCGATCTCATATATCCCTATAGAATTCTGTGGAAAGCCGTCAATCAAAACCGACTCCACAAACTTTGGTAACTCCAACTTCAACCTCGATTTTATTAATAACTACTTACGAGACCTTCTTTTTTTTTCTATTTTGAATTTTCTTTTATTTTTATTTCGAATTTAATTTATCTCATGTTATTCTCTAGATTGACAGTTAATTATTTAAATATTTTCTTATTTTAATTTTAATTTTAGTTATTTTTAAATTATATTCCCACTTGAACTCTATTTTCTCTCGCTGATTAATGTGATAACTTTTATTTCAGATTCCAGTTATTTATAAATTTATTCCTATTTGAAATTTTATTTTTATTTTTCTAATTTCGTAATTTATGTTTTTTATTATAAATTTCAGTTATCTATATATTATATTCATACTTGAATGCAATTAATGTGGATTTTTTAAAAATAACTAAATACTATTTAAAAATGAGCTTGCCTTTTGGCAGTCCTTGTCCGATGGGGAATTCAAATAGATGGATTCTTGTTTTGTTTTCGAGTATTTTTATATTTTTCTAGTATTTTTACATCTTGTGCATAGGATTTGTCCGGTACTTATTTCTGGGCAATCAATCTCAACCATTATAACATCTCATGTCCAGATTCATAGCTAGAGTTTGCCCCCTTTTTAGGGGGATAGAGGGAGTATGTCCACCATGAATTGGTGCAGATTTTTTTCTTTACTTATTATTAATTTGGTAATTTCTAGATATCCTTATATAATATTTGGATATATTATTAATTGTATGAGCCATTGCTGTAACGGGCAGACTACCAAGCAAGAGGATTGATTTTCCATTTTTACTGAGCTTCTCTGATTTTTTTTTTTTGAAAAAAGAACTTGTTAGCTGTCCTTGTCAGCCTTTCCCGATTGGAATTTGATAGTCCGAATAGAACTTGGACTTTTTAATTTTTGCTGCGTAGTTTCTTTTACAAAGTTTGAGGACTCTTACTTTTTTATATTTGTACAATCAATCTCAATGGTTAAATTATAGATCTATCATAATTCAATGGTGTAGATTTTTCTCTTTTTCTTCGATTAATGTGGTAATTTCTAGCCTCTACAGCGAACGTGTAGTCTCCTTTCAAGGCTGTTTTAATACTATAATAGATATATGTAACATAATAATTTATATTTTCTATTTTTGAAAAGGTTCTATAAATGATATTTAAATCGCATAGAAGAAATGATATCTCATAGCCTAGGACATGGGACATATCCGGGATAAACTTATACCTAATTTGTTTTTTAAAAAAAACATTTAAATTTGCTATGTATAATACATGTGCATATGATTTGTGGATTAAGAACAGCTATATTTGATTCCAGAATTGGAAAGTAGCAAAAAAAAAACCTCCAGATCAACGTCTATATTTGATCATAAAATATTTTACTTTGTAGTTTGTAATAGTTTTTCCTTGATAAAGAACTTTTTTTTAATGTATTGATGCTTCTTTTCTAGTTTGTACCCCACCTTTCAAATTCCACGTCCGCCAATAATATTATTACAGCTTAAAATCCATTTCTCCATTCCTCCCTTAAAAAAACGCTAGATATAAGAAATAGCTCTTATATCAAAATTTATTAAGAGATGGCTGAGACCATATTTGTGGTGCTAACCGAAAAGGGGAATATATATATTGAACTACCATTGAATCGAAAATTTGACATATGAGATTTGTCTACGTCATCACGGGTAAAAATTTTATTGATAGATTTACTCACGGGAGTAAAATTTTTACTCATAATGACATGGACAAATATCATACATTCATTTTTTATCGAACGATAATTTTCGAGTTTCCACGATACATGTGGTTTGCCCGATATATATATATTCCCACGTGAGGACGTAAGGTCACTATCTTTCCACCTCTATATAAGCACGTAGCATTAGTATAGGTCGGTATTAAGCAAGCGGCAATACACAAACACACGGGTAGCTAAGCAAGCTAGCCTCCTGAATACTGTCATGGCAATAGAGTCAGATCCGGCGCGAAATGAGCGGCGCGGTCAGCACGTCGTGCTGCTGGCGAGCCCCGGCGCCGGCCACCTTCTGCCGGTGGCCGAGCTCGCCCGGCGCATCGTCGAGCACGACGGCTTCACGGCCACGATCGTCACCCACACCAACTTCTCCTCGGCGGAGCACTCCTCCACCTTCTCCTCCCTCCCGCCGTCCATCTCCATCGCCGCGCTCCCCGAGGTGTCCGTCGACGACCTCCCCGCCGACGCGCGCGTCGAGACCCGCATCCTCACCGTCGTCCGCCGCGCGCTCCCGCACCTCCGCGACCTCCTCCGCTCCCTCCTCGACTCCCCCGCGGGCGTCGCCGTCTTCCTCTCCGACCTCCTCAGCCCGCGGGCGCTCGCCGTGGCCGCCGAGCTCGGCATCCCGCGATACGTCTTCTGCACCTCCAACCTCATGTGCCTCACCTCCTTCCTCCACAACCCGGTGCTCGACCGGACGACCACCTGCGAGTTCCGCGACCTCCCGGGCCCCGTCCTCCTCCCGGGGTGCGTGCCGCTGCACGGCTCCGACCTCGTCGACCCCGTGCAGGACCGGGCCAACCCCGTGTACCGGCTCGTGATCGAGATGGGGCTCGACTACCTCCGCGCCGACGGCTTCCTCGTCAATACCTTCGACGCCATGGAGCACGACACCGCTGTGGCGTTCAAGGAGCTCTCCGACAAAGGTGTGTACCCTCCGGCCTACGCGGTTGGCCCGTTCGTCCGGTCGCCCTCCGGCAAGGCGGCGAACGACGCCTGCATACGGTGGCTCGACGACCAGCCGGACGGGTCTGTGCTGTACGTGTGTCTGGGCAGCGGCGGCACGCTGTCCACCGAGCAGACGGCCGAGGTGGCGGCGGGGCTGGAGGCGAGCGGGCAGAGGTTCCTATGGGTGGTACGCTACCCCAGCGACAAGGACAAGACGGCCAGCTACTTCAGCGTTAGCGGCGACGGCGACGGCGAGGACAGCCCGACGAACTACCTGCCGGAGGGGTTCCTCGAGAGGACCAAAGGCACCGGGCTCGCCGTGCCGATGTGGGCGCCGCAGGTGGAGATCCTGAACCACCGCGCCGTCGGCGGGTTCGTGTCGCACTGCGGGTGGAACTCGACGCTGGAGGCCGTGGCGGCGGGCGTGCCGATGGTGGCGTGGCCGCTCTACGCCGAGCAGAGGATGAACGCCGTGATGCTGTCGTCGTCGCGCGCGGGGCTGGCGCTGCGGCCGAGCAACGCCCGGGAGGACGGGGTGGTGACGCGGGACGAGGTGGCGGCGGTGGCGAAGGAGCTCATCACGGGGGAGAAGGGCGCCGCGGCGCGGAGGAAGGCGCGGGAGCTGCGGGAGGCGGCGGCCAAGGCCACGCGGGCGCCGGGCGGCCCGTCGCGCCAGGCGTTCGAGGCCGTCGTCGGTGGCGCGTGGAAGAAGGCCGCCGCCGCTGCACGTGGCGGTCGTGCCGGCGAGCCCGACGACAACGGAACAGCAGTGACGGCCCAATGATTTGTGTCGGTGTCGGCAGATCGATCTGGTTCGTTCCCCTCGCGCGCGCGCGGCGTTGTGGGCTCGTGCGGTTCCCTTCTTCCCCCCGGTTGCAAACACGTTTGTCTGCTTGGTTGGTGGTGGTCTGATGTGTGTCAGTGTCACGCCTAGCTAGGCCTAGCTTGTCCAACCGGAGCTTTGGTGTTTGTACGTACCATACGTGTTGTGCTCGGTAATTGTACATTAAGGGTGTTTAGTTCACGTTAAAATTGAAAGTTTGGTTGAAATTGAAATGATTGATGTGACGAAAAAGTTAAAAGTTTATGTGTATAGGAAAATTTGATGTGATGGAAAAGTTGGAAGTTTGAAGATAAAGTTGAGAACTATAAAGGGCATACTCCCTCTATCAAAAAGATATAATAATATAGAATTTGATTTGATATAATATAGTAGTATAATGAATCTGAAATTATTGGTTGTTTTTTTTTAAAACGAAAAGAGTACTGATGTGCTATAGTGATCGAGATGTGTACATGTGATAATGTAAGGGATTTTTTTAGGTAGTACCACTACTATAATACCATTTTTCTGGGCGGTTAGATTTATTATCCCGTGCGGTCACTCGGCCCGCCTGCAGCTCCTCGTCTAAGAAAATCAGTACTTTCGCGTGCGGGCCGGCTGACCGCACGGGATAATCGATTATCCCTTGCGGTCGACTTAACACAACCGCACGGGAAAATCGATTATCCCGTGCGGTCGTATTAAGTCGACCGCGTGTGGTCAGTTTCACCACCCGCACAAAAAAAAACGAACAAAAAAAAAATAAAATCGAAACAATCCCGTCGTCGTCGCTGCGGTAATCGACACCAACCCTGGCAGTGCCATGTGTGGAACAGCAACAGGCTTAACACAAGAACGATGATGGATGGGTCAGTGGATGCAGCAGCAAATCGGCATAATTAATGGTCCCTTCATTTTCGCAAATTACAACGGAAAATTCTAAAAAAACTGAAATTATAGATAGAAATCACGTGGTTCACTGATCATTAGACAGTGGGCGATGGCACTGGCCTTGTTCATGCCATCGAAGCTCTCACTGACACTCTCCATGGTCGTCGTCGCCGTCGTCGCGCCGCCGCTCCCGTCGTCGTCGTCGTCGCCGTCGCCAACAGCCGCGTCGCCGCAGCCGCCGCTCCGCCTCCGCCAGCATTCGCCGTCGCCGCCGCTCCCGTCGTCGCGCAGCCGCTGCTCATCGTCGCCTCCGGCCTATGCTGAGGGCAGCAAGCCGGCCGGCGATGTCACCTCCGGCGGGGGCACCCTCCTGCCTCGCCACGCGCAGCCCGGCGAGCCTGTCCGCGAGGCCGTCACCGTGGAGATGGCGCCGGAGACGGTGGTGCAGGCTGCCTTGTCGAGGAAGCAAAGCGCGAACTCGTCGCCGCACTCCGGCTCCGCCCAGGAGAGCGTCTCGCCGTCCATCCTCTCGAAGGCGTCGCCGGGAAGGGAAGGGGAGGGGAGGAAAGAGGCAGATGTTTACAGAGACAGAGAGGAAAGAGGCGTGTAGCAGTGAGAATAAAAAGGAAAAAGAAAGAGAGAGGGTGTGAAAAATTCGAAGTGGGTGAGAAAGAAAAAAAGGGGAAAGAGAATGTAAAAAATTTGAAGTGAGTGGGAGGAAAAGGAGGGAGATATTTTTATGTGCGGTCCACTAATAAAAGTCCGCATGTAAAAAACGATTTTCCCATGCGGTTCTTTTAAGTCGACCGCACGGGATAATGAGGATTATCCCGTGCGGTTGGATTAAGACGCCCGCACGGGAAAATGCATTTTTCCGTGTGGGCGACAGTCTGGCACCGGTCCCCCTATTTTCTCATACGGTTCCACTTACGGTCCGTATAGAAACAAAAGGGGATGGCGTCCAGAAAAATTTATCTTGTAGTAGTGTACGGTCACATCAATCAACTCTAGTTCATTTTTTTCTATCTTATTCCAACTACCTAATCCACATACAGCCAACAAACACTTATTAGAGGCATTTTAGTCATTTATCTCCTTACTCCTATATCCTTAATTTCTCTTACTCCCCCGTTCCAAAATATAACAATGGATTATATGGGATACATATCTCTATTTAGATTCGTTGTATTAAGATGTATTCCATCCAATCTTAGTTTACTATATTTTAAGATGGGGTGTATATTTTAAGATAGGTATAATATCATGGGAAAAAAGGGCGGAAACTACGGACTCATTTGTTTTGGAGGGAAAATGGAAGGAAAATGTAGAAACAAGATTCATGTACTATTCATCCATTAGTTTTGTAGGATTTGAGCATGAAATTTTCCTTGGGCTATGATTCTTAAGAAATTTCATAGGAAAATTTGCATCCACTTAGAGCTCTTTTTTCTATTCCTACGAATAGGATCGAGGTAAATTACTCATTGTTTGATGTATTTGACCTCAAGTTACATGGTTAAAGCATTCCAACCTTGATCATATTAACTTAATACTAAGCATTCATATATTTTCCCTACCAACCATCCAAAAGATCAATCCTATACTTTTTTCTATCATTTGTTTTGCACATGTGTTCCTATGTTTTCCTATTCTTATGATTTGGAAATTTGTAAATCAACTGAGCCTTACATATGTAATGCAGTAATGGAAACCTAAAAAAATCGTTGGATCGAAAAATAGACGTTTAAAGTTCGTCCACATCATCACGAGTAAAAATTTTACTTCATGAGTAAATATTTTATTGATTTACTCACAGTGATTTAGATGTATCTCAGATGTCTATTTTTCGATCCAACCGTAATTTCTAGGTTTTTAATATATATGTGATTTGATATTTTAGCTAGTAGTATTGGTTAGGAAACTAGGCAGCTCGCGCGTGTTGCACAAGCTTCGTCATGCACTACTAATTGGTGGGTGGCAATGATTTTTCCCATTTAAGGGATTGTGTGGACCTAGTAATAAATTATCTGATAAATATGTTATATGTATAGTGGCACTTGGAAGTTGGAATTGATTCAAATCGTCACGATGCTCAACTCGATAAGTTTGCAATTTAATAACCGATGTCGACTCCCTGGTCCTCCTAATATCTTGGCAATTATGGAAGGAACAAAACTTCAGGGTTTTCGACTTTGCTCTCTCTTCGGTCTCAGTGGTTCTAGAGTCCATTCTCATCGAGGGTCACCTATAGTCGTTAGCTGGCGTTGCTTCTTTCGGGGTTTTCTTGGGAGGGTAGTGTGGCTCTGCTCCCTTCCTGCAAATTGGAGTTGCGTTTAGTCTTCGTTCCTTGGTTTTTCTTGTTTTTGTCTTTTCTCCCTTCCCATGGCATAAGCTGGTCTGGCTGATTGTGCTGTGTAAACAAACACTCTTTCCCTCTAATATATTGACGTGTAATTTTTTTGCGTGTTCGTAATCGTAAAAATATGTACGCCAAGTCACTACTTAATTAGTTGACTTGTTACAAGCAAATGTATATGTTTTTTTTCATCTACTTACGAAAATGGTTGTGTGCTCTTATAAGAGGCCCAAAATTCCATTACATAATTCACTCTAGAAGAAATTAATTACCTCCCTTAATTACTTTCATATGTAACGGCTCACTACCGGTTATTTCTTACGTCGGTTCAGGATTGTTGAACCGTTAGTGGTACCCCCAAAAAAAGAATAATCATCCACACCATATACTAATCGCCATCATTGTGCTGAGGATGCCTTGCCTGTAATCGTGGTTGTCGTCATTGTCAACGTAGCCACTATTACACCATCGCCATCGCTGCGCACGAAGATGAGAGAAGGATATCTTTCATAAAGTTTATTAATATCCGAAGTCACTGCTTTGTCCATGGACCCATAAACAATGGGTCTTAATTCAGGAGAAAGAACCAGCAATAAGTACAAAATCCATTCTGGTTCTACATTTGTTTGAATAAAATATTTCACCAATTTCATGTGTCTAATAAAAAAACTTTTCTTATTCTTTTTTCTATCTTCTCATTCATCTTCACTATACCCCTCGTCTTCTAATTCCTTCCATTCAAATGGCTGGCATGAGGGTCCCACAGCTTGTCGACCCACATGTTAGTGACCCCACGCGAAGGGCAGTATTTCAGAGGAGCTCATCTGAAAAGAGAGCAAAAGAGGTGGCCGCGTTATATCTAGGCATCAGCCCCCATCACAAGTTGGCCCTCCTTCTTGTTATGACTATTGATATGGTGCCACTGCCAGCATGCCGTCATCATACCTGTCACCAAGACCCATAGACATGGCAACGTTGGATGGGGTAGAGCTTGGGAAGATGGGTGATTGGGCCAGTTGGATCTAGCCACCTAGAAGTCGGAGATGTTTTGATCCGATGACCCTTTATCTTAGGGAGGTTGGTTTGAGCTCCCCCAACAATTGGATCTGGCGACATTGACGTTCGGGAGAGATGTGGAGGTGGCGGTGGCACTTGGCACTAGGATGGAGGAGAAGACGATGACCGAAGCAGTGCTTGAGAGAAGAAAGAGGAGAGCAACGGCCATGGTTGGAAGCGAAGGGAAATGTGAAGTAGCTAGGCGAAAGGTGAAAACGACGACTACGCTCAGGAGGGAAGGGGAGTGGTCGAGTGGATGGCAGCAGCAGTGCTCGGCTCTTAAGAGAGAGCTGGGAGTCAACGGTGATAGCTACGCTCGACACTCGGGACTTAGGAGGGAGCTAGGAGCAGTGGTGGTTTCTAGATCGAGACTCGAGGAAGAGAGAATTATAGTATTACTAGCTATATATGGATCTAGGTGGCTGTTTCTCGAGATCTATAGCGGTTGGTGGTTTGTAACCGTTTAAGATGACAACAATGCATCTATTCATAAAAGATGACTCGTTAGAGGGGAACATATCCTATGCACACAAGCTTCTCATACACACTCCATATACACCAACTAGCAAATGTCACGAAAAATCCTACAAAAAATTGGACATTTACTCCTATTAATATTACACATATCTATAAAGTCTCATATTCAAATTCATTATATTTTAGTCGTAATAAAAAAGTGCAAAATCTGACAGTTTTAAAGGTAAAAATTTGTCAGAATTTTGTCCTTTTTTTGTTACGACTAAAATGTAATGAATTTGAAGAAAAAATTCCACATGTACATGCAATACTATTCAAAGTAAGTGTATATTTTTTGTAGAATTTTTCGTGACATTTGCTAGTTGGTATGCACAGAGTGTGCACGGGAAGCTTGTGTGCATAGGATATGTTTCCTTGTTATACATGTCTAGTCAAGTCATATGTTATTATAAAGCATTATAGATGTTAAGCACCATATTTATAAGGGTTAATTGGATATGCCACTACAAATATACCAAATTAGAAAAATGACACTACTATTCACAATATCGGCCGGGTGCCACTAAAATTTTGGGAAATTAGATCATCCCACTCCATCGCGTTTTCCATCCACTCCCCGTCCACGGCGCCAACTTCGCCAATGCCTTCCCTTCCCCGTGTGTGGACGCCGCCGCCACTCCACTCGACGGAGATGATCAGGGGCAGGGAAGGGTGCTGCTACCTGGGGAGCTCATCTCTGCTGTGGACATTTACCACAGGAGCGCGGCCATCGTCTCCCGTGTCGTCAAGACCTACATGCCGTCCTCATGGTTCCTCACCTCGCTGTTCACCGTCGTCGACGCCGTGGAATGCAAGAACCCGGTGCCGGCCTCGGTAGAGTCACCGGCGGAGCTGGAGCTGAGCTGGAGGCGAAGGGAAGCACTAGGGGTGGCTACCACATGAAACAGAAAGGGGGAGACGACGCACAGGGCTTCGTCTCGACGGCCCGTGACGGCAACTTCCCTCCGAGACGATGCATGGATCCAACGATATCGGAATAGTAGTGGTATTTTTTTAATTTAGTCTATTTATAGTGGCATGGATCCGATTAACCCTATTTATAACGGCCCTTAGTTCCAAGTTCCAACCACTATATACGACGGTCCTACTTGACTCGTTACAGCCTGACAGATAGATAGCTGGTTCTGTAGCAGTGTGAAATGTCCAGTCTAATCGACTTAAGCTTCCTTGATGAGTGAGGAATTGAGGATCACCACGACAGCATGAAGGAATCGACATTTCTTCTTTAATTCATTCAAGTTTATTGTTTGATTCTATCCATTGTTCTCTCATTAACTCTTGCTATACATGTTTTTTTTTTAAAAAATGATCAAAAGAGGATAGGGCCGGGATCGTCTGTTTTCGTTTAACAGTAAGAGACTTGGCATAGTGTTTAAGAAAATCCGAACCAAAAATCTCACAAACACACTACTCCCTCCGTACTCTAATATAAGATATTTTAACATTTTAATTGCACTGTTTAACTACTTGTCTTGTTCAAAAAATTTTGAAATTATTATTTATTTTATTTGTGACATACTTTATTATCTAAATTACTTTAAGAACAATTTTTCGTCTTTATATTTGTACAGTTTTTTAAAATAAGACGAGTGATCAAACGTTACAACAAAATAGTAAATAATATTATATTAAGAGACGGATGTATTAATTAGGAAAACCCGGCCAAGAAGCCACACGAATAAAAAAAATAAACACTTACGGCGATATGACTGGAGCTCAAAGCATGTGTCATCGTTGTGTAGCTCAAAAAAGCAGCCCCGACGATTTCTATATTGCAAATGCACATTTGCTCGTACAAACTACATGCATTTAACTTCACCAGTGAACTATTATATATACTACTACCTCCATTTCAGATTATAAGATTTTCTATCATTATCCACATTCATATAGATGTTAATGAATATAGTCACATATATATATGTCTAAATTTATTAACATATACATATATATATATACACACACACACATATATATATATATGTATACATATATATATATATATATACATATATATATATACATATACATATATATATATACATATGTATATATATATACATATGTATACATATATGCTTATATATACATATATATACATATATGCATATATGTATACATATATGCATATATATATATATGTATGTATATATATATATATATATATACATATGTATATACGTATACATATATGTGTGTGTGTGTGTGTATATATATATATATATATATATATATATATATATATATATATATATATATGAATGTGAGTAATACTAGAAAAGTCTTATAATATGAAACGGAGGCAGTAGTACATAGGTACGTAGCTAATACAGCCCGATATATGGCGTTATATGTAACTATATCTGTACGCCCGAAGAAAGAAGAAACAAATTAAGCTATATACCTCTCAAGATACAATGTAATTAAGGACCTAGCTAGAAGATATATATATATGCTGCCTATATATATATACCTCCTATATACGGACATATATAATTCAATTTAGTCCACGACGTTGTTGCTGAAGAGCTTAAACTGTCCAGCGTCGAGCACGAGCTTCCGTATGGAGGCGAATGCGCCGATGGCCCCGACGCCGGAGAAGACGACCATGATGGCCGTGTTGGCGAGGAACATCGGCGACCGCCTGGGCGGCGCGAGCGCGATGTTGTACATGACGACGGGGAGGACGAAGTCGAGCGGGATGAACCCCACGGCGCCGACCACGCCGACGATGTCGCCGAAGAAGGGCAGCATGGCCGCCATGAACGCGCAGAAGGCGAGGTAGAGCGTCCGCAGGAGCAGCCGGGGCACCACGTTCCGCCGCGAGAACTTCCCCCGCGTCGCGTCCGCGGAGCTCTTCTCCATGATCTCGTACGCCACCTGGGAGTAGACGAGGCCGATGGCGAGGAGCTGGAGGAGGACGAAGAGGACGGCGAGGCCGAGCAGCCATGTCGGGGCGAGGGCCGGGCCGGTGTCCGGCATGAGGCTCTTGAGGACGTTGGACTGGACGTGGCTGCCGAACGCCCAGTAGCCGGTGATCGAAGGGATGTAGAAGGCGAAGGCTATGACGGAGTAGCACAGCACAAGCGCCTTCATCATCTTCCCGGCCGCCGGTGGCGCCAACGTGGCCTGCAAACGCCGATTTGAAAACGGCCCACCATAAATCTTCTAAATAAGCCCAGTAAGCCCAGTTTGAAAACTGCATAACACTTCATATGAGCTTTTTAACAATTGATATGGGCTTTATTTTAGGAGCCCAATAAGCCCAGCCTGTCGCGTCAGTTGGACCATATTGCGGTGGCTTACAGTTTTCGGTGTTTTCCTTTATAATTTCCAGAGGAACAGATAGTCTAAAAAGGGCTAGCATGTAATTTCAGAGTACTAGCGAATCTACCAATATGGCCATATAACTCTTGTTGGATTCCACTAAGGGATTTTTCTGATAAGTGTTTAACATATCTAGATCTAGGTACGTTAAGTCAGATTTTTTTTTTCTTGATCAAAAGTCAGAAGACGCAATGATGAATACCTGGATTTCAGGCAGTATGCCGTTGCCGTAAACAGAAGCCAGGATAGAAATAGAGAGGAAGGCATTGAAGGTCTGTTCTGATTTGGACGAGCTAAGCGTGTAATCCTTCACCGGAGCATCTTTTGACAGACCTGTTAAGAATGATGGTTAACATCTAGGACAATGAGAGTTAGACACTTAAACTACCAGTGCAAACTGCAGCCCTCAGTTGTACAATTTTGTTTTCTGATATAGCGTAGCTGAAGAAACTAGTAATCATGAATTTGTTAAGTCTGGTTCTGGCCAAACCAATCAAATAGCTTGTGTTGTGCCTAAATTAGAATTGCAGGTACAAAATGGCATAAAAGTTAAAATTCCTAATGGTTTTTACTGGAACCTGAAACGTCTAATAAGTAACGACAGTAATGCGTTTTGTGGACATATCATACCTAGTTGAGTTTGTTCCGTTATCATGCATCAAAAAACAACTGAAAAGAATTGGCTGCAAAGCGCAGTAATCACGTTCATTCCATTTGTATTTTGTCTTGTGTATATATAAACAATGGAGCAGAATTTACTGTATATTTATGAAGAATACTACTGATAGATACCCGATCTAATTCCCAACCTTTTGTGGAATCTAATTCCTCCATCTGCTGCAGCATAAGTTTCTCTGAAATCTTAACAGAAAAGTTCTGGGAACACAGAGAGGAATGAACATGTGACGCGAGAGTTCAGGCGATATACCTGCACCGATGCAAGCAGCAGATACAAGGATGGTGTAGCCCAAGCTCAAGAGCAGAGAGGCAAAGTTAATGTGCCGCAGGGAATGGAATGATGGTAGCTGGGAGAGGAAGGCCAGCGCCACAGCTACTATGATGATGAAGTGGTACAGTTTCAGGGGACCATTGGGAGAAAGGCTCGTATACATGATCTGTTTGGGCACAACAAAAGACCAGTTTATCCAATTTTGCAACTGATAATTTGAGCAGTGAACACTGAACAGAAAGAAGTTATTAATTAGTTGTTTTTTCATGCCAATAGACGAAATCTGTTATGCAATTTCACTAACTGTAAATGACTTTACAGTTTTAGAAGATTGTAATTACTAGCAGGCCGACTACAGTACTGACTCCTTTCTGACAGAAAAAATATGGGATTGCCAGTTCTGTTCTATCATTCTGCCCCCTTAATGTTTTCTTGTCTGAACTTAGTATAGAAGTACTTAGGTTGCAGGCAAGAGACTATGCAAGGATTGGAATATCTTCTTCCTCCATACAATTTTAAGCTCTAAAAAAAAATGATGTATGTTGACAGCTATGCAGACATGCTACGAATAAAATCATGTAATTTTAGAGTTAGCCTTCAGTAGCCATATGTTCAATCCTTCCAAGGTCAGAAGTACAAGCACATGAAAATTGCACAGCAGCATAGGGTTTATTTCCTTTGCTTTTACAATCAGTGATCAGGTTTTGTTCCTAAAATAAGTTTAGCTTTTATTGTGGATATTTGCAATCAAATGAACAGGAAACAACCTATACCTGTTTCAAATTAGAACTACTAGAGCGTTGCATAGCCATCAATATCCATTGCAGGACTTCGTTATTACTTACTACCTCCATCCCAAAGTAAGTGCAGCCATAGGTATCCGTATCCAACATTTGACCGTCCATCTTATTTAAAAAATTATGAATTTTTTATTAAAAAAAGTCAAACGTAAAGTACTATTCAGGTTCTATCATCTAATAACAATAAAAATACTAATCATAATTTTTTTTCAAATAAGACAAACGTCAAACGTTAAATATGAACCGTACAAAACTAAACTTATTTTTGGACGGAGGTAGTATTACTTATTGGTTGCATGATTATGACTTGCTTGCATATTACAAACCCACAAGCAAAGCCAATAAAATATTAATAACCATAGTATGAATCCTCCCACACGCATTAGCAAAATTAGCATGCCAGCATATCGTCTGGGACCAGCTTTCTTACTAGTTTGAATTTCTGTCGTTGCGTCAGTGGATACTGGATAACAGAAAGCAACCCTCCTATCCTGAAGCAGCTCGAGTCAAATTCATCAGAGCCAACCATTTAGATCACAACAAACATGGATGGCCAAATATTTATTGATCTATGCAATACGATATCTTATTCATATTCTACATTCACATTAAGAGCATGATAGCTTCTTGATTTTGTACGGCAACTATGTCCAGGCATTCCCAATTTGTTGGATATACTACAGCTTGTCCAAACACAAACGACATGAAAACTTTGTTCCGAACAATAAACCAATCATAGACAACAGCAATTGGCAATAGTATGAGCTTAAACTTATATGCATATCAGACAGAGAGTTCAAGGGGGTTATGGGAAGCAACGATTTGCACCTCGAGGCAATCGGCGGCGAGCAGGATGGTGCCGATGCTAACGCCGGTGTTGATGGCCGTCTGCACGATGACCACGAAGTAAAACATCCACCCGGACCCTGCGTGCAGGAGCAGACGAACAAAAGAAAAGGCGATACTATCATGTCGATAATTAATTTTGTGTCTTTGCGTTGGCGAGCTCACCAACGCGCGCCATCCTAATTAATGGGAGCATGGCGGCGAGTCGGCAACAGCACGGCAGCTAGTGTGACTGTGTCGCTGGCTGCTCCACCGCCGCCCGTGCACAAAGGCGCGCGCGCGGCGCCGCGCTGCGTCCAAACGAGCATTGATGCGGGTAGCTAAAGCTGTCTGCTTCGCTTGTGGGCATTGCACCGAACGCACATGGGGCAATACACGGGAATGTCATGTGCGTGTGGTGATGGGGTGCAGTGGAAAGGAATGGATCAGGGGAGTTAATAGTAATACCGAGGACGTCGGCGGCGAGCTCGCGGAAGCGGATGTGGCGGCGGCCGCGGGCCTCGCAGTGCTCGAGGACGCGGGACATGAGGGAGTACTCGTAGAAGGTGACGGCGCCGACGGCGGTGAGCACGGTGAGTCCCAGCGCCCACCCCATCCCGCGCAGCGCGTACGGCAGCGTCAGCACCGTCGGCCCCACGATCGCCGTCGTCAGGTGGAACCCGGCGTGCCACCACGTCCCTGCAAGGTCGCCCCGCGACGCGACCCAACCACAGATCACAGCAGAATCAGCCCTCGCATTGCGCGCGGAAGGCGGGCGGGGGGTGGAGTGGTGTGACCTACCTTTGGACTCGAGCACGAAGGCGGCGCCGGCGTCGGCGGCGGGCGGCTTGGCGGCCGCGCCGGCCTCGGCGTCGAACGCCGCGTGCGCCATCGCCTTCGTCTCCAGTCGTCCCGCGCCGCGCCACGGTATTTATACGCGGCAAAGGCGACGCGAAGAGGAGAGGATTCGCTCGGCCACTCTCTCTCTCTCTCTCTCTGTGGATGCGTGTAAACCCCAAGCCTAATCTGATGAACCAACTTAATCGGTGCGTTAATTGAGCGGTAACGAGGAGATTAAATGTTGTAATCTCGCGATTACTGCTCCAACTGCGAGTGCCAGAGGCTTTGCGGGGTCTCCGCTTTGATCAGTTGATCGTCTACTAGTAGGAGTAGCTGTTTGGTTCTCGTTGGGCGCCCGGCCCCCGTATTTATGCTGCGTGGCCGGATCGGCGGTGAGGTGAGGACGTGACGAGGTTAATTAAAAGGGCTCTGTTCCAAGTGGACGTCGTCGTCTTCGGATTAGAGTAAAACAAATCAAATTGGGCAATCTGACTAGATTCATTAGACTCACTTCTATTATTGAGTGGTAGCGGTTAACTTTTCACTTGCATGCAAAAGATGAGCACATAATAATTGAGTATCAATTATTATAAACTTAAAAATAAGTTTATTTGATTTTTAAGAAAACTTCTATATATTTAGTATAAAAACATTACTCCCTCCGTTTCAGGTTATACGATGTTTGGACTTCGATCAAAGTCAAACTGCTTCAAGTTTTACCAAGGTTATAGAAAAAAATAGTAATATTTTCGACTCAAGATAAATTGATTATAAAAATATATTTAATTATTAATTTAATAAAACTAATTTGGTAATGTAAACTTAGTCAAACTTGAATTAGTTTGACTTTGACCAAAGTCAAAACATCTTATAACCTGAAATAGAGAGGAGTATTTAATAGTTTAGGAAGCGTGTGCTAATTAAAAAACGAGGAATTTGTAACATCAAAACGCCCAAACCAAGCGTGCTAATGAAAAATTGTGCTTGTTGGCTTATAGGCTATCGTCGGAATTTGAATTTTAGAAGTTATTTTTTGTTGATTTTAGTGTGTGTTTTTTCTTCTTTTTTTTTATTTTTTTAGTTGATTTTATATATTTTGGATAAATAGAACTATACTATAAGTTTTACCCTAAACACCCTTGGATGCTTTCTAGAATTGTTGATTGTTTGGATCGATGGCAATCATTATTGTCTCATTTTGCCAAATTTTTGTGATGTTCACGTGGCTTTACATTTCCCATTTTTGGACAGAAAGTTTTGTTTTATCCCATTTTAAGCCCTTCTATTAGGCCCCCTGTTTCATTTCATTGGGAATGTTTGGCTAAACTACTGGATACTAATTACACGACCAAATGGTAGCAAAGCGAGATGAGCGTGTTTAAGTTGGTGACCAAAGTTACCACAACCAAACCTTACCAAAATTTAGTCACGATGACGATGAGTGTGTTTTAGTGTTTGGCTCGGTGAACAAAACTGCCTCAACTAAACTTTATCAAATTCCCCTAATACAACTTTAAATATAATAGAACTCATGAAAATTAGTGCAAATTATGTTGTCCGCTCTCATTTACTCGTTTATGAACAGTTGATTGATGGAGAACAAAGGTAAACTTGTTGAGAGAGAGGTGATAACACCCTAGGCTCTAGCCCACAACTTATTGAAGGTTGTCACTACTCGGAAGCCCCTCTTTCTCCTTTTTCAGAGTTATTGCTGGCATTGAGTAACCTATTCTTTTCCATTAGTTATCTAGGATATTTTATTCTTTTTCTTGTGTTTTCCCTAGATCTTTGATAAATGTTCTTTTCACTCGTTAAATATTTATATTCTATTTAACTGGAACTCGCTTACCGTAACTATTGCTATAAAAGAGCCATAAAAATCACATCATCACTTATCTTTGACACTCTCGGATGATGCTTTAGCATTCCAATTATCACATAATCTTTCTAGCTTCCATGATTTCTTTTTGGTTGTTGGATAGAATCATTTTTTGGGTGAGATTTATAGCATTTGGTTCATATTTGCATTTTTACAACTGTATTATAGCACCATCCTACGGTAACACACAGGATGTCATCTAGTACTACAACATTTATTTACTTGTAATGGCTTTTGCATGACCACTTTGACAAGAAAGGTGAGAAAGGTAGTCCGTGCTAAATATCGCCACCTTATTTAATTGGTTATAAATATCTCCTCTAGCTTTGTCAACAACAAAAAAGTATAGGTTTTGGTCACAAGGCAGCTGTGGGCGACTGCAGTCGTAGCCGCAGAACCACCTAACAAACAGCCCCCTAAAACCTAGATACCAAGGTGCACACTCTAAGGGCACCTTTGATTCGGAGGAAAACATAAAAATTCTATAGGAAAAAATTCTATGAATGCCTTTGAAGTAAATGATTAATTCCTATCATATCTTTTAAAAATCCTATGGAATGGACAATTCTATAGAGATTTTGAAGAAAATTTAGCATGAGCTTCAACCTATTGAAAAATTTCCTTTGAGTCTATCTCTCTCATTCGATTCCTATGTTTTTCATGTGATCCAATCAAACGGTCATTCCTGTGTTTTACAATCCTCTATTTTGCACTTTCATTCCTATCAGTATTCTTTTTTTTTTCTAATCCTACGTTTTTTCATTCCTACGATTCAAAGGGGCCCTAATTTATCTACAGAAATCAATGGATTTACATAATCATCAATAATCATATCGTTGTAAAAAAAAATGACGAACTCATAGGCAGAATCTTTGTTGAGTTTTGTTGTAGCAATTAGTTTGGTTTATTCGCTATTTTATTTTTGTCGATTTACCTAAAAATTGTATTGACCAAGCTACACTTTTTTTTTGTTTTATTACAATTGTTTCACCTTTTTCAGTCCAAGAACAAAGTAAACATAGGAACTGTTGGATACGAGTTAATAAGAGTGGTAAACTAAGTAACTTCACTTGATAAATAGGTAGTCCATTTTTCAATTTTGATTTCTAAAAATTCTTGGTAGCGTTTGAATGTAGATTTAAGGACACCACCCTGTTGTTTTTGGATGAAGAGCCGATGGATGATGGATTTGTTTATATGGATGAAAAATAAATATGATCTAAGCAGTACTGACGTAAAAGAGTTTTAGATAAATCATGTATTTTTTAAAGCACGGGACAAATAATCTGTAAAAGTAACCAATTATCCTAGGCCTCCGTAGATCAATTTATACCAGTAAATAGGATATGCCATACCGGCGTACTTTCTCCGTTCCTTAAAAAAATCAATTTGTAGATATGAATATGATATACATCTATCTAGTTCATCCTGGAAGTTAGTTCTTTTTTCTAAGACAACCAACTAGGTACGAATATGGATAAAAATATGGATAAACATCTGTCTAGGTTTGTTTCTAGAAGTTGTTTTTTTAGATGGAGGGTGTACCCTAAAGGTTTGTCTCTCTCTGAGATGGTGTACCCCGTAACTAGCTCAACCATTATTTTCTCGATATTAGGAGGAACGAAAAGTGAAAAACCAAGTTGGTAAGATACCGCCAGATTACAGCTGATGCACCTGTGGAAAACCTTGGGTAACTTTCCTGCGGTTCGGGATGTTTCAGAATTCAGATTGAAAACGTTGTCTTGGACGGACGTTCCAGGAAGATTGCCTCTGCAACCACGGATCATACATTTCCGCGACACTGAATCATACACACTTTGTGCTCCTTTTTGCTACCAACTTACTTGATTATTGCAGTTCTTTATTTCACTCGCAATGTACGATCGCAGTGTAACATCTGTAGCGGAGGCAAAATCGAGGATTCGGACCTCCGAGTCGAACCGCACTACACGTAGTGCGGCTGTGGAAAACGGCTAGCCCCCCATCTTTCTACGTGTAATGTTTTGTTTTAACATGGAAAAGGGGAGCTCATTAGATCTATCTAATCTTTTTTTACCACTGTCTTGATCTGGCAACAATGTACTGACCTGTCTTGTCTGGTGTAGTAGAAATCAGTGTTAGTGGATGACTTGTGAGGCGCGGCGAGCCAATTGCCGCGCGGCAACACAGACCACTTAAGGTAGCTCGAGTTCTAGCCCAGGGGCAATAACAATGACAGAAATATTCGTAGGAGACACAAGAGGGGCAGAGGCTTATCAGGTATATAACGAATTGATTCGGATTGATCAGCGCATGAAGAAACAGCCGGCTCCAATCATCCAACCGGAAGTCAATTTTAGCATGCTTGAATGCTTATGTGCGCTTCAGTACTTGAGTTGTTGTCTGAAAGAAAATACTCTATGTTAGTAGCATAAGGGGAACAAACGTAATCAATGAACTGGTTAACACAAACGCCACAAGCCGGCAATACGGTTTAGTTACAGTACAGTTCATGTGCAAGAAACTTCAGTAAGGAAATTACTTTGGTCTGAAAGGATATAAGTACTTACCAAAAATTTTGGAGCAAGAGTGCCGCAAAGTGGAACAACAACCATGCTGGGCTTCCGGACTAGTTTTTTAGCACCATGGTGTCACAAAAGGTGATTCAGGGGGAGGCGACCGTGAGACTGCAAATATACAAATCTGGGAGGCGGCGACCGTGATACCCGCAAGAGGTGATTCACCAGTATATATTTACAAATATATATTAGAAAAATGTATAGCTCTACCAATATATTACAAGCCGACAATTGCACATATACCTAATGCTTCCCATGGTGAGGCAACATACCAACATGGTGATAGCACAGATAAGAAACATATACAGGCAGATGCAGAGAAGTTAGAGCTGCCTGGTAGATCGAATCGTTTCAGTAAAAGGCATGGAGGTTTGGAATTAGTAGGAGGAAGATTATTAATAGTAAAATCATGGGAACATGTGATCTACCAGCTTCTTGGACACCACAACTTGCTGCGTAGTCCAGGCTTGAGGTACACTTAAAAAGCTTCAATCTCACTATTAGTAGATATCACAAACTTGCCTCCAATTTGCAGCTACGAGGGGTAGGAGTAATAATAGACCCACTATCCAGCTATCTAAACTCTTCAGGGACATGCATGCCAAAACCACGCTTCAGCTTCTCAATCCTATTCAAGGAAAATTTGATAACTGTAAGTCGATCGGGATAGTGATAATAGAAGCAAATTTGTCAAGATGCCTGGGTGAGAGCTAAGAAATTGACTTGCATCAGTGCCAGTACAGTTTTGTATTATTTGTAACAAAAAAATATCTACATCCAAATATGAACAAAATGATCGACAGAAACTATTGTCATTACTAATGGGTGCCACGAGCTACTGCAGGAACAAAGACAATTTTTTAGAAGGAACCATGAAAAGGTGCATTTTTCCTTAAATTCCTTGACTGACAAAAAATATTAATTTAGACAGAGCATCAAACTAGATAAGGTCTTTAGGTTTGGTGCGATGACTGTGTGTAGATTTAGTGGAATTCCTATAGTAACCGTGGTGCTACCTTTTATATTTTGATCTGAAATAGTTAGTAGTAATGACTATTGAAATAAAATAAATTGTGGCAACCTGTATGGGATTATTTTCCATCGTGTTGAGTTTTCCAGTAGATGGTCCTAAGAAATTCACATGTTTCACTTAGTAAAGCTAAGTGATCTAGCCAGTAGCCATGTATACCTACTTCTAAGAATGAGCCAGGAAACATTGCTCTAGCATGCAACATGACACACCATTACCGCAAACACGACTGATGATAATGCATGTACACAGCCATACAGCTATAATGCCAAATTGCAAGTGCTCAGCCCAAATTCAAATCATTTCAAATTACAAGCAACATGGATGATCATGGCCAAGCAACATGAAGTTCATGGCCTTGGTGATTTTATGATGGAAGTTGGAAAACAAAGTAAGCTTGCAATGCTTGGATGGAAGATTATATATACATCAGCACTACGGATTGTTAACAAATAAAGAATAGACAATGGTAAGATCAAAATGGTGAAATATCTTTGATATCAATTGTATTCACAGACATTATGCTTTTGAGATATATCAGATGTTTAATCTCAGAAAAAGCATGATTGTGATCATGAGCCAAATGAATTCTGGAAAAGAAAAGCAGAATACATTACTAAGTTCCTGCTTTTATACTAAAGCAGTTTGAGCAAAATCCAATGGACAAAGTAATTAATATTCAAAAAAATGCAATATATGTTGAGAAAAAGAAGGTACGCCTTATATAAGATAAAGCAGTCGACTGTTTGGACAAAAAAAATGTACAAAATGTAAAAAAACTCACGTGGGAGCAAGTTTGCCAAGACTGCGTAGCTTCTTGCCAGTTTCTTCATCAGTAATATTTCCAGAAATCTCTACAGAATATGATTTGCCAGAGATGCGTGGAAGCCCTCTTCCTACAAGCAAATCTAGATCTCTCTGATGAAGTTCTCTGCCATTCACGAAAACACCACTATCCCCACTAGCACAGTTACTGGCCATCGGGTAATTGAATTCTCTTATGAATGGCTGCGCATTTTAAAAAATCATCAGAAGTTTAGAACAAAATTTTCTAAGAGCACCTTAGTTTACAAATAACTCGACTTACAGGGATAATGCCGATACATTCTCGCCCCATGACACCCCAAAACCCAGCACGGTAGTCGTACCTGTATCACGAACAGAAGAACCAGAATTGTTAATGTTGGCTAAAAAATCCTCTGTGAACCAATAGAAATTTAATCATATCAGCATTTATCATAAATATCCAACAAAAAAACGTTAAAATGAAACAACTTAGATAGATAATGCGTACTTCAGAATAATATTTATTACCTCCGTTTCAGATTATAAGACTTTCTAGCATTGTCCACTTCCATATAGATGTTAATGAATCTAGGCACACATATATGTCTAGACTCATCAACATATATATGAATGTGGATTGTGGGCAATGCTAGAAAGTCTTATAATATGAAACGGAGGAAGTAATACTTATCAATTGCCAAAACAAAGCCCCAAATTGGGTGAAAAATTCACAATAATTTTCAAAATGTTGCAGTTATAAAAGTCTATTGCGCGGCTACGGGAAAAACAGTTCTACTAATGTAAGTTCAAAGTTAAGAAGCTCAACAGTATTTTCATCAATAATGTAGGTTTTCTTGTAGTAAACTAGTAATTTAGATAAGTGATTGTGGTATGCTGCAGATGAGTGGCTCTATCAAAATTAACTTTTATAGTTTTATGACCAAGACAAGCCAATCCGTTCAGTGAAACTAAAACAAATACAGCAAACTGCCAAACAATTTGTTACTATAGCAATCACTCACCAATACGAGCCAGGCTCAACAGGACCAGCTTTTTTCTCTGCCTTCTTAAGAGCTCTTTCAGAGATAGGATGGCCATTAATTGAAACCTTAACGCTGTCCATGGACTGATTAAATAAAGAAAGGTCCTTGAAACCCTTCTTCAGGAAACCAGCAAAAAATGACGAATCCCCACTCTTTCCAGTTGAGGGCTGATCTTCTTCTAATGCAGTCTCAGAAGAACCACGGGAAAAACCAGAATTTGTACGCTCATTAAATGATGATCCCCCACTCTCTGCAAAGGCATTGCCATCTTCAACAAAAGGCTGGTCCAAACTTCCATTTTCTTCCTCTGTTTTCTTTTCTTCAGATATCTCGCTTAAGCTCGCCGCATCAGAGGCATTTCTAGTATCTTCAAGGGGGGCATTGGCATCTTCAAGGGCACTATTTTCATTTTCTTTGTTGTTTTTGTCAAACCCCTTCTTAACATTCTCACCTTCAAGGCCACTATTTTCGTCTTCTTTGCTCTTTTGCTCATGTTCCTTGTTCAAACTTTCACCTTCAAGACTATTGGTATCATCTTTTTTGCTTTCAAACTCATGCTTTTCATTTCCATCTACAGCACTGCTAATATTATCTTTTGTACTATCAAATTCATGAGTTTTGCTAACATCTTCAGGGCTAGAGTGATCGTCCTTGCTCTTCTGTTCATGGGTTTTGCACATGCTTTCATCTACAAGGGAATCTTCATCGCATTCCTTTCTCTTCTGTTCACTTCCCATACTAAGACTCCCATCATCATCATCATTAACTTTGTGTTCTCCTTTGCAATTTACATCAGATATATTAGCCATGCCTAGGTCCTCACTATTATTATCCTTTTCCTGGCTGCACAATGGATCAACAAGTTTGTCCTCTAAAACTGGGGAACATGGGCTGACTCGAGCATCTGAAGGTTCTACCTGACATTCAGCATCTCTTTCGCATAATATATCCTTCGGGCTCTCAATATCTCCAGATCTGCTTGGAGACAACAAGAGCCCATCTGTTTTTAACTGAATGCTCCTGCTTGATCCACATCCTTTCTCAGTCCTATCATGACTAATGGAAGAAGAAACTGAATGATCATCACCAAAGTCTATGTTGATTTGCATGCTGCTATGCTCATTCAAATTATAAAAGGCAGAATTGGCAAACTCATTGAGCTGGTGCTCAAAATCTCGCCTAGTTTGATCATTTGAACCTTGCTCAATTTTGGGCACACAAAAGGATGCTGATGGTGAGAAGGGGATAACTTTCTCCTCACGCTTCAAACTGACAATCTGAGAGCAAGACCCACACTGCAGCCGATTCCTCCCCATACATTTTTCCATTGGAACCTGCAACAGCTGATAACAAGAACTGCACACAACAAAAGGGGCGGCGCCATAAACAGGACGGCAAAGATGCTCTGCCTTCTTCCGGAAATACTCTGCTCTCTTCTTTGAAACCGACCGATGCGAGTACAATGATGATGCTACGGACCTCCGGTCATAGTCCGATGAGACAGATGGCGACCTTTCAAACCGGTAGCACTCATGCTGCCCAGCAAAGTATCTCGCCATTGGAATGTGCTCTTCTTGTGGTGCAGTTCTCTGTCCATGTAGACAATGCGGACAGGAACATGTATAAGAAGGATTGTAATTCCCATGTCCAACTCCACAGCCATCCCATTGCCTCCCTTGATACTGCCGATACCGCCCACTTGACTGTCTGGAGTACCTCTCCCCAATCTCAGGGCGCAGCGGCTCGTAGGGGCTCGGCGGCAAGCCGTGCCCATACCGCCCACCACCATAGCGTGAGCGGTGATACCCTGGCATTGGTGGCGGCTCAGGGTTCTCAGGGAGCAGCGAGAGCGCTCGTCGGCCCGCCCGACGGTGCTCCCGCGGCGGCTCGACGATCTGGCAGGTCCTCGTGATCTGCTCCCTCAGCTCGTCCAGCTTGCGGAGCAACTCCACGGGGTCCTGCTTCAGCGCGTGCCAGTCGAGCGCCCTCTGCTCGCTGCATTGCGCCCGCTCGTCGAGCCCAATCCTCCGCCTGTACTTCATCTCCTTCAGATCGCTCCCCATGGCGCGCGCCTCCCGGAGAAGACACGCTTCCTACTCCCCCACCACTTGGCGGATCGAGAGGTGACGCTGTGTTCTACACGGATTGAGAGAAATCTGTGAGGCGGTTGGGACGGTGGAGGAACAGATCAGCAGTGGATCCAGAGAAGATGCCAAATGAGGTAAGATCCGCCGGTTCCGCGGGGGGATGGGAGGCGAAGCGGGGATTACCTTCCGACCAGCTCGCTGCGGCGAGGCTACGGCACAGGGGCGTGGCGGCGCCGCCGGCTCGCCATTTAGGGTTTCGTGGGGCGGCTCGAGGATTCCGCCATGGGAGAGAGGAGGAGGAGGAGGAGGAGGAGGGGAACGGCACTCGCAGTGGCAGTGTGCGCGTGGTAACGGAGACGACGAGGGAGCCAACTGAAAGAGCCTTATATATACCCACGAGCCCACGAGGGACCTGTTTGTAATTAGTATATTTGCCGGGGGGGTCGGTCGCGGTGGGGTTACGTGGGGATGTGGTCCGCTTTTGGAATGATCTGGCTGCGCCGCTGACGTGGGGGGGTCAAAAGGTAGGGCCCACGTGGAAGCGAGCGGCAAAGGTGGGGTACAGCTGGTGAAATGGAATTCGCCGTATCTCTCTTCTTTTCTTTTCTTTTCCCTTTCGTCTTGGGAGAGCCATTATTTAGCATTTTAGCATCAGTCCTGCATAACCCACAGTGATAATTAAATTAGTGGTTAATCAATCACTTATCCATCGTATGAACACTTGAACAGGCTGAAGCTAAGATAATGGTCACAATCTCAACTACTTTCTTAGTTTGGTAGTACCAGCATCAATTCTTTCATTCTTGCGCCAAACATCTCACTGGGAGAAACAATAAAATAAGGCCAGTGATGCTTGTACGTGGGATAGTTGGTTATTTGTGAAGGCGACCTGAAGAATGGCATTTGCCTTTAGCTGGGAGCTTACTACTACTAACATTTTGACAACAGATTTCGTGTAAGCAAAATAGCCAACTGTTTGTGTCTCTCATCAGGCCTTCCAATTAAGTAGGCCTACTTGCAAAGCCGCAAAAATGGCGGACATGATTACTGGTATGATTCAGTAGAATCTTAGCGGATTAAACGGCTTGAACTCTAAGGATGCTGCACATGCAGGGCAATGTCGTTCCAATGGCCACTAGACAATTAGTAATTTTAGTACTTGTTAAGCTCTTTAGTATCAGAGAACTAACAGGTTTAATTCCCTGAGCACATGTCTGCAGCTTTAAATTTCCCGTAGGGCCTTTCATAAATCACAATTATGTACTCCTACCCTTGCTTGCTTCTAGAACACACAGTTTTCTTTTCAAGCTGTCATCCTCCTCCTCTCATCAGCTGATATAAACAAGGCATTTATATGGACCTAAATGTTTCCGTGTTTCCTTCGCCGTCCTTTGTTAAGATGCCATTACACAACAGCCGCGTCTCCGTTTCCATCGTCCGTATCGATCGATGTGTGCCAGTGCCGCAATTTTGTTGCTAGCGCCGATACGAATCGAACTGTAGCCATCACAAAGAATCGACAGGATACTGAAGAGAGAGTGAAAGGGAGAACAAGCTAGCGTAACAACAGTAGGAAAGATGGGTGTAAAAAGCAGCCTACTTTGTTGAATTTCTCGACACCCAAACAGCTTTATTAGTACTTGTGTAAGCACCACAAGTTTTTCTGTGAAATTGGTGAAAGGTTCTTTTGGAGTATAAATTTTGCGTGTGGTCTTTTGTAATAGAGAAGAATAGATATCGTATTAACTACAATTAATGGATTATGGGGACAATACAAGAGATAGATTCAATACTATGACGCGTAGGAACAAGACGATAGAGAGAGCTGCTCTGCTCCTGAAGCATTAGTAGCTTTCAGCAATGCTTTATACATCCAGCCGAAAGGTAGGATGAGGAGGAGAAACAGGGACACCAAGCAAAGCTCTGCACTGAGAATTGAGCCACAAGGAAATGGTTACTTCTTTTTTCTCCATGGTCCCTGCACAAAAGAGTGCAGAGTCAATGCCTGTCTTGGCACTGGCACCGACGGATGGAAGCTGTGTGATTTTGTCTTGCTTAAACTGCTCTGCAAAGGACATGTTTAGTGATGCAAAACCCGTGTCAATTAAATTGTCATCGACTGGAGCCGTGTGCTTTTGCATTCTCACTAAGCAACAAGCTTAGCGGCCTAAATCCGAGATCAAGGCGGAAGAAACAAACTGTATGTGAGGTCCCAACGCGACCTAATCGTAGGCAATGAAAATGATGCCACACATGTGGTTTTTGGCCTTCGAATCTGTGCTTGTCAAGCATTGGAACATGCTTACCCGGCATGTCAGTATGTATATATGTACTCCAGTATGTGCTATTTCCAACTAAAATTATTCCAAGTCAACAGTCAACAATGTGTTCTTCGTGTACGAATTTGAATTTTCAATTCCACAAAGTCACATGTCGTAACTTGAAATGCTCGTAGTAGTTGCTTAATAGGTCTGGTTGGTAGGAAATTAGTCTCTCTTTTTTTTTTCGAACGGCGTTGGTAGGAAACTAGTCGAGGCATTTCCTATTACTGAGCTCGAGATTAACCTTGTTTTACACACAACTGCATTGCAGCTTTTGAAAACGGTAATTACAAAGAAAACGGTTTAATCCCTTTCGAGTAAGAAACGATTTTGTACTTTTGCCTTTGAAAGGAAGCTTCCAATCAGCACCAGCTCAGCTGTCCAAGCCTATACAGGTAGCTAGCCCAGCCAAAACTCGTTCCATGATGACGAACCGGTCTGGACCGCCGGTACCACGGAATCCCCAATAAAGACGATATAGTTGCGAACCGGAGAACCCACAGTGTGGTACAGGGGACCGGCTTCTGTGGTCCGAGCGAACGTGGGGGCCCACCGCCTGACTCCCCGTGATCATGAGTTGGACTGGCCCGGCGGCCAGGGCAGGCGGAGGCATGGCGCCGTCTCATGGGCCGAATAGGGGAGACGGGCCCGGGGGGGGGGGGGGGGGTGAAGTGCGGCACAGTGGCCGCGCGCGCGCGGGTGGGGGCCCGTGGAGGAGCTGGAGAGAGAGAGATAGACAGACGGCCACTGACGGTGGCACTGCGTGATTGCGCGGCCCTGTTCACCGCACTCGCGGCCACGCGGCGCGGCTGTGCGCTTGCCTGCGCGCGGCCATGTGCCATGCTTGCCACCGTCTTGTTTTTGCCTCCGCGGTGGTGGTTTTTAAAAACTTTTTCCCCCCGTACCTAGCACCGTTTTGTTGGTGTGTGCCAAACTGTCTGTCAATTGTCATAAGGGAAGGGCGTGTTCTTTTTTCAGAATTGCTACCCGCAGAACTTTCAAATTTATAGTTATCGGATTACCTCAAGATTTATGCATAAAAAATAGTTAAAAAGAAATTTTCATATATATCACGTATAAAAACTCGTTGCTAACCAACTAAATAAAGGTTGAATACAAATTTTACATAAGTTATATCGTAATTACATTATAGCTACAGTATAGTTATAAGATAGTTGTACAATATAATTACATTTTAATTATACTTAACGTTAAAAACTTTTTCGCTTAAAAAAACTTACGGTGGTTTTTCATATACTCTTTTCTATTTCCTCGCCAGCTGATGAGTGCACGGCACAGGCGCACGGCAGGGTCGAAGGCTTTTGCGTGCGTGCGTGCGGTGAGGGCGCAGGGTGCGGGGTGCGGCTTTCTGCTATATCTCGGTGTGGGCGTGGCGGCACGCGTGCCCGGCGCATGAGGGTGAGGCGGGTGCGTGCGTTGCGTTGCGTTGCTTGCGTCTGACCGGTTGCGGCGGATGGTTGGAGGGAAGTGGGTGTCTTTGGACTTTGGTGTTGTTGGTGGGAGTGTCGGCGACGGCGAGCCCGGTAACGACGCGGCGCACGTATAGTCCAAACTCCCAAAGCCACCCTCCTACAAAGGCAATGGCCCAAGGCCCAATACGTTTTTCTACGAAGCATCCGAGGGCCCAGCTTGAGCATATGTGATTTGTTTGCAGAAAAAGGAATAAGTTCATCTGAGGTCCCTTAACTTGCCAACGAATCCGATTTTCGTCCTTCAACCAGAAAACCAGATACAACGGGTCCCTCAACTATCAAAACCAGTGCAGATGAGGTTCCTCGGCAGTTTTGAAGGCGGTTTCGGCTGACGTGGCGCATACTTGGCAAATTTGACTTGGTCTTCATATGATGTGGCATTGACATGGCGCATACGTGGCAATTCGATCCGGAAAATAATAAACTTCATGGGACCCACATTAGTCTCACACATAAATTATTAAAAAAACGGTGGGGTCCACATGGGCCCCACATGTCATTCTCAGCATCTCCCCCTCTTCAACTAGAGCCCCTCTTCTTCCTCCTCTCTCTCTCTCCCTTCTCCCATCCCCGCTTCTCCCATCCCCGAGGCAGCGGGCGGTGTTCGGGTGAGGGATGGCAGCTCGCGGCGGCCGGGCGAGGAGAGGCGACGTGCGGTGGCCTGGTAAGGAAGGAGGAGGCGCTCGGCGGCCCGGCGAGGAGAGGCGACACGCGGCGGCCTGGCGAGGAGGGAGGCGGCGCTCGGCGGCCCGGCGAGGAGAGGCGGCGCACGGCGGCCGGGCGAGGAGAGGCGACGCGCGGCGGCCGGGCAAGGAGGGAGGCGGCGCTCGGCGGCTCGGCGAGGAGGGAGGCGGCGCGTGCGACTACCGAGCGAGGAGGGGCGGTGCCGTCCGGCTGGGCATCGCGGGCGAAGCGGCCGTCGGAGTGTAGCTGTCGCGCTCTCCGGCGACCTCCTCCTCTGCATCTTCCTCCTCCGGCAACCTCCGCCGCCCGCGGCCTGCCGCCGCTCAGCCCGCCCCTCCGCCGCTCCGTCAGCCGGCATGCTCCTGCCGCCGCTCAGCCCGCCCCTCCGCCGCTCCGTCAGCCGGCATGCTCCTGCCGCCGCTCCCCGCGAGAACGAGGGAGAGCGAAGAGGAAGAGAAACGAGAGCCGAAAGGGACTTGTGGAGCCCACGTGGTCCCCACCATCTTTATTTTTTAGCTGACATGTGGGCCCACATGGGCCCCACCATTCTTTTCTTGATTTATGTGTGAGACTGACATGTGGGTCCCACGAAGTTTATTATTTTTCCGATCAAATTGCCACGTATGTGCCACGTCAATACCACATCAGATGAAGACCAAGTCAAATTTGCCACGTAGGCGCCACGTCAGCTAAAACCACCCTCAAAACCGCCGAGGGATCTCATCTGCACTGGTTTTGATAGTTGAGGGACCCGTTGTATCTGGTTTTCCGGTTGAAGGGCGAAAATCGAATTCGTTGACAAGTTAAGGGACCTCAGATGAACTTATTCAGCAGAAAAAACAAAGGTGCATATGCTTGGTTGCTCTGAATGCATTTTTTTTTTCACAAGAGCTTCGATGTATCTTGAACGGACATTGTGTTTTACTGTTTACATAGTTTAGATATAATATGTTTTTTTTACTAAAAATACAATATTGGCTAATCCTAAGGCCCCCTTTGAATTGGAGGGAAAATGGAGGAAAAACAAAGGAATTGAAATCCTACACTATTCATGCCTTTGATTCGTAGGAATGAGAAAAGGAAAAACGTAGAAAACTTTCCTATTCCTACAATTCTAGATCAAAATCGTAGGAAATTTAACATCCACTCTAACCTCTTGGAAAACTTTCCCAGAGTCTATCTCTCTCATCTAATTCCTGCATTTTTCCTGTGGTCTAATCAAACGGTCATTCCTATATTTTTCCTGTGTTTTGCAATCCTCTGTTTTTACACTTGCATTCCTACCAAAATCCTGTGTTTTTCCTATTCCTCCGTTTTTTCAATCCTACGATTCAAAGGGGCCCTAAAAAATAAAGCAGGTGCAGATCCAGAAAATGGAGTCATTGAGGTCACTACTCAAATATAATGGTGTCAATACATATATATAAGAGAGTAATTCTTGTTTCTATAGTCTATTAGCAAAGCTGACATCAATGCTTAACACTATGGATCCGCCACTGTTGGTAAGAAATGAACGTGCTCTGCGTTCACCCATCCAAAAACAAATTGAAGAGCTGACACGGTACGGTACACAACGTGGGGACAAAAAAGAAAAACGAGTTCAGAACATACGGCAACGCTGATGCCCGATCGACCGCTTTATAGTTGCATTCTGGCTGGCATCTTGCGAACCATGCGGTTCATGCATTCGCGTTATATTACCAGCGTAATATCATCATCCTGTGTCTCTGCTGCCTTCGTACTCGGTGAACGGCCCGAGCTGCGTCACATATGTTCGTCTCTACACGAGTGTGACTCCTCATTAGTCATTTACACGATCCTTTCAAATGGAAACGATCCAAGGGATTTATAAAAGTCGACTTGTCCTTTGTGTTCGGTGAGCAGCTATCTGGTTGTGGTGGTGCCTCTTTATAGCTGACCGTCCCAAACGCTAGCTCAGAAACAGTTTAACAAAAGCAAAGGAATATATCTTACGCATCTCCTTTTTAATTAGTCGACACTAGACAGCTTATCTCCTTTCGTTTCTCTCCTAACCCGACCAAATCAGCAAAAGTCATGCGCATCACCATGGGGGATAAAATATAAACAAAACGAGATATCATAAATCAGATGCCCAGACGTTTTCTGAACTCTCCTCCCTGCTCCACTTCTTCCATTGCATTGCATCTTAATTCTGCCTCGAACTTGTTTCGTGGCTCGTAATCACAAGCAAGATGTCTCGGAAGCAACAAGGCGTCGTAGAGAGAGGAGGAGATGGCAAGGTGGTATGGGACATGGGGAGCTCGCTGTACGACTCCTACGAGCTGGCCTCGCTGTGCCGAATCCTGGACAGGCACATCGGCACCGACCTGCCGTCGTTGCACGGCGAGCCACGGCAGGAGGGGCTCGCCGCCGGAGCGCCGCCGCCGCCGCCTACGGAGAGGAACGGGCAGCAGGTCGTGGTGCTCAGGGACGACCGCCGAGGCAGGACCGGGACCGGCAGGAAGGTGACGCTGCGAACGCTGTTCAGGGCAGCGGCGTCATGGGCGATCAGGCAGAGGAAGGCGCATGACTGTGCCTGTGTTGGCGCAGCTACCACTGGAGCAATCCAACCGGTTGTCTCTCCGGGCCGGCCGGTAAAACTTTGATGTTCGCCGTTCGCGTCAGTTTTTTTTTCTTTTTTTCTGCTGGCATTTCTATATGTTTAGTCAGTTTGTTTCTATATGTTTAGTCGGTTTGTTGCAATCTGTGCAGCTTGTAATGTATCTTATTCTCTTCTAAATGGTTGTTGATCATGGAGCAACAATATCTGCAGGCATGAAGTATGATCCGTGATGGTTTCTAGTCCTAAACGGTGCACATCACCATCCGAGCTAGCATTGTGCACCACGTGTTATCCTCCTTCTTCCTCCTGGTGTTGGAAATTCGTTGATCGAGTTGAAACTCTCATCCTTCATCATGTGCTGCAGAAACTAACGCGTGCACAGATGATGGATGGGTGTGGTGTGACATGAAAGTGGATCAATGACACGCGGCACATTTAGGGGAGTGTGTCGTGTCTTGACTTCTTCATGCAAAAGTATACCAACCCTGTATAAGCATCTTTGTGCGGTGCTGATGTTGCTGTATAATTGGCTCTGTATTTATGTTCTGGTTGGTGTAATGCTGAATCGCTGATAAGTGATAACTAGTTTAGCCTTCGGGCTGGTGTGTTCAACAAAACCGGTATGGGACTAGTATTCGGACCCGGACTCGCGTCGGACTCACAGGCTCACAGCCGGTAGTTTCCATATAAAGCCGAGACCAACCACGCACAATAGCAGCAGATCGATCACGTATTCACGTCTCCCGTAGTCCCCTCTTCATCACACCCGGAGAAGAAAGCGATCGACCGAATCAAGCGAGAAGATGCAGGCCGTCGCGCGGGCCGCGTCTCGCTGGTGCAGCCGCTCGCTGCTTTCCCGGCCACCGGCGGCGGCGGCGGCGGCGGGCTAGCGCGGCTACTGCGGTGGTGGTGATGTGCGGTGCCGATGCGCCACCGCCGGGACGGGCGAGACCCTCGAGACGATTGCGACGAGGCTGCGTCGGCGCGAGGCTTACACCAACTGTGCCGCCTTCGCTGTCTCCGGCATCGTCACGGCACAGGTGCTGCGCTACTGTGATCTCACCAGCGGCGAAGGAAAATCGCGTGCTCGCGGTGGAGGAAAATCGCGTCCTCCACTCTACATCCACCTGGTAACAGGCGTTGTTGGGCTAGCATTGATATTCAAAAGCTCTCTTTGAAGTGGAGATCTAATAATGCTTTTTTAGATAATAGTTTTTTCATTAATCCGATCTCTATAGATATACACAGCCAAAGAGACCTAATAATTTACCTTCTGTTCTTGTGCTCACTGATATTGTTCGTCTAACAAAATTTATACTACTAGTGTGCTCGTTCTTACTACGCGTTTTGTACAAGAGAGGACTGGAAAGTTGGTGGAGACACGTCTCAATTTCTATTCTTTACCTGTTTAAGCCGGGTTTATAATATAATACATACAATTTCTTTCAGAACAAATATAATATATATGTTGCACTTGCATCCAACTAAATAGACATTTATTTTCAGGACTATATTGACCATTCCTCTCTCCAATTTATACCGCATTTGAGGCCTAAAGGACCTCAATTTCCAGGACTTTACACTGTCCACTCCTTTCTCTAGTATATACCACATTTGATGCGTAAAGGACCTCCACACAAGCGGACATATACGCATCTAACCAAATCTATTGTGTTTCTAAGCCGCCACATGTCAACTCTCGTAAATTAGAAAAATCTTAAAAATTCTGAGAAACAAAAGCATAGCCGCCACATGTCAACTCTCGTAAATTAGAAAAATCTTAAAAATTCTGAGAAACAAAAGCATAGCATATCTAGTCATTTATTTTCACTTCAACCGATGGGTCCACTATTTTAGTCCACACTACTGTGGGACTAATCTTGAAAAAAAATCAGCATATCATTACAACATATCATTTTTACTCGCATTTGAGAAAGTTCAATGTTTGGTCTCTTATAGTATTAGCACAAGTATGAATTGCCGTTGAGCTGCTTCTTATTATCAAAGTTTCACTTTATTACTTTCAACTAGTTAACTTTTATGCTTATTGTACTTTGGACCACCTTAATTCTCTATTTTCTAGCAATGTTTAGCCTTACTTTTAGGTCAAAACTAATTTAATTATAAAACTTTTTATGTGTTCGTAGCGATTTAAAAGTCAATGCTGAAAAAGAAATTACGTTGAAAATATCTTAAAATCAACATCAAAACTAAGATTGAAAATTTAAAGTTTGTTTTTTTTTGCTTTAGCTTATTAGACAGCCAATGTGTGGTTCTTAGCAAAGATAAGTCTCCCATATAGGGAGGAAGTTTGCTGATGTGCCAGATTCGACTTAAGATCGTTGATGTGTTAAAAAGTGGTTTCGGAGGGTCAAAATTAGGACAAAGGCAAAATTACCTAGTCCAAAATTTAAAAAGTAGAAAAAAAATGGTTTAAAACAAAACTTTGTTAATAAAAGATGGTCAAACTTTCATATACTCTTAATTTAATATAGAGGGAAAAAATTATTATGTTCATTTTGAATTCTACGAAGGACCACAATTATTGCAAAAAGAAGATACATATAGTACGATCTTGATGGTCCAAAGTATAACAATATAGATTAATCGATGAAGTGGTATATAGAATAATTGTACACTATTTATTAAATCTCATTCTATTTATAAATCGAGCTTTATACAATAAAAAATCCACTAGCCTGTTTTAAAAGGACAGGACAGCGAATGTTGGAAGGCCACAATTTAACCCCCGCTGAGGAGAGCATTCATTGCAAATTTGCAACACATGCTTTTGCATGACAAAATAACAGTACGATACATGGAACCTTCTCTTACTAGCAAGAAAAGCTATGTGCCAGAATCTAAGAGTACGCGAAAAATTCAGTAGTCTATTTCCAAAAACAGGAAATGGATTTTTTTTCCATCGAGGGACATCTTTCGTTTTATGCATGTGTTAACAACCAAATTTGGTAATATCGGCATCGGAGAGGAAAATGGGATCGAAGCGGAATCAAAGATAAGAATTGTCGTAGAAACAGAGTAAGAATCGGCTGGAGTCCGGATCGGCTACGATTAGGATCGGCTAAGTCTGGGTCAGATTGGGTTAAATGATTTAGCTGATTCCGACAATACGACTTGTGTACGACATCGGGTTCAGATTAATGTGCTTCAAGATGATTGCCACGCACGGATAGAGTCCTGGGAAGGCAATTGTATCTATTAATTAGGATATTTTATGTAAATTCCTTATAGATAAATATGGGCAAAAGTCTGCCACAAAGACTTATGGTATCTTAGAGTTTCTTAGAGATAATAGTCGTGTCCGGTATGGGCATATCTTGTAATTCTCGGGTATAAATAGACCCCGAGTCCTATGTAATTGATAACACACACGTTCAATACAATTTCAGCGCATCACCACCCTTTGCTTTAGTTTTATTTCGACGAGTTCTTGCTTTCGAGTTGAGCTGCATCGGTTTCGATCTTCAACAAGAGGTAAAACTTGTTATGACGGCTTGTATGCTCAGGATTAGTGCTTCCATCTTTATGATACTCTAATCTTGTTTATGTAATTCGTCGAGTTATCATATATTTTACATAATCTCTGGCAATATCGCTATCTAACCTATAATCGGCTAACATCCGTTAGTAGAGGGCAGCCGATTAGGTTAGATTTTGACGTTGATCTAGATTATATAAGATATCTACCACTCTATGAAACTTCCAGCGGTTTGATTGTCTAGATATTGTCCTTCTTTTCATACTTAATGCTGCATCAGTTGAGTTTGATCTATTAAGTCGTGCTTAGAATATCGATCTCTAGCCTGCCTTCTGGTTGTTGATTAGGGTAGCATCGGAGTTTCAGCCGATCTTATCTGATTTAGCTATATTTGTTTTATATGCCTCATTGACATGTTAAATCTGCCCTTTACGTCAAGATATTGTTATATTTAAGTATATTAAGATTTTGCTTGATATATTATACTTGTTTTAATATCCTGATATAGAGTAGTATCGGAGTATTAGCCGATACATGCTAGGTCTATCTGATCGGCTATGCTATAAACATATATAGTCCCGTTATTAATATATATTTCGATCTAAGTGATTTATACTGTCTCGGCATGGCGACCGATCTATCCCAATCACTTGATTTAAATATATATCGATATAAGAACTATATATTGGTAATATCTATAGCCGATCGAGTAGGTTTAGTTCTTTATTATCTATCTATAACCGCCGATCGATTCACATATGACATCGGCTCAAAAATAAATGATATGTCATCGGCACCTAGCCGATCGGCTATCATTTATAGATTTAATCGCGGTTCCTTTGCTTCTATTTCTTATTGATTACAGGATCAAATCAACTGGCATGCTCATACATCCGAAGGCGAGCTTTGGACCTGCACTGGAGTTAAGCAGATCTCCAGGCCACGTGTTTTCTGTCAACAGCATGTCGTTCAAAGTTATTAAAAATATTTTTAAAAATATCAAGATATATCAATATATGATATATTTTTTCACAAACATGCGAGTTAAAATTCGACTTATATAATTCAAAACAAAAATAAAAAATTTGACCAGTCAAATTTGTTATTTTTGTTTCTACTTGTATAAGTTAAATTCGAATTTGTATGTTTGTGAAGTGACATATCACATATTGATATATCGTACTTTTTTTTCTAATTTTTTGATAACTTTTTAAGTAACATGCAAAAACGAAGGAATATCCCTTAAGGGATGAATTGAGTTTTCCCCAAAAGACAAAGGAATGGATGTTGGAAGACCACAATTTATACCTTTGCTAACAAAACACTGATTGCAATCCATGCATAAGCAAGACAGAAAAAAAAAACTGCGGTACAACGCATCGAAGCTGATCTTACTAGCATGAAAAAAACCCGTTCATTTTCAATCCACAAGGATTCCTAACACGTGGGATTTCGTCCCACGCAAATGAGTAGCGTGCAAAACCTCCATTGATATGCCCCTGCAGGTTCGGGTTCCCCTGGCAAAAAGACGCTGTGCTACGGAAGGAAAGAGGAAAGAACCGTCTCCATCGAACGCGTTCTACCCATTAAACTCGATCAAGAACACGAACACGAGAGCAGCTTGCGCTGCTATTCTGAGGCCATCTCGGGCGTCCTCCGGCGGGCGGTGGGAGCGCCGTTGGTCTGGAGGTGATCGTCGGGCTTCACGCCGAGCGCCCGCCTTGCCGACTGCGGAGTCCTCGCCGCCGTGTTCACGGGTTTCACCTTCGGCTGTGGCCCTGCAAGCGAAAGTATCAGCCCAATTTATCATCTCGCTTGATTGCGCTAGCTATGATATCGATGCGAAATGATGTGAAATTGTGAATGATCTAAAGGTTCTTGCAAACTGAAGTGCTTTCTGGTACGGTGATAGCTACCCCAACGATGGCAAAATGGCAAATCAGATATGTAGATGTTGGTGTGCAAGAAACATCGGAACGGCTGTACCATAAATCAGATTATCCGAATCACTTTTTGGGTACGGCCATCCATCATATCATACGCCATCTTACCAAACAATGCATGCATTCCATTTGATGTTCTACAGGAAAACTGTATAAATTTTATGGATTTTCAGCTGAAAATCATACGTTCCAATGAATTCTATTTGCAGTTCATGGAATGAGATTTAAAAAATGTGGTAGAATAAATACCTGCTTGCCTGGGCGCCTTGCCGTCCGCCTTCTTGGCCGTCGGCAACCTGCCGTCGCTGCTGGCCGGCCGCGACCGCAGGGTGCCGTTCGACACGGCGGAGAAGGTGTGCTCCGGCGACATTGCACCGAACCCGTTCTCGTCGCCGTACAGCGAGTTCCCGTCGCTGCCCGAATCCGAGGCCCTGTCCTTGGCGACGTGCACGGCGCCGGCGGCCTTCTCCCTCTCCATGACCCTGTACGCGAACATCTGGAACGGCACGTCGGCGACGCGCGGCGCCTCGCCGCCACGCTGCCACGCCGGGAGCTTCTTCAGCAGCTGCGCCTCGATGTCGAGGTAGTCGACGGCCGGCTTGGGCGCGTCGTCGGTCTGGCCCTGCTGCTGCTGCTGCTGCTCCGGGTTCAGGATCAGGAACCGCTTGACGTACCGGAGGACGCGGCAGATGGAGGCGAACGCCGGCCGCTGCGCCGGGTCGGCGTGCCAGCACCGCTTCGTCAGCGCGGTGAGGTACTTGGGCGCCTGGAACGGGAACAGCGGCCGCTCGCCGGCGCAGATGTTCTTGCTCGTCTTGTCGCCCTGCAGGTGGTTGTCCTCGAACGGCACCTTGCCGGTCAGCAGCTCGAAGCAGATCATGGCGAAGCTGTACACGTCGGCCTTCTCGGTGCACCTCCCCGCCGCCGCGGCGTCCGCGACGCCGTCGGACCTGAGCACCTCCGGCGCGTACCAGATGCAGGAGTTGTCGTTGCCGTTGGCGTTGCCATTGGCGGAAGCTTTTGCGCCGCCGGCTGTGATGCCAGCTGGCTGCCCATATCCGGCGACCTTCACATGCACGTAGCCGCCATCGGGTTGGCGCGGCTTGACGAGCACGTTGGAAGGGTTCAGCTCGCCGTGGTTTATCCTCTTCGCGTGCAGGTACTCCATCCCGCGCGCGATCTGCAGCATAATGTCGACGGCGACGACGAGCGGGAACGGGATCCGCCGCCGCGGGCAGCTCACCTCCTTGACGTAGCTCCCGAGGTCCTTGGCCATGAGCTGGTCCATGACCACGAAGTACTCTTTCTTCTCCTCGTCGTGGAAGCAGTACGCGGCGTGCGCGACGTTCGGGTGCGCCACCGAACACAGGAGCGCGACCTCGGCGCCGGCGGCATCGGTGTCCCCGATGAAATGCTTCATCGCAAAGCTCTCCCCCATCCAATGCACCTCCTTGAGCCGGCCGCCGAGCCGCCTCCGGACGCTGTAGTCGCTGCCAAGAAGGACAGATGCCGGGTGCAGCTTCCCCATCGCCGCAGCGAGGAGCTCGGCGAGGCGGTGCTCGTTTTTGCTCAGAGGTTTCGACGCCGCAGGGCCTTTCATTTCGTCGAACATTTGCGACATCACCCATCTGTCCTCCTTCCACGCCATGTCCATCCTTGCAACGAGCTCTTGGGAGACCAGATATAGCTTGCCGAACGCGTGCTCGAACAGCTTGGGATCGAGCATGTCCCTGTCGTACTTCCTGGCGAGCACCAGCCGCCCCCTGGCGAGCTCGTCCGGGTCGGAGCCGGCGATCTCGCCGGCGGCGTCGATGGCCTCGAGCGCGACGGCGACGCACCACAGGACATTGTGGAGGTGCTGCTCCACGCACTCGGTGCCGTGCGCCATGGCCGCGGCGCGCGCCCACCAGCTGCCGCGGGGGTCCAGGCACTGCCTGACGTACGTCTCGGCGTCGCGGAAGGCGCGGTGGAGCTCGCGGAGCGGCGCCTCGATGGCGCGCCACTTGGCGCCGCGCTCGTCGAAGCGGAGCTGGGCGCGAACCTGCCCCGTGACGGCGGCTAGCGCGCGCGCGCAGGCGTCGGCGAGGAGGCGGCACTGCCGCGGGTTGATGCGGAGGTCGGCCTCGAACGCCATGAGCGCGTTGATGCTACCCACCGCCTCGCCGAGTTGCCGGAGCTGCTCCATCCCTATCGGCGATCAGCCTTGCCTGCCGATAGGACGATGGATCAAGTGCGCGCGCTCTTCTTGATTGCTTCTTTCTTCCTCTGCTTCTTTGGATGGCACGGATTGAATTCCTTTCCTGACAAGGATAAAAAAAAAGGGAAGAAACTGATGTCAAACGTGCGAAATTTTCATCCAAAGTGCTTTGATCGGCGTATGAACACGAACTTGATTGTGGTTTGATGATGACACCAAAAATATAAGGTAATAAATGCAGAAAGTAAATTTTATACATTTCTGAACATTTTACAGTTGTTGTTTCCATCTGTTTCTTCCAGCCTCCAACCATTTTAGGAACATTTTGGTGTGAACCGAGAAGCATCGAATCAGCAAAACAAAACTTCATCAACACTGCGCAATTCAGTACTTTTCATCTGAACGGAACATATTCAAACACCAAATAATTCAACGAAATAAACTAAAAAACTATTCAATCCATCAAACACAAAAAAACATACTGTAGGAAACAAGAAACCAAAAGATGAAATCGAAACAAAGAAGATTAAAAAAAAAACATGCACATGAAAGATGCCACTGAAAGATAACTCACACAAGCTTGTAGGATCGCGGCACCAGGGCAGCAGTCTGAAATCCTTATCCGACCATGGACCGGCGTCTTGCTTCAAGGATCGGCCAGAGAAGAAAAGCTTAAGAGAGAGGTGCGAGAGCTCTGACGTAGAGATCCCGCAAGAGAGACAACAAGGAAAGGGGGAGGAGTCTCCAAAGCAAAAGGAGGACGATGACCAGGATGCCGACGAGGAGAAGGAGAAGAAACAAGAAGAAAAAGGAGCAGGAAAGCGCCGTTTTGGAGGGGCTTAAACTGCAGGGAGTTATGGGGAGCAGCAAAGCAAACGCGGCCGTTTCCTTCCTGAATCGTGCGTGCTGCTGCTAACCGCGAGAGGTTTTTCACAGCCCCATTTTTAAGCAGCACACAGCAGTTGCTAAAAAGAAAAAAAAATCTCTCCCGTTTCTTTCTTTTTTTTGGCCATCGCTGTACATTGACTGGCTAATACTAGCACGCAGGCGAATGGTGTGCTGTCACTGGCCCAAATGCTCAATTGTTGCCTGAACTTGCTGAATTTACCGTGATGAGAAGAGTTTCCCGAATAGGCGTTCTAGGTAGGTTTCACATGCAGAAATTGCATGGGGGTGTGAGCCGTCCGATCATGCATCCAACGGGCTCTAACCACTATACAAAATACACTAACACTTGAGTATTCAGTCAGGTTCAGGCTCTTTTGAGACTTGCGACAGGTTGCTCTACGCTGTTTGCTTTCACAAACTGTATACGTGATGGTGGATAACGTAGCCGTCATCGTCAGGTGCTCGGTCGCTTGGCACGTCTCCAATGCCGCGCACGAACGGGGTAAGTGTGTGCTCTAACTAACGGCTTTGTACTTTCTGCTGGTGTAACCTCCTCTCCTACCGCCTTTCAGCCGCTGATACAAGTAGAAAACGATGCTGTACACTGACTCTGTGTGGCACGGCACTGACCGTTTCTCGCGCTGACGACCAACTCTGAACTCTGTACCATTGACCGGTATGATTTAAGGTATTTAATTTAATCCATGCCACCACGCAAAAAAAAAAAAAATCAAATCTGTCAACGTTCTCCACTTCTCCTCCCAGAAATAATGGGAGAGAAAAAAAAAACTATCGGACTATGGAACTGGAGTAGATTATCTAGTGAAGCAAATATATTTAGTTCTCTCTTTGGTGACATTTTGCGTTGCTTGTCACGGCGCCACTTTTCTTGCTCACGGCACGATTAGGCCGCCGCCGCCGCCGCCGCCGCGCCGAGAGCACAACGAGAGGCAGCGAGGGAGCGCCACGTGGCGGCTCACAGCCCGGACGACGTGGGGGAGGGGGGGAGGCCGGCTAGGTTCGTTGGTATCCGTTGCGGTAGTTGACGCGTCCTGGTCCGGTCGGTTGCCGGCCCAACCGCGCAAGAACTGCCCTTTTCGTGTGGTTGGCAGGCAGCACCAAACACAACGGCTCAGGTCACAGAAAAGTCGCGCACGACGCACCCTGGATCAATTTATATTTCCTTTTTCTGAATTAGCTCGGTCAGCAGAGCAGGTACTATAGCAAACTATTAGCCAGCTATAAACAGTAATAAAAGATAAGGAAGAAAAGCAGCGGGCTACAGATCTATAGCCAGCTGTAGTACGGACTTCAAAACACAGTGTGTATGACTGATGGGACCATATATTAATAATATAATAAACAACTATTATATGAATTGGCTATTAGATTGGCTATAGATAAATTAGAGCTAGTAACGAGCTATACTATTAAACTTGCTCTAACCGCTCTGGTGCGATCACAGGCAACCAAATGGAAAGAATTTTTGAGGATCTGCCACACAATAGTGGTTTTTGAGGACACATGAACTGCGCCGATTCCACCACACTCATGGACACATGAAGTGGCAGGCCATTAATTAGAGTCTGTTTAGTAAGGTTTAACTTTTAAATTTAACTCTAGTAGTTGAATTTAGAGTGAAGTTATAGAATAATTTGAATTCAGTTTGACCTATCTAGTTCATTCTCTGTTACTCCCTCCGTTTTTTAATAGATGACACCGTTGACTTTTTTTCACATGTTTAATCATTCGTCTTATTAAAAAAAAATTATGCAAATGTATAAGATATAAATCACACTTAAAATACTATGAGTGATAAAACAACTCATAACAAAATAAATTATAATTACGTAAATTTTTTGAATAAGACAAATGGTCAAACATGTCAGAAAAAGTCAACGGCGTCATCTATTTAAAAAACGGAGGTAGTATCTTATCGAGTGAAGCTGGAACTAAAGCTATACTAAATTTGTCCTTGTTCAAGCTTCTCTAACCACATTGAGTGGTTAACTACATTGTAATATAATCAATGAAACTCTATGTAAAAAGGTACTTTCGAATTCATTCTGGAGAACCTTCTTCGTACAATGGATGTCGTTGGATTTCCTACACCGACTCTTAGCTTGTTGATAGTAGTCATTTGCTATTTCACATCTTCCGTAGCTGCATATGGGCAAGCGGGCAATCAATTTGCAGTTCAGTTATCCTCTGATGATAACTTCATCTTTGACGCGGTTGCTATGTCACTACTAGGAAAACGATTTTTCATGGCGTTGGTCTATGATTTTCGCTGGCGGAAAAATACCAAAACCGTCAGCAAAATTGTAACGAGGGGATAAGGGGCACCGACCGCCAGTGAAAATGGATCTTTGCTGGCGGTCGTGTTATACCAGCCGCCAGCGAAGATATGTATATTTTCGCTTGCGGTCACTTAGGTGCGCCGCCAGCAAAGATGAATAATTTTCGCTGGCGGTTGTGTTATACAGACCGGTAGAGAAAATGCAATTATTTTTTCTGGCGGCTCACTTAAGCAACCGCCAGCGAAAATCTATTTTCGCTAGCAGTAGAAGGACAGCTTGCATAGATGGACCACCATCTATTAATATAGACCACGCGGCCCACCACCCGTCCACCACCCACCCGCCCCCTCTCTCCAGCTCCCCTCCCTCCCTTCTCTCCCTCGCGTCTCTCCTCCCTCTCTTCTCCACCGCCTCCGGCGCCATCCATCCTCACCAACCAGCTCCTCCCACCCCACAGTCGGCAGCGACGGTTTTGGTGTGGCGACGACAACGCGAGGTGGGCGTGCGGCGGCGACGGTAGGCGGGTGGGCGACGGCGGCGGGAGGCGAGCTCGAGCGCGGCGGCGTTCGGGAGCGGGCGGAGGCTCGCAGGGAGGCCGGATCCGCCACCGCTGGGCCGCGGGGAGGCCGGATCCACCACCGCCGTGCCGCGGGGAGGCCGGATCCGCCGCCGTCGACCTTGGTCCGTCGTCGGCTAGATTTGATTTTTTTTCTTTTTCTTTTTGCATGTTGTTCCAGATGATGCACATGTTTTGATCTGTGTAAATCATGTTTGATTGTGTAAATGATGTTTGATATGTGCTGATGATGATTTTGTATTTCATGTTTGAATTTGGAAATGAGCAGGGAATCTAGATGTTGATTTGAAATTTGAAATTAATGAATCACTGGGCGGCTGCATGACTATTTTCGCTGGCGGCTATCTTAAGCCAACGCCAGCGAAAATGTATTTTTGCTGGCAGCTGGCTTAAGATGACCGCCAGCGAAAATGGATTTTTGCTGGCGGTCAATAACCGCTAGCGAAGATCTTGATCTTCACTGGCCTTTGCTTTGTGGCGGCTGTAAATTCCGCCAGCAAAAAACCAAAATTGCCGTAACAAAAAATAGTTTCTGTAGCAGTGTGTGAGCGGTGATGTGTGCGAGTTCAAATCAACTGAACAATCAGGGCACTGATTTCAAGGATTTTTGTCTAGGTATGATGAGGACCAGGATCACACACAACATGTAGATTTTTCACCAACTATAGAAGGTGTGTTTCTGTGTGTTCCAAATTCCAATTAATTTTCTTGTTATCCATCAAACAAACCGTGATCGGTAATACATAGTCGGTTGAACTACAAACTATATACTAATTGGTTGTAACCTCTTTGAAGTAGAGACCGAAATACACTCCATTATCCCTACTACTATAAAAGGGCAGTCGTATCTTTCCTTCATCTCACATTGCACATACAACTACCCCATCCTCAAGAAAATCAGGAAGAACAAATCAAACGATTGGTTAAAAGGAAAATCAGAAAAAACGGTTGATCTTAGAGCAATCGGTTAGATCCAATCCCAGTATACTCACTCTCATATCACATGAGCCAGTTGCAATGCACGGGCGGCAAAACGTAGAGAAAACCGCTCTGTCTCTAAAAAAAAAGGAAAAAAAAAAGAACTCTTAACGAAACAAACAGGCCAGCTTATATAAATGCTACTCCATTAAAGGCCCAAAGCCACGACCGCAAATTGGGCCCAAAGGCCTAACCGCGTTAACCTGACGGCCCAACCAGGCGACCGCTCTCTCCGTTTTCCTCCTTTCTTGCGACTTCCACCTCATTCCTCCCCCTCCGACGACTCCGATCCGTAGAGATGGACCGGTTCCGACCTCTCAGGCGGATCCAGGTGGACCCCGAGCCCGCCGCCGCCGCCCCGCCCCCGCCGGCGGCGGCCGCCGCGAACGGCGGCGCGGGGGAGGACGTGTCGGCGGCCCCCGCGGCGGGGCTCCTCATGGCGTCAAGGGTGCGGCGCCGCTCGGCGGTGTACCGCGACTGCAAGGGCGACTACATCGGCATCCCCAACGACCCGTGCCTCACCAAGATCCTCTCCAAGCAAGGTGCCCCCCGCCCCTCCCGTTTCTTTGGTCGGAAATTCGTGTGCTGTGGCCTGCGGGGTGCGATCTTGGGTTGGTAGGTTCGGATCGTGCATGTTGCGGTGGTTCAGTTGCTTGGATCTGATCCGTGGCGGAGGTGTGATTTTCTTTTACCCCTCCGATGTGGCAGTGGTAGTTTGGATAATAAATTTGTCGCGAATTGTCAATCAGCTATTAGGTGTTGATTCGATCGATAGCTCCATATACAAGTTAAGCCCCCGTAGCAAAGTGATTTTGATTGTGCGATTTGATGTGCTGAACCATGCAGAGATTAGAGCTGCTGTGCAGTTTCTCTCTGATTTTTACTCTCTTGAGTGACATATAGAATTGGCTAATACTGCTCAATAGTTGGTTGACAACCTGATTTGATGCAACCTAGCTGCTAAAGGCGTTTTAAATCATTCGTTTGCGTGAATGCTGTACTAGTTTCTAATCATAGATGTTTAAGAGCCTATTGTAGCGTGAAGAATCTTCTCCAAGCAGAGGAAATTGTTTGCGGCACGGCAATTGTTGGTTCCTGCTGCTAAATATGTTGTACTATGCACAGCATATGATATTCTCACTATACCATGTTCTTTTTGTATTTAGCATCACCAGATTTCTAAAGCAGGTCATGACCTTTGATACATTGCAGGGGACAACAAAGTTCTGTTTGCAGATAAGGTATTGAAGTTCACTCAATCAGGAAAGATGAAAAGGCGCATCCTTGTGATCACAGATTTTGCTCTCTACCTTGTTGATCCTGATGCTGATATATTGAAGAGGAGGATAGCGCTCGCGGCTGTCGATAAGCTATGTATAAGCAAGCTCAGTGATAACTTCTTTGCAATCATCGTGCCAACTGAGTATGATTGTTTAATGGCCAGCACTAGAAAGAAGGAAATAGTGGATATTATAATTAAGGCTATTAAGAGCAATTCTGAATATCAGCCTCAAGTGGCTTCTTCTAACAGGTATATGGCTACGGTCTTTGTGATGAAGCTTTGGTATCCCATACTATTAACCATAGGATGTACTCTGAACAACATCTCACATGTAGCTAATTTTTCTGGGAATGCAAACGTATGAGATTTTAAATCCCAAAAACACTTGGAAGTTAGAACTGCTATTGATATCTATTTTCCTATTAGCATATACTTTATGAGAGCAAATGCCAACTGTCGTGATAACATTATTCGTGATTAGTTGCTACTTTTTACTGAACCTCTCAGCATTGGTTAGTGTCGTTGGGTTCAGTCTTCTGATCTAGCACCTCAGATGCCTTTAGACATTTACTGCATTTTGTTGCCAGTCTATGATAGTCTAATTTGTCAGGTTCTTCTCTCTGTAGGTTTGAATACCATGCTGCTGCTGAAGTGATTAAAGAAGTTGAGTTTGAGGAAGCTGAAGGTATGTATCTCATCCTTCATGAGCGCTAGATGATATCATTTGCTTGGTTATTGAGAAATTGGAATAGGTCTATTGTAGTGATTCTATGAGTTCTACACTCAATCGTGTGCATTTTCTTCCGGTGCCATTGCTGATTTTTGTTTAGCTAATGCTGGCGATCTATCCTGTTTCCATTAAAATTTAAAAGAAGGATGCAATGCGTTCTTAGATGCTATTGCTTCATACTTGACATTAGATTCGAAACACTTTTGCTTGATGAATGCTCACGTTGCTGATTTTTCAATACAGGAGGCGTTAAAACTAGGATCACGCACAAGGCGAAGGCGAAGTCATGATTGAGAAATTATGTATGATTGTTCCCTGTAAAATGTACAGTTCTTCGAGTTTCAAGGGATTCTTATCAGCGCTCTTTATGCAAAGTTCAAACAGACAATTCTTTGATGTATTGTGCCTTCTATTTTCTCTGATGTTTCTCTGGGAAAAAAAAAGGTGACCTGTCGCTGACTATATACACTATCGCTAGATTTTTCTTTTTATCATAGGCTATTGCCACATACTTTTGTGCTATTGGAATTTCGATTTTGTCTGTTAGAGTCTTGACGGCTCACTCTTTTGGAGAATGGAATAATTTATTCATGGCTAGCTCTATGTTTGTAGTCAACATTGGGCCACATAACCATTGATACAATCGAGACCAAAGTAGAAAAATGGAATATGTGGCCAGCTGTTAAACTGTTCCAGACTTTGGCACACCACCGTTGATTTGGGACGCTGTTCCACCAACTTATATGCCATAAAATATCTGCAAATGGTGCGCTACCACACTGTATAACAAAGGCTGTCCGTCCAATGTCTGTCCAGATCAGGGGAGGAGTTCATCTGGAGCACTGCTTCTTATTTAATAGTAATTCATTTTTTTTTTCTGTATAAACAACACAATCACAACCAAGCATGGCAAATTAGATATTGGGTATAGATGCTCCGTGAAAGCTGCCACGCAACTCCGCGAATTAAGCCATGTTTAAGAGCGTACAGCTGATCTGTTATTTAGTCGTACAAAGCATGTATGGAACGGCCACTTAGATGAGATCGTTTCACTCTGATTTCCCAGAGAATCACTAATCACCTTTTGATTAAGTAAATGACCCCTATTGAGTGAGTCACTTGTCCTTGCTCCGTACTTGCCTAGGATTAGAACAGCATGATTCAACGAATGTGCTATCAAGTGGCAACGTTTGCATGAGAAAAGTCACTGAACTATATGGTTTCTTAAAATATTCATTAAAGGAGCTCAAAGAGAAGTGTGCTTTGGCTAGCTAGTCTTGCGAACGCGTCGTCGTTGGCTCGTTCCAGTTCCACTGCACGCGACGCCACAAAATTGCATCGCATATTCGCATGCATGCATTTTTCTCGTTTCCAGCTAATTAAAATAGCAAAGTCCACAGCCTACTGTATTTTAGAAACACGTATACAAGTCATTGACCATACAAGAAGTACGTCTTTTCCAGCAAGCGTATACACTATTTTCTCTGATTTCTTTTTACGATAACATACTACCTTCATGTAACTTAGTACTCGATTAAATACTACATAATATTATGAATAATGTTAAGTGGTATCTAATAAAATGCTAGATTACCATATATTTTATTTTAATACGGAGAGAGTATCGGTTGGAGGAGGGATCTTCTAAAGTTTATCACACGTCGAGATCAGTAGATATGTGCCCTTTTTCTTCATCCTCCAGACAGATATGTGTCTATTGGTGCTACAGAATTCCACCAACTGGATCCTACCAATGAGTTACTACCCTATCACGAGCCCAAAGGCCATCATACTCCCATGCATCATGCATGAACCTGAACTTCCTGAAAGAACGGGGAGAATATTGCGGAGGGCGACCACGATCGACCACATAACCGCGGGGAAAGAAAATATCACTGTTGATCTATCTACGATCTCCACATATCCATCTATCCTTTCTTTCTATCCTCGGAGAAAATGATGGAATAGAAGCGACGAACACACATCACTAGCCCTGCCAACCTCACGAACACAAGATCGCCTTGACAGGGACGGCCACCTTCGCATCGCAACACATTGGCCTCCCTTTTGATGCAAACCACTTGTGAAATTGTGATCTCCGCCTTGGAGTTTTGCGATGAAAAGAAAAAAAAAAGAGGGAGAGATTGATTGGTCAAATTGCGTTCTGGTTTGCTTGCTAATCCGAGCCTAGCTACCGAGATTTTCAGTAGGAGTAATCGTTAAGCAGTAGTAAGTGGTACTTCCTCCGTCCCATAAAAAACCAATCTAGTACTGGATATGATAAATCATAGTACTACGAATCTAGATATATCTAGACATATCTCTGTTCATATTTATTGTACTAAAATATATCACATCCAGTATTAGATTTGTTTTTTTGACGGAGGGAGCAGTACCTAACCAGCGTTCGATGGAATGTAACCATGCAATATTCAGGCCAGAGTGATGGAAATACGAGTTGATGGCACAAGAAATAGTGGTAGTGATGCTGACAGCACAATATCCAACCAACATAAGCACATAGCCTTATGATATCAGTTGCTCTTTCACCGGTTCCAATCAGGTTCCCAATTTCATTAGAATTTCGTCGTACAAATTTCGAAGCACTCTTAAACTGCTTGTTTTTTTTTCTATCGAATTTTGAATGAAATTTGGCGGAGTTCATTCAGAATTCACGAAATTTGACATCTCGGTAGTCGCTGGGCTCGCATTTTAACCCCAGAACGGAATTGTGAACCTTGCTTCCGACATGGTGATGAGTAGCAGAGCCATCACTCTCTGGCTCTCTCGCTCATGAGAAAATTCACCAATGGATAAAGGTAACTGAAAGTATATGAAACAGTAAGCAGTATTTTTCTTGTCCGGGATCAGAGAAAGGAGTAGACAGGGCAGCAGCAGATAGACAGGCACCATGTGTATCAACAGCAACATATACAGTACATGTACAGAAAGCTAACATGGAAATCTGCACATTTACAGCCAAAGATCAGATCAGCCAGTTTTTTTTTTCCCTTCTCTGTTGCCATCTTGCTATATTTTGACAAAACTAAGACCTTGACATACATACTATCAAAATATTATATCCAAAATACTTCCCAACACGACAAGATCAGGAGCTTTTTGGCCTACAGAGTTGCCAATGAAAGGGGTTATAATTTTCCTGCATATTTCTTCAAACGATAACTCAGCATATATAAAGTAGCATGCCACTTTACACAAATGCAGATGCCACACGGCTCATCTGCATTGTTTGTGCGTGGGTTGTGGTTGTTCTGGGGTGGGTCTCTCCTCTGGCCGCTACAGCTTTCGGCTTTGGCCTGACTCTAATCCACACTAAGAGATATCCTAAGCATATTCCTTGGAGATTGGGTGAGCAAAACTGAAATAGTTAAAGTGTTCTTTCAGTAATGTCAATAGACATGCATGCCAAATGGAATTTTAGCATATTCCTTAGGCTATGTTCGATACTACGGGTATGTTCAGTTTGGTGTCAAAATAAACCTTAGCAAAGGGGCTGTTCAGATTGATGCTATTTTCAACCATACATTTTTTTTAGTTGCCAAGAAAAGTCTACGTTTAGTTTATTGCCAAATTTGGTAATACATAACAAATCCTGTCAAAATTTTAGCAATATTGTTATCTTCCCAAAATTTTAGCAATGCCAAAATTTGGTAAAGTTTATTTTGACTACAATCTGAACAGGCCCACAATGCCAAAATTTTGGCAAATTGGCATCATTGCCAAAATTTTGATAGGATTGGCTTAATAATATTGCCAAAATTCTATACACATAGCCAATATTTGGTAACAAATTAAACGTAGCCACATAATTGTCAATTTTACCAAATAATAGTATGGATGAAAATATCATTAATCTGAACAAGCCCTACAAGTTGGAAATTAATCCTCCATACAAGTAAAACATAGCAACTTATTAGTACATAAGCAATTAAGTATTAGCTTAAAAAAAGTGAAAATGGATTAATATGATTTTTAAAACAACTTTTTATAGATTTTTTTTAAAAAAATACATTTTAACATTCGGAAACGTGTGTGCGGAAAACGAAGTAGTAAAGGTTGGGAAATGTTAGTACCGAACTCAGTCTAAGTACTACTACCTCTGTCCCAAAATAAATGCAACCGTGGGTATCCGTGTCCAACGTTTGACCGTTTTTCTTATTTGAAAAATTTATAATTTTTTTAAAAAATAATCATACATAAAATACTATTCATGTTTTATCATCTAATAAAAAGGGTGAATAGTCAATATGGTCCCTAAAGTTTCGCTTCGGGCTCAATTTAGTCCACGATGTTTCAAATCGTCCAAACGAGTCTTCCAAATTAATCATTTGGGTTAATATAGTCCTTGGACCCAAAAAAGTGCCACGTGAGCACGCCAAGTCATCCTCGCATGCAGCGGTATGAATAAAATGACCATTCTACCCTTATATACCATATAGAAAAGAAAGAAAAGACACAAACAAAAAAATAATAGACCAGCCCAAGCCTAGCATTGTTATGGATGGATGGCCGACAAAGGGATTACACGATCAATGCTTGGCTACAGCAATCATAAGTGACAATTCTAAAACGATCATACACATGTGAAACATTTATCTTCTTTTTTTCTTTCTTTTATATATGGTATATAAAGGTAGAATGGTCCATTTCATTCATACCTCTGCATGCAAGGATGACTTGGCGTGCTCACGTGGCACTTTTTGTGGGTCCAAGAACTATATTAAACCAAATGATTAATTTGAAGGACTTGTTTGGACTATTTGAAATCTCAAGGACTAAACTGAGCCTGGAGCGAAACTTCAGGGACCGCATTAGCTATTCACCCTAATAAAAATAAAAATAGTAATCATAAAAAAACTTCAAATAAGACGAAAGGTCAAACGTTGGACATGAATGCAAAACTGCACTTATTTTGGGACGGATGGAGTACTAATATAGTGCACTGTACATTATGGATCCACAGCTTTTTACTCCATTTGACGATAATTTTTTATGTTTAGGACAAGATTTAGTTAAATTCTTAAAACTTTATACATCAATAATTTCTCAATGGTTAGAAAGAATGAGTAAATTTGCCTTTAAAAGTAGTATAAAGTAATTATATTTTATAAGATTATTCTAATACAAGATCAATCGTCAAATTTATGCATACCTTTTTTATTACTCCCTCCATATTTTAATGTATGATGCTGTTGACTTTTTAACCAATGTTTGACCATTCGTTTTATTCAAAATTTTTGTGAAAATATAAAAATATTTATATCATGCTTAAAGAACATTTAATGATGAATCAAGTCCTAATAAAATAAATGATAATTACATAAATTTTTTGAATAAAATGAATGGTCAAACGTTGGACTAAAAATCAACGACGTCATACATTAAAATATGGAGGTAGTACTAAAATATACCGAATGATGCATTCGAGAAGTTATGGATGGTTGAAGTCTCAAAAGGTTGCCGGAAACTTATCGTAGATGTCATATATCTATGGACCATGAGTGATAAAAATAATCTACCTTCAGGGCTCCTTTGGAACAAAGGAAAAAGGAAGACTTTGAAGTATTGAAATCCTTTGAAAACAATTCCTATATGATTGTTTGGAACAAAGGAATGAGGCCCATAAAATCGTTTGGAATTCCTAGGAATTTTGGAAGAAATTTACCAAGAGGCAAGATCTTATGTTTTCTCTCCTTGTCTCTCAGAATTCTCCTATAGTGCTACCAAACAACAAATTTTGCAGCCTACTATGGAATTTAGTGAGACATGACATCATATTACTATTTCTACTATCTGTATTTTCAAAAATCACGCGCTTCAAAAAGTCCTCACTCTTTTTCCTCCCCGTGTTATTGATTCCAGAAAACAAAAGAAACAAACGAGTTTCATGGACCATGCATCTCTACTATTATAAAAAAATAAACTTGTTTTTGTCGGTATTTTGCTATATCATCCGTGTATGAGTCAGTTTTTAAGTTCGTTTGCTTTTGGAAATACATATCCGTATTTTAGTCGGTTTTTAAGATCGTTCACCTCTGGTAATACAGAAGGAATCATATAAGAAATCTGTTTAAAAAACTCGCATGCTAACTTTATTTTCTAAAAATATATATATCCAAGCGAACTCGCATAGTGAATTTTATAACTCGCACAGTGAATTTTATCTTAACTTAACAATATAACAATAATATTATTAAAATAGAATTCACCAGTTGCAACGTACGTGTATTTTTTCTAGTAAAAATAATATGTTTGGACTCGTCCACGCTACGCCCATGCTTTGTCCAATGCTTTTCACTATGGTAGACTCCAACTCCTGCCATATCTCATCCTGTTTTCTGTTTTTTTATTTTACTTGAAAAAAGAATATGAGACTAGCTAGAGATTAAAAAAAACAGAAAAGGGAAAAAAAAAGAACTCGACAAGGCCTTCATGGCTGTTTTTCACATAAAGTGATCCCCATCATCATCGACATGTCCAGCGTGAGGAGGATTCTTGGTATCGCGCAACATAATAATACTAAATGATAGGGGGAAATAGACCCATGTGAGCGGAGGAAAATAGTAACCTTGAACACTATATCAACTTATTTAGCTTTAAACTCTCAATTTAGTCAAGAGCGAGTACAATTAGATAATACAAACAGGTTATAAAAGCTGCCATATTAAATTTGTGCTAAAAGTGAATGAGAGAGGATGCAGTACGTATCTATAACTAACTATTGTATTAGTAGCTAGGGGTGAAAACGGACAAGTACGATTGAATTATGACATTCACATATCATAACCCATATTGTCTTTTAAATTCAGAGCCGGGTACAGGTAGTACCGAATAACATATCACTCATCCTATATCCTATCCCACACTATTTCCTTCCAATTGGATTCGGGAACGGATATCAATTTGTATCTCTAATTTATAGGTATTAAATATAATAAAGTAATTAAAGTATTAAAAGAGATGCATCAAGAAAAAATTATACAATATTACATGTGAGCACGTAAAATAATGATTAACCAATATTTTATCATGTTTTAGGTGGATTTATAATAAATTTTCATACATATTTTATAATACGAGACATACGGGTATATACATGTCTTCCCGTATCCTAACCCATATTTTCCTAACAAATTTGGATTCGAACTCGGATAGTATCGGGTACCCTATTTTTTCTCCCATATTCCTCCCGCAAGCCTTGGGTCGGGCGGACGGTCGGTCAGGAAATACCTGCCCCTATTTGACTGGTTTAAAATTATGTGTCTTTTTTTTATAGCGAGCAGTATTATTGATCTAGTTCCTAGAAATTTAAACAGTATAAATTCATATATTAGTTATATGTACATATCTTAGGGCGTAAATCACACAGGACTCTCGGATAAGTTATTTCAAGAGTGTTTCCATTGGTCAAATAAAATGATGTTTTACGATTTATCAGTGGCCTGATTTTTTCTTATCCGTCAGGTTAGTCACCTATACTTGCACAGGTTATGCACCAAACTTGAACGATATAAAAAACTGCAACTCTCGTACAAATGAAGTGCAACTTTTTGCTTGTTTTATATTTTTGGATTAATCTACTTAAATTTTTATGTTTATATAAACCATACTAATTTTTAGTTTCGTAATGGCAAAAATTTACAGGGAAGCCTTTTTTTTAAAAAAAAACTTTCAGGTTAGAACAGTACTTGCTTCACCACAAGAAAACAATTATCATACGTGTGAGTTGTTGATATTGGTCTAATGTTAAGAAAAGAGAGTAAAATATAGGTCTGGTCCTTAAACTTAGACTAAGAATCTTAACAAGGAAAAAAAAGTCAATTGCTTAACACATAATCTTTGAGTTAAATAACTTAGAAGAGGGTTTATTTTAAGAATATTAAAGTTGAAATTTAAGAATAATTTCCAATCCCCTTAAAAAACTAAAAAGAATTCCAATTGAAACATGATATATCTGTTTTGTTTCGAACTTCCATCGAAGAAGAATATGCTCCAGCAGGAACCCGACGCCGCTCACTTTTTACTCCGAATTTGTCCACGCCAATCCTTAATATATTTTTTTTAACCTGTCGTGTTGGCTCATCTGATTTGGACGTTCAAAAGAATTAAAGAATTACTAATACTAGTACATGCACGTCGAGAAAGAAAGATCTTGGAAGTCGCGGATGAATCGCTTTCAGCGTATACATACCAATGAAACTGAAATATTTACTGTACCGATGTGGAAAGAGTTCATTGCGATATCGCCAAGTACAACACTGAAACAAATCTTAATTTTGTTCCATTCTTTTTTTGCTTATCTTGTGGCGCCCTAAAAGTTTTCTAACAAAATCACTTGAAATACAGTTTGTGTGGCTCATGCATGCCCTCGTGGCACAATAGTGCACACGAAAACGCTGGCTATGAATAATGAGAAAAGCATAATCAATGACAAACGTCCTGCTGAGTGCGAGTGATGACAAGGGACCGGCCGTAGCACCGTTTTCGCGAAAATCAAGCAAAAATTGATAGTTTCCAAACCAATTTTAAAAACCAAAATTTGAATTCAAATTTAGAGTACCTTGAAATTTGAGTGGTTTCACCAAAATTTCTAGTGAAAATAGATTTGGGACCTAGGTTGGCAAGGTCAGTTTTCATGAAAATCAACCCGTTCCTATCAGTAATGAAAACCCTTCATTAGCAACTCAATTTACATATCAAAATGAAAAAAAAATATATGAGAAAGCATTGTCTTTTTTCTCTATATCTTGCCCTTGTTTTTAACATACTCTTGCCATGAGGTATCTCTCTTTTATAACAACCATGTATGTACTTTTTGAAGATAATCTTTTGGCCTTTATCTTAAAAAACGTTGCATACAATTACTTATAGAGCCCGTAGATCAAGCGACCGCAAATTACAAATCGCATCTCAATTAAAAAAAAAACTTAAAACTCTAGTCTAGAGAGAGATAACTTCTATTGTTAAACCTTAATACTCTCTCTATCCCAAAATAAAATTATTTTTACTCCCTCTTATATTTATAACAAAATAAGTTTATCTTTGATTAATCATTGCATCGGTGTTTATGAAAAATATAGGATGAATGTATTGGAAGTAGAGAAAATAGGGGATATTTGCATTATGATTTAATAAAATAAAGGTATTTTTTATATTTGTTTATGCGTGAGATGTATGAAAAATAAATTTATTTTAGGGAAAGGAGAGCGTATGGTTTGTAAAACCTACCACATGCATATAAACCCCGTAGTAATTGACACAGAGATACAATTCTACGGTGAACCGAATCACATTCGACCGAATAGCATCACATAATCCAAATCTAAAAGCACAATCAGACGGCTTTTCAATCGATCGCGCGGGTCATCCGAGCGACATGATTGGGCGACCAAAGGAAACGATGCTTTAGCTACTCCTATCGCGATCGAGCGGTTGATGATGGATTGATTGGATTCGCAGCTAGCTATAGCTAGCTTATCGGATCAGCCAAGGATTGGCGTGTGGTAAGCTCACGCTAGAATTGGAGAGCAAAGATAGGAGCAGAATTTGTTCGGTCGCCGCGGAAACACAAGGCGAAAAGGGCGGTCCTGGATTGCTGATCAACGGGAGCCATCGGTGTTGGTCACAAGGGTAAACAACACAAAGGCACGTACTAATATGGCCTTGTTTAGTTTTAAAAACAAAAATTTTCACCCATCACATTGAATGTTTGGACACATACATAGACTATTAAATATGGAAAAAAATCAATTACACAGTTTGCGTGTAAATTGCGAGACGAATCTTTTAATCCTAATTGCGCTATGATTTAACAATGTGGTGCTACAGTAAACATTTGCTAATGACGAATTAATCAGGCTTAATAAATCCGTCTTGCAGTTTTCTGGCGGAATCTGTAATTTGTTTTGTTATTAGACTACGTTTAATACTTTAATACTTCAAATGTGTATCCATATATTTGATGTGATAATCAAACAAAAAAATTTCCCCAACTAAACAAGGCCTAACTCGCGTATGTACGTTTGGCATAACTATGGTCTTTATATATGCGCGTGCGAATTGTTCACCGTGTACAGTGAAAGTTGTCCGGCTAGAAAATTTTGTACTGCCTCCGTCCCAAAATATAAGAAGTTTTGGTTGAATGAGACATCCTAATACGACGAATCCCTCTTTCAATATACGACGATATTGACTTTAAGATATTAGTTAGACCATCTATCTTATTTAAAAATTTGATGAAAACACATGAAAATATGCTTAAAGAAAACAAGTCACAACCAAATAAATTACTTAACATATTTATTTTCAAAGAAAGATAAACGGTAAAACGTTATATCAAAATTGAACAGTGTTATATGCTCCATTCTCGGATTTCATATTTAGATATTTGATTTGAGATTAGAAAACTGGGAAGAAGAAAGAACATGTTACTAACGTGTTATGCTGGCAATAAATCACACCGGATCGATGAGTGGCCTCTACGCGTGACACGGCAGTCGTGACAGACGAGTGAATAAAAAATAAAGAAAAAAGAAACGAAAAGTAAGCGCATGTCATCCAATCCGAGCCAACGGACGCGGCGCCCTGCCGTCCGGACGAGTCCATGGTCCAATTCTTGTCTGTTAAATAATCATGGTGGCTGCGACCAAAACAGATCAAAACTAGTACACGTCACAAAACAAAAGAAAGAGATTAAGGTGATGTTTGGTTGATGTCTAACCTTGCCATAACTAGTTAAAGCATAGTAGTATAAGTGTGGCTTAGAAATAGTTAGCTAAAATATGGCAAGCTTAACTTCAAATTTGAGAGTATGACATGTGGGTCCTTAAGGCTATGAAAGTGTGGCATAACACAATTGTCGTAGCGAGCCAAACACATACCTAAGAAATTGTGGCATAACTAAAGTGTGGCGTGGCAAAGTGTGGCAACCAACCAAACAGCCCCAGTCCCATTACTACTAGTTCTACCTCCTTAAAAAAATTGGTTTATTTTGAAAATATCCAAATTTATGTATGAAAGTTAACATATTTTAGGATAGAGTAGTTAGTTAATGACGTAGAGGTACTAAAACACCTTTCAAATTTTTATTACGTGTACTAGTACTGGCAATAAGAGTGTACGACTGTACGAGAAATCTCATCTGGTAATCCCAAAAACATAGCAGTGATAACTCAGCTGAAATAAACAAAGTAGAAAAAAAGTACTTCCCAAAACAAAATTACTTCCCAAAACAAAATTTTTCACCCTGTAACATTAAATATTTGAACACATACATGGAATATTAAATATAGATAAAAAATCAATTACACAGATTGCGCGTAAATTGTGAGACAAATCGTTTAAGCCTAATTGCGCCATGATTTGACAATGTGATGCTACATTAAACATTTATTAATGACGGATTAATTAGGCTTAATAAATTCGTTTCGCAGTTTTCATATGGAATATGTAATTTATTTTGTTATTACACAACGTTTAATACGTTAAAAATGTATCCGTATATCCGACACCTTAAAACAATTTTTTTTTCTGCCACGCCTTAGCAAACGGACAGGCAGGAGGGGAAAAAAGAATTGAAAAGAAAAAAAAAAGGAAGGTGGCAGCACGAGGCCACGAGCTTTGGGGGGCCGCGGGCGGTGGGCCCCGCCCCGCATCCCCCGCCCAGCCCAGCGCACCACGGACGGTGGCGAGGCGAGGGCGCCTGCCGCCCACGTGGACCCTGACGCCCCGCGTGACGTCGCGCCCCGAGGCCGGAATATGACACGCGGGCCCCCCCCCCTTCCTCCACCACCACCAAACGGGGCGCGCGTCGGCACGCCACCCCACACACCACGCGAGTACGTACGGGACGACGCGGCGCGCGGCTGCTCGACGGCTTCGGTTCTGAGCCCAGCGCGCGCGCCGGGTGGTTTGGTTGGTTGGTTGGGCGAAGAAGCGATCGAAGCCGGGGGTGTAGTACGCTCCTCACCCGACTCGTTTCCGTCCGGGCGCCGCGCCGCGCCGCCTCGCCTCCTACCGCACGCACCCCCAACTTGCGCCCGCCTACGCTCAGCGCACCCGTTTGAGTGTACCCGGACGGGAACCTGGGCGGATAAATGGTGGCCTTTTTTGGATGGATGGTGCTGAAAGGGCCAGGTTCAATGAATCTTCGATTCGTGCGTGCTGGAGTATACTGTACAGTGCAGATCAGGTGCCACTAGCAAATGTTTTTGACAAGTAAGGTTTGGTTTGGATTTCGGTGATTGCTTGGAGTGGCGCATTCTTGTCAAATGAGATTTAATATATACATATAAGATATGGATTTTTTTCATGTGGATGCAACCGTTTCTGTTTTCACGTGGATTCTTGCTAAATGAGTTATCCTAGTATATTTTTTTTCCATTGTTGTGTTCCTCATAACCAACATCGCCTTGTTTGGTAGGCACCGTTACAATTGTTAAAAGTTGCTAAAAGCTGTAGCACTTATAAAACTGTTGCAACCGCAAAATATCGTCTAAACACGGCCTATATCTATAGTGGATTTTTCTAAAAAGGCATGATTCTACTTTGTTTCCATTACCTTTTCTCTAATAAGACAGGTATATGCATCCACTCCCTCCGTACTCGTAAAGGAAGTCGTTTAGGACAGCGACATGGTCTTAAAACACAACTTTGACTTCTTTTTTCTATAAAAATATTTATTGAAAAGTGATATATGTATACTTTTATGAAATTATTTTTCAAGACAAATCTATTCATATAATTTTTATATTTTCAAACTCAACAACTTAAGAGTTATTCATGATTTATATTCCCAAGGTTTGACTTAAACATTGTCTTAAACGACTTCCTTTATGAGTATGGAGGGAGTACTAATATTTAAAATCCACATACTCTAAAACTTCATTTTTGTTATAAACAAACTTTATATTCGAAGTTTGCGAAACATTCATATGTGATTAAAATTGTCGCAAACTTTTTGTTGCAAGAAATAAATTTTGTTACCAATAAATATTCATTATGTTTTTGGAAGGATGCATATTTCATTGAAAAGAAGCAACTTTCCTCCAAAATAACATATCCTTTCCATCATGTTAACGCGAAAACATTAGCTTCTAAAACATGAGAACCGTCCAAGATTATAAGCAACACCGAAGATGTAAAAAAGCTGTACCACCATTCGTACTTAGACAGTATGTCGTGCTAGGTGCAAAACTAACATTCACATTCACGACCACATTCACCGCCACGACACTGGTATTTTTAATGAATATTTTTGGCACTTTTTTCCCATCGCGTCCCATTTGGGTACACGCCCGCGGGGTGGCCTCAGCGATTTTGTGGTGCCCCCGTGCTGCCTCTCCATCTCTTTTATAGCAACAACCAGCGTATGCTTTCTCGGTTTTTCTCCGCGGCGCTTTCACCTCTCTCTCTCTCTCTCTCTCTCTCTCTCTCTCTCTCCCCTCCGCTTCTTCCTACAAAGCCGTGGGCGCTGCTCGCCGCGGCGGGTCTCTCTCGCGCGCGCAACAACAGCAGCCTCAAAACCCTAGTTGCCCTCGCGACCGGGTCAGGGCCTTCGATTGGATCGGCCATTCGGTTCGTTCCTCCAGGTGCGCGGGGGCTATCGAATCCTCTGTTCTCTCTTCCCTGTTCATGTTGATTTTTTTTCCGAGTTCTTTTTTTTTTAACCGTTTGATGCAGCGGTGGGTCGGGGCTGTTAGTTTTTTTTTTTGTCGTTTCCCCTGCTCAAATCTGTGTATGTTCTTGTTTGGATCTCGTAGAGTTTGTTTCGAAGCTTTCTGGGCGATTCTTTTTTTGAAATACAGGTTGGTGTTCTTCGCCTCAGCCTCTTGTAAATCGAGTGATTTCTCTGTAGGTTGTATTTTTTTCCTTTGCGATTTGTAATAGTACAAGTTTTTGTTCTTTTCTTTGTATTTACAAGGATCTTTTTGCTCTTAAAAGGGCCAAATTTTTATGGGTTCCATTTATTTGGACGGTCTGTGTTCACTCCGGACCTTTTCCTTTTGCCCTCTTTTATGGTTTCTGTTCAGGGTGAGCAATTTGGTAATATCGCCACCAAATTTGATGGTTTGGTCCTTTTCTCTCATGGTTCTAGGTCCTTTTTATGAATCCTTCACTGCAGGATGTGCAAATTCATCTGATATGTTTCAGTTTCTACTTGGTTGGGGTTACTTACGTTGATTTGATGACACCACTCGTAAGAGTGGCAAATAGTTAATTATTCCATTTGATGAGGGAAGTGGAATATCATTTGCAGTGTTAATCTGCTGTGCTAAATGGCACTATAATATATTATAGTATAATACTCTTAATATTTTCGGTAAAAACAAAACTCTTTAGTAGCTGATAGAAAATGTCACTTAGAATAGTATAATAGGTATATTGCCTTTAATAGTTGATACTTGATAGAAGTGAGTGTTTAGTGGCTTCACACACCTACTGAAGACATTTGTTTGTTTCGATGGAGACTGCAAAACTGATAGATGGGCTATCTAGTATTAGTTCTAATGGAATCTGAAAAGAATTTGGTGTTCTTCTAATTACCCTGTGGCTAATACCTAACTAGTTATGCTGCACAATACCATGGGGTACAAATAACCTGACTTATATATTCGATGTTACATAGATTTTGCCAATTCCCTCCTCCTATTTACTTTACAAATAAACGAAACAGTGTTATATACAAGTATTTGATATAAGTCGTAATGTTTTGTTACTGAAATATTCACAATATGCTTTTTTTTGCAGGATATTGTTGGTACTTGCATTCCTCCGTCTGTTATTCAAGAAAGCCAGTTTACACTGAGAGAACCTTGCTTTATTTGGTACCACTCACCTTTCCTATCTTCTATTTTCTGCCCAGAGTAGCTACAATTTTCTTCATTGGACCATTGGTACTCACATCGTAAATCATGGTTTCACGTTATATGCAACGACACACTAATCTCAGTTCTTTGTGCTTTCAATAACAAGAAAATGTGTTCATAGTCGCGGTTAAAGTTGCCAAGAGTAATAACTTGATATGGTACCCATAGTCAGGGTTAAAATTGCGAAGCTGTTAGGTTTAGCTACCTGTTAAGTAAGTGAAACCATTCAATTCAGTCCAGATGGCATCTACCAATGGAGCCCAACTTTGAGCATTAGCATGTCCATAATATTGTATGCATGAAAATGATACCGATATAGAAGTATACATTATAAAAGAATATCATCAATCATAGTATTTGAAACTTTCAATCTTTTGTTAACATATGCATGTAACCACTAATGGTTAAAGTTAATTGTGGAGATACTAATGTCCGATATGATTCACTTACAGACGAATGCAGTATATTTGAGTAACGGAATGTTGTACATACATAAGGATTTGCTTTAAAGATATGCAAACATTGAATTGAATCCAAATTAAACTGTAAAGACCATTTACCATGTGATCTACTAGTGTTGATCATGTCAAAAGTCCACTGAATTTTTTAAATAGATTTTGGTTTCCCTTTGTTCTTCAACTGTCATGATCCTTCACTATTATGGCCCTCTGTAGACATTATTTTCAAAGCATTGCACAGGATGAGATTCTTGACTGTGGCTTAACTTTTTAATTAGCAGGTTCATTGGCCTTTTGTTTTGCCTGAGTGAATGCAACTGGAACCTTCTGGGTAGAAGCTGAAGCTTAGTTTGGAACTTCATCATACTAATTTCATACTCAGAAAGTGGCGAGAAATGGATCGTGATGATATAGCTGGTTTCGTAAGTGGAGGTTGCAAGGGCTTCTGAGTTTCTGACAAAGTAGATGATAATAGAGTTATGATATACAGAAGTCAGGCAACTGGTTCTTTTCATTTACTATTTGGTTGACGTTTGAAGTTTGTTAACTGGAATGGACAAAGCATCATGTGGCCTTGGGTTTGGTGATAGTATCAACTCCTTAGACAAGTCCCGTCATTGGAGCACTGTTCAGCATACTTCTGGGCTTAAAGCTACTACAATTGACTATTCAACGTATTCCAGTTTTTCTATTGCAAGCTCAAAAACACTAAAAAGGAAGCGAAGTGCTATGGCAGGACCAGAAGGTACTGGAAACCCATTACTTACTTTGGTTTTAGGGCACTCACCAAGTTCATCTGACAATAGCAAAGTTAGTTCTGCCACAGCTTATGCAATGTCTCCATCTTCATTGAAAGAGGCTGATGAGGAATCATCAGCTGATCTTGGCCTGAATTTTGAGCTTTGCCTTGGCAATGATATGGTACATTGTCAAAAGAAATCCCCTGTTGGTGCTGAGAATTCACCATTGACAAACTCTCATAAATTGGATCTTCAGCTGAGTTTGTCTACTGGATCACCTGAATCAGCTGTCACAAACACAAATATGGTGTCACCGATTATTCACGGTGGCTTGGAGATACCTGTTACCAACTGTTCACCAGCTATTATAGGGGAAGGATCTGTACCCTGTACTTGGGTTTTCGAGAAGTCAGTGATTTCATCTTCGTATGCCTCTGAAGCAACATATACCTTCCCATTTTCGAAGGTACCCAAAACAGGGGATGCTGCTATGTCTTCTCCAGTCATATCGTCAACCTTGGTAACAAGTATGAAAAGCCCAGTTGCCTGTACTTCTGGGTCAATTAATCCCCAACAACGCAACAGTATCACTAAAAACTGTCAGTTTCCAGGATGTGTTAAAGGAGCCAGAGGGGCATCGGGGCATTGCATAGCCCATGGCGGTGGTAGGAGATGCCAAAAACCTGGTTGTCAGAAGGGTGCTGAAGGAAGGACCATATATTGCAAGGCCCATGGTGGAGGAAGGAGATGCCAATTTCTTGGATGCACAAAGAGTGCCGAAGGGCGCACAGACCACTGTATAGCTCATGGTGGTGGTCGCCGCTGCAGTCATGATGGTTGTTCCCGGGCTGCACGTGGCAAATCTGGCTTGTGCATCAGGCATGGAGGTGGCAAAAGATGTCAGAAGGAGAACTGTATCAGGAGCGCCGAAGGTCATTCAGGCTTCTGCATCTCTCATGGGGGTGGGAGGCGTTGCCAATTTCCAGAATGCACGAAGGGTGCACAGGGAAGCACAAAGTTCTGCAAGGCGCATGGTGGAGGAAAGCGATGCACATTCTCGGGTTGCAACAAAGGAGCTGAAGGCAGCACTCTCTTTTGCAAGGGCCACGGTGGAGGCAAGCGATGCTTATTTCAGGGTGGTGGTGTGTGCCCGAAGAGCGTGCACGGCGGAACTCAATACTGTGTTGCTCATGGTGGTGGGAAGAGGTGTGCTATTTCTGGTTGCACCAAGAGTGCTAGAGGGCGTACAGAGTACTGCGTGCGCCATGGAGGTGGCAAGAGGTGCAAGTTTGAGGGCTGCGCGAAGAGTGCGCAGGGGAGCACCGATTTCTGCAAGGCTCATGGTGGAGGTAAGCGCTGCTCATGGGGCCAGGTTGACTCGAACTTCGGTGTCGGCGCCCCACAGTGTGATAAGTTTGCTCGGAGCAAGACTGGTCTCTGTTCTGCTCACTGTGCTTTAGTCCAGGACCATTGTGTCCGTGGTGGTACATTAGGCGCTGCAACCTTCCAGTTCGCAACTGATGCCAAATTCGACGAGATGGAAGTCACCCCAGTGAAGGGAGATCCTCACGCGCAGGCAAGCAGCGACGACCAGTCTCATCTCGGTGGTGCTCATCCTCCTGCTGTACCGGCGATCACCTCGGATCGATTTTCTGAAGGAAGAGTGCATGGTGGTGGGCTACTGGCCTTACTTTCACGGGGTGGAAACCATGCGAATGCAGGTAACTCAAAGAATGGCCCTTCTACCATGATGACATGGGAGTGAGATTCTCTTCAAGAAATTGGTGGCTCGCAGTTTTGATCTGTTTCCAAGAGTTTGTGCTGTGACGGACGGGAAAAACAAGTGTTTTCACATTTCACCAGATGTTCTTGTGATGCTTGGATTTGTTGTTATGGCCCTCTCCCGTGTGCTATATATAAATAAGGAGCTCGTAGAGCGTGGAGTACCGGGCTTTCTGTCTTCCGTGCTATTGTAGTTGATGTCGTTGAACTGCCCTTCTGTCAGAATTCATGTAATCTTGGTACTTCGTGTTTATTTGTATTGTCAGTGATTTGCCTTGCTGCTTTGCTGTTGGAAAATTGTCGTGTATTTTTGTTGATAGATTATATATATTGCCTTTTCGTTGCAAGCCTAGCTGTTAATACGCTCGTTTCTTGTTTTACAATTATTGCAGCTGATCGTTCTGTTCTTTCTTGCCGAAGAGGCTTTCTCATAGATACAGCAAGGCCATAATACAATTATTTTTTCTTTGCAATTTAGCACGGACAGTTGAGTGGAATCTCCCGTTATTGAGTTGATAATCTTCGGTCCAGAGAATGACAAGAAAAAGTATGCGAGATCAACACAAGGTCCGGCGCAAAGCCAAATCTACAGAATCTAGGATTGCAACTCGATGTCCTGGATGATCACACCCATCAAATGGGCAAATTTACAAAGCCTCGAACATCAGCGGGGCAGGACAAAACTGGACAAAAACAATCACACCCATCAGGTTGCGACCGGTTAGGACATTAGTCGAGGCAAAGAATGAACAAAATTTCCTGCTGAAAGAATCATCGCCCTAAGTATGTGGTTAAGTGCTACCGATCTACCGTCCTAGTATCATTCAAGCTACCAGCGTCTTCTGGCGGTGGCTTTATATACCTCCCTAAAGTTTTTTGTCGAGCTCTCTTCTTGATTCTCTGGATCTTGTCTTTGCTCTGCTGCTTCCTCCGCTCCTTCTCCTGCTGCCTCATGTTCCGCTCCCGCTCGTACACGCCTTGCCAGAACACTTCGCCGGTTTTCGGCCAGAGCCACCTCCGGTCAGGATGATCCTCGTCGAACTCTTCTGCCAGGTCCTCGTCCATGCTCTTCAGAGTGGCGAGGGAGAACCATTGGATTGACATCTGACCTCTCCTGCCGTTGAGCAGATGTTGCTCCTGCATCGCACCAGTCTCGGGGTCTACATAAACCATCCTCCTTGAACTGTGGAATGCCCAAACGTTTACGATCAACTCAAGAACACGGGAGTAACAGTGTTGGTCCTGTGCAAATCAACAGAGCAACGAGACAGAATTAGAGAAGGCCATAAAGAAAACTAGTGGAAGTATAATAGTATCCATTCGAACTCTCACTATGTTTTGAAATTTTCAGATCTATACATGACACTACGCGTGAGCATATTTCATTGAATACAGCTGAACTGCGCTGCAACTGAAAGAACATTAAAATGAAATTTGTTTCATCTAAATAAAGTAAGAGATGGACGCACCCTGTGAAGACTCAATATGCAATACCCTGTTTCATGATGTTTGTCGTACATTTGTGCATCCAGAGCATCTACAAACATTCTGGAAAATTGCAGCATATCAGTAGTGGCAACCAAGTAGCTAAAACTGTACTACCTCCGGTCACTTTTATTTGTCGTTTCAGACAAAAGTTTTGGCTTATTTTCTTTGTAAATTCCTTGTCTCAAACGTCAACTAATTATGACCGGAGGGAGTAGATTATAAGACAATCACATTGGGTGGGGTATAAAAGACGAGCAATGCAGCTATATAACAAATCAATTGAAGAAAAGGCTATTTAGATGCCTACCATGATGCTACTATAGCAAGAATTACTTTGACCACATGCCAATTGAAATTGAAAGAGTTTACTTTAGACCGCCCAATATCTGCCCAGGTAATCACAGGCTACGCTGTAACATTTGAAAGTATTCATGTTAACATTCATTGCCACCACACCAATTCTGCGTACTTTAATGTTATACGTTTCAGCATATTGTTAATCTCTAATTTCAGTCTCTACAGCAAGCTTATCACTGTGATACAAATTCTAATTTTACAAGTTTTTAAAAGGCAACAGTAGTTGGTGGCAGTGAATCCTATTACACTTTAGTCTTTCTAAATATTGCTAATTTCATATTTCCATCCCTAAAACTCAAGTTTATCAAGGAAAGGTCCATGATTACAAAATCATCACATATACATATCACAGAAATGGTAATTTGCAATTAGAACAATGTAAAAAGAAGTCAAGTGCTCCCTATAATAACAAAAGTAACAATAATGTGAAGTGTGTTCACTGAAAAAACTCTTTGTTTCAAACAATATTATCACATGTACGATTCATTTTTCTCTACTAGAAAGATAACAGGCATTTAGCTATTTTGAGCAAATATTAGTAGCAGTGTTGGTGTACTTGTGCTTTGAAATGTATACACCAACAGTTAGCTAGTGACATCTTCCACTTAATACTGCTATGTTGACTATTGAATTCCAAAAGAGATAATGTGCACCTTGAGAACATTACAAATTCCAGGAATGATCTCGTAGGCAAAACCCAGCTTTGCATCACAGACCAAGTGTCTCCATCATTAGGCATTAGTGGCAGGGTATGCAAATCATCATCAAGCTGCACGCCATACATCCTTTGAAAAGCTTTCAGAACAGCTGACCTTCAAGATAGTAATTGTGTAGTGGATTAGTTCATCCATAACAGCATTCAGTTCAGTTTGGCAGCATCATCGGAAATTCTATATGATGAAGCTAACTGCTTTTGGTTGGAACATTGATATTCATAAACAGAAAAGTAATGAAAAAAGTCTTGCGGTTTAGTAATAATAGTAGAATAAACTTATGAGTTATGTCCAATCCAAACAAAATCATTTTAAACTGGAGCATTTGTAATACTGGAATTGCAGTCTATGCAGCATGTATAAATGGTTAACCTGCAATTCCCAGCATTGATCGCATCACAGAAGGACCAGAAATCTTGGCTTGCTAGGTTCCTTTCATCTTGGTCCATCCGAACCCAAAAATAGAAGGCATCTCCATGCTTTTGAGTTTGAATAGCTTCCAAAAGTGCAGTTTCAGCCTTTTTCGACAAGTTTGCCTGTTTAGTATAAATTGTTGGCTTAATCATTATGCAAGACCTCTCTGCTTTGCATTCTTAAAAGGATCAAAGCATATGAATAACATGGTTAACCAATGATTCATTCATCAAGTAAATTCATGATTTACCAATCATACACGTCGATTAAAATTAAGGGGGCTTAAATGCAAATAAAATTTGATCTTCTACCTTTCTTGCTGTCACTCTCCACGACTGAAATCCTATCCAAGAATTTTTATGAATTCGATCAATCCTGTTGGCTAGAGCAAAGAAAGCTCCAAATTCACCAAGAATATCTCTGTAGTACCCATTGTTCAGCAGTGGAAGACGAGAAGAAGCATCAATGTCATCTGCGCCAGGCCTTCGACCTTTTGAAGACTAATCAAAAAAATAAACTTCATTGATCAATGTAAGTCATTGGAATATTTGGAAACAGTCAATTATATTTGGCTAGCCATATATATGTTTCATCAATTACCCTTTTATGATACATCATTCTTCTCAGACTTTAGGATAAAGTTTAGATGGATTAGATATACAGAAGCTTGAGAGCTAAATGGATTTATAATTCTGGAATAATCCCCTCAAAGATTGAGAAATCATGAGGATCTCTCCCTCCTGAAGTGGCTCTTCAAGCCACATGCGACAGTTTGCAAGTTATCTCCAAGTTAACATTTAGAAATACTGTTAGGTTTTCATCAAAAGTTGGAAATTCCCACTCCATATTAAGTGAACATATGTAACAAGTCATGAAATCAGGTATATACCAGTTTAGAAAGGAGTGGTCCAAAATTTTGGAATCTACAACTACTGCTCTTTTTTTCGTTTATAACATCAGAAATGGTTTCAATGAACTCCTAGTTCGACCATTCAGGTAAAGCGCAAAGAGACAACAAAAACTTACCAGACCAATTCCACGATAAAGGGAGCTTCTATGCAGAAAGGGCCAAGTCCCCTCCCCAAAGAAAGGTTCGTATATAGAAAGTGGCTGACCTGTCCGCTCCAGCTCCTTATCATCTCTTTCATGCAAGTCATTCTTCATCCTCTCTACTCTTTTGACATTTCTATACACTTCCTCCCATGTTCCATGAGGCTGTTCACTCCTCTCTTTCAGCTGCATAATATCAATCCATCCACTTACTTGCAAGTGTTCTTTCCAAAACTGTAAACTGCATGTCAAATTTAAAAGCAATTGCATTTGTAGTTTTGTACTTACCTCCTCTTCTTCCAATCTCTTTTTAATGTTTGCTATCTCATCTGCTCTCTCTTCCTCCCATGCCATAAGAGAGAACGTATCATCAATCTTTGATGCATTACTGTGATGATCTTCCATTTGGTTGCTGCGCCACTTCTCCTCTAGTTTCTGGAGTACATTGTAGCCAGCCAAAGTCCCATTCATATGGTACAAGTGCTTCACATCCTCAAAAAGATGCCATTTCCACTCTTGTTTCAAAGCAACAGGAATCTCCCCAGCAGTTAATGGGGTTAGTACTTCAGCAGGAAACTTGATAACGTTTTCCAATAGCACAGCATACCCTTCAATGGTTTCTGAAGCCATAAGATTCTTGGCATGGACCTTTCCAGCTGATGCAATTTTTTGCCCCAGAACAGATATCTTCCCATTTGATACTGCTTGCAATAGAACTTGTGTTAACTTGCCAATGTTCTTACTTGGAAAAAGAAGTGCATTCATCCCATCATCAATCTAAGACATCAAGATAAATGTGTCAGTTAGCATCTTAAAATCTACAATAACTGGTATTTGAGCTGACAAGTACAATCCTGATAGAATATGATATGTATCCGTGAACATACATATTTTCTGATAATTTCAAGGTCTGGAGCTATAACCAGCTTCTCAAGACACATAGCTTGGACTAGCACACTCGGGAAGGATTGCTCGTTAAGGCAAGAACCATATATAACAAGGTCAGATATACCAAGGAGGTTGTCCTTATCTTCAGAAGCAACATGTTCCACTGCACCCCTTGGAAAGCCAACATTTAAAGAAACAGCCTATAATAATCAAACAGCACAAGCAATTAGACCAAATTTTAAAGCTTTAAAACTTCTGAAAAGCAAATTTAGTGAAGAAAGGCAGAAGGAGCGCTAAATAATAACCTCAAGGGCCATCCTATGCTTCTCAGTTACGTTTTCTGCCAAGATTCTCACTTTGAGTTCAAGTTGTGTGCTATTCTCAGAAGGATACTGTTGTAACAGAGACCCTACTGCTTGTAAGACAAGTGCTTCTTCCATCAAAAGACCACCATATGAAAATTGACTACCAACAATAGAAATTACAAAATCACTCGGACTTAAACCCATACTGACTCTCACATCTTGGTCATAACTTTTGGCTGAAATTCTATCTTGAAATGGTACTGCAGGGGAACCAGGAATCACGAAATAGTTACCAGAATCAAATGCAGCATACATCACCTGCAGGATGCAAATACAGTTAAATAGTCTATTTTTAGGTCATACGACTATATTCAATGACAATAAGTTATATGATCCAAAAGTAAATACCGGCAATACATAGTTGGGGAAAACAATAACATTCGCCCTACTGAAGGCCTCTTTCCAACCATCTAAGATCTGGATCATTCCACTAGAATTATATTCACTAATACGATGAGCGAGAGAACTTTCTTGAACATTCCAAATGACAGGTATGGATTTGAAAGGCTCCTGCAGAAGACTGTAGATAGTCTAAATCAAACAATAGATTTTGTGTAAACTTTAAGGTATATCATAATGCTAAACAAATCAACAAACAGCTATAGAACCTGTTGTTTCATACCTACCTTGAAAATACCGGTCTTGCTTCAATAGAATTTACAAGTATGCCATCATAGCTGCAGAAATAATGCAAATAAACCTGATGAGGAAATGATTACGAAGTGAGGCTGAGGCCACATGTTATGCAATTGTACAAAGCGAGAAAAAATGTATTGCAGGATACAACAAAATGAGATATATACTTCAGAAACTTACTCTAGCCAATCTACAGATATATGTAAGTCTGTGTCCTCAGGTAAAAGGTCAACTGTGACCCCGATAGTTCTCCAAATATTAGTACAAGGACCATCCTTAAATGTGAAAACCTGCAACAATAATTTGTAAAGGGGGTCAAGGGCAAAATCACAAAACTATTTTTTGGCGAAATTATAGATCAAATAACAAATGTTAGGTCAGATTCTAGCACCCAACATGCTACGGATGCTACCAGTGTCAGAAACTCATGCATAATGTTCTCATTCAGCACACTTCTCTTCATTCCAACTTTTTTTTCTTTTTGCAAGCCAGAAGCCCAGAACTGACATATTAGCATATGCAACTTTTACATTACTGGATACTATCACAATTCACACATGATGGAACCTGAACTTATTGCAAAGTATAGAATGCGATAACAAAAGCAAAAGCAACAATATACCCAACTTCTACGATAATAAAAAAACTAACGGAAAACATAACAAGAGACACAGGTTGCACTCATTTCGTTCGACCGGTAAGTTCACTACGCAGTAATGAATTCAGAGCGAACCAGTTCAGCACGCACCTTCATTTCGTAGCCCATCGCCTCTAGCACCGAGGCAACGCTAACCATCTGAAGCTGCATTGCACCGGGAGAGAGATCCCCAAACACCTACAAGGGAGTCCAAACACAAACAGCGAACGAATCAAAAACCCCACGTCGCGAGAAGAAACTTGGCCCAAATCCTCCACCCACAACACCACACAACCCAGCTCAACTCCTCACCATGGCAAGTCGCGGCTTCCGGACTCCGAACCTCCTCACGGGACTCCCGAGCTTCGCCAAGCCGTCGGCCTCCTCCCTCCGCTCCCTCGCCCACCTCTCCCTCAGCCTCGTCGGCTCGAACGCCACGCCCTCGCCTGTCTCCACCACCCCGAGGCCGCGGGGCAGCAGCGCCTCAGCTCCCCCTCCCCTCCCGCCGCCAGCTCTCCGCGAGGGTAGCAGCATCGTCGGGCGCTCGAAGACGGCCGATCCGGGGAGGAAGGCGACGACGAGGATGGTGACGAAGAAGAAGGCCGCGGCGGTGCCGATCCACTGGAGGTAGTCCACCTTCTCGAACAGCAGGAACCGCGCCAGCCGGGATCTCGCGCTCCCCCGCCGCGTCGGCCCCACCACGGAGCGCAGCAGCGGCGACGGCGGCGGCGGGTGGCCACGCTTGTATCCCCCCGCCCCCGCACCCGCACCCGCACCCGCACCCGCACCGCCGCCGTCCTCGAGGGACCCCATGGCTGCTACGCTAGGGCTTAGCCGAAGCCATGAACCAGTAGTAGCAGCAGCAACAGCAGCAGCGGCGGCGGCAGCGGTGGTGGTGGCAGTCGACTGTGCTGGACTCGTGAGCAGTACAAGTCTCTCTCTCTCTCTCTTCTCTCCTCTCCGCGAGGCGTTCCGTTCGCTTTGGTCTTGGAGATGGGGATGGGAGGAGGAAGACGAGGAAGGTGGTGGCGTTTAAGGCAACGCGAGCGTGGCGAGGCGAGCTCGCGGCCGTCCGATCTCGATCCGACGGCTCACGGCGGGGGATTCCGGCGCCCGGAGCATGGGCCCCGCTGTTTCGGGAACCGGATGGGGATGGGGGCCACACGGGCCACGGCCGCCTGGGGCTCCGCGCGCTGTCGCCAACTCGCCTCGCCGGGGTAGGTATGGCAGGTGGGACCACGCACCGTCCGGGCCCCAGCTGCAGTGTCTGGGTAAGCCCGTGTGGCAGGTGAGAAATACTGCTCGCGGCTCGGGCGGGGGTCACGTTTCGGTCTTTTCGACGAGATGTTTTTCTCGAGCAGCGCTGTGGTGGAACTGGAAGGTGATGGAAATGGAATAAATAATTAATCCGGGCTTAGTAAGATAATTCCGTGTCATTATCGTTTCTTGGCACGCAATGGAAAAGTGTTACTACCACGAACTAAATCTTGAGAGGAAAGGATTCTGCAGGTGGTGGCGGCAGCTTTGATTGGTCCGCCCGTAAAGTTTTTCAGCGGGGTGGGGTACACGGGGGTTTAGATCTTTATCTTTCGGGGAAAATGAGGCTGTGACTGTGAAAGCTCAGCACAGCCACAGCAGAAGCGTTTCTGTGACCGAAAGGCGGAAAGATCGCAACCGTGGCCGTGCCAAAGTGTGGATGTGCAGGCGGCCGGCCGATGCAGAGCACAATGGCGGCTGGAGAATGTGTAGAAAGCATCGCCTTTGTAGTTTTGGCCTCCCTGGGAACCGAGGAATTTAGCGGAAATTTCAAAAGAAACAAACTAATTTCTGTTAAAAGAAAGTTATACAAAATTCTTGTGTTCCAAAGGAGACCTTTTTTTTTTATAGAATTACACAGTACAACGCAGACACTCATAACGCACGTGCACTCATCCCTATGAAAGCATGCACGTAAACCCTATCCCTACGAGCATCTTCGAAGACTGCCGGCAAATCCTGAAGAAATTGACGAAGTCACCACAGACGCCTCGCTGTCGACGGATACGTCGCCTACCACTGAAAACACAAGTCAGCAAGAATATACTAACATGGATTCAAACTTAAAGAGAATCCGCTGGAAATTTATAATCCTGCAGCTGTAAGTGGGCATTTTAGATTACGCAGTTCATTGTCTTTGGGAATTAAGAGGATTCGCTCATTAGACTAAACTAAGTGGGACGGTACGGTTTGGGCGTTGGATGCTTAGTTCTTAATGACGTTAGCGACTAACGGAGTAGCGTGTTAACACGTGCAAACAAAATCTTCATGGGTTTCCTAGCTACTAATGGCCAATATGAGCTGGAGAATATAAGCATGCAAATTGCGCGGTCATGTGCGTGTTGAATGCCAAAGCGTGCAAAGAGGAGGACCTATCTGCACGGCAGCTGACATTGATTTGCTCATTTGCATAGTGGTAGACTGGTAGTGGAGTGAGATTTTGGACAAAAGGGGCTCCATCACAAGTAGGCTAGAGATTGTCACCATCTCTTAGGCAGCGTTCTAGAGGGTGAGAGAGTGAGTTTTTTTGTTTTGTTTTTCACGCACACGTTTCCTCAACTACTAAACGGTGCGTTTTTTATAAAAATTTTCTATAGAAAAGTTGCTTTAAAAAATCATATTAATCCATTTTTGAAATTTAAAATAGTTAATACTCAATTAATCATGAGCTAATAGCTCACCTCGTTTTGCGTATCTTCTCAGACTCCTCAATCCCTTCTCGCACTAAAACCACTCATCGTCGAGACTGATGTATCCGATCAGTAATCAGTTTGCTTTACAATCAAGTAAACAGTCAGTTTAATCATGGCAATCCAAGCACAATAATTAAGCATTCAACAATGCGCTCTCCCATCATGAACGTGTACTGTAGATCACAACAGTCTATTCACCGCCCCAGTCGTGTGCTGCAGTTCTAGACCAACGGCAGCTCAGATGACAGTTTGCAACAGAATGCAATACATTCTCAGTTTCTCACAGGACTGGTCGGAATAAGGTCTCCTTTCAAGCGGATGAATTTTGGAGAATTTTTTTTATGAATTGAACTAATTCATGCAAATTCTTGTAAAATTCATGCTTGGTTATTTACGACCCACATGTACTAATCATGCAGAGTTGAAAATGTTTGTGGTAAACTAACCAGTAACATCAACCAGACCACCAGGACGCTAGGAAAAAGCAAATGGAGCAGGTAGGGCAATACCCCACAGGAATCAAAATCATATGGTCCATTCTCCGTTGTGCTGTTTCTGAAAAGGCAATCATATTTGATTGATCGAGACAAAGACACCAAGGCGATTGACCCACCCCTCTTAAAAGTTGCCGACACTTGTAGTTCCTGCTCAGCGGCAGAACCACAAATCGCGGACACCGGTGGCAAATATCAGTATATCTCAGCTCCGAGCTTATCCTGCTCTGTAGCAAAATTAGCTTGTGGATAACTCTGTATATCCAGTGATTCTATTTCAGCCCAGTCCTGGTCAGCATTCCACGAGAATCCAAGCTCATGTGCTGGGAACAGATGCTATCAAACATCAATGAACATGGCAATTTTAGTATGGGACTCAAATATGAGACCAAATGCTATCAACGAGATTATAATTTTTCTTAAAGAAAAAAACATATGTTAGTTGCAAAAAGGGCATCAGTCTTACAAAGTTACCTCATCCATTCCAAATTATAGGGCGTTCTCTTTTTAAAGTAAATCAAACTTGATAACTTTTAACTATTTATCATACTAACCATATACATGCTAAGTATTATGCATGTTATATTACTAGATATATATTTTAAAGTACTTTCATGTGATGCTAATTTCATATTTATTAGGAACATAAGTTGGAATAAATTAATGGTCAAATTATATCATTGAAGACCGTATAAAAAATATAGAGCTTATAATTTCAAATGGAGGGAGTATAATCTAACAAAGAAGCCCAGTATCAAACAGTTATTAGGCACAATGAGATAACAGGAACTTAGAGGAAAAACAAACTCAAGCTAATGCATCAAAGATGTATAACAATGCACGACTGAAAGTGACGTGAACTTGGTACAAAGGCAGTAAACATTTTCTTTTGTTTAGTTGTTGCATCATCCTTAATGTCCAAACAAATGGCCAAAACGAAAGAACGGTGATATTTTATACTTGGACGGCATGTCAACACATGGGCATCTGACACTGGAACAAATAGTTTCACAGGTGATCTGGTACTAATCTAATTAATGTTAGGTAGGTTAAAATATAATACCAGCGAAGAAGATATGCTACAAATAGCAGTAACAGCAGCATATTCATCCTAGTTCCAAACTTGAATAAAGACAGATGCAACGTACTCAAGAAAGACAAATGGACAAAACACCTTGAACCTACTCTGGCTTTTCTTGTAAAACCAGGTGGCATGCCTTTTTGTTTTTGTTTTGTGGATGGATGAAGGAATACAGCTATTAAGAGTAATGAATAAAATTGAATTGACCTGGTCACGAATCGTGATATTCCTACAAAGACATGGCCAACAAAAGGAGCAACATAGCTTGCAGACAAAACTACGATGGTACACCATGGATCAGCTGATTAAAAAAAATATCTGACAATTGGCCATTGTTAAGCAACAGGCTCCAAAACTTCAGTAACACAACCTTGGAAAAGTGTGTCATATCTCAAGCTCCTCGTGACATCAAAGAAATGAGCTACAGCTTCTTCTGGTGTTTTTACAAGAACACCATGGCCCAAGTTTAGTATATGACCTTTTGGACCAGCTGATTTGACAACCCTGCAGAGCAGAAGATTGGGTGAAGAACCATTAGCAGCCTCCAGTGCTGGTTCCAGAAATGTATTTGGAATGTAATGAATGAGTAGAAGGTTCAGTCCATCAACAGATACAACTCCTACTAGACCACAAACAAATATCAAGGGCTTAACAGTGAGCATAGCTGTATTTATACATGTTTCACATTTATACCACAGTATAAAAAAGCATGAGATTTGAAATTGTGAAATAACTATATGGTTGGTACACCTAATCCATCCAAAATATTTAATCATAACTGAGATCTGTAACTATATGGTTGGAACTATATGGCTGCTATTTAATCATATATCTGAGATCTGTGGTTGGATCCTTACCACCAAATCCATCCTAAATATTTAATTTGTACATTAATTCTCTTTCTTGATTAAGTCATACTATCCAGCACACCTTGACACCACCCACCTGACACCCAGTGATGCCACCCACACACTGAGCGAAACCAACCTCAACACCTCCTCACCCCTCCTGGTGCCCATATCCACATCCTACACCTCCCCCTCTAGTGTATTTTCGTTTTGCTTTATTTTCTTGGCTGTGTGTTCCATGCGCAAGCTGACTAGTAATAATAAAAATGCATGGTGTTCATCTATTACTTGTTCTATAATCAAGAGTTTAAGACATTCAAGGGTAAATGCTGCAAAAAAAAAATTCATTCGTAAACCACAAAACACAGATCATAAACGAATTCACTTGTGCAAACTGTACATATATGAACCAAGTTAATCAAAGATGGCAGCACTAGAAGATGAATGATATGAGTGCCATAATTACATGATACAAAAACACAGTGTGGACAATTTGGAGACCTCATTGATGAAGCATTCTCAAATGTAAGTATTAGAAACTTAAATGAACAGAAAATGAAAATGCACAATGAAGTTTTAACTAACCTATGAATTTCATCGGTCAGTACTGGTAATGGAGAAAATAGAAATGCTGGGTCAACATTCCCCTGTACACTAATTTTGTTACCAAGGCGTCTCCTTCCATCTGCCATATCCACTGTCCAGTCAAGACCAATAACATCGACTCCTGTGTCCGTCATTCGCTCAAGCAAGCCTCCATTTCCATTTATATAGAGAACAAGTGGTACATTGGGGCATTCAATCTTAATCTTATTCACAATCTGCCAATGAAATGGTTCCATGAAATTCAAAGAACAGAATGAACAACAAAATTCAAACTCACACAAACTTTACAAACTGGAATGTTTTGGAGGGCAAGATGCCAAGATCAATGGGAAACTAAGTCAATATGCAGTCTTGCAGATCAGCTAAACTATAGTGAAACATTGCATTCAAATGCATGTATATGACAACGTGAAGCTAGCATTAGCATTTTACATTTGTTTCTGATTGCTTACAACGGATTGGTTCTTTATGCACTCCTTGTTTATTTATGTGTTTCTTCACAGGTTATGTAGTAACTTGCAACCATAACCATACCAAGCTTGAATGCGCTGCCAGAAGTTGTGTGGAATCCAATCAATTGATAAAGTATTTGTTTAAATACATAGAGGCATATTTCTCAACATTTTAAAGAACTTCAGAAATTTTAGGGGGTATGCTCATTGATGCAGTACTATACATTGTAGATCCAACCTGATTAACCTTAGAGCAGCCACCCATCATGAAATTAGTCATAAGGATTAAGGAAGCAAACAGGACCGAGAAAAGTAAAAGTAAGCTACCTGCTTGATATATGGTTTTGACCACTGCTCCCACACATGAGGTGGAAGTTGTCCACCCCATGAATCAAATATTTGTATACATTGAGCCCCAGAGTTTACTTGGTAAATAATGTATTCAGATATGGCGTCTGCAAGGTGAGACAAAAGTCCCCTCAACACATTTGGTGCTGTGTGGCACATGCTCTTTATATTTGTGTAAGTGTTGGTCATCCCCCCTTCAACAACATAAGTTGCAATTGTCCATGGGGCCCCCACAAATCCTAGCAAAGCAGCTTGTCCATCAATCTAGAGGGTAGAGGAGAAAGTGAGATGTATAAGAACCAAAATAATACTGGATCAAATTGCATAGGAAAACTGAATTTAATCCAATACACTCTCACAGAATGATACTTATACATTGTTGATGTTCCCAAACAGTTATGAAATTGGAGAAAAATATACAAGTAGAGCAGACACCAGTAACCAAATTACCAATGTTTGGTCACAACCTGGTCTAACCTGGTCTGCAACTCACTGGTTGCTGGAAGGATTTAAGTGAATCACACAATATCATGAATCCCAAAAATTTAAAACAACTATTATCACAAACATTCAAATCAAGCATAGTAAAGGAGCAGACTCTGGAAATAAGCATGTGATCGATGTTTAGAAGAGACGGTGCAGCAATGATAGGTCCACAAAAATGTCAAGACTTCCTTAACTTGCTTAGTGTTTATGAAAGCCAAATTTTCCTGATATTTAATTTTAGTCAGTTGTCAGGAACGGCAGAAGAATTACTCGACTCTACTAATGAACACCAGGTAATTCCACTACCGTTTTGTTTTGCAGATGCTACACAGCGGGCTTGATAATAATTATGCACTATTGATTCCAAATCACCTTAGTCTATAAACATGACACGCTGCCAGCAAATACGCATACTATATTTCAGCACCACTTGCACCAACATTAACAAAATTATATTTATATAAGTAGGTGAGTTTAGTGGCGACAATACAATGCCACTAGCCTAACGAAGTAGCTTTCGTGAATCAGCTAACTACGCCAGCATAGAACTAGAATGTAAAAAAACCTCTATCCCCTATTAGCATTTTCATAAAAATAATGCTGAACCAAATTTTACTTGAATCCTGTAAAGGCCAACACAGCTTGTCGTTTTACTTTCACAATAACTGCCAGCTCATATAACTAGATTTACATTGTACCAATTCATCATGAGCCCCCAAACCGAGTTTCATACAACAAATTTTAACAGAAAGGGGGTTTTCCATACCACAAAAATGGCTGCGCATTACCTCACTGCGTAGAATCTTGAGCGACTCACCGACGAACCGGAGCTTCTCGAAGTCAATGGGGGTGAGCTCCCTCACCTGCTCCTCGGACCTCACGGGAGACTGGATCACAGGCCCCTTGGAGTCGGAGATATCGAACGGCACCCCAATGGCCGGCAGCGGCGTGAGTATGTCCGAGAACAGGATGACGCCGTCGGGCGCGAAGGCGCGCCACGGTTGCAGCGTGATCTCGACGATGAGGTCGGTCGTCTCGGACCGCTCCCGGAACGAGGGGTGGCGCTTGGCGAGCGCCTGGTACTCCTCCATGTACCGCCCGGCCTGCCGCATCATCCACGCCGGCGGCCGCGGCAGCCCGTCCTCGCCCCTCGCCGCCCGCACCAGCAGCGGCTCCTCTGGACATGCGGGAGGCCCAGATGCAGGTCAGATTAGGACGAAAATGGAGGAAAACTGGAGGAGAGAGAGAGTAGTAACAGCAGGGCGGTTGGTTTTACCAGTGGAGGAGGCGGTTGCGAGGGACGCGGAGATGGCGGGAAGGCGGCTGCGCCGGCGGTGGGTGGTGCAGGAGGAGGAGGAGGCCGGCGCCGCGGCGAGGAAGGCGGCGGTGGCCGTCGCGGAGATCATGGCGGTGGCGGCGACTTCGCGGCGTGGGCTTAGGTGGCTGTTTTGCTTATCTAATCCTGCTTGGGGTCGGGAGTTTGGGTTTGGGTGGAGAAGGAGCAACTGCTGGTGCGGATTCCGCCTCCGCGCCCTCGTGGCCTCGTGGGCCAACGGGGAAGGACCTGGCATGCCACCGTGGCTAGTACGAAGAGAAAAAAAAAACTCATTTCAAGCCTTTATATTTATTTTGTATTACAAACATTTCGAATAAGGTCCCTTTTTACATTGGCCCTAATCCATTTTGTTGCCAAAATTTGACCCTTTTTTGGACTTTTATTACGTGGCATTGGACACCCACAACTCTAGCAACATACTCCATGTGTTGCCCTTATATGTGGAAACTTTTTGTAAACTAGTACTTCATCCATCACAATTTATTCATCACATAAGATTTTAGAGATATTCTCAAAATAATTATCATTTTAACAAAATACCTTATGTTTATTTATAAATGTGCATCGTGGAATACCATGCGTGCGTGCAACTATATGCGTGTAGCCAATCAATATTAACTTGAATTGGTTCAACTCATGCAACATTTAAAGTGTAAGTTATTTTTTATTGGAACGAAACAATAGAGAACCGCCTTAAATCAATTTCAAAATGATGAATGCTTGGTGTCCTTTCGTTGCTCTTTGTTTATGGAATGATCAAAATGGGATGGATGGGACTATTTGAGATGGCCAAAAAAATATATAAAAGGTTTTTTTTATAGACAATATGGCTCACCAAAAAAACCTTCAAAATGACTATTTTCTTGTTTTAGTTCAATTCAATTCTTCCATGAACAAAAGAAAGAGGAATCCAAATTACTCATGAAGCATCAAGGTTAACTAAGCTCTGGGGAGCTTTGGTGCTTTAGATTTTTTTTTCCCAAGAGAAAAACTACTGTCAAACATTTGACATGCTCAAAAGTTTCAAGGATGGGATTAAACTTGTGTTAGTGGAAATTACTAAACACATGTAATTGGAAGGTGAAAAACAAGAAACTGTTCAATTATGGAAGATTTGTGAAACTTGTCCGATTTTTTTTTAATAAAACGAATGACCGAACATATGTCAAAAATGTTAACTGTCTTATATAAAAAAAATATAGTTTATATAAAAAAAATGAAGACAGTATAAAGGAGTATAACACAGATAATGTTTCGGATGAAATCGGTTATATTAAAACCTACTGGGAATTGGCGAGCTGAGAGCGATTCGGAGCGGCGTGTTCATACGCAAAGGCATCCACGTCGCCCGCGAGCGCTGGGAGGCGGGCGGAATCCGTGCCCTCTCGTGCGTCCGCGCCGTGCAGCTCCCAGCCGTTCGATTCGTCGCAGCGACGGCTAAGATCGATCATCGTCAAGAGTGTGGTGGCAATTTTTCAAAAAAAACCCTCCGTTGCATTGTTAATGTGTTTAGATCCCAAGAAATACGGTGCGACGTTGTGGTCTTTTACGTATAAGCCCTCCGTAACCAAGAAAATCTTACATGAAGAAGAGAGAAATCTAAAAATAGGACCGCGCTCTGAAAAACAAGCATGAAAGGGCTTTTTTGAAAAACAATATATACCTATACCCCTTCCCCCAAAACCCTAGAATCATTGCTTTCCTTCCCCTATCCGCCCCATCGACGCCCCGCCGCCGCTCCATTCTCCAGCACCAATCCTCGCCCCTGTCAGCATCGAAAACGGAGGGAAGTGCGCGTCCTGATGTTTAATCATGCGATGCCAATGATGTAAGCGCCCAACACTGCCGCGCCCCGCTGCCCGTCCTCCATTACCTCTCTCTCTCTCTCTCCTTGCCGTTGGTTCCTCTGAGCTCAAGCTCAATGGTGAGAGGCCGACTCCGTCCGTCGGCGACGAGTCAGTCTATCCGGCTTTCAATTGGGTTAGGTTTCCGTCCTCTGCATCACCTCGTCGTCGATTTACCTGTCTCTACAATCCAAGCCCATTCTGCCTTCAGATCTGGTGACGGCTGCATTGCAACAGTCGGATTTGGCGAGCTCAGGGGGAGGGGGGAGGAGCCCACGACGGTGGTGGAGCTGAAGCGGATGACAGCCACCGTGGTGGTGTAGGCTGATTGGCCCAGGAAGCGGACGCCTCGAGCTTGTGAGAAGATGGCGTCGGCACGGTGTTCTCCAAGGTGGGGGTCCCCCTCGCGCCTTTCTCTCGCCTGCTTTGGACAATCACGAGCCACCTCGCATCGCCTACCGCCGCTGCTGTATCCTCCGTCCTCCCCTCGCTGCTTCATCTGGTGCCGCCTCCCATAATCCAGAGGAGGGCTCCATATGGTGGTGCAGCGCTTGATCCGGAGCAGCTCTGATGTTGGACACGATGGCAAGCCAAGGGATTTTACCACCAGCATCTCCTGGCCACCCTCATCACCCACCTGCTGCCTCCTCTACATCTCCTGCTTTGAATCAGGTTTGTCCAAATCTTTTGCTTGCTCCTTATATTCCATCGATCTGTTTCTCTATTCTTAATTGGACTATATCCATTAGGAAAAAAAAGTTGTATTAGCTTATTGCTAATCTTCTACAAGTAGAATAATATAGGTTGGTTTCCCTTGCTCTAGAATGATCTAGCATCTGCTGTTATGCATGCTTGGGGTACTGCATTTTAATAGTTGGCTGAAAGCCTTTATCTAGCTTTGCAGTGTTATGTTTACATTTTCCTTTGATCAATTTCAGATTTTTTTAAAGGAAACAATACACGGTGTACTCAATCTCTGAATGATGAGGTCAGTGACAAGGTACCATGTCTATTGATAAATTTGTGCCACAGTTTCAGATTTCATACCGAACTGTGTCGATAAACCTGTAAACTCCTCACCATCAAAAAATATTGTAAAGATAGGGGACTAAAACATATGCAAAATAGTTAATATGGACTTATATTTTTCAGCCGCCTAAGATTTTCTGAGTACACCAATCATCCAACTGAATTTTGAATTTACTCTAAGTACCAGATGTGCAGGGTGTTCATTACACTTAAGATTGACACTTACCATTTATTTTGTATGCATGCATGTTTTATTTTTGGTCATGAGCTCAGAGAATCGATCATTCCTTTTCTGCATGGTCAACAAGGCCTTTAATTGCTAGCTTGCTGATGATAGTCTAGCAATTTGGTCCAGCACAAAAATGTTAAGTTTATGAGGAATCTGTTTATTTGGAAAGGAAAAATTGTTGTTAGTCATAGATGGAGGCTATAGCCCAAACTAATGTTTTTTTTCTAAAGAAAAGATTTCTTTAATTTAGTAATATACTAGAAAATAGACGTGGCTTTGCCGCATAATGGACCAACCAGTATAAAATAATCCATCTGTTTCATATTGATCAACGTTTAACACAAATTAAAATTTTCAAATTGATCATCACCCCCTTCGTTAGACATGTAATATTATTGCATTTAAGCATCAAAATTGAGTTTGCGCATGAATGTAGGAATTTGAGGTAGTAAAGCTATCATTTCTTATATATGGGGCTCAGAAGGAGTTAAAGTGTGCATGTTTCTTGATTTTTCCCTACCACATACTTACATTAAAATGAAATATAGGAAAGTTAATACTTTTTGTTGGTCTAGGTGAAAAAAGTTATATAATAATCAATATGGAATGTAGGGAGTCTGATACGTACACCTAATTTCTTTATTTATTTAATGCCTCAAATGATGAAACTTTACCCTTTTATTCATATATTAATTTAAAGCAGCAAGACATTGAATTCATGGACATAAGTTGGAAGTCGAATATATGCACAAAAATTCCAAATTCCAATGAACCAAAGTAATGAAACTGCTTATTCCCATTTTATCTCTCCTCACAGTGGCGGAGCTAGAAAGATTTTTAACCCTAAGCAAACTTCACTTCTAGTAATTGTTGTATAAATTTCATCATCAATTCATTCAATAACATATAAATTTAGTGGAGTTTTTGTCGGTGAGCATGCGCGGCCACCTGGGCTAGCCAGGCGGTGGCTCCGCCCTTGCCTCTGTATGTCTATAAAAATCGAGAAAATCTATTATTTTAATAACACAATTCGAATGCATCTGTCTATAAATGTTGTGCAATTCAAATGTTTTCTCAAAGGATTTTTTTTCTTCTGTAAGAAAATACTGCATTAAGTTTTAATGCAGATATATAAGTTTTTGGTAGTAGCATTTTTTTATGGTGAGAAATAATGCATTACATTTTGAATGCACGTGTATACTACTGTGCATTCAAAATTTGCACGTGTATATTACTGTGCATTCAAATTTTAAGTTATTATTAAGAACATTTTTTCCTTGTGCAAAATGTACATAGAACACAATGCATCTATATATGATGCTGTAAAGATAAATGTATTCTGTGTTTTCTGGCAATGTCGTACATATATTTGCCTTTTGAGCAATTCATAAGTGTTGCAATTTAAATCTAAATTTAAACCCAAGCAACTAGTACTCATGGTACAACAATTTTCAAAAAGCGGGAGAACTCTGAAACAAAAGATACATTAAGAGCATATTTTGAAACAAAGTACACCATTTTTTTTGTTGAAGAAATCATTACTACGCAATACTCTGCAATTTGAATGTACTTTGGGAGATCATATTTTTTATTACATTTCTGAATGTTTGTATGCACTACTATGTTAAAATGATTTTTTTTTTTGTGATATAAATGTATCTGAGAGTTCATTTGGTATCAGCATAATATATACTGTGCATGGAAATGTATTTCACTTCCACATTATCATTTTTTAACTTCTGAGAAAAGGGCGTATGGAAAATGTATATATGTGCACCTTGGCTCTACCAATTGGGTCATTGAACATTTGTTTTTTAACATTATTTTAAATCATGCATCATGCACAAATACTTGTACTCTTCCATTTTTGCACTGTGGTTTGTATACGCATGCACCGTGGTGCAGTTTAAATTTGAAATGGCCCCGTCCCAAAGACATGGGTCCCAAGCCTAACAATTGAATCTAATTGCACAGTTTCTGGAATTACATGCCACTCTACAACACTTTAACTGCTCATTGGTATAAACAAGCACGTATCTCAAAGCGGGCTAAATGGTCAGGATAACAGGTGCAACTGCAGTCGGGTGCTCATCGGCGTTTCCGTGTAGGAAATGGTGCGGGAGAGAGCAAGGTGACACGTGGCAGATTTTCACGAGAGGCGAAGCTTGATTTATACGACGCCACGTGGCCCAATCTCTGGTCCGGGTTAAAACCTTGAAATCGGTATTAAAGAAAGATATGTGCATACTTTGGAGGGTGACCATATTTTTTCCTCATAGTTCCTAGCAAATATATAGAATTGTCCTCTTTGTTTAAACTTAATTGAGAAGACATTATGACAATTTTCAAGTTAAAGCACTAGGGGCTTCCCATTTGGAGGTGTGAGTCCCCTTCACCTCTGTTTTGTGTTTCTCCTTGACGCGATCTACACCTTTCTTTTTTTGGCTTCCAAATCTTCTATGGTCTTTGCTCTCCATCCTGATTTGTTGTATGCTTCTTCTCTGCAATGAAGCTAACAAAAAGTCCAAAGCAGAGCTTTGCTTCAGAGATTCTAAATTCAGTTATTTTAGCTATTGTAACATGTAATAGTCATTGTTTATTGTGTTCTTGGCTCAACGTGCAGCTCTCCAATTATGTTCCCTTTTTCGTTACAACAATTCAGTTTGAATGTGGACCCAGGTTCTAGAATGTTATGTACAATGTTTTTACTTGAATAAATATCCATAATCCATATATGACTATGCATAATTTCCAGTGAAGAAAGTACTATTGATTGCTACTACAAATTAATAGTAGTGTCATGCTGTAGGTTTAGGATTCAAGGAATAATTGGATTGCGCTTTTGTAAGGTAACCAGAGTTAGATAGTAGTTATCTTCTTTCTGAAAATGATGGCAGTGCCAACATCCATTATTTCGAAACACACATTTCTATTCTTTCAGTTCACTCCCATGATACTGAAGGATCTGATTCTGATTGCAAACTAGACAATTCAAGGGTATACCCTTTGTTTTCTCCTTTAGAGAAGGAAACTCTGAAAGATTTTATTCACTATCGGAATAATAATAGTTGTTATTCTTTGTTACAATCCTTACAAGAATAACATGGTAGTTCTTACTTTATACACTCAACCTATTTGTAGGTATGTTTAGCTTGAGGATTTTTCATTTTCCAAAAAAATTACTATGCATTTTATATTGTGTTGTTGTAGGTTTGTAGAGGTAAAGTCGATGTTCTTTACAGAGTTTGCCCTACTTGCAAGGTGTGGCACATCTTTCTGGCCGATCTCTTACAAGTTATAGCTATGTGGCATAAGAAAGATGTATCATTTTTTATGTGTTTGGTTATTGGATTATGAATGATGTCTGGGAGATTTTATAATGACACAACATATGGAGTCCAGGTTTTATTTTTTAGATTCATCTCCAAAGAGACCTGCAAGATCTCCCTTTTGAGGTCATGAAGCTCCCCTTTCTTGCCTCCCTAGGCTTGGGGCCTCGACTCCCTCTCCATCGATGGAAAGCTACTGAGGCAGCCAGCCGACAGAGGACATAGAGTTGATCAAGAAACAACAGCACATGCATAACAAGTGATGATTGTTCTTAAAAAAAAAGACAAGTGATGATAGAAATCTAAGGATGTTTGGGCATATGCTATGCTGTATATGTATTATGTTATCGTTTCATTGGTTTTTACCTGTTTTTCTTTTAACTGAAGGTGGTTGGTATGTCAACTCCGCTGCTACCACAAAAGATAATCTTAGCATGACTGTAAAGCCCCGATAGGGTGCGCATCGCGCGTCGTAATGTCTAGTTTTGTAAATGGTAAGGGAGATTTTACCCTTAGCCGTCACTGGCGGCAGCGTCCAACCGGACCACACCACAATACACTCGTCCGCGGCACATGGATTCGCTGTCCAAGAAAATATCCACGCCGAGTCGCCAGTCGTCACCACCCGCCGCGGCCCGCGAGCAGAGGAACAGCAAATCTCCATTGACAACCGCGACCGCACCCACCCACCAACTTCCCACTGACTCCGCAACCCCACCACCAACTCCCCACTCACTCCACGACCCCACCATACCCTGGAGGCCGGGACCACCCACGCGTTTCCACCCCCACCCCCACCCCCAAGCCAGAACCGAACGCCACACGCGATCCCCCGCCGGCGTCGCCGTCGCACTCCGTCCGCACCCGATCCCCACTGTCACAACTCGCAAGTCGCAACGCGCGCCTCGTCACGCGATAACCGCAGCGGCGGGTCGCGGTCGCCCCTCGGTCGTCTCCGCGGAGCGCGTCTACTACTCGTGCGCTTCTGCTTCCTGTTCAAACCCAACGCTCCACCACATCGCCTTCGTTCCCCACCCCGACTGACCCAGCCTCCAGTAGCCATGGGCAACCGCACGTCGCGCCACCACCGCGCCGCTCCCGAGCAGCCGCCGCCCCAGCCCAAGCCGAAGCCTCAGCCGCAGCAGCAGCAGCAGCAGCAGTGGCCGAGGCCGCAGCAGCCGACCCCGCCGCCGGCGGCGGCGCCGGACGCGGCGATGGGGAGGGTGCTGGGGCGGCCGATGGAGGACGTCCGCGCGACCTACACCTTCGGGCGCGAGCTCGGGCGGGGCCAGTTCGGGGTCACCTACCTCGTCACCCACAAGGCCACGGGGAAGCGCTTCGCCTGCAAGTCCATCGCCACGCGGAAGCTCGCCCACCGCGACGACATCGAGGACGTGCGCCGGGAGGTGCAGATCATGCACCACCTCACGGGCCACCGCAACATCGTCGAGCTCCGGGGCGCCTACGAGGACCGCCACTCGGTCAACCTCATCATGGAGCTCTGCGAGGGCGGGGAGCTCTTCGACCGCATCATCGCCCGGGGGCACTACTCCGAGCGCGCCGCCGCCGCGCTCTGCCGCGAGATCGTCGCCGTCGTGCACAGCTGCCACTCCATGGGGGTCTTCCACCGGGATCTCAAGCCGGAGAACTTTTTGTTCCTCAGTAAAAGCGAGGACTCGCCGCTCAAGGCCACTGACTTCGGTCTTTCCGTTTTCTTCAAGCCTGGTGCGTGCTCGAGGCTTCACTATCTCATTACAGAGGAATGGATCGCGAGATATTTCATTGTTCCAATGTTTGACTTCATGAGGATTTTGGGTTTACTTAGATCGAGTTGTTGGGTTTGACAGGTCTGAAAGTTTCACCGTTACTAGAATTAGGGGCTAGATGCAACGCTGCAAGTGCCATTATGTTTATACTTATAGATGTTCCAGATGCAGTGTTCTAGTTAGCATTGGATCCATCCACCTTACTCCACTATAGCCTGGGCAATCTCTGTGTTTGCGTTTACCGAGATGGCATTGTACATTTGCATGATTTGCACTTTAGGCACTGGATATTTTCCCCACTGGTAGCTAAATGCTGGCGGCATAGCATGCAAGATCTTCAAAAATGCACTCAGCAATATCAGAAATGCCATCTGAACTTAGTGGGTGAAGCTTGACTCTTCATTATGCAGAAATGTTGGTGACGGTGGAGGATTTTGTTGTTTTAGTGTTTTTCTTTTACAATGATGGTGGGGGATTCTTCATTCTGAACTTGGCTTTATTTTTCTTACACTTGGCATGTGCAAACTGAGTGCTATATGTCCCGTAGGGCCTCGTTGCTAAGTGCTACAAGATCTATTGCACTGGAACTCGTGGTTATGGACCCGAATTCTTTAGTATGGAACAATGTCTTTCCAAGTAAAAACCCCCAGTATATGAAAGAATGGAAAGGTGTTTTCGTTCTTTTCTTGTGGAATAAGAAGCCTCATACCTTAGTGGAAGGAAAATAAGATTTTTTTTTTTCAATTAGGTTTTGACCAAATAGGATCGTCTGGTTCCTATAGAACCTATCACTAAAATACCCAATAGGACTAAGTGGAACGAAAAGGATTTTCCTTGAGATGGTAAATGAAAATGCCTATTGTGGATGTTGCAGGGGAGCATTTTAAGGACCTTGTTGGAAGTGCGTATTATGTTGCACCTGAGGTGCTGAAACGAAACTATGGAGCAGAGGCTGACATATGGAGTGCTGGCGTTATTCTTTACATCCTTCTTTCTGGTGTTCCACCTTTTTGGGCAGGTGAGGTGACGTTTGCCGCTTCTTATTTCAGTCAACTTTTTTTGCTTCTGTTGCTAACATAGATGTTCTACCTTCATTTTTTCAGAGAGTGAAGATGGTATATTTGATGCCGTATTACGTGGTCACATTGATTTCTCGTCTGAACCTTGGCCTTCGATATCCAATGGTGCAAAAGATTTGGTTAAGAAGATGTTGCGGCAAGACCCAAAAGAGCGCCTTACTTCTGCTGAAATTTTGAGTAAGTCCACCATAGCTCTTTAATGGCATTCTTATCAACAGAAAAATGCACACTTGTCTAGTAGTTCAGTAGCAAATTGATATTAAAACAATTCTTCTGGTTTCTTCCTATTGTACTTTTTCATGCAAAAGCCTTGACCTGTAGCTAGTAGTTACTGTAGTATCTCAGAGCGAAGACGCTCACTTTTACCGTCCAATTTTTTTTTAAAGAGTATTCGGGTCTTTTTAATAGATAATTTCTGCTCTTGTTTCTATATAAACCGAGTTATCATTTTTACTGTTTGCAAATATAGTTAATGCACCTAATACTTTAAATATACAGACCACCCATGGATTAGAGAGGATGGAGAAGCCCCAGACAAGCCACTTGACATTACAGTTATCAGCAGGATGAAGCAGTTCAGGGCAATGAACAAGCTTAAGAAAGTTGCATTGAAGGTGTCTTCTGAGTATTTATTTTCGCTGCTACCAACTAGTATTGCATCATTAGATAATTCTGACCCTTTTGTTTATAAAACTAGGTTGTTGCAGAGAACTTGTCAGATGAAGAGATTACAGGCTTAAAAGAAATGTTCAGATCCTTGGATACTGATAACAGTGGGACAATAACTCTTGAGGAGCTAAGATCTGGTTTACCGAAACTTGGCACCAAAATTTCTGAATCAGAAATTAGACAGCTGATGGAGGCGGTATGTTTTTGCTCTGCAGGCAGACACTTGAGCTTTCAATTGATTTTTTTTTTAGATAATGGAATATTAATATCCCAGTCACTGCACCCATAGATGCACAAAACTATAATCACTTATTACAAGTTTTCCACAGAAAGCGAAATAAATTAAACATAAAGCAGCATCCTGCCGAAGTGTTTGGCCTTTACTTCGGAGCGCCCGCTCATGGCTTGGTTTCCTATCGCTCCTATGTAGTGGTCGGCCTTAAAAGTATCTTTGGACTCTGGCAATCATGTGTGACTGCGGAGCGCCTATCGCGTGCACGTGCGCGTGCACGGCGAGAGAGAATACTAGTTATGCTTTGCCCAAAGGGACCGGAACAGTCTAGTCTCTAGCTGCCTAGCTTCGGCTATTTCAAGTGCCTGCTGAGCTTCTTCTGGATCAATGTTAGCAGCTGATCCTACTTAGAATGAAGCCACATTAAGCTTAATGTAGACTGAGACAGTAACAAGATGCTCATTTGAAAGGAATGGTTATATGGAAGAATTTGAGTATTTGGCAGTAGCATGTATACACAACTGTTCTGGTGGTTCCAGCACATGCTATCATATCATTATTTCCTTGTTTTCCCAAACAGGCTGATGTTGATGGAAATGGAACCATTGACTATGCTGAGTTCATATCAGCGACAATGCACATGAACAGATTGGAGAAGGAAGACCACATACTTAAAGCATTTGAGTATTTTGATAAGGACCACAGCGGGTAACTTCAAATCGATTTTTTTTGGGTCTTGTTCTATCTGTTGTTTGTTAGTTCTCATTAATTTGCTAATTTTAAATCTCTCTGAGCAGATACATAACAGTAGATGAGTTGGAAGAAGCTCTGAAGAAGTATGATATGGGGGACGATAAAACGATTAAGGAAATCATCGCTGAAGTAGATACTGATCATGTAAGTATATTCTGTAACACATCTTAAAGCAAGCTCTTTGATAACAAAATGTGCATGTCCCAACCATCCTACAAGGAGAATGCCAAAGATTTCCAATCCTAAAGTACCTTTCTTAAGTAGAATTTGAGCTCAAACACAGGCTGCGAGGCCCATTTATTACAGTGCTAATTTTTCCATTTTTTGTTTTCACAGGATGGAAGAATTAACTACCAGGAGTTTGTCGCCATGATGAGGAACAACAACCCTGAGATTGCTCCCAACCGGCGGCGCATGTTCTAACTTCCTTTACAATTGTTGAAAGAATATTGTTTGGACATCTTTCCTCATTATATTCCAAGAACACCCCTTAAGAGGCTTGATCATCTGAGATCCATACACCTGTTGCCAGGGCTTGGACCCATTTGTACTCAAATGGAGTTGCGCGATATATCATTTGTAGATGCCTGGACCATCATGGATTTCTGAGTGCTGCTTTGTTATTCGTTGCCTCATCATTCAATTTGGAGTGTAACCTCAACGGGATGATCAGTTCAACTGCTCTTCCGAGCGTGTTGCGACTTGTGACTATATGCCACTTGATCGTTTGTATTAGATCAGGTGTTGTAAAACAGATTTTAGTGATAAGATCAGGCAAGGTTATATTATTCTGGAGAAACAGTTTAATCTTGCTTCTGAATTTCCCGGCCGTATGAGAACGTGCTATTCGAGCTGAAACCGTTCGATCTGTCCAGCAGTATTGCTCTCGCTGTTCTCGTCAGGACAAACCTTGCGCTTGCGCGTTTACTGGAGTTTCGCTTTGCACCATACTCTCACCTCACACTGCGCAAAGAACAATTTGGTCATCTACAGTATTTAACTATTTATCTATGCACGCGTCATAAATCAACCAATAGATCCCTCATTTCTGAGCATGCTTCAAGGAGGCAAAAATTCAGTAGTCTGCTTTTCTTTTTTGGCTTTTTTTTTTCTTCTGTACAAACACATCATACAATCTACATGAATGAAAATGATGGTTGACATACTCCTTTTACATCCACTTATACTGAAAACTGTTATTCTATACCCATATATTAAACATTTAAGTCATCAGAAAGATGACATTAACATTAAGATATAAAAACTTTATCCAAAAGATTCATCTCTAGAGCACTAATATACAAGACACAGACATATTGTAGATGTAATCTGAATTCCGTGGTTGTACTTCGTTGTGACAGGGCTGGACAAACTGGAGGCTTGAAATTGATCAACGAACAGAAACGTTTTTCATCTTTCCCGACTTGTGCTTGACAAAGAAAGCAGCTAGCATACTTTTGGTACGGAGGGGAGCCTTTTGGATTTGACGCCCTCTTGGGTTGTCAAAAGAACTAAATGACGATAGATGCCTGACACCAGGTTGATCCTGCAAATACAGAACATGTGATTTCACATTAGTAGGAAATGATAATTTGAACCTGGAAAATTAAGAATTCCTAGAGAATGTAATGCTCATTTGCAAGTTTTACAGCATAAAAATAGTCAGGTCTTAAACCACTCATCAAGTTGTTTACCTTCATGCCAACATTATGCATAGCAAAATCAGAGCTGGCCAAGTTTGTCTGCAGATGCTTGGGCAATGGAGATGTTGATGGTTCCTTACCTGAAACAAAAGCAATTCCAAATGAGGTGTTAGCCACCTGTACAAATTTTATAAACTATCCAGAAGTCTGCCTAAGATACACTCAGTGCCAATCATGAAAGTAAATCACACTACTGGGGTGTACTAAGCAATAAAAGCAATTAAATAGAATGGTGGAAAACCTCTCGATGCAGGTTTTGTAGCCTTTGTTTCTTCTAGGCTGAAAAAAATAGAGAAACAGAATTACACAGGAAGAATCATAGAGTAAGCGACCAAATTCACAATAGGCAAAATAGAGCTGGAATGCTTACACAAATTCAGATTGGCGTGCTCCATTGGTTTTGGAGTTTTTCTCTGAAGCCAAATGCCAGAAAAGGGTTTTTGCTGAAGAGAAAAAACCATTTTAGTGCAGGTACTTTATATCAAGATTTAATTGTGTGCTGAGTGCCAAGAAATTGCACCTGAGGGATAAGGCCTAGGCCTTGAGTCAATATCAGCATCAGTTTGCATCTCAGAGAAAGCCTGCATTCTTTTGTTCGCCAAAGCTGAGCTCATAGAGAAAAAATAGCAAGTTAAATTAGGTGCTAATAGTTTCTTCAGTAGAGAATTACATCTTTTTTTACACGTCCTTACTCGGTACAATGTAATGTTTGTGATGTCTTGTGGCGGTTCCAGTCATCTGCTGCTGCCTAATGCCTTCTTTATCCGTGTAAGTTTGGCAGGTGAGGACTTGCTAGATATTGAGCAATAAGAATGTCAGTTTAACTCCTGGTCTGCATCAACACAAATTCCTGAGTTAAACAGCAGTACCTGGTTCAAGCATGCTACTTTCAGCTCAAGAGTGGAAACTTCTGAAGCCTGTTGTTCATACAGGTCTGTCAGTTTGTAGGCAACTGTGCCAAGGTGGTCAACCGCATTCACCAAAGCCCTCACAGCATAATCCTTCAAGTTGTCTAGAACCCTGACATAAATAAGCATATGAAATCAGATCAGACTCCCAATGATTGTCACATTTTCGTGTACTCAAATCCTAGCAGCCAGATGCAGAAAATGAACACAACCATTTGACAGCAAGTGATATGCAGTGAGGATATCAGAACTTAGTACAAAGTAGACTGAAATAAACAACGGATGGATTATTGCAAGTAAACTCAACATTTCCAGACCCTATGCTGCACCAAGATTAATTATCTACCAGTGTCTCGGTAAGGGATCGTTATGAATGCAGGAATTTCGCATGCAAAAAAAAAAAAAATCAGATTTCGCAAGAATTATTTAAGGTCCCTGTGTTCCAACTCGCAAATGTGGCCCAAGTTTCTAGTTCACAAGTAATTTCCTCATCCATTTCTGCTATTTGTATATGCTCAGCTAACTCTGAACTGATTCACCATTTAAACCTACTACACACCAACCGCAACCTTTCTAGCACCAAACGAGAAACTATGTGGATAGAGCAATCATAAACAAGTTCATGGTCCCATAGTAGCATCAAGCAACCAATAATTTGCCCACACGCACAAATTCTTGCCACAAATTTTGCCTGCTAGAGCTGGGATTCGAATCGCAGTAGAAACGAAAACGAAAACAAAAAAAAAAAACTCACATCTGCTTCTGCTCGCTGTGGAGGTACGACTTCTCGCAGTACTCCGACGCCGAGTAGAGCTGCGGCCGCAGGTTCTTGAGCTCCTGCGCGACATCAGTTCAACCAAAAGAATCAAGAACTGCAATTCATTTCAGAGAAAGAAAAAAAAAACGAGCCTCGCGGCGCCGCGGGATCTCTCCCGGATCCGGGTCCCCGGCCGGCCGGCAGGCCTACCTGGAGCGCCTTGACGAAGCTCTTGCTCCGCTCCATGGACGCCTCGTCGACGGTGGTGGGAGCGGGACCTCCCCCGCCGCCCTCCTCCCCGACCCCGGCGACCGCGAGGCCGCCAAGCCCCGCCGCCCACGCCTGCTGCTGCTGCATATCCCCTCGCCTTCCTCCTCCCGAGTCGCTCGCTGCAGTTCTTGTTCGGTAGGAAGCCGGCTACTTAGCGGCGGGGGCAAGGCACGTGAGGAGGAAGCAAGGAAGCGATGCTCCTCCTCCTCTCCTCTCCCTGCCGGCGCGCGGCAGCAGCAGCAGGCAGGCAGGCAGGAGAAGCGTATCGGTGGGGGTGGTGGCCGCGTGCGCGAGTGGGAGCGGAGGCAGGTGGGGGCGCGCGCGGATGGCGACGGCGGCCGCGGCGTGGTGGTGGTGGTTACTGGTCACTTTAAGCCGCTCGTAGTAGGAGTAGGAGTCAATGCTTCGCTTCGCTTCGCTTGGCGGATGGCGGTAGCGAGATTAGGGAATCGATTGCCTCCTTTTCCGCCTGTCGATGGATGGATCGATCGACCAGCTAGCTTGCGTGGTTCGGTTCTCTGCCGGTGGATGGATCTTGATTCTTGCGGCCACTAGAAAAAGGCGCGTGTTTGTCTCTCCTCGTCATCTCGACGACGACGACGACTTGGAGTGAGGAGCGCATGATTTCGCTATGGCCACCCAGGCTATGAGAGCAAGTTTCACGGTAGAGGTGATGGTCATATGGCCTATTTGGTAGAGCTCCAAATCCTCAATTTAGCTACAGGAGTTAGGTTTAGAGTGGAGTTGTGGAGCTACCTAAACCCAGCTCCACCTCTCTAGTTTATTTTGTGAGAGAGCTGAAACTGTTTGGCTAGTTATAGCTCTAGGAGAAGTGGAGCTGGAGCTGGAGCTGTGCTAAACATGCTTCTAATTTTATAAAAAAAAATATGACTATTAGGGAAAGACCTAATATCAAATAAATAGAGCTAACCAGAAAACCCTATAGGCGTTTCTCCTAATTTTACACACACCATCTTCTTATTAATTAGGAGATAGTTTATACGAAATAAGGAATTTTATGGTCCTTGAGAAATCTCTTTTAAATATGTGATTCAAATTTTGGGCCTACAATATATTCGGATTAGTTTCCTAATAGAAGTTGACTATTAGGATTAGTTTCCTAGTATGACTCTAAGTCTTTCCCTACTAGGACTCCTAGATTTCTCCTATATATAGGGCTTGTTTGGTTGGGTATTTCAACTTACCACACCTCAAGTTAGCACATGCCAAAAGTGTGGCGAACGAAATCCTTGCCATAGCTTTGGCTCAAAAATGTGTGGCAAAGCAGCTAGAAGCTGCCTAACTTTCTTTGGCAGGCTAAACTATGGAAGCAAAACAAACAAGGGCTAAGCGGTTGTGGCTGACTAACATGAGGTGCGGCATTCTGTGGCATGGATCCAAACAGCCCCATACTCTTGTAAGCCGCACGGGGAGGGTGCGACAGTCCAATGTACCCCATGCGTTTGTATCCAACTCCTCTGTAGTGATCATTGCCGGTCGGCGCCCGTGGTTTTTTTCCTGCAAAGGTTTTCCACATAAAATTCGTGTCTCCGTTGTGCATCTATTTAACAACCTCGAGGTAACTAAATTTTACTCTAAATTTTTTTGGTACTTTAAGGTACTCAGTGCCTAGAGGCACCAAATATTACACTAGAAAATATGGTACCTCTAGGTACATTATTAAGGATGATAAAATTACCCATACAACATATTGCCTCTAATGCACTTGTCCCAATATACTACTCATACCTTATTTGTTTTAATTCAATCCATTGATTTTTTTTCCCTTATCTATCTAGGAGTTTGTATAGAGACTACCCTTTACATGAGGGGTGGCAACTCCTCTCTTTCTTTCTTTTTTTTCTCTTTTCTATCTCATTATGTAATTTTAGAGCCTCATCGGTATGCCTAATAAGCCAAAGCAAAAGGGCAAAATATGAACTTTCAAACTTGATTTTGAAGCATTTTTAATGTAATTTCTTTTTAGTATTGGTTTTTAAACCGCTACGAAGAAGTGTATAAAAATTTACCTATAAATTAATTTTATTCCCTAATAAGTCTAAACGATTTATTAAGTAATATTGGCAACCCATGAGGCTCTTACATGGTACTCCCTTCGTTTCATATTATAAAACTTTCTAGCATTGCCCATATTTATATAGATGTTGTCTAGATTCATATATGTGATTCATTAATATATATATATATATATATATATATATATGTATATATATATATATATATGTGTGTGTGTGTATATATATATGTGAACGGATAATGTTAGAAAGTATTCTAATATAAAACGGAGGAAGTACTATAGGTATGAGGTCCATAGTACTTGTTCTGAGGAGGGAGGAGCAATGTGTCCTGGGCGTTTGGGCCACTTGGCTGTAGCAGTGCAGTGGTAGTACTAGTTCTTGGGTTGGAGTAAACTACAAGCTGCAGGGTACAAGCACGGCGAGGGAGAGCTGTCAAGGGGCTGCTGGAGATTAGTCCATGACAGTACTTATACCTCGTAACAGAGGTTTTAACTATGTTAGCACAGTGAGTGTAAAAGAGTACGGGGCCTCCTTTCAAACGTTGATTTAAAAATGTATGTGATCTGGTACCAAACCTCTTAATGTTAATTCGTATTTTGAGGAAAAATATAAACTCTAAAACAATGGCTTTTCTAGGTAGTGCTGGTCGTGGCTACTGCATATTACAAGAAGAAAAAGAGTATTGTTCACCATTTTATTTCTGAAATGAACTGGTTTAGAGCAGCAGCTACCACAGCGAAAAGAAACCTAAAAGAAACAACTGAAATAACATAAACAACATTTTGTTCAATTTCTACGCATTTCAATGTTTATATACACTGAACAACACAACAGATGACTAGAGCAACGAACAGTTAAATGAAAGACTAGATTGTCCCATCCTTGGTTTCATCTTTTCTCCCTTTTAGCTATGATGCCCTTCTAGCTCCCATTTCATCTCTTTTCCACCATCAGCCTAGCCTCTTGATGTCATATAACTATGATGCGGCGCACCTAACCACGTTCAAGAAATAGCGTAGATGGGTATGCACGAGATCATGGTGTTTGCTCGTACAATCTTTATTTGCTTTGGTATTTGCCTTAACTTGCATGATTAGTTAAGATTTCTATAAAAATCCTCCATTTTAAAGGACACTCGGCTCTATATATTGTGTATTCTACGTACTAATAGAAAAGTCAGGTATTTGGTAAAAAGCCCAGGCAACAAACAACTAGCACTACAACCCATGTTTTCACGGCAGTTAATTTCCGACGATGAAACATGGTTAGAGCCCGGTCAGCCGTTCATCTAGCCTAAGAAACGGATCCACCAGTGAGCGCATGTTGCATTATTGAATTGGAGTCCTACCAAAAAGTCCAACGGGACAGTCGGACACATATATTCAACTAATTCAAAGTCCATGACTTACCGCTTAAAAAAAAATAAGAAAGCACATGGGTTCAGAGCAAAGAAATTTTAGCCTGGACAGTGAGATGATGCCGGACCCTATGTACCTGCAGAAATAGCCAATAGGAAGCAGGTTTTAATTTAGATCGGTTGCTGAAAAAGCAAGGAGGGGAGTCCTGTCCCATGTTTGTTGCAAGTACAAAGTTTCCATGGGGCAAACCCGGTGGTTGCCAGGTAGAGTAGTTCATGAATGCTCTTGGTTTTGGCTGCTTGATGGATTGACTAGATGCATTTAGGTGCACCTAATCCCGCAATGACATTTAAGAACTCATCAAGTGCAGCTTTCATTGTCAAAACAAAAGGGGCATACACTATTAGTATCCGTTACTGTTCATGATAAATACATTTCAATTCATGGAGTAACACAGACACGTCCAAACCCTATAGAAGTTGTTCCAAACCCTATACAAAATCTGGGCTGTGTTTAGTTCCTGAAAATAGTTGAAAGTTTGGGAAAAAATTAGAAGTTTGAAAAAAAGTTAGAAGTTTATGTGTGTAGAAAAGTTTTAGATTTGATGGAAAGTTGGAAGTTCGGGGTAGTTGGGGGTGAACTAAACATGGCCACACGGCCCTGATGATGTGGAATTCCCTAGCTCAAACGCATATTAGATCTAAGTGGATTTCGAATGGACAAAAGTAGTTACACAAAACGCCACAACTTAGTTGAGAAAACGAACAATATGCCACTCTATAAGATGGGTGGGATAAAATGCCACTCAATACAATGCACCGGATAAAATGCCACTCAATACGTTGCCTACCGGATGAAATGCCACTTTAGAGATTTTTGTACCCAAAATGCCCCTAGAGAGAGAGAGGGAACAGAGGGAGAGGGGAGGGCCGGCCGGGCGGCGTGGAGGCCTCTCTGGGCGGTGGCGGTGGCGGCCGGCTGGGAGGAGGATAGGGCGGCGGCCGGTGGGGGGATGAAGAGGCGACGGCGGTGGAGGCGACGACGCGGGAACGCGGCGAGCCTACCAGCGCGTTCGCCAGGAGGCGGCAGCGGCGGGGGTAGGAGGAGGATGAGGAGGCGACGCAGGGGGAGGAGCGCTGGGGAGGGCCGGGCTGGCGGCGCCGGATGCCTCGTGCGGACAGCAGCGGCGGCAGCCGGCGGGGACGACAGGGGGGAGGAGTACAGGGTGGAGGAAGAGACGACGGCGATGGAGCCTCAGACCGTCGTCCCCGTCGCCGCGCCATCCTCCTCCCCCCGTCATCCTTCCCCATGTCGGCGCCCTCCCCCGATGGAGCCGGCACTGTCGTCCCCCTGGCGGCACAGTCCTCCCCCCTTCGGCGGCGCCGTCCTCCTCCCCTTCTCGCCGCCACCCCCGCACGCTCGCTGCCCACCGGCGACGAGCACGACCGACGTCGTTCGTCTCTCCCTTCCTCTCTCTCTCCATAGTAGGGGTATTTTGGTCTCAAAACTACTCAAAGTGGCAAAGTATACTGATGATAAGCTATTGAGTAGCATTTTATCCTTTGCACTCTAATGGATGGCATTTTATCCTTTACAATCTTGTGGAGTGGCATATTGTCTGTTTTTTCCAACTTAATTCAAAATTTGAGATATGCCATCCTGACCCACATATCATTGACTCATGTGGGTCCTACATGTCATTGAGATACCGATGGCATATCTCAAACTTTGCAAAATTATAATGGCATTGTTCCAATTTACCCTTTAACCTAGAACTAGAAGGCATGGTGAAACTCTAGCTGCAGAAAAAAAAAACAAAACAAAATGTGTCCTACCAACACCATCCCTTGAGGGCAATGGCGCATACAGTACATTTTAAACTTATTCACTTAATTGTAACTTTTAACCTTATTAAATTTTGGCTTTATAAAACTCTAGTAGGGTAACAAACCAAACATATGTTAGAAATCTTAGTAGTTTTTCACATCAGCTATGTTACCAAACTTTGATACTTCTAGATATTTGCACTTTTCAAAGTTCAACCAAATTTTAGTAAGGTAGAGTTGAGAGTGGCTACAAATTGGACAAGTCCTTTATTCTATGTCAATCCTAGGCTTTCAATTTTCTTTTTTTTTTTGTCTACGACAAGATTTAATAATTACCAAAACTTTAACGAAGTTGTTTGGAGTGTTCCTTTTTTTTGGGCAAGATCAACTAGCCCTAGATTTGTAATATTGTAAAGAAATGGATGTCAAATAATTTTTCAATGCCATTTAAAAAAACAAAACCAAATGGATGATAGATTTTTTACAGGGATAAGTCCATTTTACACCCCCAAACTCTTATGTTTGCCTAAAATACACCCCGAACTACAAAATCAGGTATAATATACCCCTAACTATCAATACCAATCATTTTACGCCCTCGAGCAATTTTAAGACTGGTTTTGATTCATTTGAACGCCACATCAGCATAGTCCCACCAGTCAAACCATCTCACCGGTCACGTGTGGAGAGGGGCAAGGAAGAGGGGGCTGTGATGAGGAAAACGAGGAATGGAAGGTTGGAGGCAGCCAATGAGCTCCCTCCCTCCACTCCCCGCTAGCCCATCCATGACAAGGCACATGCAACGGAGGGGGGAAAAGCTACGTCAAGCGGCAGCGCGGTATCTGACAAGGCATCATCGCCTGGTCAAGGACAAGGTCCAGCTCGGTCCAGCTCAAGCTCCGCATCCGCTTCTTCCTCGTTTAGCTCGAACTCCTCATCTCAAAGCCTAGTCGCCTTCGCTGAACTCGGCATCCCCAAGTAGCTCGAGCTCGTGCTTGTGCTCCAGCTCGAGGAAGGGAGGCAGGATGTTGGATCTTTAGCTTGTGCTCGCCAACGCTCGGCCCAGAATGGGGCAGTGAGAAGGGGGCGGCGACGGGGGAGGGCGATCTAGAGCTCACCAGCTCTTAGAAGGGTAGTTGGGAGGGAGAGATCAAGCTCACTAGCGCTCAGGGGTGTGGCAACAAAGGGGGAGTAGAGAGAAGGGGAAAAAAGCGCTCATCGTTAGCCGCTCTTGAAGCCTCACTAGCCGCACTGTGTGGGGTAAGAGAGACGGAGGAGAGGGAGAAAGGAGGAAGAAGATGAAGTGGGTGAGCCCTCTATTGTTTAGATGATGTGGATTTATTGAACAGTTGGCATCCTATGAGATATCCACGTGTAGCAAAACTATAGTAAAACAACTCGAGGGGGTAAAATATTCAGTATTGATAGTTAGGTGATGCATTATACCTAACTAGCATGGTGGCCCGCGCAGATTACGCGGCTAGCATCATTATATTTTCTCTCATATAATAGCATATATGTTTTCTTAATGTATTATTCAAATATATTAAAATGACAACATAATTTTAAATTTTGTACTAACTTTACGAAACTACTAATGTGTAATATTCATATTGTATTTTATATGCGTGTTAGTTATTAATTATTTTTAATATCAAATTTTAGTTATTTGTAAATTATATTCATATATGGACTCTAGACTCGTCTTTCAATATTTTTTTAATTCCGAATCTTCGTTATCTGTAAATTGTATTTCTATATAGATTCTAGTCTCTTCTTCCAATATTATTTATTTTTAATTCTTATTTTTTTTATTATTTCTAATTATATTTCTATGTGGACTCTAAACTCATCTTTCAATATTTTTTAATTTTTAATTTCAAATTTCAGCTACTTCTAAATTGTATTTCTATATTGACTTTAGACTCTTCTTCCCATGTTTTGTTTAAATTCCGAATTTTAGTTATTTGTAAATTATATTTTTGTACGAACTCTAAACTCTACTTTTAATTTTATTATGTTTATTCCGAATTTTAATTAGTTTTAAATTCCTATATGGACTCTATACTCTACTTCTAATATTCCTTATTTTTAATTCCGAATTTATATTATTTATTAATTGTATTTTTATATGGACTCTATACTCTACTTCTAATATTCCTTATTTTTAATTCCGAATTTCTATTATTTCTTAATTGTATTTTTATATGGACTCTATACTCTACTTCTAATATTCCTTATTTTTCAATTCCGAATTTCAGTTATTTATAAATTGTATTTCTATATGGACTCTAGTCTCCTCTTCCAATATTCCTTATTTTTAATTCCGAATTTCAGCTGTTTCTAAATTGTATTTCTATATGGACTCTAGTCTCCTCTTCCTATATTTCTTATTTTTTAATTCCGAATTTCAACTCTTTCTAAATTGTATTTCTATATGGACTCTAGTCTCCTCTTCCAATATTTCTTATTTCTTAATTCCGAATTTCAACTATTTCTAAATTGTACTTCTATATCGACTCTGTTTTTCTTTTTCTCCGATTAATGTGGGAATTTTAGGCCGTGAGAGCGAACGTGGAGGCTCATTTTTCTATTTCTTTAATAAGTTAATAGATTTTGTAGCTAGGAGGTGTATTTAGATAAACAAAAAGCTTAGGGATGTAAAATGAACTTATTCCTTTTTTACCTGGTTCATTTGGGCAATGAACCAAACATGCCCATAATAACCGTAGTCATAATTTAACCATGATGGCTTGCCATGTACGAATAATATTGAGCATGAAGATACACATGTATGGTCAGTGTGAGCACATCGTCATTGAATGTGCCCAAGCAAGGCCTACACATGGCATATGCTATGCTCCACATGCTTGCGCTCTCGTACACCTACGCGTGCCCACTTAACCCAGTGTGTCAGTTTTTTTTTTTTTAAAAAAGACACAGTGGGTCCAAGGCTCCAAGCCTAATGAAAATTAAAACGTTTCAAAAAAAAATAAATAAGAGTAAATTTCACGAAACTACAGGTATTTTGGTCAAATTATCAGAAAACTACAGATTTAACATGATGTATCACAAAACTACAGATTTAACACTAATTTTATCACGGAACTACAGATTTAAGATAAAATATCTCAAAACTATAGATTTTAGTAACAAAGATATCACAAAACTACATGTTTAATATCAATTAATCATAAAACTTGAACATTTTCAACTCAAACATAATATTAGTGCAACGAATTTAACCCCCAAAATATGTAGTTTTGTGATAATTTTATTATTAAATATGTAGTTTTGTGATAATTAGTCTTAAACATGTAGTTTTGTGATAAATTTGTTGCTAAATCTGTAGTTTTGTGATAATTTGGTCAAAGTATATGTAGTTTTGTGAAATTTACTCAATAAATAATTTTCACCGGTTTTCTAGAAGAAATTAGCAAAAGTATATTATTACCGCTGAAGAGAGGGGAGGGGGCGAGTTTTATATCAGGACTTAGCGCGATGAGTGCTCGGCTTTGCACGAAGGAAATCGGACGGATGCGAACTCACAGCACTACAGAACGAACTTGCATGATTAAATAATTAATTACCATCATAAGCAATTACTCCCTCCGTTCTAGAATATAAGCATTTCTAGCAATGAGTCTGGACATATATATGTCTAGATTTATAGATAGAAGTTGTTATATTCGAGGACGGAGGTAGTAATCAATTAGCCATTATTTTTTCATCACGTCGTAAGCATTTAATTAATAGCTAATTTATCCCAAGACGTTTCGGGCCTTGTGACTGACGTGGCGCCTACATAGTAGGTTTGACTTGGTTCTCGTTCTACGTGTCAGTGACATGGCAAAATATAAAAATTAAAAAGTCAGTCAGTCGGTGACAATGGAGCTCGAGGATGGCCGGGAGGAAGAGGGAAGAAGGAGGCGCTGACGTGCTATCGATCATGGAGATAGAGATGAGGGTGGGACCCACTGACATGTGGGTCTAACTTTTTTTTTTATCTTTTGTCTTACATACTATTTAATCTTTATAATTTGCTTCCGGTGCCATTTCACCGTCACGTAAGACAAGAAAGCCATCTAAACCACATTGGGATCTTATTTGCACTGGTTTTGACTGTTGATGTATATGGTAATTTGATTCAGGAACGAAAATCGAACTCGCTGTCAAGTTAAGGACCAAAAATGAACTTACTCCAATCCACATCGTTATACCGCGGATGGGCCACCATGGGCCTAATATAAACGGGTCAGACATTAACTGCAAAAGACAGACGACAGAAGCAAACCAGAACGACAGGACAGATCGAACGTTCCCTTTATTTCCTGACGAAACAACAAACAACACCTCAATCAGCAAGAACACTGTACAAATCCTCCTGATCAAAATTTCCCTACGCCCTAATTTACACCATGGACCTTGGTCAGGTCCATGCGTGCAGCCCACGCTGGCAGGCACGCTTCAACCAACACAAGGCAGAACGTTACAACCTCGCAAGGTGCAGCGACACGAGAACGCCGACGAAAACGTGCCAACTCCCGACACAAACGCCCGCGCCGACGCCGACGCTGGGAGCAGCAGCCGCCGCCGCCGGCAAGCCGCCGGTGTTCCTCAGGCGGCCTCCCAGGTGCTGCGTCGTGCGGCTCCTGACGCTGTCGCAGTCGGCGACGCCGGCCAGCGCGACGACGCCCTCAAGGCCCTGCTGCTTGGCGTCGTAGCAGAGCCCCTCGTTGCCGCCGACGCGGAGCTTCTTGCCTAGCCGCCACATCATCTCCTTCCCGAACGGGATCGGCCCCACCAGCCGGTTGCCGTCCACGCGGAGCTCGCTCGCCCGCTCCAGCCGCCGGAAGCTCGCCGGGATCACCCCGGTGAACTCGTTGTTGTCCAGCCGCAGCACCCGGAGGTGGCCCAGCTCCCCGATCGACTCCGGCAACGACCCTTCCAGCCCCATGCCGGAGAGGACCAGCGTCGTCAGCGCCCTGAGCCCGGCGAAGATGTCGCCGGGGACCGTCGTGAACTGCATCCGGTTGTCGCCGAGGATGAGCGACCGCAGCGACGACAGCCTGCCGAGCGCCGCCGGGATCGGGCCGGACAGCGCGTTGTGGCTGAGGTCGAGCAGGATGAGGTCGGACAGGTCGCCGAGCGCGTCGGGGATCGTGCCGGCGAAGCGGTTCTGGCTGAGGTCGAACTTGAGCAGCGAACGGCATTGCCCTAGGCTCGCCGGGACGCCGCCCTGCAGCGCGTTGTGGCTGAGGTCCAGGATGCTTAGGTGCTGGAACTTGAAGGGTGGCACCTCGCCGGCGAGCTGGTTGTAGCTCAGGTCGAGAAGCTGGAGGTGCGCGAGGGACTGGACGGTGGCTGGGATGGCGGATGTGAGGTTGTTGCCATGGAGGTCGAGCACCCGCAGCGCCGTCAGGTTCCCGAGCTCCGGCGGGATCGCCCCGACGTGGCCGTTCTCCCGGAGCACCAGCGAACGGAACGCCGGGCCGAGGCGGCCGAGGAACGCCGGGACGGGCTGCGGGTTGGCCGTGAAGCATCGGTAGAAGAAGAGCGACCTGAGGTGCGGCAGCGCGAGCACGGCCGGCGACAGCGTGGCCCGCGCCGCGTCGCACGCCGGGAAGGCGGTGTCGTCGGAGAGCGCGCCGAAGGAGAGCGACACGACGTGGTACACCTCCCCGCGGTCGGGCACGCACTCGATGCCGTGCCACCGCCCGCGGCACACGTCGGCGATGCCCGACGCCCACCCGTTCCCCGTCGCCGCCATCACCTCCTGCACCGCGCGCTGCTCCGCCGGGTCGGTGCGCGCCCGGTCCGACAGCCCCGTCTGCGGCGCGTTCACCAGCGCCGCCGACGACGACGAGTCCGGCACCACCACCGTGAACTCCCCCCTGCACACCGCAACCAGCACCGCCACGACGGCCACCACCACCGCCGCCGCCGCCGTCGCGGAGAGCGCAGAGGCCACCATATCACCTTGCACGCTCGTGCGACGCGATGCGCTCGGAAGGGTCACGACCGTTGGGAATTTGGAGGGAAGAGGGTGGCAGAAGGCGCAGGTTTTATAGTGTCAGAGGCGCGCGCGCCGAGGCCGCCGACTCGCGGAGGCCGCAGTGTTCGTGGCGGGTGAATGCGGCGAGAGACGAGTAAATGGTGGTCACGGGATATGGGGGAGAAATGGAGTAAATGAACTGAGGATTTGCCTGCATTCAATTGGTTTCACGGGAAATCGGAACTGAACAATATTGCGCGACATCCTGGTGGCATGGAGCAGTGAGAGCATGCCTCTGCTAGCAATTTTGATCTGGTAATTGTATTGTTTTTGTATTGTTTTGCTACAGGCGACCTGCGGTTCAGCGGTTCAGTGGCAGTGTAAACAGTTGCTGTTTGTTCGATCAAGACGTTCGTGCGTTCGCGAAAAGATCAAGACGTTCGTAATCTGGAGCCTGAAGTTAGCGTTGTGGATGAAAAATCACAAGTAGGCAGTAGTTGAGATGCAGAGGAAAGGTTAATGCTGTTCTTGCAGACTGCAGAGTACTACCATCCCTGGCTCACTGGTCTACCTGACTGCATTTCGTTTTACTCCCAGCTCGCATTTTCATGAGAAAATTGCAATATTCGGACTGCAAACATGGGGGCTTCGCTGTTTTGAGACTCCGAGTGGATGATAAATGGGTCCATCTATGTCTATGAAATGTGGGTCCAGTGTCATTATAGCAAAGGCTAATGTTTGCAGTGTCATAACCCTATTGATGAACTGAAATGCAGATGGTTATTTCAAGATTACTATTACAGCAAGACTGAGAAATAAATGATCAAATATTTGATCTTTCAAGCCATACTGACGATGACATGGGCAAAAAGAAAAAAAAAACCTCTGATAAGTTATTCTTCCTCGTTGTCCTATCCAAATGTAGAAATTCACTAGTTCCTTCCTCTTCACAGGTCATCCTGACGTTTCAGTCTTTCAGGTTTGCTTGCTGCACTTTCTCAGACCCCAGGTCTTCAGAATTCAGCAACGAGGAAAACAAACGAAAATCAACGAAGAGAAATGAGAAGCAAGAAAGCCAGGTAGCCCAATAAGAGGCCCAAAGGCCTCCAGATCATATAGCTGGCTCAATGGGCTCAGCTATGGATCAAGAAACAAGAGTTCTCCGTTACCTTACAGCTATATCCATCCTGAATCCTTGATTTCTGAACATACAATGATACAATTAATATCTTGTCCCCTACACTGTATTCAGTACTTCAAGACGACACTATGTGTTCAATATCTTTCAAGAGGACTATTTTCGTTGCAAATTTTCTCGAAGCAATTTTGTTTTGTCCCCGTTTTTCTCGATTCCACCTGGTAATCTGGTGTGCCGCAAATGTGTAGCCTCTGACTGGATACGCACCTAACTTTGTGAAGGGGCTCTGAACCTGAGCTAATCACTAATGGACCAATTTGCGCGATCTCATGCTTCATGCCTTAGCCATGCTGCCCAGTGCCCATACAGAATTGTGACTGTCACCCACAGGGACTGCCAGACTAGACAAAGAAAACTCATCCTTTGGTTGATTACTATCCCGCTGGACAACACTACCTGAAAGTACAGAACAATCAGCATTAGGTAAACTTTGGAGTTCAGATTAATCAGCCTTGACAGTACAGTCGCACGTGATGACATCAATTCTTTTATCCTTATTTAAAGGACTCCTTGCCCAGTCAGACAGCTCGCCGAAAATATGCCAGGAGAAATGCACACATCCAAGGGTCCAACCGATGCCAAACGTACACTGCAGAGAAATGCAGTCAAATTAAGGCTGCGTGTTTTAGAATTGGGAAAACGTTCAGGGAATTCATCATTCAGTCATTCAGTACGGAGGATAACCATGCATGCAGAAAGTGTTTTTATAAAGCTTGTTTAGCGTGTTGCGACACACAACACATTCTCCATCTGAAGCCGGCGACTTTGTCAGTTACTACAGATCAGACCATCATCAGCATCTGCTAGATTTCCACAAGAATTTGGTCGTTCACTGTTCAGAGAGATCGGTTGCTGCAGTGCATGTCAACAGCATGTAGTAGTGCACTACTCGGGAACGCACTCAATGCGTGCTAAATGCTTCGTGCTATCCGGCTGTGCTCAGTCCACTTTCTGATTTCTGAACCAGGAAACATCGTCTTTTTTTGTATGTATGAATCGATTCAACTAAAAGAGGTCGCAAACTTGAGGTCCAAGTTATTTACTCCCTCTGTTTCAGTTTACAAAACGTTTTAACTTTGATTAAAGTCAAATTACTTCAAGTTTGACTAAGTTTATAGAAAAAATAATATCATTTTCAACCCAAGACAAATTTATTATGAAAATATATTCAATTATTGATTTAATGAAACTAATTTGATATTAAAATATTACTATATTTGTCTATAAACGTAGTCAAACTTAAAATAGTTTAACTTTGACCAAAGTCAAAACATCTTGTAACCTGAAACGAAGGGAGTAGTTGCCAACTTCTTGTCCCCGCGTCGCTCTCGCGCGGGCGGCTCGGGGGCGAAACCCTAGCCTCCCCCGCCGCCACCTCCCACCAATCCTCGACACCTTGCCGCCCCTGGAGCTCGCCGCTAGAAAACCGGGCGGCAAGCCAGGAAGGCGGCGACGTGGACAAGGCGGCCCGTGAAACTCATCCTCGGCGCGGGAGGACGGAGCGCCGCCACGACGGCTAGAGATGGCAAGGGAGCGACGGATCCAGTGCTCCCGGAGATGGATCCGGCGTTTGCCAAGACGGAGACGCAGGCGGCGGTGGAGCTTGGTCGCGGGAGCGAAGATGATGGCGGCAGTGCTGGATCTGGAGCTCCCAGATCCAGTTTCTGCGGCGGCACCCCTGCTCAATCCTAGGCGGGGAGCAGCCGGCGTGGGCAGCGGTGCCGATGGCGACGCGCGGCAGGAGGTCGCAACGGCGCGGCGTGGACAGGAGGGCGTGGACGGGAGGTGCGGTGCGGCGTGCCCGTGCTGGTGGCGGCGCGAGGGCGACGCCGGTGGAGTCACTGTGACGCCGTGGATGGCGATGCATGAGGCTCGTAGTGACACGTGGCCATGCCTGGCAGGGGTCTGCGTGAGGAGGAAGCCGGCGTGGGTCGCTTGGGTGCTAGCAGTAGCGGTGGTGACTGACGACGGTCATTGACTGGGTTTGGGTGCTAAAGGGTTGGTGTGGTGGTCCGACGATGGTTGTTGTACACGATGGTTGTGTGGACCTTTGAATAGGAATCACTGGTGAAAGCCTTGCCAGGCCATGGGCCGGCATGACGACGACGCCATTAGGTGTCGTTCCCCTTCTTGGAGGCGTCGTTTTGGCGTTGACATCTCCTAGCATCAAGAACCTTTCGCGCACAATGGTAGCCATCGGTGGACTCCTGCAATGCCTCCAAAGCCCTACAAGTCTAGCTGTTTGACGAGGCCTTCGCTGCCTTGCTTCCGTTCCTTGCTCTACCGTGGGTGTTCAGCATTCTTATTTGGTTGCTGCTGGGTAGAGTCGGAGCTACTTCATTGTAAGGGTGCGACAAAGCTTGGCAACGATGACACAGTACTGCAATCTCTTTATAGGATTGTTGATGCTAGTTGCGTGCAGGAAATGGTTCTTTGGTAGTTTGGACTGATGTCCTTCATGAGTATCATTTCTGTTTGCTCTTTTTGGCGTTGGAGTAGCATTGCAGTGAAGTCGAAGCTGTTGTGTCGCTTGGGTGGCAAGCTTGGCAACAATAACATATGTGGGCTATTGTGTCGTCTCTATGACAAACTTGGCGGATGCCTTGTGTCGGTTCCGTCGTGGTAGCTTAGGTTAGATTAGCTGTTGGTGAGGCGTTGTAATTGTGGTTTGCTCATTTTTCCCAAATTAACTGGGCACTATAAGGTTTGGTCTCGTTTACTCTTTAAAATAGGACACCTTATTCTTAATATAAATCGTCGGTAATGGCCTGTCCGTTAAAAAGAAAAAGCTTGAGGTCCAAAATTGAGATGCACTTGATAGTGTAGTGGCAAAAGATGTGTGGTTTCAACCCTAAGGTCTCGTGTTCAATATCTAAAATGCTCACAATTGTTTTATAAAAAATGTTCGGAGGGATGTCTCTCCCTAGGTTTAAGATTGATATTATAAGGTCGTAGGAAAAAATGATCAAAATTAATTCTCTTATTAATAATATAATTCACATAGCTCACACATCCGTAGATTTACAAACTGCCCGTTCGACCTCTATATCCTCATCATCACGAACTTGCTCCAAGGATATTATACTATATGTGATCGTATTATATTATATTACTAACTACTCGTAATGTCCAACCATATTAAGGCGATGATCTTTGTCCCAAGACATCATAATTTAAAGAATTTATGTATAGCTAACGACGAGATAGCTATACTTGGGGTCGATTTAGGGCTCCGCCTTGACTCTGGTCACCGACGGATCGGTCACGGTGGTGGCCTTGGACGACACCGACGAGTCGGAGTCGGAGCTGGGCGGCTTGGAGATGGAGAGCACATACTCCTTCATGTCGGAGCTGGATGAGCGGAAGTGCGCGAGGATCTTGCTGAACTTGGGCTTCTTGCGGGTGATGGCGATGGAGACGTCGTTGGGGAAGAGGTCCTTGAGCACGAAGGCGTGGAACATGGTGGTGACCAGCAGGCCGGCGACGGTGACGGTGGCGATGCCGGAGAGGCCGATGGAGAGCGCCCTCGTCAGCACGTTGGTCACCTCCGTCGCGTACGTGATCGTCGCGATCGCCGCGCCGGTCATCGGGAACGTGTACGCCCACCACGCCAGCGAGAATCTGAATCCCCTGAAGAAGTTGATCCTCACAGCCTGGTCACAGGATTAAGACATTGTTAAGTACGCATGCAGAGCTTAGTAATACTAATTAATTACGTACTGTAGTAGCTAGTGTGCTCGTTGCACGTAAGTGTTACGTACCAGTGACATGTAGAGGAAGAGGGCGATGAAGTAGGCGATGCGGGCGCCGTAGTCGAACTCGCCGAGGATCTTGGCCCAGGCCATGGAGGCGACGCTGGGGGCGGCGACGAAGAGGAAGAAGACGGGGTGGAGCTCCTTGGGGAGGGTGACATTGGTGGGGAGGCGCTGGTAGAGCGTGACGAAGAGGACCATGTAGTGGGCGAGGCCGACGGCGAAGAAGAAGATGGGGCCCTCGCGGAGCCCCATCTTGGCGCCGAGCAGCGCGCCGACGAAGTTTCCGACGATGGAGAGGTGGTTGGACGGGTTCGCCACCTTGGACAGCCGCCGCTGGCCGCCGGACATCCACTGCCCGTAGATTTTGAGCTCCAGGCAGAAGATGGGCGCCATGAGCGCGTACCAGACGCCGTGGTGCACCTCCGTCACCGGCCGCGGCACGCCCTGGACGAGGAAGAGGCAGGCGATCCACGGCGCGAAGAAGAAGTTGGCGCGGATCGGGTGGTAGAACTCCCGCCGCACCGCCTCGAAGTAGAAAACGACCTTGAGCAGGTAGATGAAGGAGACGAACCCCATCAGCGCCAGCGAGATCCACCACAGCACGTGGTTCACCACCGGGCTGACGTGCAGGAACGACGTCGGCGGCGCCGACGCCAGCGTCTTCCACAGCATCGCCTGGCTGCTCACCCCGAGGCACATCCCGAACGCGCTGATCGGGAACCGCAGCAGGAACGGCCACTTCTCGTCCTTGGGCAGCACCGTCGTCTCCGTCGCCCTCAGCGTCTCCAGCTCGGGGCCCTCCAGGGCGTCGAAGTAGCGGTCGGCGCCGGGGACCTGCTCCGTCTCCTCCTCGGCGATGTTCGGCTCGGGGGCGCCCTCGCCGTTGGTCATGTGCTCCTGCGCCGGCCGGCCGCGCAGGGTGGAGAGCTGCCGCTCGAGGCGGCCGGAGAAGGTCTTGAACTGGTCGAACCGCTTGTCGCGCGTGCTGTCGCACCGCCGCGTCGTCTCGTCGTTCTTGGACAGGTGCAGGATGGGCTGCGAGTGGAACCGCGTCTGATTCAGCAGCAGCCGCGGGGAGTGTGCCTGCACTCGCCCCACCGCCGGCGGGTGCGCGTCGTCGAACCTGGTCTCCGCCGGCGCCACGCGGGCCTCGTCGCGGTGGACGGCCTTCGCCTTCGCCGCCGCCATCCCGAACTGCGAGAAGTGGAACCCCGATGGCGACGCCGGCATGCTCAGCGACACGGAGTACGGTATCTGCGCGCCCTCGTGTTCGTACGCCGCCGACACCGACACGGATCGTGGAGCGTACACCGGCGCCGGGATGCTAATCACGACGTCCTTCTCCTCGCCCAGCATTTCGAGTTCCTTGCTCTGCTCGCTGAGCGTGGCCGTGGCCGTGGCGTCGCCACCGCCGCCGACGCAGTCGAAGCCGTCGATGACCTGCGAGGGGACCTCGATCAGCAGCCGCGGGAGAGCGGCTTCCCCGGACGATTGCTCGCTCTCCCCGTGCACACCACCGTCCATTCTGATCCGGACGTCGTTGCCGAACTCCATACCGTTCACGAAACCTGCACACCATACAACGACAGATTGACTCGTTTAGCGATCAATCTCCCAAGTAAAGCAACAAAAAAAAAGCAAAGTTTTAATAATTTCTCAAGAACGTAATCATCAAGTACCGCAGTACCAGATCACACGCCAATTCGGCCGAAGCACGGGTGGGCATTCCCGTATGGCGATCCTGGCCATATCAACCTATCCTACCTACAGTTAATCTTACCTGGATTTCTCTCTACTTCTCTACACGCGTTCAGCATGCACCATCAAAACAGTTCACAGCTCGCTAAACGCAAACAACAAGTTTTTCTCCCGTACGCTTCCGGAGTTTCTGGCTCGATTTTGGCTCAGCTCGGCACGGCGCGACCGGTGCTCGATTTATAGAGACGCGCGCGAGTTGGGGGAAGCACGAGGCCGGAATGCACGTTGGCTACGATATTCTCCTTTCCCGCATGCGCGCCGGGGTGTGCTACTGTGGGTGCATGCCAGTGGAGCGGCAGAGCACGCCGCCGGCCGGATGACGGCGACGGGACGGTGACGGCCGTTTTCGTCTCCACTGTTCGCGAAGGTTCAGTGTACCGCCAATAAGCACGTCGCCGTCGGCAATGGGAAAAATGAAAAAGAAAAATAATAACAGTTGTCTTTTCTTGTCAAAATTCGACACTTCTTCCTCCTTGACTGAAAACTAGGAGTAAAAAAAAAATCTTACAGTCTCCCCTGGTACAGTACAGTACATCAAAACCGGAATAAATCAGTCAATAACTAATCGGCTTGGACAAGCAGGGTACGAACGTACGATCGGCCTCCGTCGCTGGCTCTGCTTGGTTTGACATTATGACATATCGCTAATTCCAAAAGGTTTTTCGTTACAGATATGAGCCCGGAGACCAAGATGAGAATGTGTGGTCCTAGACGGACTCGTGTGGAAACCGAACATGTACGACCGGCTATAGGCGGACCGACCAGTACGTCCTACACGATTGTGACACACGGACACATCAATCTCAGAGATCGATCACGCTGAGAATATGTAGATCACCAGTACGACTTTTTTGCGGTCGATCTCCCTGACTCCCTGAGCCGCCAGATTACCGGAAAACTAGCTGCTCTTACTATGTGACGCAATAAACTAGCCATGGAAGAAAACAACATGCGAATTAACGTCGCAGTCTAAGCTACGGGGCAGCATTGGACCGACTGAAAGTGTTGAACCGGGACCCACCCCCAGATGTGACCGAGAGTCCCCCGGACACCACCAAACATCTTGCCTGGATGCTGGGGGTAGGTTGGCAAGCTATCCATCGCGTACACGTCGTTCTTGCACAGCCATATCTGAGCTAGACATGCCCATGCAACAACGAACAGAGAACTGACTCTACAGGACATGAGGACATGGACACCCGTGCTAGAATTAGAGCAGCTTCTAAAACCAAATTAGACCTCTCAAAGCTAGCGCAGGCAAAGATAAACTTCATCTTCTCTACCGACAGGGATGACACCGAAACACGGGAAAACGCCGCTGCAGAGTTCCTAAAATCATACTATACTACATACTCCTCTGCATACTTTACCTTGGGCCTAAGAATCTGTTCGTCAGTGCGACACTCCACGGCAGGATCTCTTACGATGTATGAAGCTGGAACTGGAAGAGGATGAACACAGATGAAAGAGCTCGCAAAGGAAGCAGAGCCTCTAGCCCAGCACTCAGCAGAGGAAGCTGCTTGCTATGTGCTGCTGAGGAAGGTGATAGCCGCAACCGCAGCTCACCGAGTATATATAGAACTAGTCAAGCAGGGCACCCAGGGTGTCCTCACCATTCTTAATCAAAGACGGAAAAAAAAGAATGGGAGAAAAAAAAAATGAGTGACCTACAGAATGAAAAGAGAGAAAAGAATAAGAGGGCGCAGAGACAGCGTGGAAATACAAAAGGTGGCGAGTCAAAGCGCGAGCGAGAGCGCACGCACGGACGAACAACAACCCGCGTACTCCTCGGGGGGGGCCCCACGCACAGTCGGGCACAGTCTCCCTCCCCGTGCCCCCGCCTTGACCAATCGCGAGCGACCGTTCGCACCGCGCGACGAAACCACCACCACGTGCTCCCTACGCTTTCCTACGATTCCTCCGCCGCCGCAGCAGCGTCCCCGTCTCCCGTGCATCCGCGAGCGCGCGAGAGAATGAGAGAGATCGCGGCGTAGCCTCTGCTTGCCCGTGTACCGGGCACCGGCCAAGGGGGTACGAGAGGCGAGCGCGAGCCGGTTCGTTTCCGAGATGTCACTGGGGCGTCGCGTCGAGGAGGAGGGGAGAGAGAGAGAGAGAGAGAAAGGAAAAAATAAAAACTGAGGGCCGAGGCGCGCGCGCGACGGCCGAGGCAAACGTGACGTACTCATCGTACCCTCTCCCGAGAATTTTGGGAGGAGAATGCACAGGTGTCCCATCGCCGCCCCCGAAGAAAAATGGGTGAGACTGCTACAGTAATAGGGGCAGTAGAAAGTAGAAACTGAAGCTCTAAGCGATGATATTTTCAGTTGGATCGTTGGGAAAATATGTAGTGCAAACCATATATGCAGTGAAAACTTAGAACTACCAAGGTGACGTGGACGAATCTCGAACGTCCATTTGTTGATCCAACAGTAGTTTCCAAGTTTTCACTGTATATATGGTTTGCACCGTATATTTTCCCTCGATCGTTTACATCGTCCTAGGTTCCCACGACAGCTTTCCTCGCATCTCGCTGCTTCTGACTCTTCTATTATCAGGGATTCAGGGGTGTTCGGAGCACGTTATCTTTTTGTTAAAAGAAATAATCAAACTTTGAAAGAAAATATCACTTTCGATTATGATCGATATGCAGCTGAACCAGCCGGAGCCGTAGTGTTTTGGGTTATTACTTTAGGGGTGATTGCTTTTTGGACAGTTGATCTGGAATATTGTACATGGTTGATAGTTATTTCGTCTTAATTTGAAAAAAAAACAGCAAAACTTTTCAGTCGAGGAAATTTGTGCCTGGGAACAAGGGTTCACGTTGGCTCCCAGAAAAATAAGAATAATGTTTTCTTCGTGCCTGCGGCAAACGACGGTCCACGTACATCATTTTAGCCGGACAGGCTGCGTGGTTTCATTAGTCTTTGGCTACATGGTCCCTTATGTCATTTCAAGCTTGAAAATAAGTGAAAGTACGATTAGTGCGTCTGTTATGAACTCATTCTGCCATTATGTCAAATTTGTGATTAATTGTCCATTCAAGGACAGTTCGGAAAACGTGGGACAAATCTATTCTGATAGCATATAGTTGTTGTACTCTGTCCTACCCAATTTTTTAAAAAAATCTTGTTAATTAAGTCCTGATAGGAGCTTTTTTACTTGGTCTTAACCTTGGAGTACATTTTCTAGCTGTTTTTTTTCCGGAGGGGAGGGGGTGTATTTAAAAGTGTTGGTATTTTCAAGAACAGATTTGGGGTAAACTCGATATTATCTGCATATACTGTAGCAGTTTTTTTTTCCTCGGTTTGTCCTGAATGAGCTTTCACTCAGTCCCGACCTTAATAGTCTATAGTTGTGTGTTCCATGATGCAGTGGACAGGTCTGTAATCTTCCTCCACTCAATACTTGTGGAAATAGAGAAAAAAAATGTTGCAAGCTCTAGAAGGAAACCAACAGTCTAACAAGGAATTCCAAATCCATCATGAACCAATCCTTTCAATCTGTACCTCGTTCCTAAATGACCCTCCAAACATTCACGTCGCAGTTTTTGTGTGACCAATATTTAAATATGCTGAAGGAATTCCAGCATGCATTCTTTGAAAAACAAGTGGCACACATGAACTCCCATGCATAGGACCTGGAGTACTACTAAGTTAATTAGAAAAATATACATGCCGATTTATTTTCTTTATGGTACTAACTGCAAATGCACAAAAATCAGCGAAGAGTATGTATACCCTGGAGTACTAATTAAGTTAGAAAAATATACTCCCTCCGTCTAAAAAAAGGCAAACCCTGGGTTTCCGTGTCCAACTTTGACTATCCGTCTTATATGAATTTTTTTTATAATTCGTATTTTCATTGTTGTTAGATGATAAAACATGATTAATATTTTATGCGTGACTTGTCTTTTTAATTTTTTTCATATTTTTTTTAAATAAGACGGACGATCAAACGTTGGGCACGGAAACCAGGGTTTGTCTTTTTTTGGGACGGAGGGAGTACATACCAATGTCTCTCCTTTATGGTACTACTGCAAATACATAAAAATCAGCGATGAGTATATACCGTCCAAAACTTAGTACAAAATTTATATACAACATCAAAAAGAGATGGTTTAGTGTAGTAAGCTAGTATACTAGCTACTCCCTCCGTTTCATAATGTAAGTCATTCTAGCATTTATTTATATTGATGTTAATGAATCTAGACATATATATTTATATAGATTCATTAACAATAATATGAATATGAAAAATACTAAAATGACTTACATTGTGAAACAGAGTAAGTAGTATGGATCTACTATGGAGTATATGTCATACGTTACCGTCATAGACGTCGACCAACACAAGAAGGGGACTTATTAATTATTATAGCTTGTATACTTGCTAAACTCATATGAACTGATTAAGCAACTTGAAATCTGCTGGCACTTGTTAGGCCCATATATATTTTTTAATGCTGGAACATAAACAGATCTGAATCAATTTAAATATGAAAGAAGGACCCTTGAGTCGATCCATCTTTGAATTCAGCGGATATAAAAATACGTAGCTCTCCGACCAACCATACGCAAACAAACTATTTGACCACAACGTGAAGCTGCTATCTCTAATTAATTTATTCTATGTATTTCGGTAAGACTAGTAGTACTATACGTAGAGACAAGGTGAATGCTACTACTACAGTATCAGAGTCAGACTCCGAAGTCTCCAAGGAGCTTACAATATAATTATTACTTAAGTATTTTATTAGTCGAAAATTGAAAATGTGCGTTCTCATTAAATATTGTTGCCGAGGTTATTTTAGGCGGCAAAAGCCAGCATGGGACCAATTAGGCTTCTAATTTAGAAGTTACTTAGTAGTTTGCTAGTGCTTTGGCTTTTTAGTTACAAATAAGTATATGGAGTATTTTATTTACGCTGATTCCGGATATCCAAAACATTTTCAGCCAATCAAGTGCTTAAAAGAGAAAAATCATGTAATTTTAAATTTAGCCTATAGTTCTCTTTTAACTTTGAATTTTACTAAATAACCTAGAAATACTATATTTATCTTTAAGAACGGAGGGCTAGCTTTTTTCTTTTTCCTTAGCTGACAATGGGAGCAAGGTCAGCAGCTGAATAGATCCAACCAAGCAAATATATACTCCGGATCGACCTAGCTACATCATCTGAAACATGACTAGTAGCAACAAAAATATCACCTACCCGTACACTATATAAACATCAGTGGTAGCCGTAGCTTCTATACTAGCTAAGCTAGCGTACGCAGCTAGTTGTGGACAGCTATGACACGGGATTAACTTAAGAGCAATTGCCGTACGATAACACTTAACTAGGCTCCAGAGCCTGGAAGTAAACCCAGCACGATCGAGCAAACGGACAACAAGCCGACCAAATCCTTTTGTGAAAACGGACTAATAAATCGAGAACTCGGCAAGCGACAAGCGGGGGCCGTCCTCATCTAGCCATGCATGTATGGTACAATACATACCACAGATAAATTAGAGGTTCACGTCCATGTCTTATCGCGTAAGCAAACGGCAGATAAATTAGCTAGCTATAGCTAGCTTAGCGGCAGAGGAGTTAGAAAAACTGGGGAATGAATGAAGTCAGTAAGTAATATACTTCGGCGTATATCCGTACGTACCTGGCTAGTCGCCGCCCGGCCGCTAGCCTCCAAGCGTAGCCGCCGCTGCTCTGCGGTTAACGTTGACGACGGCGCGGTGCCCTGCCCGCGCGCGAGATGCGCGAAAACGACGCGACCTCGACGACAAATCAGCGACCACCTGCCCCGCTGTTGGTAGCTGGCTGCGTGTGCAGTTCTTGGCTGCTGCTGCTGCTGCTAGCTGCTGCCGGCGCCGCCGCGAGATCGCTAGAGAGATGCCGGATTATGGATGGGATTATTTCGCGGTGAATGCGGAAAGATTTAAGCGAAGCAAAAGGCAGCTAGCTAGTCCGAGCTAGGCAGTGGTCGTAGTGCTTCTCGCACTCTGGGAGCTCGAGACAGGCCGCCGTTTTTATAGGGTAGCTTGGAAAAAAAAGGTGAACTAATTAAAGTAGTTAATTAACTTAAAACGACGAGGAGAAATTGAATTACCACAACTGGTCTCGACGTGTATGGTGGTGTGTATCTGATGTGTGTTTGGGATGGAGGGATGGTTTAATTAGGTCGTGCACGATGGCAGCCATATGCTTGCCGATCCTTCGATCTACTCCTACCTCACGCACAAAAGGAGGATGGGGGGCCCTCTGCTACGGGAGATATGCGTCAGCCAGTCGGCAAAGATAGTGGCCACCATCTTCGTCAGCGGCCATTGGTCAGTGACTTTGTGATCTGAGCTAGTGCCATGTAGGAACGGTCAGGATCTAGCCCCGGCCCCTATACTACCACGCCTGTAGCCTGTGCTCGCGACGAGGCTTCTACTCGGGCAGGTGAGTTCCGATCGGCGATCGCTCTTCGATCGGTTGGACACGGACATAGGGCCAAGGAAAGGTTATCATCATCAGTGACTCTTTTTGATGAAGAGGAATAATCGGTGATCCTGACATGATCACCGCCAAGTAGTACTCAAGTGCGTCGTGGAGCGATGTGTAAAAGGTGGTGTTCGTACTGCGTGCTGTACTGCAGAGTGTGCACCGCAACTGTTGCAAGTGGGGAGGCTAGCTACGATCGATTGATTTCGATCATGGGCATGGGTCCGGCTCATGGGTTTTCCCGGAGGAGAGGAGGCTAGCTTGCAATTAGCATGCGCCAGAACCGGTCCAAAAGGCGCCACTCTGCAGCCTAGCTTTGGCTTTGTATGTTGCATGGTGGTCAATATAATGCTGAAAATTTGCCTGGGAAACACCCGTTTTCAGCCCAAGTTGGATCCCATCCGACCCGGCATGGTTAGCCCTAGCTTGGGAGGTAGGGATGAAGATTAAGTGCACACGTGAAATGAGACAAGTCATTATCATATAATTAATAAAGTTTTAATTATTAAAAAATTGAAAATGGATTTATTTGTTTTTTATAGCAACTTCTATATAGAAAATTTTCATATAAAATACACCGTTTAGTAGTTTGAAAAACGTGCTAACGAAAACCGAGGAAAAATCAGGATGTTGTTGAAGTTTAGAACAGGAATATCGAACCATATGTGCTAGTGCGGCGTACGTAACAGCCACGGGGAGTACGTACTTCAGCGCATATAACACGTCAGAATGGAACCAAATTCCAAGGAACAGATTGGACACATGTGGTCGTTAAAAGACAGTACGACTGTGCATTTGATATGATCCTGTGAAAATTCACCGAAATGTTTTCTCCTTTTCCTTATTCTCCCCGGCCGACCGATGCATATGGTGTGTGTGAAAATGCATGAGAAAATGTATATCTGCTTTTCTTTTTTTTTTCTTGAGATGAGAAATCGTGTCTGCTTTCCGATGGTAATTAACCACACTAGCTAGCTAGTGCACCGGCACCTTTCCAACATACCGGCGCGGCCAGCACGGCGGAAGAGGCGGCCGGCCGTCGCAGTTGGACCGAGACGGCCGGAAAGCACACGACATTGTAAAAGCCACATTGCCATCGATCGCATGCCGCGCCCGACGCGCCTGACTCAAGACCCGACCGAAAGAGAGTCACCGAAAACCACTTCGTGCGATTCATCAGTCGATCTGTCGATCGGGTCACAAGGCGGCTCGCTCACGGAACGGCGCCAGGGACGCCGTGTCGATCGCCCACCTGACCGGGCGTCCGCCTGATGGCCCCCGAACCCGGCAGTGGTCAGGCGCTGCAGACCTGGCCAAAAGTTGGAAGGCCGCGCCTGGTGCGCGTTGCACAAAGATGGCACGTACGTACAGCTAGCTGGGGAGTAGGGTTGATGGATTTTTTGGCGTGGAAAATTGACCACATCGAAATATTTGATAAGTACCACTTGTGTGTGCTCCCTTTCTAGTACAAAGCTCCTTTTTCCCAAGATAATTCTGAAATATCTATCTTATTGATTTGTGTTGCATTAGTATGGTTCAATGGTTGAAAGCTTTTTCGGTTGCCTTTTATCTGTTTCATATTACAAGTCGTTTTGATTTTTTTCTAATTAAACTTTTTTAAGTTTGACTAAATTTATAAAAATATTTAGTAACATTTGAAACACCAAATTAGTACCCTTGAATGTAACATTGAATTTTTTTATTATATGTATATTTTGTGTTGGATATACTACTATGTTTTTTTTATAAACTTAGTCAAAGATAAAAAAAATTAACTATTAAAAAAATCAAACCGACTTATAATATAAATCGGAGTGAGTAACTTTTTCTCTATTTCTTGTTGAATAAATAATTTATATTTTTTATTTATAGAATTAAGAGACTATAATTGATTTCACCAGTATCAGAATAAGTAAAACAATGACTTTATATGTTTATATGCGAGATTGTTTACTAGCAGTCTTTAGATGTGAAGAACATACAGCATGCATGTTATTTTTTTTCGTGTGTGTGTTAGATGCAGCCATGCAGGAGTCTCCATAAAATCAATGAGTTTTCTCCTTATTTTCTATGTTGGCAATGTGAAAGAGCTTTCATTACGTAGTAGACAAATTCCTTAGTTTTTACTGGTTCAGGGTTCACAAAGTCATTACTTGGATCCAAAACCACTACTTAGTGGTTTCATTAGAATTCATGAAAACCGGTGAAAATTCAGATATTCTTCTTTAAAAAAATTGAACTTTACTTTAGTTTGATTTTTTTTAGTTGACCGGCTTATATAGCGCGCGGTTTATACCATGATCTTGTGAACTCTGCTAGTGTCTCGCTCCCATTCTGCTAGCTACGATACGACCGGGGCCCGGCCAGAACAGGTAAAGCAATCGATCTGACCCAACAACGCCAACAAGAAGTGGGCGACCCAATTAACCTGGCCACTGGCCAGACATACCGAAACAGACCCAGGATCAAAGCAGCCTAGACGCTTACTTAATCCCTACTATATATGAAGCTGGTAGTTTAATTAATCAACCATCTTACGCTTTCTCTGAAATATCATCGTATATGTCTGCATGGGATCCCATGTAATGTGGACCACTAGTTCCGTGCATGTGGATGCACACCTCAACTAGTTAGGTGATTTTTAGGCCCTGGTTTGCTTGCCCCTGCTTTTTGCACACTTTAAACTACCAATATATATATATATTCGCATTTGTGGTGACCAGCCGGTGCTTTAACAAATCAATAAAGGGCAATTTTAGATTAGGACTGGGTAAATCGTAATGGAATCACACGTAAACTTCAATTTGGGTGGTGCAAACCCATGATGCAAAGTAAGAATGAAGGGGTGATCGAAGTGCCATGTGGTATTGGACAAGCTGGCTATAGCCTACAGGTGTACAGTGTGTGTTAGGGCTACCATAATGTTAAACAAAAGAAGATAACAAGCAATTAAGATAAGCTTATATATAATCAGGTAATAAGAAGTATTATGGATAGAGACAATAACTGCTACTGAGCTATTGTGCTACTGCCGGTAATAAGAGAATAAAGAACAATATTTTTTTTAGATATGTGAATCTTTTGTGCTAGCATGGCTAGAGGAGATAGTTTAACAATGATTCTTTTTAAGATGGACCACACCTTAACTTGCATAAGAGCAAGTTTAATAGTATAACCCACTACTATCTCCAATTCATCTATAGCCAACCTAATAGCCAATTCATACAATAATTGCTTACTACACTATTAGTATATGGTCCCACCTGTCATACACACATTGTGTCTTGGAGTCCGTGCTGCAGCTGGCTACAGATCTGTAGCCCGCTGCTCTTCTCTCTCATCTTTTATCTCATTAAAATATATTTGTAGCCAGCTAATAATCTGCTATTATACCTGCTCTAATAGGCATAGCACATTGTGAGCTTTGTAATAACTGTTACCACCTAAACCCTTGGCCCACATTATTATCTAGTTTACAGTTGCTCGAGAGGTACTACCAAGAAGTATTAATATTTGTATTGCAAATTTTGGTATCTTTTAATACCAAAGATAAGAAGAGATACTAAATTTTACGCTATAAAATGTGGTATCTTCTGGTACCTTCTAAAAAATGTAAAATCATTCATTAGTAATACGTTTGTCTAGAATAATATTTCGCCAAATCAGATCTCAGTGACTTGCACCCTAGCTGTTGGATTGATATCTAACGGTTAGGGACTCATCTTCAACCTCCCGCACAAGACATGGAAAAGTGGAGCTGGTGGATGAGAACACTCACTATCAATGGTGACTCCCTCGACCGCGCGAGCTATTGGAGATGCGTGGGTGGTGAGGTAGCCCAAGAGAACTTGCCAATACTATTAGAGGGTGAAGGTGGCGCCACAGAATAGGAGGAAGAGGAAGTATATGAAAGATAGTAGAAAGGGGTGGCCATGAAGTCTTGTTGGCACCGGTACATGCTTGCAAGGCGAAGTGAGTCAACGCGAATGACGTGCACATCTACAATGAGTTGCGGTGGGGTCTAGGTCAGGAGCAACGGGTGGAGGAAATGGATTGAGATAGGGTTACAAAGTGAGATAGGGATCTTGATACAATTTAAACCATTCAACATAAATAATGGAATAAGATTAATCATGCAACTCATGAATTAACAAATCCAAAAACAGGTGGCGTTAACCATATGTACAAATACTCCATTTAGTCTTAAATAAATAGATGATGTAGTTGCCTTTTTACACATATATTTGATCATTTGTCTTATTAAAAATATTGCATATCATTTTTTTACTTGTTTTTCATTGAAGGTACCTTAAGAATGATTTATATTTTTCATATTTACGTAACATTTTTAAATGAAAAGAATAATCAAATAAAAATCAACCATATCATTTATTAAAACCAAATGGAGTATAATAAATCGATCAAAACATTTTTTTTTGACTAACTCACCGGGGGGAGAGATTCCCCACCTGAATTGTCATTGCATAATAGATTGAAAGGTTTCGTTACAACAGATTCAGAGTTTGAAGTGCGGAAGAGAAAAGTTGTTTCCAGACATCTATTACATGTCGATCTTGCACAGCTAGTATTTCTGCCCAAAGGGCTGCTTCACTTATCGCTCGGTGTAAACAAGCAGTTAAAGATGGTTGCTGCCCTTTGAAGACCACATCATGCCTATGGTTCCAAAGCGCCCAAAAGCATAAGATGTAGAAGACATAGAGGTGTTTCGACGGCAGTAACAGTGAATTACTCAGCCGATGAAAGAGTTGCACATCTTGGATAGCTGGCTGAATTCGCACTTTTGACCAGAAGTTTATCGCAAACGAACAAGTCGGGAATAAGTGGTTTGCTGTTTCGTTCCCGCTGCTACAGATTGCACGTCAAAACATGACGACGCCGTATGCATATCCGATGGATATGATCTATTTCCAGCCTACTTTCCATCCCGTGTAACGGCCGGTACGTGTAAGTGCACCATGGAGGATGAGTATATATTATAGATCTGATCGATCAGTAAATTAACAAGTTAAGATGCATGTGCCACAAAATTCAATTAATTAATTAATCGAACGTCATATATATCGATGCATGGTTAGCAAGATGCATGTGACCGCACAAACATAATAATAATACTATACAGTAATAGAGTACTGCTAGTGGAGTACTACAATGCCAACGTTGGTTTCTGCAGATATTGCAAGATAATGAGGTGATAAGCAGATACGTGCGCGAACTAATCGATACACGTATAGGTGAGGGTAGGTCGCGAGGGTTGTGGACAGGTGGCGTCCCGGCCGGCACAAAAACACTAGCCCATGCGGCGTGTATATCGTCGCGCGCGAGAAATCGATCGACAGCCAAGCTTAAGCTGACGAGCGTTTCGTGCGACGAGATATACTAAACCGGCCGGGCGGCCCGGTGCGCGCGCGCGTGCTGCTCGATCGATCACGTCGCACTTGTTGGTCCTCGATCGCGATGCGTTACAGGTGCAAAAGTGTACGTGGTTTTGACTGGTTTTCCACGGGGGAAAAAGAGCAGGCGCGCGTCGAGCGGTGGCTGGCCGGGTTTGCGCGTGGCCGCCGCCGCCCTCGTCGCGGCCGGAGGGTTTCTGGGACGACGACGGCCGTGTGTATATGCCATATAGATATACTATCTTGATAATCGAGAGAGATTAATTGCGAGTCGGGGATAGCACCGACAGGCGAGTCTTGGAGAGCACACACTGTGTGTACACATACTCCTACAGGCGATGGTGAAGCACATGTTTCATCCAATCTATCTCGTAGAATGGCGTGCATTCACGTGATACCTGTGGTCGCCGTATGTACTGTAGGTCCCCTCTGCGTACGACCGAACCTGCCCGTTGGGCCTGGGCCGCGTCTTCTAACGACGAGTTTCTGACACAGCCGTGTTGAACTGGAACCACACAGCCGCGTCGAACTGGGCTGGGAGTGGGACCACTCCTTCAGATATGATTGCAATTCAGTGGTGTGTACACCCGTACGTAGGAACAACGGTAGATATAGCAGAGCAAACATGGCAGATCAAGCACCCATATTTACTCGTGCTTGGCAGATCAAACACTCATTCCTTGTGCGCGGCGCGTTCCGGTAAAACGACAAGCGCGAGCTAGAGGCAGACAGCCACCGGCATTTGGCCTGGCGCTTTGCGTCTCGTCGATGAATCCCATGCTCATCCGCACTGATTCCGCAGGAGATCGAAGAACTGGTACCATGAATGCTATCCGCTAATTTCGCCGGAATGGGACGCGCACTCGAGAATGGATCGCGCGCAGTAGTTGTACACGGCCGTCGTACGTACAACACACCACTAGCGCGCGGATGGATGCATATCGGCAAAATACTTTCCGTTTCTTTTCGTGCCCTTTTATCTTCGCTTTTTACGCTTTGTCTCACACGCTTTCGACGTCGCATGCTTGGGAGCAATGGGGGTGGGACTTGGGAGAGACAAAGAGATGGATCGAATGTTCAGTGGGTCGAGCGGACAGCAACCTCTCATCCTCTAGCGTTTCGGCGCGCGGCGCCCGGCCCGGACTGTGTGCTTTTCTCCGGTCCGGAGAAAGTTCCGTATCGGAAATTTCCGGCGCAGATGTTTTTGCGTTTCGCCTTTCTTGTTGGTGTCTTAAGCTAGCGTTTGATTCGGCAAATCAAAGCATGCGAATGAGAAAAGGTGATGGAATAGTCGGCAAGTAACCACGATCGTTTCGTTGGTCCGGCCGGTATGCTTGCGTAGGGATCGTGGTGGTATATTTGCAACCTTTTGACTCGGCAAAGGGACACTATTAATAAGCTAGCTGGGAATTTTTTTTTCTTTTCTTGCGGGGAGCTGGGAGTTAACTTAGGGTGTATTTTTCACGTCAAAATTGCAAGTTTGGTCGAAATTAGAATGATGTGACGGAAAAGTTGAAAATTTATGTGTGTAGGAAAGTTTTGATGTGATGGAAAAGTTAGAAGTTTAAAGAAAAAGTTGGCAACTAAACAAGGCCTTACACAGTTACACGTGAATGGGTGACCTTTGTCATCACTCGTCAGGGCGGACCAAGAAAATTAAAATTATACTGGGTGTGCTCATTCTAGCGATCACGCTACCATATATCTATTAACTAATTAAAGTAATGAAAAAAACTCCACGTTCGCTCTCATAGCCTAGAAAATCTCACATTAATCGCAGAAAAACAAAGAAAATAGAAAAACCTAAGTATACTAGGATTAGAATATGAAACGGACAAGAATAAACAAAAATCCAAAGATATATAATTATAGGATTGTGTGGAAACGGACAAATAATTTTTGGAAACCGTGTGAAACAAAATAAACACAAACCAATCGCACTATAGATTTATATGGGATTAAAAAACTCTAATGAAGCACTATAGATTATGGTCAGTTTAGATTAATGGCTGAGATTTAATCAGTTTTGTAAGCAGGTTTAGCTCTCGGTCATGTAGACCAGCCTAACAATGGTCATACACAGCAGTGTGAAAATCGAGAGGGATCAATGAATTGAGATGAACTAAATTGATGCACCACTGAAGGGGTGACTAGCGATCACATCTAGGCCGCCTGTCCCGACAGCATGGAGAGGCTAATGGTCTCGATGGCTTTAAGCAACACGACTAATGCATTTTCCGGAGTAGTAAAAACAAGTTGATTAAGTTTCACAAAACTATAATTACCTTCACAAAAATAAAGAATACCAAAAGAGTCTAGAGTATATATAAGAATACAATTTAGAAATAACTAAAATTAAAAATTTAAAAATAATTAATAACTATCACGCATATACAATACAATATAAATATTACACATTGGCCAGTTTGGTCAAGTTAGTACATAATTTAAAATTATGTTGTCATTTTTAATATATTTTAATAATAAAATGCGAAATATATATATATATTAGTATGTGAGAAAAAAGATAACGATGCTAGGCACGTAATCTGCGGGCCATCATGCTAGCATTTTTTAAAAGAAAACACCCAATTCTGATAGAAGAATTTTGGCAGATTTTGATAGGATTTTTCAAAGTTCTATTCATGAAAAATCTATAAAATTTAGAACAATCAATCCATGTCCTAATCTATCTAGCTGTTTTTCTTTTTTCCCACTGTTTCTCTTCATCTAGTCCTTTTCGCTTCTCTTGATTTGATTTTTTGACGATTACAAAATCTCCAGACAATTCATGATCATTCGTGATCATTGTTATATTCTATTTTTTGGTAGGATTTTATTTTTATGTCCTTTGATTGCATATTACATCCTAGTGTTTTTCCAAAAAAAAATTGGGTATGCCAGTGCCAACCGGCAAACCCCTAGGTCCGCCCCTGCTCATCAGGTACGTAAGCTTGGTATGTGAGAGATGCAAATTTAAATAATGAAATTGCTAAAAAGTAACTGTTGAATTCTTTTTCAAAAACTTTCAAATGTAACTACAGTGTAATTATATTGTAGTAAGTTACACTAGAATTGCACTATATTTATATTAACTACAATGTAACTATATTGTAATCTATGTATAACTTACGTATACAATTGCATATATATTTTTAATTCTTATATACAATTTATATTGTAGTTATAGTATACTTGTGGTGGAATTATATTACAACTATGTTACATTTAAAAGTTTATCATTAAAAAAATTGCGGCAATTTTTTTTATAGTCCCTTTAAATAAAAAACACTAGAAACTCCGGCATGATCGCGGATTGAAAGATATGTCACCAAGGTATTCAAGTCAATGTGTACCACATACATGTAGTGACAAGTATGTTAGTTACAACTCCTGCATCACTTATCGGTAGGGTGACTCAATACAATAGCCAACCTAGTGCCATCAGTGCCTCATTCTCTTGCCGTTACCATCATTGTCTCTAGGGTTCCAATGGTATTACTGATTTCTTCATCCATGGGAGTGGCATCCTCTCAATTCGATCGACAAGGGCACATGGAGATGCGGAGCTCGCTCCAACCATCGGAGCGTGCATGATGATCGAAGGGAATGGTAGCGCCTGATCAGCACTTATGATCAGCTTACGCCTAAATGGAGGTGGATTGGTGAGTCAAGCTCTTCGCTAGTATATGGTCATGCTCAACCTCTACCAAGAAACGAACCAATTACCATCAAAGGCAACTATATGGGTAGTGCCTTGGTTTATGATTGAAATATTAGTCAAGGAAAATTCAAAGTGCCTTCATCGAGCACGATCCGCCTAGGCCTGAATGGAGGTGAATTGGCGAGTGAAGCACTTCGCTAGTTAGTGTTTGGGTTCTGATTCTACAAAAACAACCAAACCAATGACAATCATTTAGAGGTAACTACACAGGTGGTGCCCTCCATCATGATTTGGAGCGTTACTCGAGGTCGGTTCAAGGTGGCTAAGATGGTTATGGAAGATTGTGTGAGGTTTTCTTTGATTGTCTTTATGGTGGGTGGAAGATATCAACATGCTCTCTTTGTTCGTGGATGTTAGCGAGGTACTTAGTGGGGTAGAAATACCGGTCTGGTAATTATTTGGGTTTGACGGCATTATCATTTATTTGTTATTTTGTTATTAAAGGCCTATGGATGAAAATCCATTACTAATTTTAGGTTGGTTCGAATGATATCAACAACAAACGTTAAGTCTTTCTTGAAAGCGCAATTATGGAGAACTATATACCTTTTCATCTTACTTATAAGAGTGTTAGCTGTCACTAGGGACCATGATATTTTTGTGTCCTCTTGTTTTTTTATGTGTAATGAAATGTCCATTTGCATCGTAAAAATGTGATACTCCATCTAGTTATAATATATTTAACATTTAAAATCAGATCTAATCTAACTTTTGGAAATATGAGCAATAATAATTTCTCAAATGCTTAATATACACACGTATGGTTGCCTTAAAAATACTTGTATTTCCATACGTATGCTTAAATACAGGAATCAGTTTCTCAAAAGTAAACTTGTCATACTGTCACATGATGAAATACTAGATATAGTTTATTGTGCCAATATTTCAGCATCCTGATTCCTGTTCCACATGCCATGCATACACGTATTTTTAGTGTGTGTGTATATAATATATATATATATATATATATATATATATTTGCTTTGTAGTTTTCTTGTTTTTTAATTAAGCCGCGTAGTTTTGTAATTGATAAACGTTCTTCCTGCAACCTATATTATAATAATTGGTTATATATATTTTTTAAGTAAAGCATGGATGAATTTCATTATCTAACACAAATTTGCTTGGTTAATTGGGACAACTCACCTTAATTACATGTCACTGTGACAAAGCATTAGTCATCTAAATCCTAAATGAACCCTGGACAAGTGGACAGCGCGCTAAACCTCCTACTAGAAATTAAAGCTCCTCCTTTTTTTTTTCTTTAAGCACAACGCTCCGCATATCTTTTCCTTGATAAATTCTAAATAAAATAAAGATCAACTTTTTCTTGAGAGTATAAAAGAACAACTTGTAGAATTGAATAGAAAAGCGATATCACCTTGTTAACCTTTGCCAATATATGCTTATGATGACCTTATATGCTTCGACTTTACGTGACATGTGTATGAAATATATATATATAGTTCTGGCCGGGCTCTACTTATATATATATCTATGTGGGATATATATCAGTATACATAAATGCAGATATAGACTAGACATATAAAGCCCTAAATCAACTTCCGTCCATTCTGTTTTAATTTCTTTTCTTTTTTTAACCATTGTTACCGCCTTTTTTTTCACTTCTCTTTCCGGGGACAAAAAACAATGTGATGTACTATGCCGTTCGTGATCGACTCGCGCTCTAGCCTTTCCTTCACATGCATGCTATCTCGTGTTGGTCTACTCCGTTCATATTGATTCCTTTCATGCATGATTATAGGACATGGGTCCTCTATATATGTTTCTGTAGTCCGCACCGCTTCGCTGTCTATGACCTATTCTGCCAATGAAGTTTATGAATTATGAAGTACGGAGTATAGTATTCAGACTTCAGCATGCAGCAAGGTAGTACCGAGAAATTTATTATGGATGAGATGTGAGGCATCACCGAGAATTCCTAAACAGCACAAATAATCATTTTAATCAGATCCGTCGCTAGCAGCAAGGTAGTACATTGAGGCACATATCGAGAGGCCAGAATAATTGCATTTTCTACATTATCTGTTTTGTCTTTAGAGTCTACGTACATATCTGTTCAGTCGGTGCAACTTGATTACAAGGATAAAAGAAGAACAATCGAACAAAATTACCCAGAACTAACCACCTTTGCACCTGTAATGCTGTTGCAGATACGTACGATTGGAATCTTTGCTTTGTACCTACATTCACCTGCCTAATACAATCTGGCGAACAGAGAGTGGCCAATTCTTTTTTATCGAACAGATTTTTCCTGGACTCCCATCATCGATGTAGTAATCCAATTCACTTTCCTGGGTCCCGAAGACTTACGGTCGTCACACGGTTGAGCGTGCAACTTTCCAGTCTCCGCTGTAGCACGCGTAGCACACACTGACGACTATGCGTACGGTAGGTACTACAGATCGAACACTCATTTTACCCCCATTTTTTTTCCCAAAAAAAAAACAGAGAGAGAGAGACTTGGACGAATCCGATAGTACTGCACGTCATAGCTCTTAACTAGTCAAGCCACTTTCCAAATTCCAACAAGTGATGCTCTCTGGGTCATATTTGTTTACATTTACTCACGAACTAATAAACCATGTTTAGAACAGTAAACTATTTATTAGTCCTCTCGTTTTTATTCTGTGATACTCGTATTCTCCTTTTCCATGTGTGGTGACGCCAACACGAGAACAGGTGCGTGATCTCCTCTGATCTGGACGTCACGTAGTGGACGGAATGGGCCCCTTAATTTTGACCTAAAACCATCTTAATCACATCGGCGGTACGGAACACAATATGTTGCGGTCCACATCACATGGCACGTTCCGAGGTTCAAGAGGATTTTTTTTCCTTGCATCCTCTTCTTTTTTTTTTTACCACCTTTTTGCTTATTTTCCGTCGTGCCTTTTGGGAGCCTTGAAGATTCTAGAGACTTTGATTTTTATCCATGCTGAACGGGTATGAAAAAGATTTAGTCATGTCTTAAAAGATGAAAAATACTAAAGTATTTTAGGACTTCATGCCTACGCGAAATGCTGTGCCACTGTGCTGGAGCTGACCGTGCAGAATATGTTCTTAGCGTGCAGAATAGATTCCTCTGGGAACATTAATTGAATTTTTATTTGCTCTTACAGGTTTTTGGGCAATTTTCATCGACATTTGAAATTCCAATATTTCAAAGAGTTTGTTACTCCCGCCGTCTCATTTTAAGTGCAGTTGTGGGTTTCTATGTATAACGTTTAATTGTCCGTCTTATTCAAAAAATTACAAAATAACTCAAGTACCTAATAACAAATTACTAGTACTACTATGTCCTGGGATCTTACTGAATTCATATTTGAGAACCGTCCTACACGTGAGGATTTTAGAGTCCACAAATTCGATTCAAATAATTAAAACCGTCTTAACCCGGCCCTATATTTAAGGCACTGTTTGTTTCAATTTAAGATTATTGTAATCTAGATTATTAAGCCATATTACTATAAGCTGAATTATAATAAGCTGATATAGAATAAATTGTTAGCTGTTTGTTTCTCTGGCTTATTAGATGTTTGTTAGCTGTTAACCATCCAATAATTAAAAAAACATTTTTAGAGTAGATTATCATATTATAGTAATCTAGTTTATAGATAATAAACTATTTGCTTGTTTCAGCTTACTTCTAATAATTCATATTATAATAATCATAAGCTGAACCAAACATGACCCAACTTGCGTAAATATGTGAAACCCAATCGGACCAAAGCTCCAACCGTGAACGCATGAACGGCAAGGCGACTAGGCGAGCACAGCGCGGCAAAAGCCCCATCGATTAGCCATGTGTTGATTAGAAACCAATGACTTACTTATATATGTACCATTGATTGACTTAAAAGGTAATATAAAAAACTACGTGAAAAACATCCTAAAATCAACTTCAAAGCTAAGTTTTGAATTTTGTTTTTTAGCAACGCCTGGACTTCATATAGGAGTATAGGACAAACGATGAGCCTGTTACTTAGTTTGGAGCTTATTGCACTTTAGTGTAGTGCGCATGCTCCACCTCTAATTCGAATGCCCATTCCACCGTTCGTTTCGCCAACTTGCGATCGAGTTGTGATGTCTCGTATCGTTCTCACCTGTCCTATCTGGCAAGCTTATGAGCCATGCACCACAGTACCAACAGAGTGCGGCGAATACGGCCCATGATCTACTCATGTCCACACAGCCCAATTGATTCCTTCACGCTATATAAAGTTTGTACTGGCATTCCAAAGGAAAAGAAAAAAGAGAGTACATCTGAATAGTTGCTCTCGTCCACAAAGCACGGCCCAGATAAGATCGCCAAACATTTGGGAACTCCGTGTATGTACGCAGTACTAGATCTCGTACGTTGTTTTCTTTATTACTTGTGCGTGTAACCGTTGAATCGCTGATTGATCGAATGGTTATAGTTTTCAAAAAGAAAAAAAAAACTGAATGGATATAGAGTAGGAGTATCTAAGGCTGTGTTCGCTGTGGGGAGTTTGGAACTAAAATATCTGCACGGAAAACGGAGCAGTCCATTAGCACATGATTAATTAAGTATTAGCTTTTTTTCAAAAATGGATCAATATGATTTTTTTAAGCAACTTTTGTCTAGAAACTTTTTTAAAAAACACATCGTTTAACAGTTCGGAAAGCTTACGCGCGGAAAAGTAGAGAGGTGAGTTGGGAAAGGGGGATTCTGAACACACCCTAAGGCTGGAACCCTTCCTTCCCGGCACGCAAAACAAAGCACGTATTATTGCATGGTTAATTAAGTATTAACTATATTTTTTGAAAAATGGATTAATATGATTTTTTTTAAAACAACTTTCATATATAGAAAGTTTTTGTATAAATCACACCATTTAACAGTTTGAAAAACGTGCGTGTGAAAAATGAGAGATGTGGGTTGGGAAAATAGGGGAAGAACACAGCCTAAGTATCTCTTAGAACAGCTATGTGGTAGGCACGTACGAAGCGATCGAGAAAAAGATAGCATTATTATTAAGTGTCACGTTGTTTAGAGCATCACCAATAGTGTCTGTATATGATTTCCAATCCTAGAATTTAGAGATTTTTGTTCAAAAAAGACTCCAACAGAGTCCCTAGCGAAGCTCCCAATAGTTGGAAATCCTGATTCCGGATTGTTTGCTCTCCACTTCTAGGGACGAGGTCTGCCTCCCAATACACCGTACTTCACTCCTTCGCGCGTGGTTGGCGACATGTTCTCCTCTTCGCGCTCTCGTACACCGCCGTGTCGATCTATCCCGTCACCAGCGTTGTCTTCCCGTGGCTGGCTGGAATAAGTCTGTAGCTCCCCCATGATTCCCTAGTGTCAATTTTTCTTCCTCGTGGCGGCGCATGATATGGTGGCAACTGCACTTCAGCCGAAGCCTGGCAGTGGACAGCCGTCATCGCTCCCCCAAGCACCACCGCCGCTTCGATTCGAGGCGCCGGTGTGAATCAGCCTGGTGCCCCACTGCCGGGCTCTCGAGTTGGGTTGGATCCTCCCTTTCCTAGCCAACCGCGATGTGTGCTGGTGTTTAGATGATGAAATCACTTAGAGCAAGGTCAATAGTATAGCTAGCAGCTGGCTATACCCACTGCCATGTCATTTTGCAGTAAATTGTATGATCAACCAGTACAATTGTGCTAGCTGCATCTTATTAATCAAACAATTAACTTTGGCGACAAAGACCAGGGAGGAACAGCAGACCTGTTGATGGTTGCAAGTTGCAGCCTGAACAAGAATATTATAACAACAAATATTTAAAGGAAGTAAATGGTGATGTATTTCCTATAGGTGTTAAGGTTTTGACCATAGCATTTGGATATCTTTCCTTGTTCCTTTGAAGGGGAATGAAGATTACCCAGCAAGGGCAAGGAGCAGAAGACACAAGACATGCAGAGAACAAGGGAAGCTGCAGGGGAACTGGAGTTGGGAATAGTGGCGTAGCTAGAATTTAGAGTAAAGGTGGTCTATCCATATGTAATAGGTCAATTTAATAGGTAGTACACTATACAGTTTTTATTATATTAACTAGCACATATACTATAGTTTTAATCTCGATAAAATTTTTAGGTGGTCCATGGACCACAGTGCCACCTAGGTAGCTACGCCACTGGATGGGATCGGTCACGCTATATCATGTAGAGAGGGCCGATGCCGATCGGTGATCTAGCACGATCAGTGGACGCGTGGCTGGTACGATCTCATGGGAGGGAGAGAGAAGCCAATTTCAGTTGGTAATTTTTCATGGGTCCACTTTTTAGTTTTTAGGAGGTCAGTTTTAGCAAGTCTGTTCGAGGGAACACTATTTTTATATCTTAAATTTTATTTAGGATTCCCATAAAAATTATTTGGGGATAGAATATAGAGATACGGTTGGTGATGCTCTAACCAGCTTATTAGCAAATAAAAAAGTATTTGCGAGTAATACTTTTGTGTACGTGTTCTTAACGACTCAAAAATAAATATTGTAAAATAAACTATGATAAGAAAATGAATAAATTTAAAATTAAGTTGTAAAATTCAAAATTTAGCTTAAAAGCACAAGCATAAGTCAAACAATTAAGTCTTAAACCGGGTCGACATGGATACCGTTATCTACTGTGTCCCTCCCTCATGAGTAGGGAGAATGGACAAGCGTGCATACTGTACTTAGGGTGTGGAAATAGGTCTCAAATTTTAGTGAAAATTCAAGGGTTAGATAGGATGGACTAAGTTTTAATACACATTTTTTTAAAAAAACTAAGGACTATATAGTAGGCTGTGAAAGCACTATAACTTGATCCTACGTGACGTAAGGGTACGTTAATTAGCTAGTAAGCCTAGAGTCCGTGAGTTGCAACAGAAAACAAATTAAGTTTCTAGCTTACTTATTTAGTCTTAGTAGTACTATGATTTTTCTTATTATACAAGTAGATAATTTTAAAATTTGAGGAGCCTATAATGAAATGAGAGAGGACTTGTTCAAAGGGTGTAATAATATATATTATGGGAGCCAAATGTTAATGGTAGGAATGATGTGAGAATAGACACCACCATTACTATAGTATAGACTATTACATTAGAGCTGCCGAAACACTCGTGGAGACGAGCGCGCGGGCTGAGACTAGTCCACGCCTCACGTACGGGAGAGGGGTAATAGGCGGATGATCACCCACAGCGATCCCTCCCCTAACCCCCACGCTCCTCCTCCTCATGCACCATAAATTAATAAAAAACAAGTTAGAAAATAAAATAAAAATAATAATACCCTTATACACGTGCATAGAACTTATAAATATATACTGTAAATTTCGTACGTATAAATTATATATATATATAAATATTCTATATAAAAAATATTTAAATCTAAATTTAAATTTGAATCGGATATATAAACTTTTAACTTATAAAATTTTGACGCTTAAACTTTAAATTAACCTGAAAAAAAAACTATATGTGCCAAAAGAAAAAAAGGAAAGTGGTGGGAAAAAAACTAATTAGAGATCTCGTCACATACGCCCACGGGACACGGCCCATCTATCGCCAACCTCGCAATCAGATGTCCGGCCCGCACACGCGACGGCGATCGATCGAGCTGTTAACGCGTACCGCGTACGTGTGGCCTGAGGGCCTGCACCGTGCACACATGCATGGCCGAACATGCGCGCGTGCCGTGAACGCAGATCCTCTGATGCAAGCAGAGGGAATAACAAAGTCACAACACCGTGACTTCGACTTGAGGAGTTGAGATCAACTGTTCGTTAGCATCTAGCTAACGTCCCACGTCTAATAGGGATTAAAATCCTCAAACTTACTTATTTTTAACTTGTGTCACTAATATGTGGATTCAAAAGTCACTCTAAGTCAGAGGACAATAAATCAGAGGATCCATTTCCGGTCTCATATACCACCGTCCTGTTAGGAGATATCCTGCTCCCGTGCTCCGTTTAATTAAATCGAGAACTCGACAATCAGTTGGAGCTTCCATGTCGTGCTGAAGCATCCCGTCCTGCAATCATGCGTGATTTCGCAGGGGAGCATCTCTTTATTATCATCAAGTTTTACTCCCCTCCAATGATATATTGGTTTATTTTGATACGGGGAGAGAGTACACTCCAGTTTCTCGTTGTTGACGCTTGACTTCATTTAAACAGACACCTATATATCTATTTAGGCGAGCGGACCCCAAACTCTAGTTGACGCAACCTATACAAAACTCTTAATTTGGATATACAGACAAACCGCAACTCCGAACGCAATCGTTATTATGGCTTTTCAATCGCTCACCAACAAATTAATTAACGCGTTCCTTAGTGACATGGCTCTTAACTAAACGCGCGTCCCTAACCCTAAGTGCGGTGGGTGGATGGGTGGGTGATGGTTTTCGCTGGACTACACACCGCGCCATGGACCATATGACATGCTGGGCCAGCCAGGCCAGGTCCGGATCCATACCGGAAAACCGACCTCCCTTTCATGGTGGCCCAGCGTATTGTAGCCCAAAAGAACACAATCTCCCAGAGCCGCCCCCACTTGCGAGCCCAACATGACAACAACCACCAAATGAAAGACGATCGTTGCTTCGGGAAACGTGCACTCGATCGGAGGGAGAAACGAGCACAAAACTGTATACGAGCCCCACCGCAACAGCGACGGTAGCGAAGACTCGGTTTCGTCCGCGCGATGGACCATGCCAATATGCCAACGCCAGCGGCCGCGCCCGTACGTACGTGCGCACCGTGTCGCACCCGCCACGCGCGGCGGAGAATTCCTGCCGGAGACGGCAGGCCGGCCGCACGAACGTAGTACGTACGGCGGACGCGGCCGGTCGGTCGATGGCCCTTGCCGCTATGGGGTTTTACAGGGGCAGGCAGGACCACGTATGACACATATCATCCTGATCGGATGTCGATCGAGTGGTCGCCAACTAGCTAAGCTCCAACGGGGCAACAACCGTGGACACGCACCGAACAAACGTTGCAGGATTAGCAAGCAGCGCTAGCATCATGGATCCATGGTGGACTCCACCACACACGACACCCAACTTAGTCTCTGTTCCTAGCTTTTCTACTCAACTACAGGAGAAAATCGCATCCGTATCACGTTGACTGACTGACTCGCCGTGTTCTGGTCGTCGCGGGTAATATTAAAACAAGCTACTTGTATGTTAGCGTGCACAAGAGAGGTGAGGAGGTAAACGACCGGGCGGCTGTAGGATAGCATCGGGGGTGATGGTGATGATAGGTGATAGGGATTCGGTGTATGTGTACGCATGTGAAACCTACACGACAAACGAAGTCTTCCGATCCCTCAAGTAAACTTGGGATGGAAGAACATGGATGATTGCAGGCGAAATTTCGTTGCATTTGTTACTTCATTGGATGGTGGAGGTGAATGTTGGAGTCCGTCTGTACATCATCGTCGGAGCCTTTTGCGGAAAGGTTTCCACATGCATGCTCTGCCACGTCGGAGGCTTGTGCAGAATATCGCACTTATCTCTCTTTTATATGTCTTTTTGTTGGTGTTTCTGACCGGATAAGGACTAAGGTACTAGTAATAATCACAGTGTACTACGCATTTTCAAGTTTTCCTATTCCTTATGCGACGAAGAGAGTACGTGTTAAGAGATAAAAGTATGTTTCTAGTGACAAACTGGTAATCACGAGATATATATTATAGAAAATAATTATATGGTAGTACATAGCCTCATCTTTTCGCTTATGCTTATCAGTCAAAATTTGAATTATCAACGATATAATTTTGGGGTTTTTCTCATCGAAGTTTATTTTTCAGTTTTTACTTTTAAATTGCTAAAAACATGTATATAAAAGTTTTATTCACACATTATTTTCGTTTGCAAATATGGCATTTGGCTTAAGCGAAAGGATGGGTCCCATAATTCTATAGGTGATACCTCAAACGACATATATTAGAAAGGACTATAAAGAAAACCTTTAAACAATTGATAGATCGTGCAACAAATGAGACAACTTTTTTACTTCTAAAAAAATCAGTATAAATTCAGACACTCTAGCATATCTTACCTTACCTTAATAGATCCTGTAATAAATAAGACAACCCTTTAATACCGGCGCTCACTAGTATATCTCATCATTGCCGTGCACGCGTACGCGTGTGTGATGTGCGCATGCGTATGCACATGTGTTCTATTGGCTAGAAACAGTGGCAGAGTAGAGAAGAATACTACTCCCTACCCTTACTTGCCCCCTCCCCCCTCCCCCACGAATCATTCCAAATAAGCTCGGGTCTTTCTAGGAAGGGTGCTAGGCCCCGTGTCTTAAGATTGGTAAAGTTAGAATGCGAGTACTCGTGTCAACTATCAAGTTTGTTACTTAAATTAAGATGGTATGTTCCACCAAAGAAAAACTTAATCAGTTGAAATATAGTCAATTTAATGAGACAATTTAACTCTTATCTTTACTATTTAATAGCGAAATATCTTTTCTTTTTCTTCTCAAACTTGGCAAGCTTTCTTATTTTTGACCTAAAAGTTGCTACTCTATGTCCCATAATATAGCAATTTAGGATCGGATGGAACATTTTAGGTAGTGTTTGGTTGCAATGATGAGATGGGATAGGACGAACCCACTTTTAAGGGTGTTTGGTTGAGGGGTGAGTAGGATGGGTTGGTCCCTAGAGAGGAATATTCCTCTCAGATCCGGGACCAACCGATCCGGGAAAATGTGGCGGACGAACTCGTCCCACCTGGGACGAGCGAACGGCGTGACGGCGCCTTGCTCGCGCACTCGCCCTCGAGAGCAGCGGCAGACAGCTCGGGCGACAGCGACAGCGGCGGGCTCGGCAACGGCGACGGCGGCGGGGGAGGGGGGGAGGGGGGGCTTGGCGACAGCGATGGCGGGGGACTCGGCGACGATGGATCCAGTGGTGGGGAGGGCGGCGGCGACGGATCCAGTGGTGGGGAGGGCGGCGGCGACGGATCCAGCGATGGGGAGGACTGTGGCGGCGGATTCGGTGATGGGGAGGAGCGGCGGCGGCATGCGAGGAGGAGGTTGAGGGGCAGCGGCAGATCCGACGATGGGGCGGTGGCGGATTCGGCGATAGGGAGGAGCGGCGGCGGAGTGCGAGGAGGAGGTTGAGGGGCAGCGGCGGATCCAGTGATGGGGAGGTGAGCAAGCCATGGTTCTCTTCCTGCTCTTGCTCTTGCTCGCTGCCGGCTCTTCCTCTTGCTCTTCCTCCGGCGATGGGGAGGACTGTGGGGGCAGATCAGGTGATCGTTGACAGTGGTTGTAAACAGCGTCCATCCCATCTCTCCCTCGTCCCTTCAACCAAACAAAAATTTAGGATCGTCCCATCCTACAAACCAAACATGTGAGTGGAATCATCCCAACTCAAAAATCAGGAATGGTTCTATCCCATCCCACTTAGTCCCAAAACCAAACACTACCTTATAATACAATGAATATTGACAAGCTCGTGACTAAATTCTTTGTACTCTGAAATGTTTCACCTGATTTTAAGTTGTTATATTATCGGGAGTAGTATTCTTCTCTGGTCGCCACTGTTTTAAAATTTCTTCTTAAATGCCATTCACGTTATATTAGCTTAGCCGTTAATCACATCGAGAAGCACACTAGCCATGCCCTCCTCACCTTTTCCCTTCATAGTGGCCATCCTATCCTGTCGGCGTAATTTGGCACAGTTCTCATGTCCTCATCCTGTGGTAAAGCCCCCGACCCACCCAGGAGCTCTATTAAACATCATCTTAGTGAAATAGTGATGTCATGCATGGTAAAAAAAATAGTGATGATGTCATGGGCAACTGTAGTGTCATTATTAGATCAACAAATACGGAAGTGAAATGAAGTTCATCCATGCATACACAGGGGTTATTGTATAGGTTTGCGGCTATCCATGACGATAGATGATTAAAAAATAGCGCGTATGTCAGCTTCACAGGCATAGATATGTAATGTTCATCTCCTATTTACCTGAGAGTGACAAAATTTGCATCTCTTTAATAGTGATTGATATACGATGTGGTCCACGCAATAATAGGCCCATGGTAAGATCCAACCATAACCATGACTAACTAGGTGTGGCTGAGGGAGACCATTGAGCGAGCTAGCTATTCAACCATCGAGAGTCTAGGGGTGGTAAGTCCAATGACGTGACAAAAGGGTCGCATCGCCATATTGCTCGGTGGTCTTCTTCAGACACGCTCGACTAGTCATGGTTATGATTGGACCTCGTCGTGGGTCCACCGCCATGTGGATCATGCCATGTCGTCCACTGATTCTTAAGAAAGGGACACAATGTCTACCTCAGAAAAAGATGGTGCAGAGGGAGCACCCCTTGCCATCGATGCTAACGCAATTCGAAGAAACCATGAAACACCGTCCGATGTTTTTGAATAGGATCAGAAGTCCGACTACTCATCATGTCATGTTGAGATATATAGAGGGTGTTTAGGAGAGAGGGACTAAATCTAGGGACTTAATTTTTTGGAGAGAGGGACTAAAGTTTAGTAGCTCTCCCAAACACCCTCATAGTTACAAGGAAGATACTCTGCCTAGAATTACCATGAGAAATTAGCATAGGCTGGCTCGGGACTTGTCTCTGGGCTGGGTCGTTCCTGCTCCCGCCGTGGTTAAACAGTGGAAGTGTGGAACCAACGGTAGTTTCGAACTTTCGATGAATAAGAATCAGTGTCACATAATAGTCTTGATACAACCATCCAAAGACGTTATAGCAAGAAAGGGAAATCTCGCAACCTTCAAACACCAGCCGTGATGCACGTTTGTCTGCGTTACGCTCGAAAAGGAAGCGAGAAGCGAACTAGTGGTCCCCAACTCGGCAAAAACCATGATCTCATGACATCCATCAATACCGCCGCCCCACGCGTCTCTGCTCTTGGTGGTGTTGACAGCCCAAGGCCCCAAGTGTCACACGCCTTTCGCCAATCTGCCGTGGTGCTAAAGCGTACAACTATTCTGTCACCGTTAACATTCGGCCAAATCAGAAAGCATTAAAAAGAAAAAAAAAAACCCAGAGGGAATCGAATGACGGCATGACGGAGTTACAAGGCGGAGAAAAAAAGGTGCTACTTTTACCCTAGTGATGAAAGGAGAATTTTACATAGACTTGAGTTTTACACATAGACCAAGTCTATCTAGTATAGCGAAATAATAGAAATAAACAATAGGAATCGGCCACTCGATCCGCGACAACGAGATTCCGCCGCCGAGAGGTGTTTGTGCACCGGAAATTTCACCCCTCTTTTTTTCGGGCCAAATCCGCGTCGGCATCGGCATCCGCGAGGCGTCCCAATCCCAATCGGCACCACCCCCTCCTGCCCCGTGACGCCGCCGTGCCCCGTGCCGTGGGCTCGCTCGGCTCGATCCTGGCCGCGACGCGACGGGACCGACCCGAACTCTCTCCAACCCTCCTCTCTATAAATACCGCCCCTCCGTGTCTGTGCCGTTCGATCGCACCCGTACCGAATCCGCGCCCCTGAAAGTTTTGCATGCCGCTGTCGAAGTCGGCTTCCGCGTAGGTGTGGTCGTCGTGTCGGCGGCGGCGGCGGCGGGAGGAGGAACGAGGAGGACACATGGAGCACGGGAGCATCATCGCGTCGGCCGTGGGGGTGGGCGTCGGGGTGGGGGTCGGCATCGGCCTCGTCTCGTCGCGGCTGACCGGGTTGGCGACTGGCGGCGGCGGCGGCGGCGCCACGGCGGCGGAGGTGGAGGCGGAGCTGCGGTGTCTGGTGGTGGACGGCCGCGACGTCGGCGTCTCCTTCGACGACTTCCCGTACTACCTCAGGTTCGTCCCGTCGTCGATGCGAATCCTCAGAGCCAAAAACCCCCCAATCCAATGTGGGAGAAGGAAAAAAAAAACCAAACCTTTTTTTTCCCTTATTTTGACCGGTAGCTTTATCGATTAGTTTATGACTTTGCTGGTATATTTCGGGTAGGATCACATGATTTAATTACTGATCCCATGGATACGCGTTGCGTCGTCAGTAGAAATCAATGCGGTGTTTGGTGAAGGGCGGCTAATTGAGCATGTGTTTCCCATGGTTTTCTTGCAGCGAGCAGTCGAAGCTGGCCCTCACCAGCACGGCGTTCGTGCATCTGAGCCCGACGATCCTGCCCAATCACATCCGCGTCCTCTCCGCGTCCAGCCGCACCATACTGCTCTGCGGCCCATCAGGTTCGCCCTCCGCTTCCTGAACCGCAATGTGCGTTGTTCGTTTTCGCCAAAAGCGCGATCTTTTTTTTTTTCTCACAGCCGCTGTTTCTCTGTTGCAGAGGCGTACCTTCAGTCGCTCGCGAAGGCTCTCGCAAACCAGTTCAGTGCTCGCCTGATGCTGCTCGATGTCATCGACTTCGCGTGCAAGGTCAGTTAGATGCAATTTGAGAAATTTTAGCTTTGTTGTCGCCCTGGCCTCTTATGATCCTAAACTGTTCTTTTCCCGATTGCCATTGCAGCTCCATCATAAGTACGGCGGTCCAAGCAATACACAGGTCTGTATCCTATTTCTGCCTTCTTGTTCTAGGTGGTAACTGGTAGTTCCATCTTGTATAGCACATTTGGTTGATATACCAAGCGACATGGGAAATTCAGGATTTTCTTTTCTGTTTATCAGTTTGGCCTTTTTTTTTCCTTCATGAGTCAAATCGGTACTTTTCTTTAGATTATGGAATAGTGTTTTACGATTCCGGCCTCTGCACAACTTAAACGGGGTACTTGAGGAGGATAGAACCTAGTCTACTCTGTCCACACTGAACAATTTAGCTAGTAGAGTTGCTGAATGTGCAGTTTTTTTCGAACAGGAGCATTCGTTACAATTTTGTGAAGTGGCGTGGATTTGTCTGATGATTTACCTAATCAATTCTGATATGTTCATAACACAGACCCGTGAGAGATCCATGACAGAGGCAGCCTTCGATAGAGTGTCTAGTTTGGTTGGAGCTTTCAATCTGTTTCGCAAGAAGGAAGAACCAACTGGAACAGGTACCCTGTTTCTTCCTGTTGTGCACTCACCGTTTCTTTGCCTGTTTACTTTCTGCAATGCTTTATCCTTCTTTCTCTCAATCATGATTTTGAAGCGATGCCCATGCTCCAACTTTTCTGATGTTCTGACTGTGTCTTCATGAAACACTAATGTAGGACCATTGAGCCGTGAAACAGGCATCCTTGATCTCAGGACTAGGTAATATCTCTGCCTGGATATGCAACTAGAGGTATTAGATATTGATTTTCTGAGCATTTTATGCTATTGCTTTTGCAGCACTTGTTGTCCTCATAACACACCTTCAGTACGGGTTCAGTTATCCTTGGTACCTCCCGAGAAGGACCATGATCCCGAATCTTCTAAATACCTTGGTGAGTGAAATCCATTTTTTTATGCTCTCTTGTTTATTTATGCCCCAATTGCACATGTGCACATTAGATGTATAATGCATATGTTGCCAGCTTCAACTAGTTTCAGACAACCCAACATCCTCATTTACCTGTATATTCAAATGTGCCTGCCCATGAGGGTTCCTCCAACTGAAATCTGCAGTTATCCTAACCTGCCTAGTTTTTAGCTATCTGTAGATCACCCTCTCTTTTGCATTTGAAGTACAGTGCAATATGAGTCATAATTTGAAACCACGAGTCTTACAGTCCCTCTTCTGATGCAGCATCAGTTAAACCATGCTGGAGTTTGAATGAGAAGGTTCTCATACAATCCCTTTACAAGGTAACTCAGTTATTCAGCAGTATAGTCCAAATTTACGTGCCCTATTTGTACAAGCTGATATTGGATGGCTTTTGCAGATTATAGTTTCTGCTTCTGAAATCAGTCCAGTCATTCTTTACATAAGGGATGTTGATGACTTGCTTGGAAGTTCAGAAAAAGCATACTGTATGTTTCAGAAAATGTTGAAAAAACTATCTGGACGGGTAATCGTGATTGGTTCACAATTCCTCGATGATGATGAGGATAGAGAAGATATTGAAGAATCTGTGTGTGCTCTTTTCCCTTGTATTCTGGAGACAAAGCCTCCCAAAGACAAGGCCCTTCTTGAGAAATGGAAGACCCAGATGGAGGAAGATTCGAATAATAACAATAATCAAGTCGTTCAAAACTACATCGCGGAAGTGCTCGCAGAAAACAATCTTGAGTGTGAAGATTTGAGCTCGATCAATGCAGATGATGATTGTAAAATCATTGTGGCTTACTTAGAAGAAATTATAACCCCAGCTGTCTCTTACCATCTGATGAATGACAAGAACCCTAAATACAGAAACGGGAATCTTGTCATATCTTCGGAGAGGTTAGCTAAATTTACTTTGAGTTTGAGGTGGTCCATTGTTGCTTTATCTCGCTTTTGCTAACATGGCACTTTCACAGCTTATCCCATGGATTACGCATATTCCAAGAGAGCAACGACCTTGGGAAAGATACAGTGGAAGCAAAGGATGAGACAGAGATGGTAATACATTGTTTCAACTACAATAAGTTATAATTAAGTAATTTTCCTAGTTTAATTACATGTTTAAAATTTTGCTATTCTTAACTTACAGGTCGTTCCAGACAATGAGTATGAAAAGAAGATCCGACCAACGGTTATACCAGCCAATGAAATAGGAGTGACATTTGATGACATTGGAGCACTGGCTGATATCAAAGAATGCCTTCACGAGCTTGTCATGCTTCCTCTTCAACGACCTGATTTCTTCAAAGGTGGTCTCTTGAAGCCATGCAAGGGCGTTCTGCTGTTTGGGCCACCTGGTACGGGGAAAACAATGCTCGCCAAGGCCCTAGCAAACGCAGCAGGAGCTAGCTTCTTGAACATCTCTATGGCTAGTATGACATCAAAATGGTACGGGGAGTCTGAGAAGTGCATCCAAGCCTTATTCAGCCTTGCTGCTAAACTTGCACCAGCAATCATTTTCATCGATGAGGTAGACAGCATGCTAGGGAAACGAGATAACCATAGCGAAAATGAGGCATCCCGCAGAGTAAAAAATGAGTTCATGGCTCACTGGGATGGACTCTTGTCTAAGTCCAATGAAAGGATATTAGTCCTTGCTGCGACGAACAGGCCCTTTGACCTTGATGATGCGGTGATAAGGAGATTTGAGCACAGGTATGTTTCGTTTATGTGTATCTAAACTTCTATTTGATTAAATTCAGCTTCTCTAGATGAGTTTTTTTATGAGTCATTTGTGTTAAATAGAATCATGGTCGGCCTCCCAACGTTGGAGAGTAGAGAGCTGATTCTGAAGACATTGTTGTCGAAAGAGACGGTTGAAAATATTGATTTCAAGGAGCTTGCCAAAATGACTGAAGGATACACCAGCAGTGACTTGAAGGTCTGTACACTGCTTTTGGACTTTTGGTATTATAAAGAAGATTTATTCAGTCGTCACTCTCTGAAATATTAAATCTGTACTTTTTTTTCTTCAGAATATTTGCGTGACGGCAGCTTATCATCCTGTCAGAGAGCTACTTCAGAAAGAAAAGAACAAGGTAAGACCCAAGAGGAACGGATAACTATAATTTAACTTTTCCCTGATGAAACCTGCAAACTCCATTACCGGGTGCTTGATAAAGCGAATCATCATCTCACAGTGACTAATGGCAATTTTGATTCTCCAGGTCAAGAAGGAAACTGCACCAGAAACGAAGCAAGAACCAAAAGAAAAGACCAAAATTCAAGAAAACGGGACAAAAAGTTCGGATAGTAAGACTGAAAAGGACAAGCTTGACAACAAGGAAGGTAAGAAAGACAAGCCTGCTGACAAGAAAGATAAATCAGACAAAGGCGATGCTGGAGAGACTACCCTGAGACCGCTAAACATGGAGGACTTGAGAAAGGCAAAGGATGAAGTAAGTCACTGACGGATTCTTCATGATACACACGCAATGTACTTATCTTAGCTATCCTTTTCACAGCAAGAACATATTGCTAAGCTGTTGCGCATTGAACACTATGCAGGTCGCCGCTAGCTTCGCTAGCGAAGGCGTTGTGATGAATCAGATCAAGGAATGGAATGAGCTCTACGGCAAAGGCGGGTCGAGGAAGCGGGAGCAACTGACATACTTCTTGTACGTAGTGAAGAATTCATTACTTGTATATACATTTGTAGTGTTTGTGGTTGGCATCTGGCCCCCGGATGACTGGATGTACTGAAGCAGAGAAGAACATAAGGAAAAAAGAGGCATTTAGGAGTAGTAGTCGTCAGACCCGATAATTTGATTGTCATTCCCTAGTTGATTTATTGAATAATAATGCTGAACCTTCTTGATTCGGGAATACAATTGGTCGATTACTGATTAGAGCTGGAATCGTTGAAGTTTCTTAATAGAGATTTGCTCCGGTCCAACAAAAAGTACCTCGAGGTACAGGAACTCACGGTACCAAATTATTTCCGATCGTTGGATCTAGCACTGTGAGTTACCGGACTACCGGTACGTCGAGGTACTTTTTATTGGACCGAATCAAATATCTTGTTAATATCACTAATTCACTATACTATCCGTTTTTTGTTGGACCGAATCAAACATCTTGTTAATATCACTAATTCACTATACTATCCGTTGTATCTTCGTCCATGTGTAAATAGTGAGTACTCGGTTTACAAGAATTGTTTCTCCAATTTGGCGGTAAAGCGTTACAGGCAACTGGGAGGCATGAGGACACCGGAGGCCGTGCCGTCGGCGTGTTGGCAGGTCGCCTCCGCCGGCTTGCCGCCGTCGAACGTGAGCTTGATGTCCTGCAGGCCGAGCCCGCTGCAGGGTTTGCTCGCGCTGCAGTCGAACTTGACCGCCACTTGCGACGCCGACGAACCCTGGATGTCGGTGTACGTCACCCCGCTGATCTGCACGTCGGAGCTCTGCAAGAAAAAAAACAACTCATGCCCTTGTTTAGTTCCCACACAAAAATTTTATATTCTGTCACAACGAACGTTTAAACACCTGTATGAAATATTAAATATAGGCTAAAAATAACTAATTACACAGATTGCGATTAATTTACGAGACGATTCTTTTAAACCTAATTGCTCTATGATTTGAGAATATGGTGCTACAATTAACATTTGCTAATGATAAATTAATTAGGCTTAATAAATTCGTTTCACGGTTTACTGTTGGATTCTGTAATTAGTTCTTTTATACTAGCCCGAACATCCTATGTGACATCCTATATAATTTTGTTTTATATTTTTTTAGAGAAGGGTATTTTTTACCCGGCCTCTACATCCAACTGATATATACGGCCATTGAAATAGAGAACTTAGCCCCGCAAACAACCCAATCTGAAATTCGCTCCATAGGAGATTTGAACTCAGGACCTTGGGTACTACTCAGATGTGACATCCTATATAATAACTCCTCATTAGACGCGACGGCGATGGGATACGATGTGTTGGCGGCGGCGCGTACGGTACCTGATGGGGGCAGCCTTGGCCGCCGTCGTTGGGGCAGTAGCTCTGGTCGATGATGATGGGGTTGCTCACGTCGCGCATGAGCGCGTGCTCGAAGACGACGCCGCGCACGTACGCCCCCGAGCGCGCCGCCCGCCCCCACGTCTTGATCCGCAGCCCGTTCTCCGTGCCCACGAACGCCGCGCCGCTCACCGTCACGTTCTCCACCCCGCCCTCCTCGCTCTCCTTCCCCAGGCTCCCGATGCTTATGCCGTGGCCGGGGCCGCAGCTGACGTGCTCGACGCGGAGGTTGGAGGTGCCGGGGCCGACGGAGATGCAGTCGTCGCCGGTCTGGATGCTGGCGCCGGTGATGGTGACCGCGGACGACGACTGCACGTGGATGCCGTCCGTGTTGGGGCTGCTCCCGGGCGCCACGATCCGGGCGTCCTGCACCGCCACGCCCTCGCACCCGTCGATCACGACGTGGTACAGCTCGCTGTTCACCGACTTGACCCCGCTTATCACCACGTCCCTCGAGTTCAGCACCTTCATCGACTGCACGCCACGCACCACGTCGACATCAACACACGTCGGTTTAACACAAAAATGGTTTTTTAAGTTTCCGTGCGATTAAGCTCATCAGTACACTGTGCACTGTATGTACGTACTGTTGCGCCGTCCGGGCAGCCGCCGTGGCCGGCCGCCTTGCACGCCCACAGCGACTCGCCGCGGCCGTCGAGGGTGCCGCCGGACACGGTGAGGCCGTCGACGTGGTCGAACACAATCCACTCCCCGCCAGAGCTGGCACTGCCGGTGTAACCGGACGGTGCGACCAGCGTGCCGTCGATCTGGACCGTCATCCTGCCGCCGGAACACGGGCCAGCGAAGGCCGAGTGGCTGACAAAGAACTCGCCGTCTGGCACGTACACGGTGGCCGGCTCCGGCGACCGGCATGCGGCGGACCAGGCGGACGCCAATGCCCTGGACGCGTCCGTCCGGCCGTCAGGTCTCGCGTCGTAACTCTCGACGTTGTACACTGCTGCTCCTGCAGCTGCAGCCGACAGATGCATGCAACACAAGAGCAACAAGACAACACGGGAGACGCTGCACCGAGCCATGCGTGAAAACACCACTAAATTATCACTTATCGGATCGCTGCTAGCTACTGACATATTTCGCTTCGCTGCATCACGCCATTTATAGAGCTCGAGGTGCAACTGAATGTGAACTGTGCGTGCTAGGTTGCGGTGCGTGTCAACTGTCACGTAACGGATTTCCCCAGAATCCTGGCGAGATTGCAGTAACGAAGTCCAAAGTCGCAGCCACTAGCTCCCATCGCGAACGTGACACCATGTTACTACTAGCTAGCCGGGGCGGTTTGCGGCGAAGTCGGCATGTGGTAGTGTTGGTCAGGAGATTGCTTGCGGCAGTCGGGCTCGATCCATGCAGTGCAGCCGAAACCTGGGCTTGACTGGCGGCTGCAACTCACATGCGTGGCTGGCCCTGGCCTGATGAGTTCAGGAGAACGGGAGGAGTAGCATCGCGTTAGCAGATAGAGATTTGGGCGTGTCGTCGCGTTGATGCAGGGGACAAGAGGCGAGAAACAGGGTGGAATGTAGCGAAGCTTCAAATTCCCATCCACGTCCCGGACGTATGCGCTGATGAAGTGATGATTGATGATCAGCAACCGGGAAATATGGCAAGTTTGGAACTCTACTTGTGGTATGTGTGTGTGGACGTATCGCTGGGGAGTCATGCCGGGGGTTGTTTCACGGAGAAGCAAGGCGCAGCGGCATCTCGTCACTCGTGCGGGGGAGTTTAATAAACGGAATTGCTATTCCTAATAAAACTGCAGGACTAGGCGGCCGCACCAATAGCCAAATGGATTAGGAAATTACTAGGATCATTTTGGGAGGTGACGTAGTGATGTGCAACTGCCTCTGAGCTCAGTCGCCCGGATTGGGGAAGAATATAGGGGAGATGGGATTGAGGGTAGACTGGGGGAAATTATTCTAAATTCTCGAGAGGATATTCGCTCGTTGTTTGTATATCACTTAAACAATTATGAAAAAATTTGAAAAAAAATTAAGTAGGCGTACTGATATGTGATATATCTTCACAAACATGCAACTTAAAATTCAACTTCTACATGTTGTAACGAAAAAAATAAATTAAATAACAACTAGTTAACGTATATTAATAGTCAAATTTGTTTTTTTAATATGTAGAAATTGAATTTTAAGTTACATGTTGGTATAGTAATATATCACATGTTAATACATCTTAATTTATTGTGTAAATTACACCCACCGTATAATAACTTGGCATGTGGGTGCGATAAAGTGCAAGAACTTGAGATTTGAACGTCCGAGTGCAACAACTTGACAAATGGATGCGTTCTAGTACAAAAACTTGACAATTTAGTATTTTTGTGCATCAACTTGGCTAAACATATGCTAGGTGAGTTTTCTTTACGATGTCAATATGCCATTACATAGCAATCCTACGGATATTACTTTATCATATTGAATTTAATCTTTAAGAATTATACCGCACATCTAATTACCTTTAAGAATTTCTGTTTCCTTCGCCTTTCCAAATCTCAATTGAAATATAATAATTAGATGTTTAATTCACTTTTAGTCATTAGTTATGAGGATAAAAAATATGAATGTGTTTATACAAATCCACGCTAGTATATCGTCAAAATAAGTACTTAAAAATTGAATATGTATAAAAAAAGTGCTCCAAATAATTAAGTTGTCGCATAACTTCTTAATTTATTATATCAAAATTGCACCTATCTTGCAAGTTGCTGTATTTTATGCGATCACTTATAAAAACTCTTATACTAAATTGCACATACGTGCCAAGTTATTACATTAGAACGCTTATTTCTCAAGTTCTTGCATCAAATTGCACACCCACCTGACAATTGATGCACCGTGGTGCAATTTACTCTAATTTATTTTTAAATTTTTTTATAACTATTTAAGTGATATACAAACAACGAAAAACGTTACTTTGAGAGCTTAAAATCCGCTATCGGTAGACTGGTTGGAAAAAGAAAGATGTTAGAGCAAAGAACACTACTGAACAATCAGAGTTACCGTTTTGAACTGTGGACTTGTGGAGTGGTAAAACTTGTTGCTACCACACCAAAATAGTGGCACTTTGCAGCAGTGAGCAAAAATAATAGCCCAACGAAAAGATGCAACTTATGGGCTTTTATACAGTTGCGTGCACTGAATAAGTTCACTTGCCGTCCCTCAATTTTACACCGAGTTTGTTTGATATCCCTAATTCACAATATAAGAAATCTTCACCACTAAACTATACAAAACCATGCAATTTAGGTCCCATAGCAGTATAGATGTCTGGTTTCGCTGATGTGACATCCTAGTCAGAAAAAAAAAAGTATGTGGGACTCACATGTAAGTGAGAGAAAATGATGTGGGCCCAAGTCTATTCTTTTTTTTTTCTTTCTTCTCCTTTTCTTCTCTCCTTGCTTCTGTTCTCGGCCGGCGGCGGATGGGGGAGGCGGAGTCCTCCTGCGGTTGCCACGGGGGAGGAGGCCCCCGCCGCCGCCGCGGAGGAGGAGACCGCAGCGCCTGGCTGTGCCAGCGGGAGAGGGCGAAAGAGGAGGACGGCAAGCCGTTTGCCGCCGAGTCACAGCCCTCCGCCGTCGATGACGCGTCTGAGGACTCGCCCTCCGCCTCTGCTCCTATGGCGTAGGGGCCTCGGCGAACGCCGTGGCGGAGGTGGTGGCATCATGGTCGGGGAAGCATGGGTGCCGCGAGTGCGGCGGCAAGATGAGGATGTTGATGAAGCCCCTCACGGCGGCCGGCTGCGCTGGCGGGAGAGGGGGAAGAGGAGGCCTGCGAGCCGGTTGCCACCGAGTCGCAGCCGCACGTGGGCAAGAACACAACGCCGCACCCCGCCGACGACGACACGTCCGACGGCCCCTAGAACACGCGGCTCGGGCGGTCACAGGGCGGGTGGCCGACGCGAGCACGGACAGCTTGGCGTCCCTTGCCCTCCGCCTCTGCTCCTGTGGCGTGGGGGCCTTGGTGGACGCCGTGGCGGAGGCGGCGGCATTGTGGTCGACCTCCGAAGAGGTTGCTGTGGAAAGGTCCCTCCATGGCGGAGACACACGGTGGTGGGAGGCGCATCACGCGCGGCATAGACGGGAAGGGAGAGGGACGTCACCAGAAGAGCAGGAGGAGGAGGGTCGACAACCCCGCCGGCCCTTGCGACCGGGTGATAGACAAACTGAGGGAGGGAGAGGTGGTGGTGTGGAGGCGGGGATGGCTTGTTGGAGGGGAGACTGTGGTGGCTAGAGTCGCTGAGGTCGGAGTCGGGGCAGCTCCCGGGGGCACCAACAGCGGCAGCAGATAGCGCCGGGTGGCCGTTGCTACTGGCCCACTTGAGCGGCCGGCGAACGGAAGGTTTGGGAAGAAAAGAGAAGGAATAAGAGGGCGGCTGACATGTGGGTCCCATATACATTTTTTTTTCTGACTAGGATGCCATGCCAGCGAAACCGGACATCTATAGTGCTATAGGACCTAAATTGCACGGTTTTGTATAGTTTCCGGATGACGATTTCTGGTATTAAGGATTAGGGATGTCAAACAAACTCGGTGTAAAGTTGAGGGACGGCAGGTGAACTTATTCCTGGCGTGCAACGAGTGTGTCCATTATGGGCTTTTTATACAGGGCCGCAGAAAAGTGTACATAAGCCCAACACTCGCGGTTGGACCTCAAGATATCTAACAAACAGGGGACCTTTCCCCTTGGCGCCCAACCTGATCAAACTCCGAGGGCCGTTCATGGAATCAGAACTGAAGTACTGAAGTTTTGCGGGGAAAAGTACTGAACTGAAGTTAATGAGGTCATGTTTAGTTGACACCAAACTTCCCCCAAACTCCTAACTTTCCATCACATCACATCACATCTAAAACTTGCATACTCACATAAACTTCTAACTTTTTTTCCAAACTACCAATTTTCCCCAAATTTTTCCTTAATTTCAAGAACTAAACACAGCGAAAGTTGGAATATGGAATCCAATGGTGGATAAATCCACAAGCGAAAATGATAAATTCTGTAGCGAAGAAGATACATGAACCCGAAGACGTCGTGATGCTGAAACCTCAAAGCCTGTACTGCCCAGTCTACTGAACTGAAACCCTGTTCAGTTGTCCACTGACTTGTAGACTTCAGTGCACAAATACAACACCAGTACAGCACGCGTCTGACTGGATTGCAAGACTCATAAACCGAAATTTTGCCCTTCGTGTGGACTGGCCAACGTCAGCAAGAGCACTAAGTCCAGCTCCAAAATACATAAGAGAACAATTGTTGGAGTTGCTTAATCCCAACTATTCTGCGGGTCCAACGGATACAGTAGTCAGCAGTAATAGTTCATGGCTTCATGGGATTGTGAAGACGTTTCTTTCTTCTCTGGTTCGGGAGGTGGTAGGAACTTAGGATCCTTGTACGATGGTCACCGTTTGGAGCAGGACCCGCAATATTGTCACTTGCCATTATCGTTGCCTTTGACTGAACAGGTTCAGTCAGGCGATCGCAGGATGACCTTGACTCGTCGAAGCAAAACTTCCGGATGCAGCTTCCCGGAATTAAGCACACATTCTATGTGAGTAGTAGACTGCAATAGTTTGGGTAGTTTTGTAGAGGATAGATGTAAGGTTAAATTATAAAGGACATACTTTATCTGTAATCGTATACATGCAATTTCCAATTTCCAATTAGGGCCAAAGTAAAACTTTTCCTTGGTAAAACATCGTATACATGCAATCATTTGAATCGTTACTCTGATATGTTAAGAAAACATTGATGTTGTGTGTTTATTTTCTGTGTTATGTGAACTCCTTGCGTTGAAATTTTCTTCTGGACTTCACTCTGCAAATAGCCATAGACAAACCCCTTTTCAGTTCCTCACGTTTTTCCTTTCACATTCAAAACAGGATTGGCAGGAATTCAGGAACTAATGTTACACAGTATGAATGACGGGATTTACTGCTAGTATCACCCATTCACCATGTAAGAACCTTTTGGTGGACTGTGGATGACGAGCTTTTGAACCATCAATATTTCATCTGAACTTGGTCCTTTGATCTAGTATTTATTGCTCTGCTTTGCAGTCCAGGGAAATGATCCATCAGAATTCAGACGTGGTACGTGCCGTTGGCGCTGCTGTTCCTGCAGTACTCGGCTTTAAGAAACAGAAATTTATGAAACTCTGTTCAAACTTTTGTGGTAGTCTCGCCGACGCATTCTCTGAACTCTCATGGACAGACGGGCAAACACTTGTTCGAGATCTGCAGGAAAGAAAGGGTAAGACGCTTTAAGCCTTTTATGCTCTGAATCGATGATGAGACTAGTTAGTCAAGCACATGCACACCATTGGATCCATTTTGGATTATTTTTCTTGTAAGCACACTTCACTGATTATAACTCTGCTGCTTCTATTTCGAATGGCGACATGTGTTCTCGCACGGGCAGGTCTCCTGACCTGACCTACCTGGCACAGGGTGCCAAAATCTAGCTCTGAAAGTCATCGTCCATGATCCATCACGTCACATCTTTCTTGAGAAAACGGCAAATGTAGCGGCCATTAACACGGAATGGTAGAGCTTAAATAAATCTGGCAAAAGCATTTTCAGATAACAGTATAAATGTACTGCAACTCCAGTATATAGTACACTATGGTAACAGTTTACAGAATCTATTCGTCACATATGACAAGTGCAGGCCATTCTCAAGACTGGTCCGGTCAAGCCGAATAATGGCGGTTTTTGACCTGAAACTACTGTAGATGGGTTGGACCAGACGAGGAGAGGGAAGAGTAGAAGACGAAGACCACCGGTGAAAAAGGCTGTGAAAACAGTGAAAGCTCGCGCCATGGAGTTGGACTCATCGAGTGCTGCTGCTGCCTCTGCTGCAGCTACTAGCTGCAACGGCGCTGCACTGCATTGCACTTGAGCGACGCTGTTGTTCACAGCCGTCAGTTCCCATCTGGCAGCTCCCTTCCCTTGCTGCCCACACTCCACAGTCTCTTTGAAAGCAAAGCTAGCTAGTGGATGGTTTTTGCAGACTTTTGTGAAGCTTCTGTTAGTGAGGCCATGAAATTTTTTTGGCTCAGGAATGAATGATTCCTGATTTCATGTTTCTTTTCCCAGGCTTGGTGTTCATCGAATAGTCCCAGGGGCTGGGCACCATGATTGTCAGCATGACAGTATGTAAGTGCCCCTGGAGAGGGTAATATGCTGTTTTCATTTGTACGGGAGAGTAGTTGACATTAGTCATTAGTATCGATCATGAAGTGATGAGTTATAACCATCAGCTGTTCTCTGAAAAGGAAAATTCATCTTGTGCGAGAGAAGCTCAGAAATGTTGACAGGAGAGCGCCCGTGACTGATTGGACACGTGCACGAAGATACTAGTAGTACATAGAAGTATTATTCACTCTGCTTAATTTGTTGGTAATAAGTTGTTAGCGCTCACTATACTTTACATAGACACTAGGCACAACAACGTCATTAACAACGCGAAAATGGTACGGGGTAGCCATCCTTCTGGATATCGGGTTGGTAAGCAAGAGACAAAAGTAAAAATCCGGAATTCTTGACGAAACCTACCCACCGATACTACCACTAATTCACAGATTTCAGGGCAACAGCGCGCCCGCACGCACGCACGCCGGCGACACCACGGAGCCGAGCGGCATCGCGCTCGAAACTGGCCGCTACTGCCACGCACCGCGCCGCGCGCGCGCACGCACGCTCCCCTTGCCATCCACGGCCCGTGCGGCGCACGCCAACAACCACGGCAACGCAACGGCCGCGCCACGCCACGCCACGCCACGCGACCCACACCGCGCCGAGCCACCCAACCCAAGTGGCCTGGCGAAACCGCGAAACGCCGCGGATGCCATCGGCTTCAACACTTCGCACCGCAAACACCGCCGAAACATGGAAAAACTCCCCAAGAAAACCCAGTAGGGCCTTTCTTAAATCTCGCGCACGTCCTCCACCGCCGCTGCGGCCTTTGCCGCTCCCGTTTAAAAGCGAGCCACCGCCCCGCCTCCTGCCTCCCCCCACCAACACCACTACCCCTCCACATCTCCCACTAATAACACCGACCTGACGAGCACCACCGTCCCGAACACCAGCAGCTGCGCACATGAAGGTCCTACGGCTGCTCGCGGCGCGGCGGTTCCGGCGCCGCGCGGTGTCCACGATCACGGCGACGGCGCCGGCCACGCCGTGCGGTGGCGGCGGCTGGTATGGCGAGGACGAGGGCCCGTTCTTTGACCTCGACCTGTCGTGCTGCTCGGCCTCGGCGCCGGCGTCGAGCGCCGAGTCGGGGTCCGAGTCGGAGGACTACTCGTCGTGCGCCGGCGAGTCAGACTTCGTCATCTCGCTGCAGCGGAGCCGCTCCGCGTCGCCGTCGTACGAGGAGCGGGTCTTCTACGTTGGCGGCGGTAGTGGGTGGGCGCGCGCGGCGGCGGCGGCGGCGCCCGCGCACCTCAAGTTCTGCGCGTCCGAGCCGAGCGACGCCGCCTCGCGGTACGGCTCCGGCAGGCGCGGCAAGCTGCGCACGCTCAGCTTCGGGTCCGCCAAGGCCGCGTTCTACGGCGGCCGCGCCAGCTTCTCCAGGAGCTCCAACAGCGCGCGCTCGGCCAGGCTCTTCTCCGCGTTCGGCTACGGCTCGCCGGACCAGGGGGACGAGGCCAACAGGAGGACGCCCTCGCGGGACGTGATCAGGCGGTACCTCAGCAAGATCTCGAGGCAACTGCGCCGGGTAGCCCCCAGCGCCGGCGCGGACCTCCGGCTACGGAAGAGCCGGTCGGCGTCCGCGGCGCAGACGGCGGCGTGCCAGTCGCCGCCGCCTCGCCGCGACGACTCGCTCCTCGAGCAGCAGGACGGCATCGCGAGCGCCATCGCGCACTGCAAGGAGTCGCTCCACCGTGGTACGCGCCCCGCGCCACATTGTCACTTGTGATCCTCCATTTCGTGATCTCGTCTCGAAGTGCACTGAATCCTGACGCCCCGTGTTCATTCACTTGCGTCGTGCAGCGTCCGTGTCAGAGTTCGACTCGCCATTGCTGCGGTCACGGAGCGATCCACGAAGCTAGCTGTACCAATTGGCTTCGAATTCTCTCGACGAAGCAGAGGCCTCCGAAGAAGCTTCGCGCTGAATTTCGCGGAGGAAGGCGAGATGAAGAAAAAAAAGAAGAAGACGAGGGAACCTTCAAGTACGAATTGCTTGTTAAAAGCCTCAAGAAAAGAAAACGCGGTGGTTCAGCGAGCGAGAGAATTCTCTTTTATTAACCTTTCTTCTTCTTTGGTGCGAGTGAGTGAGTTGAGTTCGTTCTTTTGTGTAGTTTTAGGCGCGGGGAAAGAGCTCCTTTTAGGCTCCTTTAGCCACTCCCCTCCTCACGTACAAGCGTGGAGTTGTCAGCTCTGTATGTCACTTGTTGTTACTCCTCTTTTTCATATTTTGTTACTCGCAACACGACCTGTAATTAGGCGCTTGAAATCCACTGCATTCTTCTCTCTGACTCGATCGAACCGTGTCCCACATGCCCGTTTTCTCAGAACATGACCAGTTATCTCAGAAACATGATACGATACACCAAAATGTAGCATTGCAAGATGTGTTTAGGAGGAAGCAGGGGCCTATGAAGCACTGATACGGCAAAGCAGGCGCGTGTCTGTGTCCGACATGCGATCGGATACGGACACGTATCGGACACGGCCGGATACGTGTCCGGGACGTATCGGTATTTATCTTGATTTTAAAATAAATAAAATAATTCCTGATACGTTTCCGATACGTTCTGATACGGTCCCGATACGTTTAACCCTAATATTCCGCCGGTACCAAAACCCGCGCGCGCGTGGGGAGCATATCCACCCAGCCTGCGTCGCCTCTCAACTCTCACTCTCGCCTCTCTTCCCCAACGCTCCAGCGCCGCCGCCGCCCCATCAGCCATTGCCGCCGACGGGCTGCACCGGCGCCGCCACGCTGCTCTCCACCTCCGACGCTGGCCCAACACTGTCACCACCAACGCCCCTCACGCGCTCCAGTGCCGTCGCTACTGCCGGGCTGCCTCGTCAACCGTCGCCGCCGCCGAGCTACGCCGGCGCCGCGCACTGGGCTGCGCCTCGCCGCCTCCTACTGTGACGTCGGCACAACACTGTCGTCGCCGATCTGTTTTCCTGTTCGTTCCCTTGTTGAGGTGAATAATAAATCCCCTCTTTTAGCATTCTATGCACTGCAGCAGAGCAATTCTGCAATGCTCTTCTTATTTCTTTTAGAGTTTTAGTGGATCTGCAAGAATGCAATGCCCTTCATCTTTTCTTAGTATAAGTACTATCTTTTTTTTTGTTAGATCCCATGGATTATCGAACTGGAAGCTCAAGTGCTAGTGCTAGTGCATCTAGCCATCCTAGTGGTAGTCCGGCTCCTAATTCTGCTACTGATTTATCAAGAGGAACTAGTGGTCCAGCAAGGGCAAGCAACCTCTTGAATGCTTGCCGTGTGATTCCTCCCAATGACAATGAAAACAAGCCATTGTGGAGGTATGTTGAGTTAATGGAGAAAACAGGTAAAGGCCAGGGAGGGAATGTAAGGTTTAGATGCAGGCTTTGTGGTAATATTATGCATGGGAGCTACTCAAGAGTTAAAGCACATCTCTTGAAGGTGGGATCTAATGGTGTAGCTCCTTGTCCAAAGGTAACAATCGATGTTCTTAGTCAACTTCACGATGAAATGGCTAGAGCTGTAGTAGTTGCTGAAAGGAACTTGCCTAAGGACATCCCACTGCCAGCAGAGGGCGCGAGTAGGGGGAAGAGAAGGGCTGTTTCAGTTATTGAGTCTAGCTTCAATTCAGATACTCGTTCCAACCTTGATGCTTTGATTGCGAGAATGTTCTACATAGCAGGTTAGACTAGAGTTTAGTACGTTTTATTAACTCATACATTCTCATATTTGTGTTAAAAATGTGACTAATATTTGGACATTTGGTTTGGTCTGTAGGCATTCCTTTCAATGTTGCAAGAAACCCATATTTCAGGAAGGCTTTTATGTTTGCTTGCAACAATGCGCTTGGGGGCTATTCCACTCCAAGTTACAACAAGCTACGAACTACTCTTCTTGTTCAAGAGAAGACACATGTTGAGCGGTTGTTAAATCCCCTTAAGTCGACATGGCCTGTAAAAGGTGTGAGCATTGTGTCCGATGGGTGGTCTGATGCTCAAAGGCGTCCACTCTTGAATTTTCTAGCAGTGACAGAAGATGGGCCAATGTTTTTAAGAGCAATCAACACTGAAGGAGAAATTAAGAGGAAGGAATATATTGCTGAGAAGATGATTGCAGTCATTGAGGATGTTGGACCAAAGAATGTGGTATAGGTTATCACTGACAATGCAGCTAATTGCAGGGCTGCTGGGTTGATAGTTGAACAGAGGTACAGCCACATTTTTTGGACGCCGTGTGTTGTCCATACCTTGAACCTGGCCTTGAAGAACATATGTGCAGCCAAGAGTTCAAGTGGGGATGCTTATGAAGAATTTCAGTGGATCACTGAGGTAGCAGCAGATGCTTCTTTCATAAAAAACTTCATCATGAACCACTCAATGAGGCTCTCCATGTTCAATGAGTTCAGTAAGCTAAAATTTCTTGCCATTGCTGATACAAGATTTGCTTCTACCATTGTAATGTTAAAGAGGTTCCGTGCTATCAAAGAATCTCTAATCTTGATGGTAGTGAGTGAAAAATGGAATTCTTATAGGGAAGACAATCAAGTTCAAGCACAGCAAGTCAAAGAGAAGGTTCTAAATGATGTGTGGTGGGATAAGGTGCAGTATATCCTAGATTTCACTGATCCTATCTATTCCATGATTCGTGCAGCTGACACCGACAAACCTTGCCTCCATTTGGTTTATGAGATGTGGGATTCAATGATAGATAAGGTGAAAAAAATAGTTTATCGTCATGAAGGGAAAGAACTAGATGAGCATTCCTCCTTTTTCTTTCATGTGCAAGAGATCTTGTACTCTCGATGGGCAAAAAGTAATACCCCCTTGCATTGCTTGGCACACTCACTGAACCCCAAGTAATGTTCTGCTTCTACTTTTAAATGTTTGTTTCCATAATTTGTAGTCGTTGTTAGCCTATTAATTGTTTTTATAAAATGTAGGTACTACTGCGAAAGCTGGTTGGCTGAGGTTCCAACCCGTGAAGCTCCTCACATGGATGCAGAAATTTCAGAAATGAGAAACAAATGCTTCAGAAGGTATTTTGCTGGTGATGAATTAAGGAAGATCAAGCAGCAGTTTGCAGATTTCTCGCTGTTTGGAAATGGGTTTAATTCCTTTGACTCAATCGAGGATAGAGCTCATTTGGATGCAAAGCAATGGTGGGGAATTTATGGTAACTCTACCCCTGAGTTAAAAAAGTTGGCGCTAAAATTACTTGGACAACCAACATCATCATCTTGTGCTGAAAGAAATTGGAGCACCTATGGTTTGATCCATAATTCAATGAGAAACAAGTTCTGTTCCTTCTCTTACTTAGTAAATTTCTTGTATGTTTGAAATGCATGGAACTGATCAGTGACTACAATTGCTTTATTGTAAGCTAAACCCTGGACGTGCTGAAGATTTGGTGTTTGTGCACCAGAATTTGCGTCTTCTTTCCAGGAAATCTGAAGAGTGTGGGATGTTGGAGGAGACAGCTTTGAGATGTTCGAGGGTGGTGCTGATTTTCTTCAAGAAGCTGCTCTTTCACTTGATGAGCCTGGCCTTGAGAGGGTGCTAGAAGATCTTGGTGCATTGGATCTGTCTGCTGATGCTGGACCTTCAGCCACTTCAGTTACCATGATTGATACAAGCAGCAATTAAATTGATCTACCTATCTAGTTATTATTGAATTGAACTTAGAGTCCTGAACAAGTCTATCGGTCTATCCTAATTATTCTATTTGTGGCTGTGAACTTGTTATTTATAAACTAGTTGTGTGCCCGTGCCCTGTGGGCTGGATGTGAACTTCTATGGTCATTGCGAGTTTGGATGTACCGTTGAACTATTAATTTGTGGTTTATGCACTATTTGTGGTCTAGCACTTATTCACAATCTATTTTTGCCCTGTTCAATTTACTACTTTTCTGTATTTTTAATTTTTTTATATATATATTAGCGTATCCCCGTATCCTCAATTTTTGGAAAATGTCGTATCCCCGTGTCGCCGTGTCGTGTATCCGTGTCCGTATCCCCGTATCGGGGTAACATAGGCAGGGGCGGCCATGATCAGGACGGTGGCGAGAGACGATACGTACGATTTGTGGGCTGTGTGGGGGTGGGTGGGCATTTGGGCGGGACAAAGATCTGCGCATGATTCGCTCCTCTCGAGCCGCGCCGCGAGAGCCCATTTCTTTCGGCTTTGTTTATCCCCAGCACGCACTGCCGTTCCACGGCAACTCGCTGCAGCCTTTCTCTTTCCTCTTCTTTTGCTGCTCTGCCGCTGCTGTTCCTCCCGTTTTACCACTACCAGTTTACTGTGCAACCACACTACTGCTAGTTACCGCCCCTCCCATCACCTTCAGTACCTTCTCATCTGAGTTCACCTGTGTGCGAGGCAGCAAAGGTGAGAAAAAAAGGCCACGAGAATGGCCCAAAGCTTTGACGACGCCCAGAGAGAGATAGAGCATTGTTTAGTCTGACCTTTGCTTGGCTTTAGGACTTTAATCTCGTTCGGGTTAGGAAAGCCATGGCATAACTAACGCAAAAGCTTGGCAAAAGCTACGCTGATAACGTGAGTTACGCCGTGCATCGTCGTCGTCAGCATTAGCAGCGAATCCGAGGAGGCCTAGCGTGCATCTAATGTGGGGGCCATGGCCATGATGCCCAATGGAAAAAAAATTGTCTCTAATCTTATATTCTGCGAAAGGAGGCTTCTTTTGTTCTTGGCTGGCCTTTGTACTGATGACAAAACTGCATCCCCCTCTCTGCAGAAACTTGCGGGTGCAATGATGAAACGCGATGTGCAGGATTTCGCGGATCTTGACTGCTTGGAGAGGAGGGGAGAGATGCTTCGTTTGCGGTAGATAGATAGGGCCTTCATTGTGCTTGTGCATAGCAGTAGTAGTCTGAACTTCAGTAGAGTTGGGGCAAGGCAATCGATTCAGTCTTCCTAGTGAGCATAGAGTTGGGCTATCATGACAAATGGCATATGCAACTGAGATTGCTACTACGGACACTCATTCACAATCGTGCGCTATTTGAGCAGCAACGGGAAATGGTTTGTTTTAGTAGTTTAGTAGTAGTACTCGTACTGCTTTGGATCATAGCAACACACATCTTTCCCATGAAAAAAATATGAGTTCTTCAGATTGTGGATATCTAGCTTAATTATGTGACTGCACCACGTTTGCTACCTTTGGATTTGGATGCATGAATCCCGTTTTGCTCGTTCTCGACAGGAGCCGTAAGACACGATGGTTTAGAGAGATTTTAATTAGAGGGAGATCTATCACCTCTTCACCTTGTTGCAGAACAACAAGCAGCCTCCTTGGATATGCCTCTTGCTGTTGCCTGAACTATTCGGGTTCTTTTTTTAGATAACGAACTGTTTGGGTTCTACGTTTTCTGTTCATGTTTTGAGGGTCCAGAGGTGCATGAACACATGTCACATCGGGCAAGAACATCACTATTCGGTTTCGTGGTTCTAGGGTATCAAACGTGCCTCTAAATCACGGACAAGGATGGGACCGAGATGATAAGGGGATCTAGTATTCCCAATGCCAAGAAATTGCACACAGGTTCTTTGGAGTGAGATTACATGGCGCCTTCCTACACTGTATGGCTTGCAAAGGCAGCAACCGTACATATGCTCTCCACATGGAAGAACAAGAAGCAGCATTTCACCTTCGGCCTAGGAAAAGGAACATATTTTTTAGTTCTTTTCTTTTTTATGCTTTTGCTTTCCCAAAGTGTCTTCTAATTTTTTTTCCATGGTTCCTTTGGCAGAGGCTACTCTTTACTCTTTCAAGAGGTAAACATGAACGCTTTACAGTGCTATAGTTTTTGTCCTTTGCAAGGGGTCAACTGCTGGACTCAAATTCCTTGAATGTTGGTCAGTTGGTCACAGCCGATGCATTACCGAGTTACCGACCATAAAATTGTATTGTATGAATTTTTTTGGTTGTGTAAGATACGGTTTCCTCGCTAGACAGAAGTGTAGGATGGCATTGCTAGTCAAATGATCCTAGTAAAGGATAACACGAAGGCTCTGGGAAATTTGTACTTACATCTTGTTTAGAGCAAGTTTAATAGTATAGTCAACTACTAGCTCTAATTTATCTATAGCCAATTTAATAGCTCATTCATACAATAGTTACATACTACACTATTAATATCTGGTCCTACCTGTCATACACACTGTGTCTTGGAGTCTATGCTACAGCTGGCTACAAATCTATAACCCGCTGCCCTTTTATCTCCTCATTTATCAGCTTAAAATATATTTGCAGCTGGCTTATAGCCTGCTATTGTACCTGCTCTTAGTCGTTGCATAATGAAGAATGATTGCCGTTCCAGTGGACCATGCTGAATTAGTCTTGTTTAGAACTGAAAGGATGGAATATGATTTCATTTTTAGTCCTACCAACACATCTCCTTTCTCATAAAAAAAATGTCTTCGTATTCCTTTTTGACATAGTTCGTTGACATCAGTGCATTGCTAGTTTGCTGGCTTGCCGCCTCTTCGAGTGTGAAATGATAAAGGTATGCTAGGCTTCACGGAGATGAAGTTTGCCAAGACGATAATTCATAAAGGCTGTGTTTAAATCTAGGGGTAAAAATTTTTATCATGTCACATCAGATATACGGACATACATTTAAAGTATTAAACATAGTCTAATAACAAAACAAATTGGAGAATCCGCCTGGACAAATTTATTATTAAACCTAATAAATCCGTTATTAGCAAATATTTACTGTAGCACCACATTGTTAAATCATGAAGCAATTAGGCTTAAAAGATTCGTCTCGCAATTTACACAGTCTGTGTAATTAGTTTTTTTTCTATATTTAATACTTCATGCATGTATCAAACATTTGATGATACATTCGATTGACAAGGTAAAAAAACTTGTCAGGGATCTGTAAACAGGCCCCAAGTAACTGGCCCATAGCCCGTAACGAAAGCTTTCATGAGCCCATCCAATCTGTAGACCTGTGCCGTGTGCAGCTCCACGCACAACTTTGCACGGACCGTTCTGATGATTAGACAGAGTTCAGTTCAGAGAAATATATGTATATTTCCCATTCTTAGTTCATGCACTGGGACAGCAGTTTCACACTTTCATAAGATTGAACAGTGTTATTACCCTCAATTACATGTAAATAAGAACCAGATAAGCCCTATGGATATAATGGCAGGGTTTCCATGTATGAAGTCAGTGTAAAAAAAATTGCACTCAATCACCGCCAATTGTAACTCCCTCTGATAAAGTAGATCTGTATCAGTTTAAGGATGTTCTATAAAAACCACGCATATATCAATCCACAACAGATCGGGGATGCGTATAGAAAGGAAGATCAATGGATGCAAGATCTCTTGGCCAAAATCCCACGGGAAATCACAAGAAGCATGCATGTTTACATAAAAAGAGCACCTATGTACATTCTGTATATTTCCCATTCTTAGTTCATGCACTGGGACAGCAGTTTCACACTTTCATAAGATTGAACAGTGTTATTACCCTCAAATACAAGTAAATAAGAAGCAGATAAGCCCTATGGATATAATGGCAGGGTTTCCATGTATGAAGTTGGTGCTGTAAACCTTCATAAGCCATAAAAAGCTCAAGGTGTATCAACTAACGCACCGCGAAAGCACGAGAGGTTCCTGTAAAATGCCTGACCGAACCAAACATTGGTTTGGAGGCACCAAAATGCCTCAATCTGTAAACACCAGCAGCAGCGTCTTCAGGAACTGTCCACTCTAGAGTTGCAAAACTTCTTGAACTCAATCTTGCGGGCCTTGACCACTTGAAACGCAATGACCAATCATCATCATCGTAGACAGGAACCCAATTATTGTTACCATCTAGCTTCTCGACGAGTGCAAAGGTACCATCCGTAAGAAGGTCATTCCTTGGGCATGCTGAATAAAATGTAGCATTCACAGTACTACCCTTGTTGAATGTTGAGTTACCAGGAACATCCGAGCTGACATCCCCAAACTTGACACCAAGAGGAGTTGAGTCAAAAACAACACCAGGAAGTAGTCCAATTTGCTTGTCCAACATATCAGGAGGTTGGAAATTTGTTGGGACCTCTTTGTTTGCAATCATGGCCATAGCAAGTTTCTGAAATTCTTGGATATAGGCACTCAAGGTGTGGGGACCATACAACGTTGATGCTCCCTGTGAAAAAGGTATTCATTTGAACGAATGATTCATGAGACAACATGTATCCAAAATTCATTCAAGCGATCCTACAGTACACTATGTATCCATAATTCATTCAAGCGATCCTACAGTACACTATCTGCCAGAAGGATTATGAAAATTTTGGGTAAAACAAAAATTGCATATTCAGCTTCAGAACATCAATAACTGCCAACTGATATAATTGTCCAGAGTCTAATATATAAAAAAGTTACATAATTTTTACCCTTTTTCTGGCACCAAACAGAACAGATCGCCTTAAGAAACTTCATATATTGCACCATAAGGGGCATGATCAAGATATGATAATTTAAGTGCCGACATGCAAACAAGCAGTAGAGTACCTGACAGGCTGACACATAGGCCTATCTATCTATCTATCTATTATATTATTAAAACAGCTTTGAAAGGAGGCACTACGTTTGTTGTGGGGGCTAAAAATTCCCACATTAATCGGAGAAAAAAAAAGTAGAGTCCAAGTAGAAGTACAATATAAAAATAGCTGAAATTCGGAATTAAAAATAAGCAATATTGGAAGAAGTTTCCATATAAGAACCCAATACGAAATTAATCAAAATTCGAAATAAAAATAAAATAAAATCCAAAATTAGAAAAGAAAAGGAGAGTCCAAGTAGAAATACGATTTAAAAATAGCAGATATTCGGAATTAAAAATAAGGAATATTGAAATAAGTTTCCATATAAGAACCCAATACGAGATTAATCAAAATTCGAAATAAAAATAAAATAAAATCCAAAATTAGAAAAGGAAATGAGAGTCCAAGTAGGAATACAATTCAAAAATAGCTGAAATTCGGAATTAAAAAGTAAGGAATATTAAAATAAGAATCCATATAAGAACCCAATACGAGATTAATCAAAATTCAGAATAAAAATAAATAAATCCGAAATTAGCAAAAGAAAATAAAAGAAGAGTTCAAGTAGGAATACAATTTAAAATAGCTGAAATTCGGAATTAAAAATAAGCAATATTGAAAGAAAAATCGATATAAGAACCCAATACGAGATTAATTAAAATTTAGAATAAAAATAAAATAATATCCAAAATCAGAAAAACTAAAAGAGAGTTCAAGTAGGAATACAATTTTGAAACAACTGAAATTGAAAATAAAAAATAAGAATATTAAAAGAACACACTACGATATTAATTAAAATTTGAAAAAATAAATTCTGAAATTAGAAAAAGAAAAATAAGATTTCAATTAGGAATACAATTTATAAATAACTAAAATTTGTGATAAAAATAAAGACTATTGAAAGAAAAGACCATCTAAAACACATGACGAGATAAATTAAGTAACTAGACTATAAAGGAGTAGAGTGGTGGCGGTTGATACGACATATAAAAACTATTAATAAAACACCAAATAGAATCCTAATGACGATTAAAAGGAGGGACGATAAGCAGGCCGTGAAGCAGACGAGCAAGGCGGTTGCCGGGACTTCTAGAAAGTAAAAAAAAATAAACCCCATTGATAAGCATATTCAATTTTTAAAATCTCAATGACAATAAAAAGGAGAAGCATCGGACGAGGTGTATAGGAGTATAGTTGCAGAGCCGCCGACGGTTGACGGGACTTCTAGAAAATAAAAAATGAATTCCAACGATAGCTATGTTCGATTTTTAGAATCACAATGACCATAAATAGTAGACGGCGGACGGGCCATAGAGGAGCATAGTGGCATCGTTTGATGAGACTTCTAAAAATTATAAAAAATGAAACCCAACAAGACAATAAACTCTAAAAACTACAAGATCCAATTTTTAAAGGTTCGGAATTTCTAAAAAGTAAAAAAATAACGATAATCATGTTCGATTTTAAAATCTCAATGACAATAAAGAAGGGAGGCAGCAGGCGAGCCGTAGAGAAGTACAATGGCAAAGTCGTTGATGGTTTGGCGGGACTTTTAAAAAGTAAAAATGAAGCCAAACGATAATTTTGTTCGATTTTTAAAATCTCAATGACAATAAAGAAAAGAGACAATGGACAGGCCATAGAGGAGTATAATGGCAACGTTTGACGGGACATCTAGAAATTATAAAAACAAAACCCAACGTGACAATAAACTCTAAAAACTATAAGATCCAATTTTTAAAGGTTCTAAGGAGAATGATTAGAAATAGTGGTAGATCGAGCAAGCAAATAAAGAAGGAAATGACATAATGGGTAGCAACTGGTGTGACTTTTAAAAAACTATATAATTAAAAACACGACGATGATAAGATTTGGTCTTTCAAAGTCTTAAGACAATGAGATAGCTATTTAATAAATTTTAATTAAAATCATACTAAAAATATATGATTTTATTTGGGTGCTAGCCGCGCAATTGCGCGGGCCACCTAGCTAGTTATATTATTAAGACAGCTCGAAAAGAAGGCACCACGTTCGCTGTGGAGGCTAGAAATTCCCACATTAATCGGAGAAAAAGAAAAAAAAGAGTCCAAGTAGAAATACAATCTGAAAAATAACTGAAATTCGGAATTAAAAATAAGCAATATTGAAAGAGGAGTCCATATAAGAACCCAATACGTGATTAATTAAAATTCAGAATAATAAATAAATAAATTGCTGAAATTATAAGAAAAGAAAAAAGAGAGTTCGAGTAGGAATACAAATTTAAAATTACTAAATAGATTTACTGTACAAAAGATAATCATATCAATCTAATTATGGATCATACCATCTGTACTAGGGAGTCCTTGTCCGTTTAGAAAAATCAATTGCAGAACTGTACAGTATAGTATAGAGTTCTAAACCAACATACATTCCCGCACATATATAGGGTGGAGATACCAAGCCAGCATGCTTAGGCTGCAGCAGCAGAAAAATAATACAGTGCCCTCATTTCATACAAGTCCATATATAAGAACCCAATACGAGATTAATTAAAATTTAAAATAAAAAATAAAACAAAATCCGAAATTAGAAATAAGAAAATAAAAGAAGAGTTCAACTTGGAATGCAATTTAAAAGTAACTGAAATTCGTAATAAAAAATAAAGACTATTTAAAGAATACACCATCTAGAATACATAACGAGATTAATTAAAATTCCAAATAATTAATAAAATAAATTCTGAAAATAGAGTAAAACAACTAGGAATATAATTTATAAATAAAATCTATCGGAACGAAAAATATGGAAATTTCAAAAAAAATCATCTAGAACACAACGATGATAAATGATAATAAATATCGAAGAAGTAACAGGGTTGTAAAGGAGTAGAGTGGTGACAGTTGATGAGACATCTAAGAACTATTAACAAAACCCCATATAGAATCCCAATGACAATTAAAAGGAGTGACGACGGACATGCCGTTAAGCAGAATGGTCACGACGGTTGGTGGGATTTCAAAAAATTAAAAAATAAACCTCAATGATAATCACATTCGATTTTAAAATCTCAAATATAATAAAGAGTAGGAAGAAGCGGGCGAGCCGTAGAGGAGTACAAACGGTTTGGTGGGACTCTAGAAAGTAAAAATTGAACTCAAACGATAATTATGTTCGATTTTTAAAATCCCAATGACAATAAAGAGAGGAAGCAGCAGATGGGCCGTAGAGAAGTATATTGGCAGCTTTTAACGGGACTTCTTAAAATAAAAAAATGAAACCCAATGAGACAATAAACTCAAAAAAACTATAAGATCCAATTTTTAAAGGTTAAAAGGAGAATGAATATAAGCCATGGTAGATCGAACAAGCAAATAAAGAAAGGGTGACAAAAAAAGTAAGGGGTAACAACTGATGTGACTTTTATAAAAGTTACAACATTAGAAATACGGGGATGATATGGTTTGGTCTTTCAAAGTCTTAAGACAATGAAATATCTATTGAATAAATTATAAGTAAAATCATATTAAAAATAGATAATTTTGTATGGGTGCCAGCCGCGCAATTGCGCGGGCCATCCAGCTAGTTGTTCTAAGGCTTCTAGTTGAGCAGGGACATATGTAAGCATGGCAGATTAAGTACAAACTGAACGTAGCAAAGAAGCTAAATTAATAAACACACCACATGCACATAGATAGCTATAAATGAATTGGTCTATGAGATGAGTCTATTTTGCCTGATTCAATACTGTTGTCAATGTATAGACCAGATGGCCAAGTTTATACACACCTCATATCTTTGGATCTGGTATTCTTCAAAAGTTGTAATGTACTGAGAGTAGCTGTTTGTTAGCCCCGCAAGAACAACATGAATATTTTTATCAAATTCACTGTTTCCACTTGTAAGAACAGTTTTCACAGCATCACGTAGACGCCTGCCAGCCATTGTTGTGAATTCTGTACCCAAACATGACAGTAATTATTGTACCGTGAGTATCAGATAACATATTACAATCCACTGGAATAAGACATCATATGCACTTTTAGCTTGGTAGAAATTCTAGGGGCGAGGAGTTGGGAATATACCTCCAGGAACACACAAGATAACCAGCTGACCAATTCTAATCATTTGAACTGGAAGTATTGCAGGCTGCATAAAACTACAGAAGTCAGTACAGGACCAGCAAACAGATTTTTTTTTTTTTTTTGTAAATTCACTAAGTAGTTTAATTGTAGATTTTGCTTCTGAGTCCACATGTCATGGAGCTCACTCATGACTGGGTTTGGAAGTGACAACTCATTTGATGTCATTGCTTTGCCTCTAGCACAACAAATCATGCTGGTCATAAATATCATGATACTGGCTATGGTTTAAGCTTTGAAACTATCTGAATATTCCAGAAAAGGTCAAACAAACCGAATCATTGAATTAGAGCATTTGCCAGTCATCAGTGTTACTAAGAATTATATGTTATATCAGTACCTGCAGTACTGATTTCATGCAGCAACATTTGCTCTATAATAATGGCCACCTTCGACCTTTGCTATCAAAACTCAAAGAGTAAATGAACTAGGTGTTTCAAATATAAAGGTACCACATGTGCCTGCCTACTATTATTAAAAGAGAGAGAGAGAAGCCATACCGCCCAATCATATGGTTCCTTCATTTCACCAGTGTCTAGCAATATTGGTTTTGGAGAATGACATTCAACTTGGTCCTTCCCTGGTGTCTTTAACAAGTTCCTTACTAACTTCCAGAAAGGGTTTCCCTGGTAAGAGATATATAAACCAGTGAGTAGCATGTTACCCAAATTTTGAAGCTACTATGTATTGACATGCTAAACCTTGACATCTCCTTGTCTGAAATCAAAAGCTCCAGGGCCATCTGTGGTTCCAGCAGCAAAAGCAAAACCCATTGCTGCTGGGCATGTTTTCACGGTCTGCTGACCGCCTGCACTTGTAGAAACTTTAACTTCAAGTTTTGAGAAATCTAAATAAGTGTGCCTATAGTCAATTTTGCCTTGTATTTCTTCAGAAGCTGAATCAAAGAGATCTCTAGCCTTTAGAAATTGCCTATTCCCAATAACACGGGTACTTTCAAACTCATCAGGGTATCTGCAAAGCAGCAAAGAAGAACCTCATTTATAACAGTTTCTAGCAGATGTACAGGAAGGTTATTAAACTTTTCAGGCATGGTGGATACCCTGGGCCTCGTCCATAGCAAAGTTCATTTTTCCCATTACATGTGCTGTGATTGAAGTCACAGGGAAGATTGGTGTCTATGCAAAATGTTCCAAGGACATTTGGACTAACATCTCCACAATTGGACTGACAAAATGCAGAAACAAATTTAGGTTTGTTTTGTTGAGTACTTCTAATGCGCCTAGTGATACTTGAACCTGCCAACCGCCTGCCACCTGAGGCCTCATAGGATGATGCCAATTGTATCAAGTCATCAGCTGAACAGCAATTGAAGAAAATAAAAGTTCAGGCATGACCCAACATGTTTCACCGATATATGTGAACAGATCAAGGGGCATATGGTTCAGGTTCATACTTATCTCATTTGGTTCAGGAATTATAGTAGAAACTCTCCGAGGAAGTACAGATGTCTTGTGCAAAGATCTCAAATCATCAGAATTTGCATGAGCTGACTGTTTGGGCAAGCCCATTTGTTCAGCCCAGTCTTCCATGAAGCGTGCAGCGGCTCCCTTGTTATCACCACTTATCAAAGAATTTGTACGGCTCATTGATGTTCCATGAGTTGCAAACCAATTGAAACTTCCAACTGGACCCAGTTCATCGTCTACAAACTTGATGAGGGTCATTTCTTTATCAACATTATACTCGTACTTGCTTCTCTCTTCGGCAGGATTATTTAGGTATGCACTTGGGCTGCGATTCACACCAGCATCAAGGAGGTCACCTGAAATCAAGTACCCTTTTTTTTAAAAAAGAACCACTGCAGTAACAACGTATGCTCAGTAGGCATCATATGGGGAGCGTAAGTGCACAACATACATCTAAAATCAGGCTTCAAGTCATCTATTGTTATAAAGCTTTCTGAATGATAAGAAAGAAATAACCAGAATTCAAGTAATGACATTTGAAGGCCTACTTGCAACTAAATGAAATGCATATATGTGAGATTAAAACCGTCACAAATAACAGAAAACAGGTGCATTGTAATTTACTCATTAAGAGTGAATTACGCTTTGGGCTACATTTTATGACCTAAGTTTCACTTTGGACCACCCTTAAACAAATCTTTTCACTTTGAACCAGATAAATTTGCCATTGTTGCGATTTGGACCACCACGAACGATTTTTTTTCAGTACAATCAACGACCTTAAACACATCAACTCTTGTATACGGGCGAACTCCTCTATGTATGGTTCATATGTTTGCCGAAAGGGAAGTTAGACATGACAAGAAAAGTTTTTCATGGTATTTCAAACCGCAACAATGGTAAATTTATCCGGTCCAAATTGAAAAGATAGATTTAAGGGTGGTCCAAAGTGAAACTTGGGTAATAAAAGGTGGACCAAACTGTAATTTACTCATTAATTAAACAGCAGCAAAAATTGGCTCCGGAGGCGGTTTTGGAAAACCTTGGCTAGTCCAAGCAAAAGCTAATTTTATACCTTTATTCACAAATATTTTCCCAGGACGGAGGTTGTTATGAGCTTCAACAATGCTTTGCTCGATGCCATCAACAATTACATCAAAGGATTGGTGAACAAACCCAAGAGACGTGACAATATAAACTACATACTGAAGATAACCTCCAGGCCCAGCATGAGTGTGGATGCCACTGATAGCCACGTTGTTCTCATTATAAAGATCACCATACCTGCAAATTTGAGGATCCCTGATGTTATGAAAAACTACTGAGCAGACTTTATTAGGTGCATGGCTGCATAAGGGTCTCAAGGCTGGCCAGAAGCACTGGGAAGAATCCTGATGCTGAAAGTCAAGGTTTTGAGGTTCAGTTGGACAAAATATAAACTAGAAATTTGGTTTATTTACCCATAGGAAATACAATACCATGTTGAGTAGGTAGTCGATTTAAGAGATAATGTTCCAACTTCCAACAAAGTGACTCGACTGAGACTCTAGGCGTGCTACAACAGACAAGCAACATGAGTACCTTAGCTACAGCATTGTCAGCACCAGCCTACATGATGGCGTGCTATAATGCCTCACTGAGCTTTGGGACATAACAGATTCAAACAAGATCATATCAGTGAACATGAGGGCATCTGGGTTCCTCAATGTTTCTGCAACATGCATTGCAAAATGGCCAATGATTTTGAGGCAGTGCCTCACTTGAACAATCTTTGAAAACAATAAGACAGCCATCAACAAATGATGGTGAGGAAGAGGATCCTATGACTTACTTACCTCTGACAGGGATCACCGACATGTTGGCCCTTTAGGTAGCGGGCCCACATGTCAGTGACTCCAAGTCAAAGGGAAGTAAGTCAGAGGATCTCAAATTCTCAATCCATGATGATGAGTAACTTGACAATGAGTTACGGGTCTGCTTTTTTGGGGAACATACCATGCATGTAGAAAGGTTGATGGATCATTTTATACACGATCTATAAGCGCATATCACATAAAGTTGCAACAAACATGCAAGCATTAATAAGGTCGCAAGAAATGTTAACTCTTACCTTGCTTTTAGCCTTTCAAGCACCTTTATAGTCACAATCTGTGATGCCATACAAGCATCGAGATTAACAAACACAACACGCTTTCCATTAGGCTCAGCCACAATAAATGCACGTGACTTCAGCCTGAAGTGAATTCCCGATGCAATCTGCTCAGTATTTGCATATCCCATCATGTTAACATCTGCTGCAGGTCCTGTTATGTCGAAGCTCCCCATACCGACCAGATACGGCGAGGCTGAGAGTACCAGGCTGCAATTCAGAAGAACAAGAGCTAGAAGAAGCCATAACCATACTCTGGATGAACCAAAACCACGAGCTCGGTAGCACAACCAAGATGAAGCCTCCATGAAGGACAATGGAATGGACTTGTTAATCAACTCATGTAGGTCCAAAATGTTGAATTTACTAAACTGCAAAAGAAAACAAAGTTTGTAAGAAAATTCACACATCATTACAGCATAATGGATTAATGATGTGATTAACTATGCGTATCATCCAAGCAGGTTAAGACAAAAGAAGGCGCCAAATTTTTTCAGAAAAAAACAGTAACAGTGGCAATACTATTAATTGTATCACTCTTCATGAACAAAATACAAGAAAGAAGAGATAATTTTCACCAACAGGGATACTGAAATGAAACTCCCGAAGTTTCATCAGAGCTATACCAATAAATTTGGGTTGCTGTGGACATATGGACGTTGCAAATCGTATTACAAATTTACAATTGCATCATCAGGTCCTAAACACGCCCCTAAACTTGAAAACCGCACCACTCCCCAACCACAGACGACACCACCTTCAGTACCTCAGAATCCCAGATCCGGAAAACGGTGAGCACCCAGTGACCCACCCACCCAACCATTTGCCGAAGAGCAGCCTCCTTCACCGGCAAGCGACCCCCCACAACGATCAGACCCCCATCAAATTCCACTACGAACACCACAAGGAATCAGGAAGGCCAGCCATTTTCTCACCAAACAGACCACGGTAGCAACAGCCTAAAAACAGTCTTGCACAGTCTACAAGCTAAGCCTAACGGCCATTCTCATCGAAACATGCCACCAATTACGCGAGAACCGTATGACAATCGCGTGACGAACTTCCCAGTCAAGCGAAACGCGCCGAATCAGCATCAATCGAGTGACCCAAGCCCTTACTGGAACTTGGAAGAGAGGAAGCGAACTCACCGGCGGGCGGCGAAGTGGCGAAGAACCCCAGAAACCCCCACTCGACCACACTCCCCCGGGAGGAATTAGGAAGCCCCGCGGCACCGACGACGGCTCGCCTCCGCGCACAAATTTAAGCCGGCCACCGGGCGGCGGGCGCAGAAGGCGACGCGGCTCGCTGGAGCTCCCGAGAGCGGCGGACCTCGTGGTTGCAGGAAGCAGCCACTTGGGAATGGGATGCGCCTCTATTTTAAGGCGAGCCCGCAGGGGTCAAATCTCCGCGAGGAGGAGGGAGGCTGCCGCAGATATGGGGCAAGTGGAGACGGGGGGAGAAGTGGCGAAGACGACCACGAAGGGGACAGTGACTGACAAGGCGAAGCGTCGAAGGCACGGCTTGGCAATGGGGAAAGCGGCCCGAGCGGCGGGGAAAGTGGAGGGCTCGGCTCCTGATGCGTGCGCGCGCCGGCGTGGGCTGTCTGTCAACCAGTTCGTGCTGCGGGATGGTAACGGGCTGCACCCGTCGGGTGTGACCACCCCGTACCCATCCCCGCAGAAGAAAAAATCGAACGTCACCATCCCCATCCCCGCATACGGGTGTAGCAGTAAAAGTGTAGATTTCCCCCGTCCAGGCCCGCAGAGTCTACACACCCACCCGACTGCAGCAACCACAACAGCAAGCCAACAACAAAAGAGGAGCAGCGCAGAACGGGAGGAAGCGGTGTGGTCGAGCACGCAGTGCGCCTGGGGCCGCCGGTCGTCGATCTATTGGCCAGCATCGAGGCGGCGGTGTAGCACGGAGGGCGGACAAAACGGGGTCGCGGTGGGCAGGCGGCGTGGTGCAGAGGCGGCGGCGGCGGCGTGTCCGCGTGTGAACTACAGCGAGTCAGCGAGAAGAGAGAGGAACGAGAGTAGGGTTCGTTGATTTTTACTGAAAAGCTCTTCTCCGCATGGGCCTTGGGCAAGTAAATGCATGTGAAAAATTCTGGTGGGCCACATATTAAACAAGCAGTGCATATCAGCCCCAAGGGTTAACAGGTACAGGGGCAAGATAATGGACCCGCACCCGCTCCACCCGACGGGTGACACTTTTGCCCATTAAGAGACCCACGTGGATAAAAACTAGGACCAGTCCTAACTCAAGGCACTAGAAATAGTTTTCATAAACTCCACATCATCAAGAAACTAGTACTAGACACTACTCTTCCAATATAAACATCACATTTTCATACCTAAATTTAATGCTACTTATCTCACATGATGTCTTGGATCACTACTATAATAACAGTCATTAGTGCCGGTTTTTAAAGCCCTATAGGTGCCGGTTTCAAGCCCAACACCTTTTGGTCGGCACCTATTATCAAAGTCATTAGTGCCGGTTCTATAACCAGCGCCTATAATAATATAGTTGTCGGTTCTACTATTATAGGTGCCTATAATAGTGAGAATATATAGGTGCCAGTTCGGATAAAAAAACGGCACATATTTCCCTCGCCGGCCTATATGAAGGTGTCAGTTTGGTTAAATAACCACCACCTTTCGTATAGGTACTGGTTTTGTCCACGGCCGCCACCTATGCGATTTTCGGGCCGTTGGCGGGAGTATTTTTAGTGTCGGCACCAGTGATCTTCCCAACAAAACTGACACCTATTAATCGTTATAGGTGCCCGTTTTTTGCTAAATTGGCAGGAAATGACTTATAGGTGTCGGTTTTTGGCTAACCGGCATCTTTGTGGCCGACACCTATGGGTGTGTTTTTACTAGTGGGTGTTGTGTAGAAACCATGTCTCATACAAACACCTGGTTTTCTTCTCTTTCCTCATTTATTTATTTGCCACATCATCTTTCATCTTATGTGGTAGTTTATTTAATGCTATAGACATCATCCTAATTATTGGATTGGGAATGACCTAATGGAGTAATTACCTGTCAGGTTTCGGGGCCATTGCCATCTCTAGTGTGGGTGTTGTTAATGATGCCCATCTCTGAAGAGGGAGAGCATCTTTAATGAAGTGTTCTATAGTTTCAGATGGCAATGACGATATCTTTAGAGCAGGTACAATAGCAAACTACCCCCTCCATCCCAAAAAAGATCTAATCCTAGCTACGTGTGTCCAGGTTCATAGCCAGAGTTTGGCTTTTTTTGGAACAGACTAGTATAAGCCAACTATAAATATATTTTAAGAAGATAAAAGAATAGAGAGAAGAGGAGTGGGCTATCGATTTGTAGCTAGCTATAAGACGTATGTATATGATATGTTGGATCAGATATTAATAGTGTAGTATATGTTTATAGGTAAATATTGTATGGATTATTGAACTTGCTCTTAGATTTTCGATGCGGTGGCCTGTGGGTAGGCCCTTTTATTTCGGACAAACTGGAGGGGGTTCGGCGACGTGTGCAGCAACGTGTAGAGTGAAGCGGGAGCGGACTGATTCTGGCATCATGTCGTCGTGACTAACTGGATTGCCTAATGATCGTATCGGTTGTCCTAATAAGTTAAAGAAAAATTAAAAGTTTGATTTTAAGATTGGTTTTAAGATTTTTTAACCTATTTTTTTTTAGCGTTGGCTTTTAAATCATTATATAACACATAAAATTTTTATCTATGAATCATTTTTTATCTAATAAGTCGTTTTGATTTATTAGAGAATATAGACAACCGATGAAACTCTTATACTGTGCATTAGGGAGGAAGTACAACGAAAGCGAGAGCTAAAGCGAGAGCTGCATTGTCACTTGACGCATCCTTCCGTCAGCACCGCGGTCGATTTGCAACTATATACTATATTAACTTATATATATCCCCTCCAGCTTTTAAGTATAGTGTCAAGTCGACTATTTTTAATTTTAACTATTAATAGCAAAAAAAAATCAATCATGTAAAATTGGTGTTACTAGATTTATCATTAATCAAAATTATAATATGTAACTATTTTTATTTAAAACATTTATATTTTTAATAATATTGATCAAAGTAGCATCTCAAAGATTGTGTCGGAGTCTAAAAATATTTATATTTTTGGAGGGAGGGAGTAACCGATTTGCAAACATGCCGGATAAGAGTACTTAAGTTAAGGGTCCCTTAATATCGTTGAATTTTCTAGCACCAGTTGCCCTTTCGCGTCTTGGCAGCAGGCGTACCAATCATCCAGAGCAAGCAACATGTGATGAAGGTTTTTGGCCGATCCAGATCTTGGATTATTTTCGTTCGCGATCGCCATCAGCCCATCAGTGTGATCACACACTTCCACACGAAGCCGCCATATACCCTCGCAATATATTGCGTGCACTGCAGCGTACACATCTCGTAGTCCTCACTCCTCAGTCCACACTCCACATACCACACTCTGTCACCTATTCCAACTTACAATAAAGACAATGGTTATGTTTGAATCCAAGGGTTAGAGTTAATTTGAGCTAGTTGGGGCTCAAATAGCCCTAAAGGATCCAAACATGAGGAGTTAGATTGGGGCTAGTTACATCTAACCCAACAAAAAAACTAGCCCCTCCGAGAGGTGCTTATTGGAGCTAGTTTGAGTGGGGCCCACCGTAGAAGCCACTTTTCTCTCTCTCTGCCCGCACCGGATCCCCATCTCTTCCCGATCCCACACGGGATCCTCTCGCTGGACGCCGCCGCCTCACAGATCCGCGCCGCCGCCACCACAGATCCGCGCCGCCGTCCCCGATCCGTGCCTCCGCCGTCGATCCTCGTGGTGCGGCCTCCCCCACTACCCGCGCCGCGCCCTCCCTCCAACCGCGCCGCCGCCTCCACCGTTCCGCGCTGCCGGCCAACCTCAGCGCCGCCGCCAGCCCCGAGCCGCGCTGCCTCCGACCATCCGCGTCGCCGCCTCCACCGATCTGCGCCGCCGGCCACGCATGGACGAAGACGGCTTCGACGACCTCAGCGCGTGGGCTTCGCAGCCGTCGGCGAGCGGCCCTGCCACCGCTTCCTCTGCCGGCGCCGGCTTCGACCTCAACTCACAGGCGCCGGCGGCGGAGGGGTTGAAATATAATTTGTTTGTGTCATTTGTGAGAGGGAGGAGGCCACACATGAGTCTGCCACACCAAATCCGGTTGGAAAGGAGCCAAATGATTGGAAAAGCATATTTATTGTCAATCTAACCCTTCCATCCAAACATCTCTAGGGCTAGAGTTAGTTCAGAGTTAGTTGAGAGCTAAAACTAACTTTAACCCTTGATCAAAACAGGGCCAATGGCAAATCCTCAACGTGGCCCTGCAAGCACAAGAAACCTCTCCGGAGTCCGGAGGTTGAGACGCTCTCTGTCTCCGTGTTCTCCTAGAAAAAAAAAAGCAGTGTGTTTGTCCCTTTCATTCATAGAGGTAGGAGTAGGAACATGATCATTTTTTTTTCAAAAAAAATAATATCCAAATGGTCAGGTGATGTGATTTTACATCAAACATGGTTATGTTCTTTCTTTTTCTTTTTTAGAAACATCAAACATGGTTATCTAGTACTCCCTCCGATTCACACTATAAGATGCTCGTCTAAATTCGCTGATATGCATATAAATTCAAACTCATACATATATTTATACATGAATATATTAAAAACCCCAGACGTTTTATAACGTGAAACAGAGAAATTATTTATGTTCACTGTTTCTGAGAGAGATGAACATGCATAATTGCGTATGTCTGGGTATGCATGCATCCTTGGGGCGCTCACATAGGATTTGGTGTCTCGTAATTTTCGAACATGTGTACTAGATGCATGTGCATCAGTACATGAGTGAGTGTGCCTGCTTGGTACCGTGAATATGGTATTTGTTGAGTATGTCCCCCTAAAAAACAGTACTAGTATAAACAAGATTATATTTTACATTACAGGAATCGGCGGGGAGTTAGCGTCCCTATCCAGTTACGAAGTTAGCTGCTATTAGCAGCAAGAAACAGTATGGGGGTCCATGGGGACAATGGTGGATAGGGTTGGAGTTTGTTTTCGCGTCGTGTTATGTCCCACCGTTTTATTCTTCTACAATGATGGAAGCGACTGCATTAGTAGATGTTTAATATTTAATCCCTTCTGGAAAACCCCCTGCTGTTATCTTTCCAAACATGTATGCCCCCCCCCCTCCCCTTTTTTTTTAACGACTCGCACGATACGGTGTGAAATTCTATGGATAGAGCAAGAAAAAAAATTACAAGATTACAAACCTGAAAGGTCGTAACCAGGAAAAGAAAAAAGGTATACCACTACCTATACACTGACAGTGCCAACTCACAGATCCAGGAGAAGGCTAGCACCGGACCGGCCGCTGCTAAGCGTGAACGACCGCCGCTAGGCCAACAACGGAACACAGCCGAGATCGCCCAAAACCTAACCCATTACAACCAACACAAAGCCCCACTCTATCCAAGTCTTCAGGAGTTAGGGAGAGAGGGTGAGAGAGAAGAATGGAACTCCTCTCCCCCTAAGGCCCTCCGACGTGGCCAACTTATAGAAACTAGGACGTCACTACAAGAGCATGAAATTTAGAGCAAGCTTGCACCAATTGGTTGGGGGTTTCGGCAAGGAGGTGCCTAAACGACGTCGCCAAGGAGAGAAGTGACGAAAAACACCGCCGCCGCCGTCCGTCAAGGTCTCAAAGAGAGCCGAGACTGGGCTTTCGCCAGGCAACCACACTTGAGGGATGAGACAACACAACAACGCTCCCAGGAGGGGAATGACGCTCGAACATCATCGTTGCCAGCCCGGTCAAGACCGGGCTGGGTTTTCACATGCCATCCATCACCTGCCGATCTACCACAGGTGTACCATTGCTCCATCGTCATCTTAGCCTCCGTTGGCACGTGGGCACCATTGCACCGGTGCCCCCCGCCGGCCAATCTCCACGTGCTACCACCTCACCGGCTCCACCTCCACCAGCCTCACCTCCCGCTGCGGAGGCCCTCGCGCATTGGCCGTCCTCGGCGTGCCATGGCCGCACCTCCTCACTCCGTGGCCACCGGCCACTCCTCCTCGCGCTGCACCGCTACCGGCCACGCCTCCTTTGCCTAGCCGGCGCCGGCCGAGTCTCCTTCACCGTGTTGGCCGCCAGCCCCACCGGCCAGCACATTCACCGCGCCTGCTGCCGGCCAGGCGCCTGCTCCTTCGTGCGCCGCCGTCGCTCCTGCCGCCGCCTACCGCAATCTCCCACGCCTCCCCGCTGATGCCACCACCCGCAGCTTACCGCCGCAGTCAACGTCGTGGCCCAGATCTGACGGCCGCGACGCCAGACAGCCGCCGCAGCCACGGTTGCCGCCAGCGCCACTGGTCCTCTGTCGCCATCGCCACGGCCGGATCCGACGCGGGGGGTGCCAGATCCAGGTGCCCCACTAGCGTCGCTCCACCACTAACCCCACCACCATCGCCACCCCTGCCACCGTGAAGGAACCCGTCGTTGTCGCCCACCGTGTACGCAGCGTCCTCCACCTTCGCAGCTTCCTCTGGATCCGGCAGCGGCCGTCGCGAATCTGGCCTTGCCGCCGCCGTCCCCCACGCATTCACACCCCGCCGCCAACCTTCGTCCTTCCCCGCCTCCACCTTTGGATGCCGCCGCCGACGTCCGCGCGCCGGCACCCCGCCTCGACGCTGTCGTCTTTTCAGCCAGCTTCCACCATGGACTTGCCCGCGCTGGAACTATGGTGGTCGCAGCCGCAAGCCCTGCTGCCGCCGTCCTTGCAAGCCGTCGGCTGTGCCAGCCACTCGCTCATGCGGCGGTGAGGCAAGGGATGGGTTGGGGGAGGGGGGCGGCAGCGGCGGCGGCTAGGGTTTCCACCCGGGTCACCTGTGCGGGAGGCTACGCGGGCGAGCGAATGGCTGTATAGGCCCTCCTTGTCATTATCCTCTAAAATTTCCAATCTCTTTTAAATAGATAAATAGTACGAGAGCTTTCAACGAATTTTCGGTCGACATTTCTTTGTTCCAAACAACCTATTGAAAACATATTACACGAACCGAGTCTAAAATGGCTAATACTTGATGATGCCGATAAATCCGCAACAGAAATGCTAAACAGCGGGATCCCGTCGGGATGGGATAGGATCCACTTTTGTCCACCGTGTCGTCCACCCTGCAGCGCGAGACGAAGGGATTGGATTGGAGAGAGAATGGCGGCGTCGTCGTCCCTCGCGTCCTCCCACCTCACCGAACTCTGCCGCGCAGGCGGCGCGTCGCCGTTGCCTCTGCCCTGGTGCATCCGCAGCAGCTCTGCCTCGAGTGCTCTCGCCGCGCGCATAGCGTGTCCTCACCATGGCCGGATCAGGCAAGGTTGCCATCCTCCTTCCTGTTTAAACCAGCAATGCAAGCAAGCGATGCCGTCCTGGAAGCAGCGTCGGAAGCCGGGCTTCTTGGACATAGCGATGGCGGTGAAGCCGTCAACGATGTGCTTGTACAAGCGGACCAGTTGCGGCTTGTCGCCGGTAGTGCTATTGCCGGGGAGGAAAGGCATGTACTAGCTCCACTACGCGCCGTCATCGTCCATGCCGGTGGTGGCGGCGTCCGGCCACGGCCTCAGGAGGACGATGTACTCCTTGTACTCCAAGGGATCCTTCCTCCTGCTGCTGGGGCGCCGATGCATTGGTGGTGGTGGAGCGCCGCCGGGGGAAGGAATGGGCATGCGGTGCAGTGGAGACGACGAGGATCATCTGATACCTCGCAAGTATCACCTTATACGTGGTAGAATCGCATGATACCTTATAATAATCACCCTATACCGGTTAGGTATTAGGACCTGATACCTCGCAATTATCTCTTCTACGTGGTAAGAATCGTATTATACCTGATAGGTACTATATGATACCTCGCAAGTATCACATGATACCTGATAAGTATCACCCAATACCTCATCCCATTTTGGAATGGGATTTCGGTATATAGCAGCCCTCAATCCGCAAATGCGGCAAGTCGGTCGATTATCATTTATCAAGAGGGCAAGAACGTTTTGTTGATCAACGCTGAAAGCCTGTAATCATGAACGGGTTCTACTACATGAGAAAATGGAACAAAAAACGATCTATGAGTTTACAAGTCAGAAAGTCAGACGCCCATTTGCAGAAGGCCCATTTTAAGTATATGGAGGCTGATAACGCGATCCATTTTGAGCCCCATTCTGTATTGGGCCCGGAGCAGCGCAACGCTAGAAGATTTTCTTCATCCTATGCCATCGATTGGCCAATTACGGATAATACACCAAAGAGTGTATTAGCGAAAAAATAATTTATAATTAAAACTTTTACAAATAACTTAAACATCAATGCTGAAAAATGAAATATAATAAAATATCTCAAAATCAACTAGTAAGTTTTAAAATTTAAATTTTAACATTGGCATATACGTTATAGGCAAAAGATGTGATCCTTATGCTCTGTTTCTGTAGTTCAAACTCATCATGTTCTCGGCCATAATATGCAACATATGACAGTTCGGCCCACAATTCAGAGATCACTATTCTCTTCAGAAAATGACCAGCTATAATCACTTTAAACAGTAAACAATGAGATGCGCCAACACCAAAACAATGTGGACATCAGATGCATGTTTGCTTTTCTTTTTCTTATTAAAGGAAGTACACTCTTCAATTCATGTGAATCCATTTCTCCCTTGCAGATTTGATCACCTAGTTTGCTGCTGCACAATTAGGGATGAAAACGGTTGGAAAATATCTCGATTATTTCCATAGCCATGTTTTTTTTCCCCAAAAACTGAATAAAAAATGGTAAAAGCGGAAACAAAAACAATTAAAAAACCATAAATGAACTATACGAACGGAAACATATCAGTATCAATAGGAAGCCATAACAAATATTGGAAATATTGAACTATAAAATCACACATTTAACTTTGCATAACTATATAATATGTTAAAATAATTTCAAGGTTATGCTATGTAAATTATAAATTATCTTCTTTTAATCTTGTACTCGAGTTAAGGATTTGGTTGTGAAGTTGATGGACCTCTAAACTATGTCAAATAAGAAAATAGATCATAAATGCATATTTAGAAATACGATAATTATCATAATATGAAAAATGGTAATTACCATAAGAATAAAAGTCGGATATGGTTAGTTTGAAGCAAAATCATTTCCAATTTCATTTTTTTCTCATTTATATTTTTGTTTTCGTTTGTACCCACCCATGTACACAATAATATCACAAGCCCACAATCCCCCGGGCCCTGGTTTGCAGATTTGTTTCGATCTTACAAAGCGGCCGACCCAATCACCCAACACGAACAGTGGTCCCTCCCTCACGCGAGCTTGCCTTGGATCTCACGTCCAAAGATTCCAGCTCCCTGCGCCGCTTTATTCCCAGGTTTCGCGCAAGACAGCGTAAACAATCATTGCCCGATCTGCCGTACAGGCCGCGCGCAGTGCACGCTTCGCGGACCAAACGTTTCCGTGGTGGCTGTGCACCAGTGCGCGCGCGCGCATGCGTGCATCGATCCACACACACAGACACACTCCCCACGTGTCGCGCCTAGCCGCGAGCCCGCGACCCGTGCGCATGCACACGGCCGGAATGGTAACGCAGGCAGAACACGCCGCGCGTACGCGAGAGCGCAGCAGCCGCGACGAGCAACAGAGACGTGTACCGATCCGTCACGACGTGCGCGCGCGCGAGCGAGAGGATGAGCGCGGCGGAGGAGAGAGGAGATCGGCAGGAGCGGGACGATGGGGAAGGTGGAGAGGAGGAGCGGCGGGAGCGAGGCGGGGTGCGCGGGCTGGTGGACAGGGCCAAGGGGTTCGTGGCGGAGAAGATCGCGAAAATCCCCAAGCCCGACGCGACGCTGGACCGCGTCTCCTTCAAGGGCGTCAGCCGCGAGTGCATCACGCTCCACAGCCACCTCGACGTCAACAACCCCTACTCGCACCGCATCCCCATCTGCGAGCTCACCTACACCTTCAAGAGCGGCGACAAGTGCGTGCATTATTTGCATAATTGTTAGCCGGCGCATCCAGTTAGTTCGTGTTCAAATTATCCGAAGCAAATTAAAAAAGAGTCAGCTGGCTGGTTCTCGCGCGATTTGCGTCAATTTTTGCAGGGTGATAGCGTCCGGCACGATGCCTGACCCAGGGTGGATCGCGGCGAGCGGGACGACAAATCTGGAGCTGCCGGTGAAGGTGCCGTACGACTTCATCGTGTCGCTGATCAAGGACGTGAGCGGGGACTGGGACATCGACTACGTGCTGGAGGTCGGGATCACCATCGACCTCCCCGTCGTCGGCAGCTTCACCATCCCGCTCGCCACCGAGGGTGAGGTGAAGCTCCCCACCTTCCGGGACCTCCTCTTCTGAAAACCTTTCTGATTCATCGGGGCATAGCCCAAGTGGTTTGTTAATTTAACTTGCGTGTAATAACGAATGTACGTACGGTGAAAATCTTGTTGCAGCATTGTCAGTTGTTTGCTGTTTGCTCCATTTAATTGGCGTTAGGATTGCTCAGATTATACTAGCTAGTTGGTGCCAATCTTCGATATGTGTACTCCGGCCCTGTATTTTCTTGGCAGGCTCTGGTGATGCTGCCCATCAGCCCATGCAACCGTGTTTCTTATCTGCTCACAAATTGTGGTTGTGACGATTTGTCTAATCTTAGGCATTGGAAGGAACAATAACATCTATAAACCCATTATACCCATTATATTAGTTTGCAAAACATCCCCATAAAAGTTCACAGGAACAATCATTCGATAGATTGCATACCCATCGGACTTCTCATCCATTGGACTTATCGGCTCTGTTCGGTGCAGCTTGCTGCTGCAGTAGTTGCAACTACATCAACAGTACCAATGTGTATAAACAATATAGTCACTGTAACGGTTGCAGCTGCTGAAAAGTTGTAGCGAACAGACCCATCATCCATCGGACTATCTTATAAATTGTTACCAGTTTAGAAAATGTGTACACAGAAAATAAGAGGTGAGTTATGAACTTAGACTAAATAACACAACCTTCGCTCACTAAGAGCAAGTTTAATTGTATACTAGTCAACCACTAGCTCCAAATTATCTACAACCAATTTAATAGTTAATTCATGCAATAGTTACCTATAAATATATAGTATATTATTAATATCTGGTCCCACCTGTCATACACATATTATCTGGTCCCACCTGTCATACACACATTGTGTATTATAGTCCATGTTGCAGTTGGCTACAGATTTATAGCCTGCTGCTTATCTCTCTCTTCTTTTATCTCCTCAATATGTGTTTATAGCTGGCTTATAGTCTGTTATTGTATCTGTTCTAAAGGGTTTGTTTGATAGAACATGAAAAGAAAAAAATGATAAGATACGTAAGACGAGATGAACACATGATTAATTGAGTGTTGGTTATTTCAAACTCCAAAAATGAATTAATGCAAATTCAAGTGCAAATGGTTGTATAAAAAATTAATGATGTGCAGTGTAATGACTTATTTAATTCACAAAAATTAAGTTTAAATTTGACCTACATATTAAGAAAAGAAAAGATAAATCTGAGCATAAATATTACAGTAAATGCGTAATGCTAGACTTCTTTTAGAAAATAATATTGATATGTGAGTGAAGTTTAGACTCAACATTTTTGTGAAGTGGTATATATATTTTAAGTTTGTTTTATGCAAATACAAACACAGTTCGTGACCACGGTTTGGGAAACGCCGGCACAGCTAAAGCAACGCTTCATGGGCTGGCTGATCCTGCACCAAAAGACCCTAATAGAAGAAAACTTGTTAATTAGGCATTGGCCTGTGATTGGATTTTCTCCCTTTGCAGAGAAGCTTTTGAGGATGTAGACCACCTGTACCGTGACTGCGCATACACAAGACAAGTCTGGAATACACTCACTAAAAAGAAGGAATCCTCTCGCCAGGGGCGGATCTAGCATGGGATGGCGGGTCTCGAACCCTCACTATTGGCATGAAAACTATAAGAGTCTCAAAAAAAATCCTACTAAAATTTTTACCATATGTAGATGGAAGGGGAAACTGTAACTCTATCTAGTTTATTGAGACTCCATTGCTACCTAGTTTGCTCATACTCTATTGTTATTTCTTTCTAGATCCACCACTGCCCGTGGCTGCACAAGCCCAAAATATCATAGATTGGGTGATTCAAATAACAAACAGCGCCACAAAGGCACAATCCCGGCAGACGACGGGGGCACTACTCACAACCTGGTGGCATATCTAGTTGCAACGAAATAGTAGAATTTTTCAGGGAGAATTCAAGGAAGCTGACAATAAACTTAATCATAGAAGACCTAGAACAAAGAGTACTTGCGTTTACGCTTCCAGTCAGCTACTAGCCTCTTTTACTCTGTGTCTAAGGGGTTGTATAGCTTTAGAGATGTAAAGTTTTAGTGTGTCACATCAGATATTATATAGAGTATCGCATAGGGTGTTCGGACACTAATAAAAAAAACTAATTACAGAATCCATCAGTAAGCCGCAGACGAATTTATTAAGCCTAATTAATTCATCATTAGCAAAACTAGCATGGTGGCCCGCGTAGATTGCGCGGCTAGCATCTTTATATTTTCTCATATAAAAGCATATATGTTTTCTCATTATATTATTATAAAATATATTACAATGACAACATAATTATAAATTTTGCAATAACTTTTCAAAACTACTAATGTGTAATAACTACTCTAGTCTCCTCTTCTAATATTCCTTATTTTTTAATTATGAATTTCAGTTATTTCTAAATTGTATTTCTATATGGACTCTGCTTTTTCTTTTTCTCTGATTAATGTGAGAATTTCTAAGCCATGAGAGCGAACGTGGAGGCTCCTTTTTATTCTGAATTTTAGTTGGTTTTAAATTCCAATATGAACTCTATACTCTACTTTTAATATTCCTTATTTTTTAATTCCAAATTTCTATTTTTTTTTCTTAATTGTATTTCTATATGGACTCTATACTCTACTTCTAATATTTCTTATTTTTAATTCCGAATTTCGGTTATTTCCTAATTGTATTTCTATATGGACTCTATACTCTACTTCTAATATTCCTTATTTTTGATTCCAAATTTCAGTTATTTCCTAATTGTATTTCTATATGGACTCTAATCTCCTCTTCCAATATTCCTTATTTTTTAATTCCGAATTTCAATTATTTCTAAATTGTATTTCTATATGGGCTCTAGTCTCCTATTCTAATATTCCTTATTTTTTAATTCCGAATTCCAACTATTTCTAAATTGTATTTCTATATGGACTCTAGTCTCCTCTTTTAATATTCCTTATTTTTTAATTCCGAATTTCAGCTATTTCTAAATTGTATTTCTATATGGACTCTACTTTTTCTTTTTCTCCGATTAATATCATCAGAGCGAACGTGGAGGCTCTTTTTTTCTGAATTTTAGTTAGTTTTAAATTCCTATATGGACTCTATACTCTACTTCTAATATTTCTTATTTTTTAATTTCAAATTTCTATTTTTTTTCTTAATTGTATTTCTATATGGACTCTATACTCTACTGCTAATATTCCTTATTTTTAATTCAGAAATTCTATTATTTCCTAATTGTATTTCTACATGGACTCTATACTCCTCTTCTAATATTCCTTATTTTTAATTCCGAATTTATATTATTTCCTAATTGTATTTCTATATGGACTCTATACTCCTCTTATAATATTTCTTATTTTTTAATTCCGAATTTCAACTATTTCTAAAGTGTATTTCTATATGGACTCTAGTCTCCTCTTTTAATATTCTTTATTTTTTAATTCCGAATTTCAGCTATTTCTAAATTGTATTTCTATATGGACTCTGTTTTTTCTTTTTCTCCGATTAATGTGAGAATTTCTAGGCCATGAGAGCGAACGTGGATGCTCCTTTTTCTATTCCTTTAATTATATTTACTGTAGCACCACATTCTCAAATCATGGAGCAATTAGGCTTAAAAGATTCGTCTCGCAAATTAGTCACAATCTGTGCAATTAGTTAATTTTTTAGCCACTTTATGTATGTGTTCAAACGTTCAATGTGACAAGGTAAAAAATTTTAAGGTGAGAAGTAAACATGGCCTAAAGTTATTAATTTCTGCTTTGTAATGTTTATGTAATATATACTCTCGGACCTGTTTATTTGTTTTCTGTTTTACTTCTTCTAATATAGTCGCCAGAGCTCCTGCCACCTTAATCTTTAAAAAAAAGTTTGCTCTATGCAAATAGATACTCCCTCCGTTCTAAAATATAAGAATATAGAATTGGATGGGACATTTCCTAGTACTACTAATCTGGACTTGTAAATGTCACATCCAATCCTAGGTTCTTATATTTTGAGACGGAGGGAGTAGTACTCACTAGTGGCTCCTACCGAAAAGTGTGCTACCTTTTGATACAAGTCCTCTGAAATTGAGTTCCACAATCGTGGTAACTTCTACGAATTCAGACACTCCGATCGACACGCTGAATTTTGGCATGGCTTGTGGCTGTGATCGGGAGACGGGAATTATCCATATCACCGACTTGATCACCAGCCACCAGGAAAACCCGCTTAGAACTTTGGATATTGATCTCAAATTCTCAATGCCACATGAGAGTATGAGACCATGATGACAAGGGAGGATGGTCTGCCAGCTAGTAGTCGCTTCCTAATCACAATCCGAATAAGTGCACTAACACACAACTTGCAACGCTTAAACATCAATGAAACCCAAATGATTCCGGAAACTTCCTGGCTTCCGGATAACAAAAAACAAACCACCAGAGAGACGACTTGACCCACACGAAAGAAAAAAAAAGATAAAGAGAAAAAAAAAGGCAAAGAAAAAAAAGAGAGAGAAGAAAAATGAAATTCCAAGCGTCGGCCCGGCCTCTCCCGCGTCGAACTCTCTAGAAACTCGCCACACGGGCCCTTAAAAAGGCCTTTCACCGTGATCTTATTCTACCCCTCCGCGAAGTCTTCGTCTGGTCTTCCCCCACCCGCATCCCCCAGCCTCCTCACCGCAGCCGCAAAAGCCAAGCCGCCATGGCAACCGCCGCCGCGTCGGATCTGGAGAGCAAGGCCAAGGCGGCCTTCGTCGACGACGACTTCGAGCTCGCCGCCGAGCTCTACACGCAGGCAATCGAGGCCAGCCCCGCCACCGCCGAGCTCTACGCCGACCGCGCCCAGGCCCATATCAAGCTAGGCAACTACACTGGTAATCCATCTCTCGCAATCTCCCCCTTCCTCCCCTTCCTTCGATTAGATTGGTTTGCCGTGTGTGCGGTGGTGGTGGTGGTGGTCTGGGGAGTCTGTGTGGATGTAGATGAGATCGTGAGGCGTGGGGTGTGTGGTTTTGTGCGTTTTTGATTCGTGGTTTGTTTCGCCTATTTGCGGGAGTTACGTCAAACCGGTGTTTGTTTTGCGTGTTCAAGCAATTCGTGTGCGTGTGTGTGATCGCGCTTCGTGATTTGGAGAAGGATCTAGGGTGAAGGTCATGGGATGGGCCAAAATAAGTTTTATTAGTGACAGTTGACTTGCTGATAGGAGGAGATATTGAGCGCAAGGAGGGCATAGCTGCATTGTGGCAGGTACCATCCTAGTCGAAAGAAGCAGCATAGTTGTTTGTGGGGGATATGAGGACGCCACAAATACCATGTTTCGAATTCGAACCATTCCGTTCGCGTGCCGTACTGTGTGATTTGGATTTGGTCTAGGTCGGGGGTTATTGGACTGGGGAAATCTGTTCGATAGGTGAGAGTTGACTTGCTATACTCCATTTTCTAAACACTTGACACTTCTGACCAGAATCCTAGGCACAATTCAGAGGGCTTTTAAATGATTTACGTCAAGCATGAATGATGATGGTGCGCAGTAGTGAATTGGTAGGGGGTAAATTGAGTTTGGAAGCGTGAGAGATATTTGGAGTAGTTAAAAATCATAGGATGAGAAAGTATTGTTCAACTGTTAAAGTATACTTGATTGAACCCACTAACCATTTTGTATGGAAGTCAGACTTCATTAAGTGAACCATACTTAGTTGCTTGTATATTTCTAGTTATTGTACTCCCTCTGGTTTCATTTTAATTGACGTTTTGGACAATGACACGGTCTATAAGATATATATTTGATCTTATTTTTCTATTATAATATATATAATAAATAAATGCATGTTTACTTTTATTATAGTGCTTTAAAAGACAAATCTATATATGTTGTTCTAGTTCCTTTAAACTAAATATTTTTAAAGTTATTGATGGTCAAAGTTATAAAAGTTTGACATCAATCTTGTTCAAAACGTCAATTAATATAGAACCGGAGGGAGTATATGACAAAGCTGGTATGCGCTGGAGAAAAAATTGACAACTAATGATCCAAGATGATGCATGTTAATGATTGTTTAAATTTTCCCTTGTTCTATATATCCAAATTTCATCTGCACCGCATATCATGCCTAATGATTGCATATATCAAACAAAAACAGATATTTAAAATTTGATGAAACAATCAAATTTAACTCCTTAGTGTGCTGATCTTGCCTGTTCCTTTTGATTTACAAAGTAAGATAAAACAAGAAATTTATAAAGATATGTGTGCTTGACTGTTTAGCTAGCTATGTAGGAGAGTAGGTCTACTCTTATTTTAGAGCAATAGTTAGCCGTGGCAGATTTTGATGGGTCTACCTGTTGTTATTGTTCAGCTATTACTTACTGAGAATTCCCAGCTAAATTTGCCAATTCAAGGAAATGCTATACTCCTGCATGTTTGCTGATTACTGTTTTCTGTCTGTTATCATAGTATTGAATTAGTATAAGAGTGCCGGTGCTAAAATGATATCTGGTGACAACTTGCTGCTTGCCAGCAGAAAACCCCTTGGTTCTGATCTTTGTAAAAAAAAAGTCAGGTTGGACTAGTGTTTGATCATTCCCCTTGGTTCTGATCTTTGTAAAAATTTTTCAGGTTGCACATATCTTTGACAATTCTGTCCGAAATGTTGCAAAATTTTATTGCCAAACAAGGCATTAATCATCCTTATCAGTAATAGCTGTAAGTTGTTTTGTAGCCTGTAGCCCTAAATTATCAGCACTGCTATATCTTAAAATACCTCAGTATAAGGGTGCTGGTGCTAAAATGACTTAGCTGCATGTTTATTTTGTTTTGTTTGCAAAGACATTATCATGCTGTTTCATATTAAAGCAACAAATTGCACTTTGTCTTGCAGAGGCTGTAGCTGATGCTAACAAGGCCATTGAACTTGACCCATCAATGCACAAGGCTTATCTTCGTAAAGGGTCAGTCTTGACTAAATTATTTAATGTTATGAAAAAAGACTAGGCACATTAATTTATTATGATGGCTGATAAGCAAATGATCTTTAGCGCTGCATGTATACGACTGGAGGAGTATCAAACTGCAAAAGCGGCTCTTGAATTGGGTTACTCGTTCGCATCTGGTGACTCAAGGTTTACTCGCCTAATGAAGGAGTGTGATGAGCGCATTGCTGGTAAGCTGTCCCTTTGAGCCCATTGCTTGGTTAATACATTTGCAGTATTGTGTTATATTTTTACCTGGGGCATACCATTACGTGAGACTACCATATTATAGTATGCATTTTCACACATATTTGTCCTCTGGGATGAATATCCACAGCAGTCCTGTAAGTTGAAGTGAAATGTATGCACGAGACATCTTTCTCATACTTTGATGCTGTGCATTTTCTTTTCAGAGGAGCTTAGTGAAGTCCCTGTTAAGAAGGCTGAAGATGGAGCAGCTGCCCCCTCTGTTGCTTCTTTTGTTGAGGAAAAGGATGATGCTGCAAACATGGATAATACACCACCAATGGTAGAAGTGAAGCCAAAATACAGGTAACCAGTTCATGGATCCTTTAACACTGTGCTTCTTTTCCCAATACAGTTCTTTAGTCAAGTATCAAGTTATTCTGAATTGAGGGGTCCACTTTATATTTTGGAAACCACTTGACAGAATCCACATGAATATATGGGATAATGTCCCACACCCTTTCTCAGACACTAAACCAAGTGCTTCTTAGGGCTGGATTTTAACCCCAATGATTTGGTACTGACATTTTCTGGAAATGCACCTGGTGTTGCAGGCACGACTTCTACAACAGTGCTACAGAAGTTGTATTGACAATTTTTGCAAAGGGTGTTCCTGCTGAGAATGTTGTTGTTGATTTTGGTGAACAAATGGTGTGTACCTTAACAATAAATTGTTGCAAATCATCTATATTTACTAATTTACTGTGCTCACTAATTAAGCCTTCCATTTTAGTTAAGTGTGTCGATTGAAGTCCCTGGAGAGGAGCCGTACCATTTTCAGCCTCGTCTGTTTTCTAAGGTATGCAATCCCTGCAATACCAGGATTATTTCTCTTCTTAATGCATTGGAAATGGAAACAGTGCATATTGTTATGACCTGAATATGTTTGTGCATTTCCTCTAATTTGTAAGGTATTTACCTGAAATATGCTTCCAAACCTAATAAAGCTGGGTGTACTGCTTTGCCTATTTTCTTTGGTTGCATTGCTGTTGATCCATACATACAGTTCTTTTTGAAAACCAATACTCAGCATCTGTTTATTATGATTTCTATGCACAGTACCAATCATCTCACCTCTTAACTTTTGCTAATCTCTTGACTATCAGATCATCCCTGAGAAAAGCAGATACCAAGTGCTATCCACGAAGGTTGAAATAAGACTGGCTAAAGCTGAACAGATTACATGGACCTCACTTGATTATGATAAAAAACCAAAGGCTGTTCCACAAAAGATAATCCCTCCAGGTAACAAACTAAGCAAAACTATTGCAGTTGATTTCCAGAAAACTGTTGAACCTACTATTGTGTTGCTTCTTGTGGTTAGTTGAAAGTTGCACTGTTCAATCTTATTATAAGAGGTTCCCCTTAAATATCTGTACTTTGCTGGGTATAATTATTTACTGCTTTATGTTAGTAACTGGTGAGCTGATTTATAGCCATGGAAAGAAATGACTTCCTGTCAATTGATGGCTATGTTTTCCATTCATGTGGTAGTTATCAATAAGGTCTGCCGTTCTATGCACTTGCTGATCGCTGGCTCACATGTCAGGCTAGTCATTTCCATTTTGCTGGTTCCTGTGCTTGTTGAACACATTAATGTCACAAAAAATTGGTAATCGAATTTAAATGAAAATGGAAGAGGGTTCTGAGTGTTATCTTGCTAATACCTTGTTGAGGCTGATGGTTTACTGCCAGATCGGCTTAAGCATGAACTGTACATGACTGGAATACAACCAAGATCAAGTCTGGCTTTTTTTTGGGGTTCAATTGTTATTCTTTCCCCATCTCTCCTACAGTTTTACTGATAGCCCTTCTTTTATCAGCTGAATCGGCCCAGAGGCCATCATATCCTTCCTCAAAATCCAAGAAAGACTGGGATAAACTGGAAGCTGAAGTTAAAAAGGAGGTTAGTACGATGCACATGGTTCAACGTTTCACTGCCTGTGGACATTCCTTGAACTCTGGTAATTATTGAATTGCCATGACTTTGAATTTCCAACAGGAGAAGGAGGAGAAGCTTGAAGGCGATGCTGCATTGAACAAATTTTTCCGTGACATCTACAGTGATGCTGATGAAGACATGCGACGAGCAATGATGAAATCTTTTGTATGTCTTTCTTTAGCACAATTGATGAAATGTTTATAACTAGTGACCTTGCTGACAGAAGTGCGTTTAGTAAGTTTGAACTTTGTATACTTATACATCAACGATGTGCTTGTTTGCAGGTTGAATCTAACGGTACTGTTCTGTCGACCAATTGGAAAGATGTTGGCTCGAAGAAGGTAGAGGGAAGCCCACCTGATGGGATGGAGCTTAAGAAATGGGAGTACTAAGATCTCGGTTCGTGCATGCTGTAAATTCGTTATCATTGTGAGTCATCACTTGGCTGGAGATTTCGCGCATCATGGTCAAGTTGGATTTTGTGTGATGCTCTTCGTTGCGTTTCCATATTGTAAGCTCTCTGTGTGACAGGCTAGCTTGTCTAAGACTTTATCCTAGTTTTGGAAGATACATCTGGACACAAGAATACGTTATCTGAATCTTTGCTCTGAAGTGCAGAATGCTCTGTCGTTTTACTAATATTGCAAAGTAGTGCTGTATCTCCTATCATCCCTGAAATGCGATGTTCGTCTTAATTGTAGCCTCTACAATGCTCACAGTTAGTTTGTTATCTGTTTACTCTCCCATCTGAAAGTCTAGAGTATTTTTTTTTATCTCCAATATAAAAAAAACTCATCTTATTGTAACATAGACAAAGACTTAGATTAAAAAACGTACATATGCATACAACAAAAATAAAATAACTTTAACACAAATATATGCAACCAATGAGTATTAGAATAATTGCTTGAGTTTCGATCGAAAAATATTTGCTCAGTTTCCATCGAAAAATAATCAATTCCGCAGGCTAGGCTGTGTTTAGTTTCACGCTAAAATTGGTTTAGTTTCACGTCAAAATTGGAAGTTTGAAGAAAATGGTTAAAAATTTATGTGTATAGAAAAGTTTTAATGTGATGAAAAAGTTAAAAGTTTAAAGAAAAAGTTAGAAACAAGCACCTAATGTATCTTACGTACAGCATGCAGGTTCTTCCGTACTCTTTCCTCGATTGTTCCCCTTTAATAATCTATGCTCCGCTAGCCATATTTCCCTCTCCCCTGTTCTCTCTTCGATCCTGCAGCACTGGTGGTTGGAGACCCGTGCATTCCCCTTGTATCTATGCAACTGATTCAAAAAAGATGTGCTCGTTTAATGTATTTGTTGATATCATCGGATATTTGTAGACGTGGATCAGTAGATGACAACTAGCGAAGCACAAAGAAGATAATAGCTTAATGTCTACTATCTTCGTTCTAAAAATATAATAGATATGTCATATCTATATAAGTGTATGGACAAAATCTTTTATATTTTAGAACAAAGATAGTAGATGCTTCATGAGAAATGGTGAGGAGTAATGAACCCACTTGATAGTTTTGGAGTATATATTCTTTACTGCAATTCTTGCAGACTTGTAAGGTGTGCAATTTTATACGTCTTTTGCTTTGCAAACATTTGTTCCGATGTTTAGAGTGCAAAGATACATTGAATTCATTTGATTTTGTTCAGAAATAAGAGATCAAGAAGTTTCTGTATTTTTTAATCGAATCCTTCTTTTATAGTAACATATATTACTAGTGGATATTGCGGTGTTGTGCCATTCAAAACTTCAAATATAATATTCGGTAGGAGGAAGCTTAGAGCATCCCCAACAGCTCATCTAAATTTTATCCTCCATACTCCCATTTAGATAGTCATAAAAAAGATACCTACTCCATATTACTTTTCACTCTAACAGATCATCTATATTACATCCTCCATATACCAACATCCTATATTTTACTAATATTTTACAACTACCACATACTTATCACCACTCTAAAAAAAAACTCCCCATATGTATGTCTTCTCTACCGCCGATCTCCCCACCTTTCTTTCTTCTCTACCACCAGCTCCGAGAGGACGGGGAGGATGAGGGCCAACCGGAGGGGCGGCGCAGTCGGAGAAGTGGCTGGGCAAAGGGGCGGCGTGGTCGGAGGAGCGATGCGGGTGGCGCAAGGGGCGGAGGAGCGGCGCAAGGGACGGCCGGCGGGTCCATCTCCCTCCTCCTCCCGCCAATGGCCCACCGCCACCACCACCACCCAGTCTCTGCGAAGGGGCGGCGCGGGCGGCGGAGGAGCGGCGGGGCAGAGGGGCGGTGGGGTCAGAGGAGCGGCAGAGACCCCAAGCGGCGGGGACGGCAGCGACCTCACTACCAGATCTGCTGCCTCTCCACCTCTACTCCGGCGATCTCCACCTCCAAATCCGGTATGCACCTCCTCTCTCCCACGGTATGCAGTCCATATGGTGGCGCGAAGTCGGCAGTTGAGGATGGCATGAGGAGAGAGAACCGCTATTTTTTGCTTGTAAAAGGCTCGGTTTGGAGGACCTATAAAAATGGCGTGTGTGATGGAGATTCTGCTGGAGTGCAATTTTTTACCTCCATACACCAAACACAGTATCGATGTCCGGATAGAGGAGCCACTGGGATGCTCTTATCTGCACTGTCCCTTGGATGTTACAATAGCAATCTGGCAAGCAGGCAAACTGCACTGAAGCTGTCACTTCCCTTTGAGCCCGGTCCACGTGTTGGGACAAAGTCACCAACCACGAGAATTATGTACAGGAATGCAAAAGTGTCAATGCGCACTGACATCCCTGCGAATATTACAGGTATATACACTCGTGCAAACTTGAAACTTGGAACCTTGACTTGAGAGAGATCATGCCACAAATACGCACGAATAAAAACCGCCTATACATGGCTTGGATCTCCTGAAGAGGTTGGAGCTGACAGTCAACTGTCCTAAAAGGCTCGTCAAAGCTAGCTAGTACAGCTTTTCTCTTGCAGCTATAGCGAGAGCCGTCGCCCCAGCACGCCGTCGTCCTCCAAGACATGGTCGAACTCGAACACGTCGTCATCCATGGGACCCAAGAACTCGTCCAGCTCCAGCCCCATCCCCTCCGGCCACAACTCACCGTCGTCATCCGCCGCCGCCGCCGTGTCCTCTGCGCCGCCATCCGCGGCCATCGCCGACAGCTCGTTGCCGTCGACGTCCTCGCACTTGACCACTCCCTCGCCGGCGGCCGCTCTGCCGGCTGCAGGGCCCGGCGACGTCGGCTTGTCGTCGTCGCCGGTAGGGGCGGACTTGTGGCGGGTGGTGCCGGCGAGCGCGTTGAGCTGGGTCGGCACGGGGTGGCAGTGCTCGGCCATGTAGGTGACGACGAGCATCCCGGGCTTGGCCGGGCTGCGCTCCACCATCTTCCTGGCCATGCACCCCTTCATGCTGCTGCACTTGTAGTATCCCCTGTATCCATCACAACCACCCAACGAACCATCGTATCGCCAAGTTAGTTGAGCCGAGCGCACAGGTCATTAGGTCAACTGCAAAGTATACATGCTTACAGCCGATTGTACTGCTAAGTACAGGGAATTGCCTTGTACTACACCGGAAGTACATGTCACGTGGAACGTGACCAAAGCCATGATGTCCAATTGGAAACGCAAGGCATTGCATTCGATTGTTGTGGCCATAATCTCAAGATCTCAATGTGCAGCAGGTTATTTATATGCCATTATGTAATAAAAATATCAAATTTATGTGCTCATTTCCTTAAATTTTAGGTTTCCCAACGCTATGATTATGGTGATATGCAGGAGTAGCTAGTGAGTAGTGACGCGTGGAAAGGGGACGGCAGGGTCAAAGAAAGTGTTGGTAATAATTAGTTACCGTGGATAAGGCGAGCCCTTGATGGGCTTTTGGCCGTACTTGCGCCACGCCCACAGGTCGGAGGAGACGCCGCCGTCCGCCACCGGCACCTCGTACACCACCTTCTTCAGCTGGCTCTTCTTGCTGCTCCTCACACCATGGAAATCACAATAATCGATCACTTCGAAATAAGCTGAGAATTTTCTTGGAGCGATCAGGCTGCCAATGCGCTGGTACGTAAAACGGTTGCAAACTAGTAGTGTGTACTACCTTCTCTTAGGCCGCGGGGTGCGTATGCCCGGCTTCCGACCGGACGGCGACCGCGGCTGCGCACCGGACGTGGAGGCCGCCGCCGCCGCGGGGAAAGAGATCATCACCTCGTGTCTGCCTTTGCCGTCATCCTCCCCTCGCGCCCGCGCCACCGCTCGGGACGACGACGACGAAGACGACGACCCGGGCAGCAAGAACGGCTTATGATCCAAATCCAGGTACTCGAGGTCGTACAGCGCCGACGCCGACGCCCGCGCCATCTGATCCGGACCATCCGGTGCGCGCGCGGGCGGCGCCACCACCACCGGAGCCCCGCCCGCTCCCGGCGCCGCGGGGACGCCGACGCCGACGCGAGGAGGCTCCGATTGCGGGAAGCTGCAGCTCCGCACGACGGCCTGCAGGTCCCAGTCGTTGAAGTGCTCCATGGCGACGACGACGACGGCGCGCAGCAGCAGCGGGCCGCGCATGAACGCCGACGTCGGCAAGCTCTCGCGTTGTGGGGGGAGAGGCGAGAGTTTGACGAGGTGAGCTAGCAGCTAAAAGGACGCGTGCTGCTGCGAGCTCGCGCCGGAGGCGGGGGGTTGACTTTTGGCCGGGCCGCGCCATATATACACGCGTATCCCTGTACATAGACGCGTATTCCGAGAGGATTCAGAAGTGTCACTAGCTAGCTACTAGTACCACTGGCTTAGCTAGCGACTAGCGGGAGTAGAGTCAAACGCCACGCTACTAGTGGTGGGCACGGCGGGAGCAAGCGATTAGGAAAAAAGAGATATGCCGATAATTGGCGATAAACAAGTCGTAATTGGTGATAAACTAGTCGCCAAATGGGACAGCAGCTTGCTGGTGTTTGGAAAGGGATTCTTCTATCAGTTGTTGCTATGTACACTTGTCAAGAGGGACCCCATCGATCGTCGTCGCCTCGCCTCTTTTGCTTGCTAGGCTAGGGCGATAGGCTCCCGTATTGTTTTCTTTGACTTGTCCAAATGTCAAAAGGGAGAGAGAGAGAGAGAGAGGAGAACCAAAAGGGCTGGAATCTTCGAGCTCTCTCTCGCCTCTCGCGCCATAAAAGACGCGAGTGTGGGGGGAATTAAACTTTTACATTTGGCCCTTTTGTTTTAATACTACCGCCCCTATTATTGCCTGCACCTTGACTGCTAGAGCCATCAGGCGCCGGCTATTATTCCCTCCCGTGTCCATTGTCCTCCCCTTTTCATCTCACTGACTTTGTGCAAATGTCAAAGGGCAGAGAGAGCGACATCCCCCCCGTGGTACGATCGAGCACGTATATATGTTGTCAGCACGAGATCTTGGCCATATGCATCATATCTCCAGATGCCTCGTAGTTTATGGCGTGGGGCCGCCGAGCCCCGGCCAACCGGCGCCCCGGTACGTGCCAAAGCGACGGTGGAGTGCGCCGCTTTTGGCCGCGAAAACGACACGACAGGATCGCAGCACCCGGCCGCGCGCGCGGCCCCTGCTGCTGACCTGCTTGCCGTTGCCGGGCGCCGGGCGCCGCGCGCGTGGTGGCTGCGGATCACGGATTCACGGGGGGGATTTCGATCGCTGCAGGAGCGATACGTGCGCGGGCGCGGCGCACGGGGAGTGCAATGCTAGCGATGTCTCGTGTACGTGGTGGTGCGGGCTTGGTGAGTGCGATTGATTTGGATAAGAGAGGACGTGGGTGTTTAGGTTTCGGTGAGCGATGACACGGAGCGCGCGGTTTGACGTTATCTCCGCTACCGGCTGGTCGGCCGGTCGCCACTACGTGCTACAGTGGTTAGGTTTGTGATTTGGGGTGCTTTTTTTTTTTCTCGTTGATGGCCAACACGTGAATGTGTTTAAGTACTTTCACTGCCATCATCCTTTACTAATATAAAAAAAATACCCATGCATTGCCACGGAAGAATGTTATTTTAATTTTATTATTGTTATTATACGTTTTAGTTAAGATAAAATCTACTCTGAGAACTTGTTTGGATATATATATTTTTTAGAAAATTATGAGCTACAATTAGGAGTCCGGTCGTCTCATGTTAGCACGTGAGTTTTTTAAAAATATTTCTTATATGATTCCTTCTGTATTTTCAAAAGCGAACGAACTTAGAAACCGACTCAAACACATATTTGTATTTCTAAAAGCGAACAAACTTAAAAACTGACTCATACACGGACAATGTATCAAAGTACTGGTAAAAACATTTTCAATTTTATAACAGCAGAAAGTAGAGATAAGGTTGGAGTGGTACGTCGTCCTGCCGTTCTGCTCGTGCTTGTTTGTTAGGATTTTGCAATGCGCAGCTAAAGCTAAAGATTGACCAGTACTATCTCCGTTTTTAATATATAACGGTATTACTTTTTAATAAATATTTTACCATTTATATTATTTAAAAAAATTATATAAATATAAAAAATTATGACGTGTTTAAAAATTATTTAACGATAAATTAAGTCACAATAAAATAAATGACTATTGCATTTTTTAAAAAAAAATAAGATTAATTATCAAACATATCTAAAAAATCACGCATTAAAATAAGGAGGTTCACTACTCCGTAATAAGCAATATGGGTTATTTCGGATTGATGCCAAATGTGTCGGACCAATTCATTGGTAGTTTGGATAGTACTAGTGAATGTTTTGTATCAAAACCAAATTGTTGGCAATGCCTTTGAACAGTTTAGCATTATTCTAAAACTTTCTTCACTATATCATCAAATTTTGGCTTCACATTGGTAACAATCCAAATATATGTATCATAACTTTACCCTACCAAAAAAATTGGTAGTGTTAAACCTTACTAAATTTTGGCACCAAAGATTTAGCAAAGTAGAGAACCAAACATACCCTATAACATTAATACATGTTACTAATGAGTAAAAAGGGTCAACCTAGTCTCTGCCCCGCTTTAGCCAGAGGCACAGAGCATCAAAGGTGGCTAGTGTTTCAGGGTTGCTAATCCAGTCACCCTCCCCTGAGATTATAGAACAGAAATTCGTCTTAATAGGTTAGATCAGCATTGCATATTCTAACCTAATATCTATACTTTTTGAAAAAAGATAGTGGTGACAGTAAATCTTTCACCCCACCTATTCCCATTATATATTTTTCAAAGATTAAATTTCATAAAAACAAAGGTTTTGATATATAATTATCACAACAGGGAATCAAAATGAAAAATATGTAGGGGATAAGCTAAAGTTCATAGGCATGGAATGGAAGGATCGAGTGAAAATTCGGGAGGATGTAAGAAATTTCTCAACATAAATATTAGACCACTGAGATAGATGTCAAAGTTAGCGCATATAAAACGAGAAGACATTAGCGTATAATTAATTAAGTTTTAATTGTTACAAACTTAAAAAAATATTTTATATTTTAAATCAACTTCTATATAAAAAGATTTTGTAAAAGTGTACCGTTTAGCAGTTTGAAAAACATATATACTAACGGAAACCTAGGTAAAATCTGCATCTTAAAAAAAAGGGGGCACAATCTATTAGATTTAAAGTACTATTTCACAAGTATATTTCAGGTTTTTCACATAAACAAAACGAAATGCAATCTCACATGAATCAGGACAATTCCCACCCTGAAATATTTGCTTTATATCGCCACTCAAAGTGTGGGCTCTTGAGCCGACGGCTGTCAGCTGTCTCTTTGCAACGAAGCCGAAATATATACAGATACCTGAGCACCTAACGAGTAATCAATGACTAATGACTATCCTTGCAAGTTGGTCAGATCAATTAGATGCGGCCCTTGCAGGAGGGGAATAACGAACGGAGGAGCCATCCCTGTTGCCGGACGGCCTGAACCTCGTGGATTTTGGAGCGGAAGAAGCGCCCGATCGAGCTTGCCAAGGGTCCTCTCCTCCACTCCCTCCGCATGCCTTGCCCTGCTCGATCGGCCGTTGCTCGCGGCGACGAGTTCGCTTGTGAGATAGCAACTCGTATTCCTATTGCCCATCATCATCATCATCATCATCATCATGTACCCCTCCCTCTTTTCAGGGAATCCACACGTCATTACCGTCATCATCTGGACTTAAGAAAAAGTTTCAGAAAGGTAATGAGAGGGTGCAGCGAATTGAACGGATGAATCTCTCCTGCTGCAAAACTGTTTTGCCGGCCATGTGCTGCTAGCTGCCTACCCTCGAAGCGAAAAGGAATCGGTCGTGTACACGCCACACCTTTTACTCTCTCTCTCTCTCTCTCTCTCTCTCTCTCTCTCTCTCTCTAAATCTCATTATCTCGGCTAAAACAACCAACTAGGACTAGCAGTTAATAAGCATAAGACCGCGTAGTGTTTATTGTTAGTTTAGAGAACAAGTGTGGGTCTTAGAATTTGATAATTCGAGAATATAGCCGATGCCTGCCTTTCGAGGAGAATATATAGCTGATGTGTGACAGTGTGAGCACGCACGAATGCACGATCATGCCAGAAAACAATAAAAGAGAAACCCACTTGTATTTGTACCAGTACTCTTTTCACTTCCGTAGACCGGGCAATAGATCAAACCTAAAAACTCCGTCTTTATTCGATGAGCACTACTGCGTAGTACAGTATATGCATGGATCAACAGGCCTGTGATGCTGCCATGAAAAAACGGCAGCTCTTATCATTTGGTCGGGTTAGTGAACTTTCGCCGTTCTGCACTTGTGCCTGCTGCGTGCGTCCGTCTTCGGCTTGTCCTGGGCCAGTACACTGGGCCGTTTCTGGGCCTCCGTTTCGTCGAAACCTTGAAAACAACAGGTAGGCCAATATTTTGGAATAAATTCACCTACCGGTCCTCAACTTTACACCGAGTTGGTTTTATCATCCATAATGCCCAATATCAGAAATTTTCACCCCCTAACTATATAAAGCCGTGTAATTTAAGTTCCGTAGAAGTATAGATGTCCAGTTTCGCTGATGTGATATCCTAGTCAAAAAAAAATAAAAATAAAATATGTGAGACCCACATGTAAGTAAGAGAAAATGACGTGAGCCCCACATCTATTATTTTTTTCGTTCTTTCTTTCTTCTCTCTTCTCTCCTTGCTTCTTTTCTCAACCTGCGGTTGCCACAGCGGAGGAGGCCTCCGCCGCCGCCACGGAAGAGGAGAAGGAGATCACGGCAGCCGGCTGTGCTGGCGGGAGGAGGGAAGAGGAGGCCAGCGAGCCGGTTGTCGCCGAGTCACAGCCGCACATGGATGGGAGCTCGATGCCGCCCCCTGCCGCCACCGCGGAGGAGGAGGAGGATACCACGATGGCCGGCTGTGCCGGCGGGAGGGGGGAAAAGGAGGTCGGCGAGCCGGTTGTCGCCGAGTCGCAGCCGCACGCGGACGGGAGCTCGACGCCGGCCCCCCGCCGCCGACTACGCGTCCGACGACTTACCTTCCTCCTCTGCTCCTGCGGCGCGGGGGCCTCGGAGGACACCGTGGCGGAGGTGGCGGCATCGTGGTCGGGGGAAGCATGGGTGCGGCAACTACGGCGGCGGGAGAGGGGGAAGAGGAGGCCGGCGAGCCAGTGGCCGCCGAGTTGCAGCCGCACACGAGCGGGAACTCGGCGCCGCACCCAGCCGACGACGACACGTCCGACGGCTCCGAGAACATGGTAGCATGGGCGGTCACGGGGTGCGCTTCTCCGCAAGCTGGAACTACGGCCGTCTCTCCTCCCTCTCCCGCCGCCGGCGCGGCTGGCCACCTCTTCCCCTCTCCCGCCAGCTGCACCGACCACCTCCCCCTCCCTTTCCCGCGTCGGCCACCCCTTCTCCCGCCGGCGTCAGGCTGCCTCCCACTCTCTCCCAGGCTGGGGAAGAAAAGAGAAGAAGGATGACATGTGGACCCCACGCACTTGTTTTATTATTATTTTTTTGCTGATTATGATGCCACGTCAGTGAAACCACACATATATACTGCTATAGAACCTTGAGTGCACGGTTTATGTGAGTTTAAGGGTACACATTTCTGATTCTGTGGTTAAGGGACCTTGAAAAATCTCGCTATTAAGTTGAGGGACCTCCAGTGAACTTAATCCCAATATTTTCGTCGGCCTTGGCCCGTCGTAGTTTATTTTCATAGACCTAGACTACCGCATGGGCCTGAAACGAGGAAATCCCGAACGTTTTCGGCCCCTCTCAGGTTTGAGCTCTGGAATGCGTGCAATGCGCCAATGCCCATGCTCATACAGGATACACGCCCGGCGTGGCTGCTTGCAAAATTTTTAGCTAAATTGCTTCTCCTGTCACGTGTTCTCGTGTTTTCACGTACTCCTCCTGCGTCCCCTTGCCCAAACATGGTGGTACTAATCTATATGCTTTGCTTTCGGGGCTCGCTAATATTAAACGTCGGGGAGAGATATTAGCGTATCGTCTTGAAACTGAGGCAGAACGAAGAAAGCGTCGAGATTAGGGATACCCAGGCGTGTACGTACCGGGGGCGCTGATGAGCGACCAGTCGCGCGCGGCGCGCGATCAGTTGCCCCCTGTAGTATATACTAGAGTATATATACTATTATATCCTCTAGTCTATAATATTATATGTATACGCAAGTGTATATACTATCTATATATACGTATAAACTTTGTATATATACATGTATATAAAGTTTGGGTGCATATGAATAAAGAACTTTAAAAAATACGTGTATATAAATTTTATATATATGTATACAAACTTTGTATATGTGTATACAAAATTGATATACGTATGTAAAAAGCCTAAAAAATACATATATACAAACTTTATATATGTGTATGCAAACTTTGTATACGTGTATACGTTTGTATACATGCATATAAAGTTTGTATACGTATATACAAAATTTGTATATGTACATATAAAAAACCGAAAAAACTAAAAAACATATGGAAAGAAATAAAACAGAAAAAACAAACGTGCGTAACAAAAAAAAAACCGCACGGCAAAGATACAGAAAGAAAATAAACAGAAAAAACAAAAAGAAAGAAAACCGTCCGAAAACAAAAGAAAGAAAAATCGTTCGGAAAAAATAAAAACCGCGCCGCCATGCCACCTCTCCGCGCGCGACACGCGTCCAGTCGCGCGGGGGAGGTTGCGCGCGACTGGTCGCCGATTAGCGTTCTCGTGTACGTACGCCATATACCCGTCTCGCTTGCTGCGTTCAAACTCGAGCACAGCTGCTTTGCAGACCTACCTTGGTATTGTTTGAATCGGGAAACCAGGCCCACCTGTGAGTCTGTGACACGCACCACAGCCGCGGTGCATGGCTCCGGCGCTAGGGTTCAAGCAATTTTTGACCTTTTCGCGAGCAAAGCGCCACAAACATGGGCCGCAACGCTATCAGCCGCGTTGATTTGTTTAGTAGTCCTTGCTAATAAATAATCCCGCCCACTAAGAGTACGTACAATAGCAGGTTATAAGCTAACTATAAATATATTTTAAAAAGATAAAAAAAAGAGAAAGAAAAGCAGCAGGCTACAGATATGTAGCCAGCTGCAGCACGGACTCTAAAATGTAATATATGTATGACAGGTGAAACCAGATATTAATAAACAACTATTATATGAATTAGCTATTACATTGGCTATAGATAATTTAGAGCTAGCAGTGGTCTATACTATTAAACTTGCTCTAACCCGCAAAACACTCGTGTTTTAATTAAACGTCTAAATCAGCCAGGGACGCTGTGCGGGGTGGGGCCCGCTTGACAGGGAGAGGGTCCTGCGTCGTGGGCCCCACGTCCGGCGCCTGGGCAGGACCGGCGGGTGGCCTGCGGGGGGAGCGCCGTCCGCGCCGGGCCGCTTTCGGTCGCGTTCGACGCGTCACCGGCCGAGCCCGGCGCGGAGGAGGGCCGCCACGTGCCGGTGAAAGGCGATCGCCTACCCGAGGGGGGCGCTATTCAAAACCGAAGTGGCCTGTGTGGCCCTCGCTCATTTTGCGGGAGTTTCTTGCCGTCGAGTCCTTGTGCTTTTTGAAAATTTTCCTGGCGAGAAAGGTTTATCACGCCAGCTGTTTAAACTTTGAGGACAGAGATGATACTTCTCTTTTCCTGCATGAAATACTCCCTTCGTCCCATACTACAAGAGATTTTGACATTTTACTTTGTACTATTTGATCACTTGTCTTATTTAAAAAATTTGTGCAAATATAAAAAATGAAAAGTTATGCTTAAAGTACATTGGATAATAAAGTAAGTCAAAAAAATAATAATTCTAAATTTTTTAATAAGACGAATGGTCAAACAGTGCAAGTAAAAAGTCAAAATCCCTTATATTACGGGACTGAGGAAGTATTTCCTCTGTCCCAAAATGTTGCTACCTAGGATAGAATTTGACCCATCCTAGAACAACGAATCTGGGCATAATGGGTCAAATCAAATCCTAGATAGCAACATTTTATAACGGAGGAAGTATTTACTTAGCGTGCAGTCGTGCGCCACTTATCACGGTATCACTTCATGTTCATTTCTTCGGGGGGAACCGTGACTGTACGTGCGGGCAGTAAATCTGGCATGATAATTTTCGTGGTAGTACTGCACTAATTAGCTCTAGCTTTAGGATTACTAAAGGTACTTGCTTTTAAGGTGCATGGCTTTTACTCCCTCTATTTCACAATATAAGTCATTCTAGTATTTCTTATATTCATATTGATGCTAATGAATCTAGACACACATATATATATATATATATATATATATATATATATATATATATATATATATATATATATATATATATATATATATATATATATATATATATATATATATATATATATTCATTGATATCAATATGAATGTGCGAAATGCTAGAATGACTTACATTGTGAAACGGAGGAAGTATAAGATAAACACAATTCAAGAGAAATCAAACATGTTCTCATCCGTTATAACATCTCTAAGAGCATCACCAACAGTCTATCTATTCCATTCCCAATCCTATTTTTTTGAGATTTTGGTTAAAAAAAACTGGTCTAACAGATTCCCAAAAGAGCTCTGAATGTTTTGGAGTTCCCATCTCCAATTTTCTCGGGACGTGTATTTGAGGGAGAGAGAACGACTCCCAATCCACTCCTTTTGCGCGTTTCTCCCCTCCTTCTGCGTTTCTCCTCTCCTTCCCGCGTTGGGGCGATCTCCTTCTACGCACGAGAAAGGAAAAAAAACTAGAATTTCTGTTGATAGTTTAACAGAAGGGCCCACTTTTAGTTTTTGGGGATTAAATTTAGGCTATCTTTTGGAGGAAGAGGTTTTTTCACCACCTATTTTCAGCTTAGGAAACCCAAAAATTAATTTCTGGGGATAGATTATTGGTGAACTGTTGGTGATGCTATAACAACCTCTCTATTAGCCTCTCCAAACCAGTTTTTAGCCATTCGAGCAAAAAAAAAAACGATGTGGCTTGAATTGCCAGCCAATATGCCTCACCAAACGATGGGCCCACATGCTATTCCTCCTCCCCACGAATGTCCCCCTCATCTCTTGTGCTCCAGCGTCGGCCATCAACCGCTGCTCACTCTCCACAGTGCCGGCCACTCGCCTCCCTCGACCGTTGCCTTTCCTTCTCGGCGTTGGCCATCAACCGCCTTCCTTTTTCCGGCGCCACAAGCTCCTCCGCGCCGTCGACCTCTTCCATTGTGCCATTGAGTTCTTCTAGATTGGTGGCGGCAGCCATGAAGGCGACTTCCTCCTGTGCGGCGGCCCTCCTTACTCTTGCTGCTACACTTCGCCCCTCCCTGCCACAGCCACCATCCGTCGAGGGAGGAGTGTCGCCGCCGGATCCGCTGTCTTGAGCTCCGGCTGCCGCCTTTGTCGCTATATCGACCAACACCCTCCTTGTCTCTGCTCTCTTGTCTCCTTTTATCTCCCCCACATCTCTAGCGGCGGCGGAACCTTGTCATCTCCTCCTCGCCGCCATCACCGCATCCTCCGCCGCCGCCAGGATTCGACTGTGGAGAAGACAAGATAGCGGAGAAAAAGGAATAACAAGAAGAGAAAGAGAAGAAGAGGATAAGAAGGGGTGAAAAATAAATAAGGAGGCTGACATGTGGGACCCACTGACAGATTGGAGAACTGTAATAGAGAGTCTGTTGGAGTGAAAGGCAAATTCAACTATCCAAATTTTTGGCAAGCTAGCCAAATGGATGTTTGGAGAGTCAAATTTAGATATGTTGTTAGAGATGCTCTTACATGGGAAATATGGAGTGAGTGCAATAGACGAGTCTACAAGAATGAAGAACTCAGGTTCAGGAGTTCGTAAACAAGACAATTGATGAAATAAAATTGTTGAGCTTTGGACTTGGTGGAGCTAAAGACATAGTGAGAATGTAACTTTTTGTTGAATAGTATAAGGATAAGAGAATACTACGAATATTAGACACACTGTATTGAGGCTCAAGGGCCAGTATATATAGGAGCATGGGGGTAGAGATAAGAAAAAAGTTATAGATGGAAAGAGTCAACACAAATCAATCTCATCTTAATATGACTCTAACTACCATACAATATAACACACATGTGTAGATAGATAGAAGCTAGAGACGAGCATCCGGAGATCAATGGCAAGGCTGCTCTAGCAAAGGTCGATGACGAGCGACGACCAAGCGAGCGTCCACGAGCTCCATGATGTCGGCGGTGGTAAAGGCCCATGGGGCGCCGACCTGGGATGGGGTAGTTAGATAGAGGCAGCGGAGGAGTGGTCCTTGTCAACGGTAGACCGGTGGGGTGGTGGAAAGGTGGTGGAGAGGTGGTTGTCACCCCGGAGCGGTGCCAGCGGTAGAGGAGGTCGACGAAGGCAGAGGGGGTGCGATCGGGAGCGGCGTGGTAGTGGGACTCGGTGGCCGAAGACAGTGAGGCTCTAGCACACAGTGAGGAGGCAAACATACAGAGGTGGGGAAGCCGTCGCGTGCTTCGGATGGGGCACGCCAAGACCGACGGCTAGCCGTCAGCAGGAAGAGCGCGGTAGACCGAGGATGGTGGCATGGAGGGAGTTGTTGCTGTGCTTGACTTGACGACACGAAGACTAGAATTCAACGATGAAGACTCCGATGAAGCAGGAGACATGCCGAGGAGATCAAGATCGATCTCTGCGTCGAAGCATGACGACGAAGAAAAACACCCGGGGAGATCGATTTCTCCTAGGCTAATGACTTGGCGTCTTGGTGACAACTAGAATGAAACGGTGGCCGCCCCCGGGAGATCCTTACTCCCGGGTGTGAGTGTGACGACGCAAAAGCCTGAGAAGGGTGGCCCTAGTTCGTCCGCTCTATTATCATGTTGAATAATATAGGGAGATAAGAATATAGTGAATATTAGACATATTTTTATTGGGGCTCATGAGCCAGTATATATATAGGAGATACATAGAGTAGAGATAAGGAATAATTACAAATATGGAAGGAGTCCAACACAAATCAAGCATATCCTAATATATCTCTAACTATAATATATACTCTAGCACTTTTTCTATGATCGCATTCTCACAGATTTATCCTTAACGTATACTCCTACTACTAAACTTATCGAAGAAACATGGTTACAAGCTTTACTTGTACAAATTATTCATCGCAAATGAAAAACAAAACCCACATTTGCCTATAAGTAGTAAATAAAAAATCATTTCGACAATGACTTAGTAGAAAAACAATGATAATCGAATGCCCCTATCGACCTAACTCTCTATTTAAACCGGCTTAAGGACAGGGCAACAAATCCTGACTGAAAAGGATGAAAACGAAATCCGCACTAACCCCCTCCGCGGGTTTTAGACGGCGTCCACCTAACACAAACCCCCCCAAAAAGCAAAGGGAGCAGAGCTCATACGAAAAAAGGTCCCCCTCCGCTTCAAAACGCGCCCCACTTTTCGAGTTTTTTCCCCCCTTCCTACCTGCACCCCTGCTTGCTGCGTGCTGCCTTGAACTCCACTCCAAAATTCAAACCGGAGGGCGTCTCCGCAACGGCACGCGAGTCCCAGGGTGGAAGCCGCAAAAACGGGTGGCCTTTACTCTACTCCACCACCACGCCTCCCCTTGTCGCCCCCCTCTCTCCCCCCTCCACTCTCTCTTCCTCCCTCTCCTCGGAAGGAGCCCCTGAATCCCCGCCCCAGCCTCGCCGGCGACGATGAACGGGGGCGGTCGCCGGCGATACTCCTCGGAGCAGCTCATGTTCGACGTCCCCGCCAATGCCGGGGGCGGCGCCGGCAAGTGGGGCCAGGTACGGCGTGCGGGGTTCTTCGAGATCTACGCGTGGGGGTGCGGCCGTGCGGGATCACCGGGATGAGCTAATGGGTGTGTCTCGTTTGTGTTTGTGTGTGCGTGTGTGTGCAGCGCGGTGGGGTGCGGCGCGGGGATGGGGAGATCTTCGTGTCGGTGGAGCCGACGACGCCGGCGCGGCTGCGGGGAGGGGAGGCGGCGGCTGCGGCGGCGGGGGAGTCGCCGGGGCAGAGGCAGCAGCTCAGCCCCGGGCTGCTCGATCTCCACGCCTTCGACACCGAGCTTATCAGCGATGTAAGACCAGCTGCATTTCTAGTTAGTGCCCACCCTTCTGTTTCGATTGTCTCGCATGGTTGGGGGTTAAATCGCCGCGTTTCCAAATTGACGCCGACGTTGTGGATCTGATGCTCTGAATCCCAATGCGATGGCATGGCCGCTTGGGCAGTCAGAACTGTCGCTTTTTTAAGGGTGTTTTTTTTTCTTTTCAGTTAATCAGTGAGTTGGAATTTGGAAAGGAAATGGAGAAGTGCACTGCTTTGGTGCTTTTGGTCTTCTTTTAGGAATGCTAGGTTGGATGCGCAATTCTTTTGGGGATTGGAATGTCAAGATGTTAAACAAATAATACTTTGGTGGAATCGTGGACGGTTGTTGAGATGTGGCACCGCATCAATACTGACTATATGGTCCAATTGTTGGTTTGTTTAAGTTTCGTTGTTGAGTTTACATGATGCAGTGTACTAGGTTTGTTGATTGATGGTGCATTTTAAACCTAAATGTTTGCACGAACCTTGTGTTGTTGCAGTGAGGATCAAGGATTATCTACTATCCAATCTTTTACCATACTGAAATCATTCTATTAACTGGAGCTCAAATTCATATGCAGTTTCAAGTGCCAGGGATTGGCATGTATGATGGTGCCCAAAAATTTGGCTATGGCAATGGAGGCTTTGATGATTCAGACCCAACCTTCGCTCCAAATAAACAGATGAGCAAATCCACTGTTTTTGCTGAAAGTAATTTCCTCAAGGCCTTCCCTGAGAAAGAGAAGGCAGCTCCTGTTGCGAAAATCAAAGTGGTGGTATGTTTCTTGGTTTTGTCCATAATCTTTGATAAATATTCCTTCATAGAAAAGCTGAGCTTAAGATAACCTGCAAACTTCTAATAGATTTGATGTGAAATGTGAATGCAGGTCCGCAAAAGACCACTTAATAAGAAGGAGATATCAAAGAAAGAAGAAGATATCATAGACATTGAACAACAGTCGAACTCCTTGACTGTTCATGAGACCAAACTCAAGGTACATTCCAAGCTAGCTATTTACATTCATCTGCATTGTTATGACGAATGTTCTTTATATTCTTTGCTCCCTACTATCAGTCTATACTCATTTATCAATGTCTTGGGGTATTTTTGTGCAGGTTGACCTCACTGAATATGTTGAGAAACATGAATTTGTGTTTGATGCTGTCCTAGATGAAGACGTTTCGAATGATGAGGTGAGTGTAAAGTATAAACCACCTACGCTTAGTAATTCATATCATTAAGTTTTGTAGATCCATTCTCAACAGCCTTTACTCATTTAATTCACAGGTTTATCGAGAAACAGTGGAACCTGTTGTTCCTGCTATTTTTAATCGTACGAAAGCTACCTGTTTTGCTTATGGACAAACTGGTATATGTCTAATCTTCTGTAGACTCAGGGCAACATCTGAGCTGCAACCACCCTTAGCATGCAACCAGTGAGGGTGGGTTGCACCTATTTTGTTGCCTATAGTGCATGTGTGTGTACAGAATCCTTAACGCTATATTCAATCTCATTCTGTCCACTCAGGTAGTGGAAAGACCTACACCATGCGTCCACTGCCTCTCAAGGCCTCCCAAGACATTCTGAGATTGATGCATCATACATATCGCAATCAAGGCTATCAGTTATTCGTGAGCTTCTTTGAAATATATGGTGGGAAATTATTTGATCTTCTCAATGAAAGGAGGTAAGTAGCCCCCAATCAATTATGCTTATAGACAGTATATATTCAGGAAGCCTGTTACATCTTCTTGTTCGAAACATTTTTGACTTCATGCAGTAAACTTTGCATGAGGGAGGATGGGAAACAGAAAGTTTGCATTGTTGGTTTACAAGAGTATCGGGTGTCTGATGTTGAAACCATAAAGGAGTTGATTGAGAAAGGCAATGCCACCAGAAGTACCGGTACTACTGGTGCAAATGAAGAGTCATCAAGATCCCATGCCATTCTTCAGCTTGCTATTAAAAAGCGTGTTGATGGCAATGACTCAAAACCACCCAGATTGGCTGGCAAGTTGTCGTTTATTGACCTTGCTGGCAGTGAGCGTGGTGCTGATACAACGGACAACGACAAACAAACAAGGTTATCTCACAACTTTTTTCTTCTATCTTGTTATAGGAATGCCATGAATATTATGAAACTGCCTATTATGTTGAGGTCTGCTGTACTGAACTGCCTATTATGAAACTTGATGCAGAATTGAAGGAGCTGAGATCAATAAAAGTTTGCTTGCTTTAAAGGAATGCATCAGAGCACTAGATAATGACCAGACCCACATTCCATTTCGAGGAAGCAAATTAACTGAAGTTTTGCGGGATTCCTTCATTGGGGACTCACGCACTGTCATGATATCATGCATTTCTCCCAGCTCTGGTTCTTGTGAACATACTCTGAACACATTGAGATATGCTGATAGGTGATTGTCTATATCCTCATTTCTTTCTGTTGCACTTTCTGCTTATGCCCACATATAATATAACCAGCTTCTCCTGGTCTTCAGGGTGAAGAGTCTGTCGAAAGGAAGCAACACCAAGAAAGATTTGTCTTTGGCTGCTGCACCTTTAAGGGAGTCAAGTCCTTCCCTATTGGCTTCAGCTGTGCCCTCTTTCTCATCAGCCGAGGTGATGAATGATATCACTGAAAGGAGCAACTTTGGTTGGACCAAGCAACAGTATGTCAAAGAGCACCAAGCACCAACATTTGTGGATAGAATGCAAAAGGTGAAAGAAGATACCGAATTTAGTCTGTCAAATGGTGGTTATTTCAAGGAACAAAGAACAAAGGGTAGTGTGCCAGTGGGCATAGCTGAAGTACCTGATACAGTGTACCAGCAGGGAAGGCAACCAACTAGGAAGGCTCGTGATATAACTTCAGACAATAATATGAGAAATTCCATTGCTTATCCAATTATTAGAAGGGTTGTACCAGATGAAGATGAGCATCTGAACGAACTCCTCCAGGTATGGTGGTGTTTATTCTGCAACATTTTGTTTCTTTTCAATTTTGTGAGGATTGTGCAGCATTTTTTTGATACGAGATTATCTGAATTACATATTGAATCTGAATAATTGCTTCAGGAAGAGGAAGATTTGGTTTCTGCTCATCGGAAGCAGGTGGAAGAGACCCTAGACATGATCAAAGAGGTTAGATCCCTGAAATGGTAAATTGTCAAGTGGTTTCTATTATCGTTTTTTTCCTTAACAACTGAGATTACTGTCTTGAACTCTTGATTAGGAGATGAATTTATTAGTTGAAGCGGATCAACCTGGCAACCAACTAGACGACTACATCACAAGACTAAGCGGTATACTCTCTCAGAAAGCTGCCGGAATTGTCGACTTACAGGCACGTCTTGCGCAGTTCCAGAGGCGCTTAAACGAGAATAATGTGCTGCTATATGCCCAATGCCCTTGATCATAGGAAGTACCTATTTGTGATGAGAACAACGTGCAGTATATCTGTATACCAGAGCCCTTGATCAGAGGAGTTGCCTATTTGTCTTCACTACGAGGCTAATCAGAAAAGTTGGCTGTGCCACTGTTTGCTGGTATGCTCCGTAGAGATGCGGCCTTGCCTGGCCAATACAGCTGCAGTTCAGAACCCATAGACGCAAGACAAACGCAGAACTAGATGGCTAGTTTACTGCACTTTGGGATCGGCCGACTTCGTAAGCTATTTGTACCCGAGTTGCGCCAGTTGTGTCCTTCTGTTACATCCTTGTGTATATCGTGCAAACCGTGTCGTCACAGGATTGTCCTGTTATTTGTTGCTCAAAAAATACACTTTTTTTTGTCTGATGTATGGTGAATTCAGAGTTTTGTGGTAATCCATTTTGCACCCAAACGAAGCTGATTCTGTGGTTGACATAGCTTTGTATCAAAACTTGTGGCCATCTGTACGCCCTCCGCTTTCTGTAGGCCACGTGACGTATTATGCTATGTGCTCTGGCGTAACTCAATATAATCAAACGAAAATATTAGCATTCGATATGCGGAATTGTTTCCATGTAGTTGTATTTTCAATTTGTTGTGTAATAAATATATGATTGGAAATATAATTATTAGAGAATACGGAGTATTTATTGGTGACCAAATATTCTAAAAAAAGAATGGAGTTAGTGTTAGCTCATGGAGTAGCTAAACTGCAGGCTTGGTTAAGTGATCATACAGTGGGCCGAATTCACAACTAACGATCCGAGATGGATGGGCCTTGGGCTATGCTGGGCCTTGGACTACCAATGTGATATCAGTTGGACCTGATTCAAATTGATCGGGATTACGTGCTTATCTCTAGCTGAGTGATTTGCTGGCAACGTTGATCTGCCTAATATCAACGGAAAGTGTAAAATCGCTGTATATCCTGTAAAACTCACTTAATCTTTTTTATACCCCTTAAATTTATCTGATCCTTTATATACACCTAAAATTTTAAATTGATCCCTTCCATGCCCTTGCCGTTACATTTTCCTTCATTTCATTGTTAGGTTTGGTGGCAAATGTCTTTAATGCACTTGATGATTTAGGTTTGAATATAATCTTGAAAAACTATTGAAAATTTTGATTGAGTGCACAGCATGTGCATTTTATGTAACTAATGAGACTAAATAATTAGTGCGGAAAATTTTGACATTAATTTTAAAAATAAAACAAATGTACGAAAATAAATTTTTTATTTGAAATTTAATAGGATAAAATATTTTTATTATCAAGAGCGTTCTTAAAAAAATATCATGAGCATTGGTAGTCATATCTTTGTATGAATGCTCCTCATTTTTATGAATTTTTAGAAATAAAATAAAACATATTTTTTATTTTATTACCTAAAAATAAATTGTCATAAATAATGTATCGTGCAACAAAATGATAATTATTAATAGTCTTATACGATAAACTTTTATATTTTCAATAATGTAATTTATAAAAATTTCTATGTTCATTCAAAGAGTAAAATGGTCAATTTTATAGAAATTAGATGGTCGACTGACGGGAGGGATATGGAAGGGACCAAAATAAAATTTTAGGAGTATACAAAGAAAGCAAGCAAAATTCAGAGGTATAAAAAGGATTAGCTAAAATTTTAGAGATATATAAGTGATTTTCTCTAACCGGAGTTGAAATGGGATTGCACTATATGCACTTCCTACTTCCAAGACATGTAGTCCTGCACGCCTGCACGGATAGTCTGGTAGATATATGTACTGTATTTGTTTAGATTTGACTACATTAGCAAGTTTTTTTTTGGAGATAATAGAATTGAATTTGATAATAAATCATTTCTTCTCTTTCACGAGACCACAAATACACTCGATATAGTTATATATACTTTATATAATTATATACAACTATAATAATCGTCGATCTACTTCATTATAGGTTGCATTCACTATGATCAACGGTATACGTCTTTATTTTTCCTATCAACACATACTACTGATAGGCCCACAGAACGAACAATCTCCTGTCTTACGTACTGTTTCATTCATGGGTCTAATCCATTAGTCCCTTCATTTTAATCTGTTTTAGTCTCAAAGAATTCAAACAAGATGACTAAAATTAACTAAAAGTGTATGTTAGGATTAAAATCCATTAGTCCCTCATGGAGGTATTTGTAAGGAAGAAAGTGGCAGCCTCTCTCTTCTCTCTCCCTCTATCCACATACCTTTAGTCCCTTTTAGTCTCTGGATCTAAATAGTAGGAGACTAAAGTTTTTAGTTTATGGACTAAATGATCCAAACAAGACCTTAACATGATACTCCCTTTGTTTGAAGTATTTCAAAATTGAGGGCAGAGGTGGTTCAAATAACATAATACTACAAAGGTACGAATAAGTATACTTTGGCACGGAGTAAATAGATAGATAAATCTATCTATCTATCTATTATATACTAAAAGTCCATTAATCTTCCTACAAACACTCTCAAGGAGCCACGTGGCTTCCTAAAAACGTTCTCAAGCCGCTACGTGGCACTCTAATAAATTAGAGAAAATCCTACAAATTCTGAGAAAAAAGCAAAACATCTAGCCCTTAATTTTCACTTAAATTGATGACCCAATATTTCAGGCCATTAAATTAAATCTATTAAAATCATTCCTTCTAATATAGATACGATGCGTGGAGAGGAAGGTACGATGTACTATTCGTAAACAGAAAAAAAAATCCTATGCGATGCATATGGAAGGAGAGGAATGTACGTATGTACTACCTAAAAAAAAAATTACATGATATACGTTTATATGAACGTAATGTAAGATCGTACGATCGGAAATTAAAAAGCATAAAGCGAAAAAACCAAATTATATATAAAAGTTCACTAAACTTTCTACAAACGCTTTTAAGGTGTCACATGACTCCTACAAACGCTACTAAGCCATCACGTGGCGCTCTAATAATTAAATTAGAGAAATCTAAAAAATTTTGAGAAAAAAAAAGGGAAAACATCATATCATTGATTTTCACTTAATATGGTGGACCCATCATTTTATCTCCTATTATCTCACCTGCTCACTTCTTTATCCAAATTTTCTAGATAGCAGCTCAGTACATAACAATAAGAAATGCTATATTAACTATCTATTATATAGTACAAATCAAATAAACTCCGTACAAACGCTTTCAACCTGTCACATGCGTGGTGTGCTACAAACGCTCCTAAGATGCCATATGGTACTCAAACAAATTAAGATTCCTAAAAATTATGATAAAAAATAAACCATTGATTTTCCTTTAAATAGGTGAACCCAAAAATTATATCTACTACAATAAATATTTTTTAAAATAATTTTTCTATCTATATTGATTCACATGCATAACTAATTGCACATATATGAGAAGTAATTAAAGAGAGGGCTAGCAGGATGGTAAAAAAAACCAATGAAAGTTTGTTGATATTTCTTCACGAAAGAGATATATAAAGAACACTCAATTCAAAATAGAAAATACGTTACTTTAATTTTAATTTGTTTTGTTAGAACTATTTTCGAAACAAACTAATGCGCAGCCCGCGCAAATGCGCGGGCTATCTTCCTAGTTAAATAAATAATATAGAAAACCTAATCCATTAGACCAATGGAGACAGGTGTTGAACATAAAACATTTCACGTATTTTCTTTTTTAGCAAAGCAGTACGTAGTCCATGATTTCAATTAGCCGCAAAAGATATCATCTGCGAGGACATTATTAATTTATTTATAGAAGGTATAAGAAGGGACTTTCCTCTTGTAGTAAGAATGACTTTGTCACTAACTAACTCCACTGATGGATCTAAGCTAGGAGGCCCAAACGAATTAGGCAGGATAACCTCACAAACCACCCACCAACACCAAACCCACTACTACTAAAATGGAGTAATGGTACTACTGGTAGCTGATAGTAAGACCATATGGACACAGAAAGTGGAGTATCCCTTCATTCCTAAAAAGGGCATGGAATAGAACAACCCCAATTTTGGAAACGGGGAGCAGAGCCATTCAGCTGTTTGGGGACCAAAGGCAAGGAGGCATGACCGACCGATCCCCATCCATTCCAAGCCTTCAAGGAGACAAGATATTTTCGAAGAGAGCACACCTAGGCCCTAGCTAGCACAGTGCGCGCTACAGTATAGTATTAGGAGCACTTCTTTTCCCCCGATTCTCCAATCAATCCAATCCAATCCTCGTGTAGGCCACCAGGAGGCCCCTCCATCCGTCCCACTCTGCCCTACCGCCCATCTCATCCCCATCCATCCGGTCGCTGAAATCCGCCGTGCACGTACACCGTCTTGTCGATCACGACCAAACCCCGGCCGCCTCCGCCTCCTTTCTGGTGGCGCGCGCCGCCCGCGATCTCGATCGTTCACTCCCGGCCGTGCCGGGACGATCGCGCGCGCTCGCCGACCGGTGTCACGGATCATATCAAATCTCGCGTAGCTAGCGGTCGAAGTCGGTGGCCATCGTTTGTTCGCCTTCGCACAGGTGTCCGCTGATCTCGGCGCTCACAAAGCGGCCAACACCTAGTACTAGCTACTGAAGTACTGTCAAGAGATCGAGCCATACCGGGCCGGCCGGGTATATCCAGGGGCGATATGACGGATCTGGCAAGTAGATTAGGCATGCGGTTAGTTGGGATTAGATCGAGAGGCATGCACGCCCGCGCCCGCTTTGGCGTTGCCGGGTGCCCCGGATCACGCTGTTGGTCCAAAAGGCGGCACTGTTTAGTGTCATGGCCTCAAATCTCACGCGATGGCGACGTACGCCACAGCGGGAAGGGTCAGGAGCCCGACACTTGTCGCGCTCCGGCCTCCCGGACACTTCTATATGAACAACCCCCCAACGCCCCAATAGTAGTATATGCCGCTCATATCATCACTTGTTTACTTTAGATCATGTCCTGTCATCGCAGTATAAGGGTTAACCACGAGCGAGCGAGCTAGCCACCGTGCGTGGCTTTGCCTTTTGAGGGATTTGACGTGTAGGCAAAAGCTATAGCTCGGAGCAGTGGAGTGGCTTGGCTTGGCTTGGCTTGCTGCTCGGTCGATCGATCGAGAGATGGACGGGCTGCACACGGAGCTCGCGCTGGGGCTGATCGGGTGCTGCGGCGGCGACGGGCAGCAGCAGACGGCGCCGTTCGTGGCGAAGACGTACCAGATGGTGTGCGACCCGCGGACGGACGCGCTCGTCCGGTGGGGGAGGGACAACAACAGCTTCGTCGTCGTCGACCCCGCCGCCTTCTCGCAGCTCCTCCTCCCCTGCTTCTTCAAGCACGGCAACTTCTCCAGCTTCGTCCGCCAACTCAACACCTACGTCAGTATCATTCAATCGCCGGCGCCGGTCCGCCGTACTCCCGATGATTAACGCTTTTTCCGTCTTGTGGTACGTGCAGGGATTCCGGAAGGTTCACCCTGACCGGTGGGAGTTCGCGCACGAGTCGTTCCTGCGCGGCCAGACGCACCTGCTGCCGCGCATCGTGCGCCGCAAGAAGCGTGGCGAGGGCGGCGGTGGCGGTGGCGGCGCGTCCTGCTCTTTCGGTGGCGGCGCCGGCGAGCACCAGGTGGCTGCTGCTGCGGCCAGCGTGGGAATGTCGGGAGAGGAGGAGGATGCGGCGGAGGACGTGCTGGCCAAGGAGGCCGCGCTGTTCGAGGAGGTGCAGAGGCTGCGGCACGAGCAGACGGCCATCGGGGAGGAGCTGGCGCGGATGAGCCAGCGGCTGCAGGCGACGGAGCGGCGGCCCGACCAGCTCATGTCCTTCCTCGCCAAGCTCGCCGACGACCCCAACGCCGTCACGGGCCACCTCCTCGAGCAGGCCGCCGAGAGGAAGCGCCGGCGCCAGCACCTCCCTTCCCACGAGCCCACCGTCTGTCCCCTCCCGCCGGCGCCGCCGCCACAACCTCCGCAGCCGCTCCTGGCGCTCGCCGGCGCCGCGGCCATGGACGGCACCTACTGGTGGACGACGGAGCATCATCATCATCATCAGATGAAGCCCATGACGGTGTTGCCATCCTTGGAGCCGCCCACCGCTAGCTGCGGCGTGCACCAAGTGCCGGAGCTCGGGGGTGGCGGCGTGATGGGCTTAACGACGGACGGTGAGGCCAAGGTGGAGCCGCCATTCCCATTCTGTCTACTTGGTCAAGCTTTCTTTTAATTAACCTGCCGAATCATGCCCATGCACGTAGTAATTCTTCCATTCCACTTACTGATTCAGTCACTCGATCCTACGTACACACTGCCAAGAAAAAAAAAAAACAGATGTTAGTTCTAGTGCAATGCATGCAGTAACACCAGCATCGATCAGTACGTGTTGATCTGATTATTCTTACAGGGTACAGATTAGATTACAGACGATGGTGTAAAACCTTAATTACTACTGTGTACTTATGTACAACGCATCAAACAATAGTGGTACGGTGTTGATTACTAGTACTTTTTTGATTGCTAGCTGATAGTTAATTAGTACTACTATTATTAGTAAGTAGTGTTTTCATTAGGTGGATGCATGGACATTTCTTCTTGCCCTCCAAGTTTGTAGGGTTCATGATTTCATCAAAGTGCTTATATTAATCTCTGCTGCATAACTTTTGCTGGAAACATGCATTTGGCTTCCTGTGATTGCCCATCTACCCTGATGTTAACTTCAGCAATACACTTAGTTTATTGAGTGGTTTGTGACTTTTGTGAGAAGTGGCTTTTGCTTTCAGACTCTTTAATTTCTCCAGGGCCCACTGCACACAGCCAATAAGAAGCTAGGGGTGGTGACGAATTGCCGATCGCTGTGCTGTGTTAATGGTCCAGGTGTCTGCTTCCATTAGCATTTTCTGTAGTGATGATGTTAATTAAAGTTTGGATTTGGACGTCGATGCCGGAAGCTAGCTAGCTAGCTAGCTAGCTAAGGGAAGCAGAAGAAGAAATGAAAGGCTCTTAGAGCTCACGAGAGGGCGCGCGGCGCGACCAGCGATTTGGCGATTTTTGACGTGATTTTCCCCTGTGATTTTCTCCTCTCTTCCTCTCTCCCCCGTCGCTCTCGCGGGCGCCGCGCCTTCGATCGAGTCCACTTCTTAATTACGCGCCCCGCGGATATGCAGGAGTTTGCAGGTATAGGAGTGTACTTGACTCCTTTAGTTTGAACTGAGATCGATCGATCGCGTGGCTTAATCGTGGCTAAGCATCGCGAAATCTTTGTTTAATTACACCACTAAGCTGGTCCTGCCCCCAGCTGTTAACTTCGGTGGCGCGCAAGGTGTGACACTCCGATTGATATATGATATATAATCCTACTAGTAATCTACCAGTAGTAGTTTGCTTTGCGGGATTATTATTCCAACCTGCCGGCAGGTGTAGATCGATCGATATTTACAAAGATTTGGCTGTCCGCCAGCTTGATCGTCGATCGATATATCGATCGTGGTACTACGTGCTAGCTAGCTACTGGCTGAGCTATAGCTGTGAGGAGATATATATGTATATTTATGGGCGTACGGTAAATCACTAACTAAAGGCTGAGCTAATTAAGTACTCTAGGTGGTATATATAGTAGTACTAGTATAGTACTCACTCCGTCTTAAAATAAGTGTAGTTTTACACTATTCACGTTCAACGTTTGACCGTTCGTCTTATTTGAAATTTTTTTATAATTAGCATTTTTATTGCTATTAGATGATAAAACATTAATAATACTTTATGTGCGACTAAATATTTTTAAATTTTTTATAAATTTTTCAAATAAGACGAACGGTCAAACGTTAGGCACAGATATTCACGACTGCACTTATTTTAGGGCGGATGTAGTAGAATGTATAGCGATGCATGGCCACTAGCCGATATCCATCCACTACCCACGTGACATGATATGGTCCATGTCCCCCACGGCCGGAATATGCTTATATGCAAATGATATGATGGCTCGTATAATTACGCTGGTCTCCATGGTCAGGTAGCCAGACACTGACGCGCTAGCTCTACATACATTACTGTATTTCGTAATTCATAAAAGAATTAATTGAAATATATAAATACCGTGATATCGATGGTAATTAAGGGAATGCCATTATGGAACGGGATATAAAATGATTTTTTTATCATTGTTTTCTATATATCGGAGTGATCGATGTCATGTCACTGTACGACGACGCAAGTGGCTGTAGGACTGCGTACAAGATCGGATGAACAATGATCACTCTCTTAATTGTTTTGACCCGTCGCGCGTTGAGATTATAGCGAGAGGGCATATGGGCAAAGTAAACGGATGTGTCCAAAACAGGGTGGGCCCCGCGATATATATTCAGCAGCAGGTGGCCCCCAGTTGGCAGGTCTCCATCGGGCACAAAGATGACTTTGGCCATGTTTAGGGGAGCTTCTCCTCCTAGCTGCATTTTTTCCAAAAAAAATGTTTCTGTTAGAAGCTGCCCTAAATAGTTATAGATTCTGAAAAATAAAATAAAAAGTCAGAAACCGGAGAAGTTGGGTTTCAGAGTTTTTTCAGATTCTCATAAGCTGACTACCAAACAACTGCTTCTCAGAATTTAAAACTCCCCAAACATATCCTTTGTCTGTGTTTACTGTGTGAAGCACCGATGGAACTATGTCTCGCGGGTGTACTGTGTTACGTTGGCGACCGTAGGAGCCCACCTTGATCACGCCGGCCTTAAAGGTGCCCATACACGTACAGTTACGGTTACTGTGAGCCGCATCTCCAACCGTCGCGCGACGACAGGCGATATACGACCAGCTGCTACACTATTTAATTAAGCCGCGTGACAACAAAGTTAAAAACAATCGATACTCATTATCAATCGACGGGCTAATTAACTAACAACGTTCTGGCGGTCAATACACGGTGTAAACCCACATACATGCAACTGTAGAGTATATACTTCTACTATTTACAGCACGCGCGCAAGCAAAGAATGCAGGATAGCTAAAGGCAAAGGCGACATGTATCTGCCTACCTATCTATCGATCGACCTCTCATCTCAAACCATGTGAGAAAGGAGGCAAAGGCAGCGTGTGTGCAGGCGTGACATGCCACTGTGTGACTGTGACTGTAGGATTGCCTGGGAGGTCATGCATGCAGGCGGTTCTCTAGCTAGCTATAGCCAACTTGATCGCACTGTTGCGCATTCAATCGCATGTTAGCCGGTGCGGGGCTCACCATGTCAGGCATAAAATATGTTATCTATGCACCTGCTTAGCTGCTAGGCTAGGCTGCTGCTAGCAGAAATCAAGCAAGCTGGCTGAGTAGTACGGAAGTGGATTTCTTGCTCCCTTGCTCCGTCCTAAAAATAAAAATAAGAAATTTTGAATGGATAAAACACACGATGGCTATGTTTAGTTACTTTAAACTTCTAAAAGTTTCATCATATTAAATGTTTAGACACATAAATAAAACATTAAATATGGACAAAAAAAATCAATTACACAGTTTGCATGTAAATTGCGAGATGAATCGTTTGAGCCTAATTACGCCATGATTTGACAATGTGTTGCTACAATAAATATTTACTAAAGACGGATTAATTAAGCTTAATAAATTCATTTCGTAGCTTACATGCGGAATCTCGTAGTTATAGGTTTTTGTTATTAGTCTACGTTTAATACTTCAAATGTGCGTCCGTATACGTCAAATAAAAAATTTGAGGAACTAAACACGGCCCATATCTTTAAATAAAAAAGGTCAAATATTGGACACAAACCCATAACTACGCTTAAAATGAGATAGATGGAGTAAAACCCATATGTCGGTGACTTAAGTTAATTATATTTCCAGTTTAGTACATACTCCCTCTGTACCATAAAAAACGAATCTAGAATTGGATGTGACACATCCTAATACTATGAATCTGGATATATTTATGTTCAGATTTGTAGCACTATAGGATATGTTATATTTGGTAATAGTTTATTTTTATGTAACGGAGGAAGTACATCATCGTGCATGGCCGTTCAATGTTATCCATCGATCTCGCTGTTTCATACTCCGTATGTGCATGAGACCGAGTTCATGACTTCATGTGTGTGACGAGTTACAAACTTAGTACGTGGTATATATGCCCGATTTTGGGGTTTGTCGACGGATATTGGGATGGGAATATTATATCGTGGAGTTATAATGATATTTCCTTCGTCTTAAATATAAGAGTTTTTAGGTGGATGAATACATCCTAGTACTACGGTTATGAACATACTCTTATTCAGATTCGTGGTTCTAGAATGTGTCGCAGCATTCACCTAAAAACTTTTATATTTTGAGATACAAGGAGTATATAGAGTAGACATGGAGGAAAAGGAATATTTACGTGGTAAACTCCTCTGCCGCCATCACCCCTCTGCCTGATCTGGGAGGGAGAGGGAGAGGGAGGGGAGGGAATCAGGAAAGTGAAGGAGAGGGGTGGAGGATGAGGGTAGGAAGTGAGGGACTTAGCCGAGATGAATGATTGGAGGCAGATTTTATAAGGTATCTAACTTTTTATAAGCCGATATTTTTACGTCTCGTGTGTGAAAATCGATTTTTACATGTGTGATCTAAAGAGGTCCGTCCGTAAAAATAATTCTTACCTCTTAAGACCATACCTGTAAAAATCGATTTTATAGGCAAGACTAGTTTTATTGTACCTTTACTTATTTTTGAAAATGGTAATTTTTTTTACCTTTACTTATTTTTGTAAATGGTAATTTTATAGTCTATCTGGAAAAATAAAATAATGATGTTGGAAAAAATCGTCTTGAAAATTCCTACAGTAATTTTTCCCTCAAATAAAAAAACTCTTATTTTTTATTAAAAAAACTATGATTCCGTATATCCGTGGACAGAGGAAGAAGTTTTTGTGATGCGGGACGGGGGGTAACAACAGCAGCATATGCATGTGTGCACGCATGGATGCATGCGAAGGGTGTCGAGTAGTCCCCCCTTGCACGTGTGCGCGAATGGTTTGTGTTCCCTTGCAATGCCGCATGGCATACTGTGTGCGGGATATTGGACGCATATTATGGCTTATGGGGCACCGATCGATCGATTATTCTATCATAGATTCAAATATACGATATCTACACTATGATCGAATTGTTCTTATTCATAAACATTATGGTATACAGCACTATTATGTTCCTGCCTTCCTGGTATATATCCGTTAAGTTAGGCCCTTGCTCTATTATCAGTGGACTGGCATCTCTTAGGCATATACAATGGTTTTTATTAGCGGTCTCTCTTTATTGTCATGCAAGCATATTTGGTGACGTGGAAGAGAGAGGAAGAAAGAAAGAGAAAGATGGTTGCTACGCATGACAACGGTGTAGAGTCGACTTTTAGCATTTATTAGGAAATTTTTTTATTGCATTGAGTCTAATAAAGAAAAGATAACTAGTAAGAAAGTATTTTGGTACATTAATGGTTAGAGACTGTACTGGCTTAACTATTGTAACGTGATAGCCTTTAATTAACGTAGAGACCACACCGGTCTCTACCATTGTACTTGCCCTTATTTAGCTATTTTTCTGCAACGAGAAACGGTAATTAAGATATGGAAATTGATATGTCTAAATTAATTAAGGATCCCATACCTTCTAGAAATCTTGCTGCTTGTAACCCTAGGCGTTATATCAATTCAGCGGATATTCCATGGGCATGCCTTTACGTTGCTATTGCATATTCTGGCTCAACTGCTAAGGCTCTAAGAAAACAAAAGGAAAATGGGAAAACGTTATTTCGCTGGTGTTATTATATTTTGCTAGAGAGAGACGACATATGTAGATGGTTTTTTTTTTCTTCTGAAAACTCATGTATTTATTCGATATAGGAGTTCTCACATGCAAACAGATTACATGTGCCATTTGGACATCTCTCAGAAAAAGAGAGATTGAGTTGCTAGCTCTCAGTAGAACAAGCAGCTGGTAGAAGTACAACACAACATGCAAAAGGATCCTTGAAAAAGGACAAGTTATACAAAGGTCCTTGAAATATGTAAAGAAGGACATGAAAAGAAAATAGAAAAGTATTCCAGTCCTTGCTTCGCTTTTTCTCCCTCACCGGTGACCTAGACGATGAAGCCGACAACGGCTATGGTGAAAACAAGGTTGACTGCAAAAGATGACATCCAGCCACAAACCCAACAGGGGCCTCGTAAAGTAGAGGTTGAAATGAACTCGACACTACTGCAGGATAGATTTTTATGGACGCCGCCCCCTTTTATTTCTATGCGGTCTGTAAGTGGAACCACACGGGAAAATAGGAAGACCGGCGCCAAGCCGTCGCCCGCACGGGAAAACGAATTATCCCGTGTGGGCGGCTTAAGCCAACCGCACGCGAAAATAGAATTATTTTCCCATGCGGATCCTTAAGAGGCCTGCACAGGAAAATCGATTTTCGCATGTGGGCCTCTTAAAGGCCTGTCTATAAGTCTATCATTCCTCCCCTTATCCCTCCTCGATACTTCAAAATTTCATCCTTATCCACCACTCTTCCTTATCTTCAAAATATCTCACCTCTCTCACTCTCACCTCTCCTTCACATCCTTATCTCCTCGCCTCGGGATTGCATCCTCACATCCTCACCTCGGTTGGCGCACTGATCAACTGCATCGGGACGATGACAACGAGGAGGCGGCCAGCTTCCTCGCTATCCGGCGGCGGCTCCCTTGCCCTCCAGCCGGGAGCTACGACGACGAGGAGGAGGCGACCGGCTCCCTCGCCCTTCGGCCGGGAGCTACAACGATGACGAGGAGGCGGCCGGGAGCGGCGCAGCCGGCCGAATCAACGCCGCCCCTGCAGCCGACGACGACGAGGAGGCGGTGGCCTCGAGCGAGCGAGCGAGCGGCGGGTGGCGCAATTCCCTCACTCTCCGGCCTCGAGCGACGACAACGAGGAGGAGGCGGTCGGGAGCGGCGCCGCCGGCTTGATCAGGCCACCGACGAGGAGGCGCCTGTCGCGGCTCCTGGTGTCGGCGGCGCGGTGGCTGCCGTCGAGGTCGAGGAGGAGGAGGCGGCGGTCGGGAGCGGCGCCGCTGCCGACGATGACGAGGAGGAGGCGGCCGGGAGCGGCGCCACCGTCCCCACCTCATGTGGCCGCCGACGATGATGATGAGGAGGCGGCTGGGAGCGGCACCGCCCTCCCCACGCCAGGATCCGGCGGTGGCGGCTGCCCTCCGGCCAGATCTGGCGGCGGCGGCAGGGAGCGGCGGATCTAGGGTTAGGGTTTCGGTAATTTGTGAATTTTATTATTTTTTTCAGGTTTTTATTTTTCGTGCTGGCGACATAAGCACCCGCACCGAAAAATCCAATTTTCGCGTGCGGGGGCGCCTCCCGCACTCAAAAATCACGATTTTCGCAGACGAGTAGTTGCGTGCGGGCCATTCATCCGCATGCGAAAATATTTTTTGACCGCACGGAAAAACGCTTCCTGTAGTAGTGCGATGAACAAGAGAAGTTTCAGTCAAACCTTGGAGATACCCTATCGAAGACAAGGAAGGACACTAGACCAGCAGCGACAACCTCACTGGAGATGATTTGAAAGACCAGCACCACCTCATCGTTGTGGAGGAAGAAGTGTTCCCACCACAGGGAATATCTGTTGCACTTGTGGATCTAACACCAACAGAAACCTCCATAGCAACCCTCTGAACCGCATGAAGCTGAGAAATCCCGGATTGAACTCAAGCTGAGCATGGAAGGGAGCATCTGGGATGAAGAAGATGGGTGTTGACATCGCCTTCGAGCTGTACACAAAAGAGGAAGAAGAAAACCTAGAACGAGATAAACTCGATACATAACGGGATAAATCTGACCACGGGATGAACACAATAGCTCCCTGAACCCCCACCCCCCCCACGCGTCAACGGCGACTAGCTGCCACCACAGGCGTAGGGAGAGGGGTTTCAGCGAAGTGGAAAGGAGGAGTCTGGCTGTTCACTTTTTACCGCCAACGGGAGAGAAAGGATAAGGTTGAGAGAGAGACCCCATGACATACGTAGATGTGGAGTACTATTAATGCAAGCACGGAAGGAGAAATAATGAATTAATGAACCTCGGTTGAAAGGCCTCTCTGTTTGGCCCAATCGAGTTAGTAATAAGTCCGTTTCATCTCCCTCATCTTTTGCTCTTGATTGAATCACATCCCTCGACTACAAAATCAGGTATAATGCTTCCCTTAACTTAAAAAACAGGTGCAAATCAGCTCATTCATTGGTTTAGGAAGCAGTTTCTTCATGTGGGGCCCACATGTCAGTGAGACATGACAAAACATATGCGGTGGGCCCTACTTGACAGTGGCAGTAGCGGCCGTGTGTGCGAGAATGCAGCCATGGATGTGCGCAACAACACTACTTCAACACCCAGTTCCGTTGATATTGCTCACTCGTGCCCCTTGCCGCCTCGTCCTCCTCCTCCTCCTTTGCAGATGGCATGGTGGTTGTCGGAGACCCACGCTGCGAGCTCCTCCCACCGACCACCGACGGGGCGCCTAGGAGAACTGCACCACGAACTCCTCCCGTACGGAAGGCAGGCGGTGCACACGTATTAGAGGATGTTGGGCACGATAACCTCTACATCAGCATACACCATGCGGGCGCTTTGCCGTCGGCAACGAAGCCGTCGGCTAGGGGAGGAGCCGACAGCGTGGAGGCACGGGAGGGTTGGGAGAAGGCTGCAGATGCATATTCGAAGGGGTTGGGCACGACTACGTATTTGCCAGCTTACACTATGCTGGCGCTATGCTCCCATCGACAACGGAGCCACCGACCAGGGGAGGAAGCTGCACCGGGGCAACAGGTTTCGATCACTGAAGCTATCCATGGATGAGCTGCTCCCCGCGGAGCCCGTTGGTGTTACGTATCAGGCGCTGCTCAAACTTTCCATCGTAGATGCCACCGAGCTTCTCCTCCACTTCCTTCACCATGCACGGTGCCCGAGACCCTCCCTCATCCCCTAAGCGTAGCACCGCCGTCGTCGCTGCCACTGGCCATTAGAGGATGATGCATCGGAGAAAGAAGAGGATGGACGGGATGTGTATCTGGGCGATGGACAACGAAGACGCAACGGGACAGCGAATGTGATGCCACGTCAGGGGAGGAAGATGGTGTATGGAATGGCGCATCGCCGGCTCCCTCGCTTCCCTCCTCTCCTCCTCCACTGCTATAGACCGCCTTCCTCGCCGGCTGCCACCCTCACTACCTTGAAGTCAATAGCCAGGAATGTGGACAAGTTGACACGGGAGCATCGGCTTCCTCCGACACAACCTTGAGGTTATTGGGTCGGGAACAGGGACGGGTTGTCACGCAAGCGGTTGAGGTGGAGCTCGGCCACACAGACGACAGATGCGAAGGGGTAGAGGAGAAAGGTGAGGTCAATGAGGAGCGCGAGGAAGAGTAAGAGTAGGAGCGGGCGAGAGGAAGTGGATGAGGATGGGGACGAAGAAGAATGTCAGTGGTGGGGAGGTGGTGAAAGGGGGAGAGAGAAGGAATGAGAGGGAGGGTGACATATGGATCCCACTATTATTTTTTTAAAGCTTGTACTGCTGACTCAGCAAAAAACGCTTCCTAACCAATGAAAGAGCTGATTTGCACTGGTTTTTAAAGTTGAGAGATGCGCTATACCCTATTTTATGGTTGACGGATGCATTTTTGGATCAAGGGCAAGACAGAAAGATGTAAAATAGACTTATTCCCTCGAGTCATATGGAATTGAATGCCCAAAGAAGTAAGTCACGTATGTTCAACTGGATCGTTGGGCCGTCCAACTTGGGCTCACTTGTGACGAGGATAACGTAGCACTTGGAATAAGTTCATCTAAGGTTCCTTAACTTTACACTAAATCTGATTTTCGTCCTTAAACCCCAAAACCAGATACAACTGGTCCCTTAACTATCAAAACCAGTGCAAACAAAGTCCCTCGGCGGTTTGTAAGGCGGTTTTGACTGACGTGGCGCCTACGTAGCTGGTTTGACTAGGTCTTCGTCCCACGTGGTATTGACGTGGCGCTTATGTGGCAATTCTATCCCAGAAAAATAATAGAAACCGTGGGCCCACATATCAGTCTCACTCCTCCATCCCTCTCTCTTCTCTCTCTGTTCTTCCTCATCCTCACTCCCCTCTTCTTCCCTCTCCCCTCTCTCTCTTCTTCTTCTTCTTCTTCTTCCCGGGGAGTGCCGGAGCGGACGGGGCGGGTGGGCGGCGGAGCAGGCGAGCGAGGCGGGCTGTCCGAGCTCCGGCGGTGGGCAACGGCGCCGGCGACGGGAGCCTCGACCAAGGGAGAGGAGGCGCCGCGGTAGCCGGAGCCGGGGTGGTCGGCACTGCGGCGGGTTAGGTGGTGGTTGGCGCGGCGGCGGAGAGAAGCTGCTGCTGCATCTCCAACATGATGCAGACTCTGCTTTCCGGATTGCTTGCTATTGGAAGAATTGAGGAGTCGATCCCTGCTATTGGAAGAGTTGAGCTAGATAACATATCACTCACAGTTAAGCTATAGCTATTTTTTTCTCCATATCTGAATTTTCTTTTGTTGACAAAACCATTGCTATGCGGCCAGTTCATAGATCATCAGGCACACGTTCAATTCACAACAAGTACTTTTCTTTGCGAATCCACAAGGCCTGCTACGACCGGCCGCCTCGCCATGCCAGTATATGCCTTGGCGACCCCTTCCCGACCAGCGGCGTGGTGGTCGGCGCCGCCGCGGGGTCTTGCGCCGGCCGCATCCCCGCCCTCAGTACCGCTGCCGCCGCTGTCGAACTCCATATCCTTCTCGAGCGTGACGGCGATGGCGCCGGAGTGGTCATCCTCGTCGTCGGAGCCCGCGGTCGAGCGCTCCGACTCCTGCGGCTACTGGTCCAGCTGTCGCGTGAGCAGCCACGGTCACCACCACGAGGCCGCCGAAGACGACGACCCGTCGGAGAGTGAAGGCGGCGGCGAGGGCGCCGCCTCGCCGAGGTCGCTGGCCGCAGTCAGTGTCCGAAGAAGAGAGAGGATAATGGGAAGAAGAGGAGGGCAGTGAGGATGACATGTGGGGCCCACGTAGGTCCCACCATTTTTTATTTTGTGTGTGAAATTGACATGTGGGTCTCACGGGTTTTATTATTTTTTCGGATCGAATTGACACGTACGCGCCACGTCGGTGCCACGTCAGTTGAAGACCGAGTCAAATTAGCCACGTAGACGCCACATTGGCCAAAACCACCATGTAAACCACCGAGGGATCTCATATGCACTGGTTTTGATAGTTGAGGGACTCGTTGTATCTGGTTTTGCGGTTGAAGGACGAAAATCGGATTCGTTGACAAGTTAAGGGACCTCGGATGAACTTGTTCCCGTAACGCTTCGCTATATTTTGGCCCGCAAAAGCCCCTCGGATTTCCTTCTCTGATTCTCCCTCGCAACCTCGTCCGCATTTTTGGGAACACGGCCGGACGTTCCCACGCATGGCTCACGAGGCATGTGAGTTGATAACTGATAAACCGGTTCGTCGGAGCCCAAGTACGAGCTGACCAAGGAGGTTCTCCGAAACCACCACACCGAGAACCACCAGACCACCGGTGGAATCGCCGAACTCCACGCCAGCGACGAAAACAAAAATACTCGGTGAAGAACGCGCGCGTCGACGTCAGTGAGCAGCAACGGGCCGCGCCGCGCGCGACGCCATCGGGAACAGGGGCAGCGCGCCGCGCCGCGCGCCCAGCTCCGCACATGCGCGCACGCACGCACGCACGAACACGGGCAACCGAACTCGAGGCCGTATAGGAAATTCCCACCCAAAAAAACACCACAAGTAGACGATAGAAGAGCTTAGCGCGCGCGGAGTCGGCACCACCCACCGTTGCTCTCGCGGCGTTCGCGCGGGGGCGGGAATCTGAAGACCCGCTCGCCGCGTGCGGACAAGCGCGGCGGCGGCTTATGCTTGTTCCTGCACGCGCGGCGAGCTACGTCACCGATTACCGAATTACCGACCGCGGTCAAAGAAAGTTCTACTGTAGGGCTGACGCGTGGGCCCACTCCCAAGCGGTCCTCTGGTGGGCCCTACGTGCCAGTCGCTGCGTATTGCTTCTCTCCTGGGGATTTGGGATGATTAATTATTGGATGACGCACTTGCTAGCTAAACCATCTTGGCTTGTTTGTTTGTTGTCAAGATGGAGAGCATATATGCTCCTCTGGTTTCACTGCCTCCTCCTAGCTAATACTCCTACTCCTACCATTTTATGTAATCCTAAAAGTTGGCGCTCCTGTTGCTACTTGGTACTACAGTGCTTCTGATCTGATGAGTAGACTAGGATGTGATGTGAGCGTCTGAGCGACCACATCCAATTCAGGGTGGTTCAAATTCACCAAGATGCCTAAGCGATCAATCAGCATAAAGCTGTGGTGTGGTTGGCCATACAAATAACAGCATCTAGCGCATGCAAATTTGGCCTGGATATTGTTTGGGTCAAACTTTCTACTTCTCTGAAAGCTATCGTTAAAACATTGATGTGATGTTACAGTCTCGCGCACGCAGACCTGCAGGCGTCCTTTGGCACTATGGATCCAAACCACGGGTTCGCTTGCAAAGGTTGCATGGTGTATACAATTGCAGCAACCGTGTTCCCCTTTGGGATCAGATATTCCAAACACAATTATGAACTCCCAATTTTAACATGCGCAAAACCAGCGCCTTGCCCCCCTGATTGGATTTCAGAAATTTGTTGCCCGCCGGGCCGTTTGTGATCATGAGCATCGAAATGGAAGAACAATTTTTAGAACCTAGGATTGATCGATCGTTCAACGGTTTCTTCCTGACTTCCTGACACTACAGTTATTCATAACACGAGCACATATGCATTTGATGGCACGATCGATATGCCAATTCTTCATGTAAATACAAAGTAGACTTAACTGCAAACCAAGATAACACGCATTAATGCCGATCGCTCGCTGCATCTCCTAACTACGTACACCTCTGCTCTACTGGCCTCACAACGAACGAGTTATAGCTTGGTTGGCTAATCAAACAAGGCTTTGGTCGATCGGTTGGTTGGCCACTGTCACTGATCAGTGATCGATCGCTCACTCCTCGCCGAAGACGGCCTCCCATACGTCCTCGAAGGCGGCGAGGATGGCCGGGTGGTGCTGCGGCGAGTTGAGCGAGAGGTACGACCCCAGGAGCTCCTCCATCTCCGGCACGCTGCAGATGCGCCGCTCCACGACCATCTCCACCATCGAGCTCCGGAAGTCGGCGTACGGGTTGCTCGACCGCTTCACCACCGCCATATCCGCGCCGGCGGCGGTGTCTTCGTCCGTGCCCAGCTGCCTCTTGATCGCCGTCTCCTCCTTCTTCTTCATGTCGTTGTGCTGCTTCTTCGTCGCCGCCACGGATACCACCGGCCGGAAGGCGTCGGCCGGGTCGCTGGTGATCCTCGCCGACGCGCGCCGCGCCGGCGGGCGGCGCGCCGGCGCGTTCTTGTGGCCCTTCCTGGCGAGGCTGCTGCTGCTGTTGGTGTGGTAGAACTCCGAGGTGGAGTCGGAGGAGAAGCTGAGGGACGAGAAGAGCGTCCTCGTGTCAGCCTCCTCGCCGCCCTCCTCGTCGGTGCTGAACGGCGCGAGCTCGTCGTCGGTCACCGTGGACGACGAGGAGCTGTACTGCCCCGGTGCCCCCCTCGGGAGCCGCGCGCGGCCCCAGGAGGACGACGGGCAATGCCGCCTGGATGTCGACGGCGAAGAGCGCGCCTTTCTCCTTGCCCTGCTCTGTTTCCTGCCATCCTTCGTCGGCAACGACGACGAGTACGGCAGGAGGGGCGCGTCGGAGTGGACGGAGCGGCGGCCGGAGGTGGCCCCGGCCCCGCCGGTGCAGTCGATGGAGATGTGGACCAGCGACGCGCTGCGTCGGCGTCGGCGGGGACGGCCGGGGGCATCAAGCTTGGGCCTCTGGTAGGTGCAGGGGGTGCAGAAGTACGGCGAGGGCGGCGGCGGCGGTTCTTGGTGCGTGTCGGCATTGGTCTTGTCGAGGCTGACGAAGGCCGTGGACGAGGTGGTCGTTGTCGTGGTGGTGGTGTTGGTGGTGCAAGTAGAGCGCACTAGGATCTGAGCCAGCCTCTGCTTCAGCCAGCCACCGGCGCCCAAGCCGTCGAGGCGGCGGTGGGGGCTCTTGTCCACGAAAGGCGTGTGCATCGCGGTATTCTTTGGGTGTTTGGAAATGGGTTGAGGAGGGGAGAGTGGAGTTTTTTTTTGGTTTATCTCACGTCGCGGCTTGGTTTGCGCCTCCTTATAAGCTTCTCGGGAGTGTGGTTTGCATCGTGTGAAATGTCTAATGGAGATTGCATGAGACAGAGAATGCAGTAGGAAGCCGGTAGAAGGGGAGGGGGTAGAAGTGTACAAAGTGTACATCGAAATTTCTCGGCTATGTACGCACGTGTTGTGATGCGGTGGAGTGGTGGGGTTAGGCAAGAGATGTGATAAGAAAAGGTTGATTTGCACATTTGCAATCAGGTTTCATATATTCATGAATATATGACATAGAGTACTAAGTAGGAGTATGTACTTTTTTTAGATAATGAGGAGTATGTACTTGCATTACAATGGTCAATGGGTCAATGCTAATACCATTAAAAGGAGGGTGGGTGATACGTGGATTTAACATAAAAAGAGGATTTTTTTTTATCCAGACATTTCTTTTTCTGCTTTTCTTTCACGATTTTTTTTTCGGAGCGCACCATTCGGTTTTTTTTTTCTTAGCGTGCGCTACGTGCCAGGGGGAGAAGTGGGAAGGACAGCTAGGGTGGTAGAAAAAGACCGAACCAAAAGCGAGAAATTCGGTCATCAATTCGGTCCTAGATAGTGAAAGATCAAATTTTATTCGGTCAATTCGGTTAGTCTCTTCGGTTAACCGAATAGACAGAAAAGACCGAATTATAAAAAAATGTCTAAATGCAACCTACAATCCACTATGTTTAATAGGATTAAACTCTAATTTTCACATCCCTACTTCTTCTAGGCATGCAACCTAATAAGAGTCTTCACTCATAAGTACTTACGAATTTTTTTTGTGATTTTTTGTTGAAAATTTCCATTATTTCTTTGCATATATGGAAATGTTGTTGAATTTCGGTCGAGACCGAGACCGAATTTGTCGGTCCTGACATTTTTTTCGCTGAAATTCGGTCTTCACTCTTTTCAAAGACGGAAACCAAAATTTTCGGTTAGATCGAATACCCGCCCCCTAAGGACAACGACGATTGTGCTTTTATAGTTGTAGATATTTGCTGCTCCACCATTTTGCATGACGGGATGATGTTAGCTGTCAAAACAATTTATACGAGGAAAGGCAACAATGTCCTTTTGTTTCCTTGACTTGGTGTTATCCTCAATCCTTCAATCCTAAAACCTCCATTCCAGTCTCTCGCATGAAAAATATACTCCTCTTTTTTTTTTTTGTAAAATTTGATATAGGACACCCAAAAAACGTGTATCTTCTTGTTGATATTGTAAAAATGTGGTAATTAGTTACTGGACACCCACCGCATTATTTTATTATTTCCGATGGAAACAGAGAGAGAAACTTTCATAAAAGACAAGTTTGCCCACGGGCCATCTGTATAATTGATGTCATTAACTTCTTGGTTAACATTTTATAAGTCGGGCCCACTCGTCAATCTCATATCTCCTTCTCTGTTCCTCTTCTCCCTCGGCAGCAGGTGGTGGTGGAGCTGGTTAGCCGCGATAGCGGCAGAGTCGCAGAGCAGTTGCGGGGAGAAGAGGCGCAGAGCAGCCGCTGCCGCTCTCGTTGAAGGAAAACCCGAAGCCGTCGTCATCGCCGCCAGTGACCCCGAGCTCCCAGGTGAGCAGCACATCCTCGACCACCCCTGCGGCCGCTCCCCTGGACAGCGCGAGGAGCAGCGCCAGCAGCAGCGCGAACGCCGCCAGTAGTGACTGCGCGAATTTGGCTAGTGGCGTCGCTAAGGAGGAGGCTGGTGGCCATTGCCGCGCGCGGGGGAGGAGAGTGGCCGCCACTAGGGCCTGGGGGCCAGTTGCAGAGGAGGAGCTATGACCCGCAGACGGTGAGGTCGCCCCACAGGCCGGTGGCGTCGCCGAGGAGGCCGGCGACCATCGCCACCCTCTGCCGCGCTCGCTCACTGAAGAAGAAAAGAGAAGAAAAGAGAGGAAAAGAAAGAAAAGAGAAGAGAAAAGAGACATGAACTTTCAACGCTCTTTCTCTCTCTATTTTCACCGGAAATAATAAAATAATGCCTCGGTGTCCAGCAGCTAATTACCACATTTTTGCAGTGCCCACGAGAAGATATACTTTTTTTCACAGCAAAGGCCACAAGTTTTAAGTGTGATGTAGCAAATTTTGTCTTTTTTTATCTGGCCGGTGGAAAAAAAAAGGGCTCTGACTGATTTTTAATAAGATTGAGGAAGTTCTAGAACAAGTGCAGCATCGGGCCAACTCCAACTAGCTTAGGGCCTGTTTGGCACAGCTCCAGCTCCACCTCTCCTGGAGCTGGAGCTCAGCCAAACAATTTCAGCTCCACCAAATATGGGAGTAGAGTTGGGTGGAGCTCTATCACAAAATGAACTAGAGTTGTGGAGCTGGGTTTAAGCAACCCCACAACTCTACTCCAGACCTAACTCCTGTAGCTAAATTTAGGAGTTGAAGCTGTACCAAATAAGTCATTAGTAAAACTGTGCTGCAAGGAGAGATGTTGGCGGGCTCCACTTCTATTACAAGTGATGGCAAATGACTAAGAACCTGTTTGTTTGGAATGTTTCCTTCATCAACTTTCTCGTTATCCATTAGCATGTTTTCTCAACCACTGAACGGTGTATATTATGTAAAAGTTTTCTACATAGAAGCTCTTAAAAAATCAAATAAATTCATTTTCAAGATTATAGTATACGTTAATGATCCATCCCAGCGGCCTACAACTACAGCCATACAACCGATTTAAACTCAGCCTAAAATACCAAGTAACATTATTTTTAGTGTTATATCTCTAATTAAGCACTTTGGTGTGGTAAAAATGTGAATTTCCCAAAAGAAGCTACTTAAGTGAAGTACTGAATGAAATAGAATTGTCAAAGAAATGTCACTGGTGGAGTTTGTGGATGTTACTATAATGTTTTTATGAACTTTGTCAAACTTTCAAAAAAAAAATAAAACACCAAAACTTGTTAAAATATGGAACAGAGGGAGCAGGTGACATTATGAACTTATTCAAAGTTTCCTTTAGGACGTGAGGAACTGAGGACTATTTCAAAGAAGGCTTCCAAGTTTTTATTTTCTTTCCCAATCCTTTATATATTAAGTATCATGTATATATGCCCTGCCATCTCTATTGTCCATTGGTAGCTGCCGGACTGCCGCGTTTTGGCCTTGGCCACCGGCGTCCGGATGGGATTATGGGATGCGGTGCGGACCATGCGGTCATGCGGATGGATGACGGATGCACACTCGCAGTCACAGGCAGCACTGCAGTGCCGCGCACGTCGTTCAGAGCACAATCACAAAAACCAGCAAGAATGTGGCGGGCCCGACGACGCCCCGTACGTGCCAGGCGGCTGGTCGAGGCAGTCGAACATGCTGGCTGCCGGCCGCGCTGGTGGTGGTAGCGAGCGCCGAGCGCGCCCGCCGCCCGTGTAGGTGTCGGGTGGCTGTGCCTGTGCGTGACTCGCTCCCGTTGACCTCTCTGCGCGCGCCGGCCGGACGGACCAGCGGTCGGAGCCGCGCGTCGCGGAAGTGGAGGAGAATAAGATGTCCTCATGCGCGGCAGCCGCGGGCACGCGGGGTTCGGTGGTTCGGTCGGTGGCTCTCGCGATCGTCCCCGTGATCCGGCGCGTGCATGGTGGTCGTACGTACCGGTTCATCACCACGCGCAAGCAGAGCGTGATCTGGCCCGCCTCGCGCCGCGCCACGGCCACTTGCCGCATGTTCCGCCCTGGTACAGCGATGGATCATATATATCCCAGCCATTTCGCTTATCTCTCTCTTAAAATGATAGAGAATTCATTGTGGCATTTGTTTCATAGAAACTATAGGAGTACTATACAAAGTTGTAGGTTGAAATCGGACGAACTACAAAAACAATTTAATTAAAACAAGAAAAAAATTTGAAACACTAGTCTAAAGAGAGTCGTAACGAACCTCCATCTACGCGGAACTATAGTGGCTTAAGTTATATGTCGTTTTTGTTTTCCTCAATCTATAAAACAGAAACTCCGAAATCAGCGGGTAATAATTGTGCCGATTGAATTTCACTATATTGTATGATCCTTCTTTTCTAGTCTATTGCTGCTACTGACTCTACAACGGGTTTTACCTAGCACTAGGGTTTGGTAAATTTTATTTGAGAATTCAAAATTTCCAAAAAAGAAAAGAGGATAAACATTTAGAAAATTTGATGTAAGTAGTATTTAAATTGTAGTGTTATCTAGTGAAAAAATTTCGTGAAAAAAGGAAGTTAACATCATATTTTTGAGCCAAAGTGATAATTCAAAAATGACAAAGAACAAACGAGATTTTTAATTGCTTGAATGTTAAAAATAAAGCAAAAGTCATACCGAGTTTTCCTATGTTACATTAATATATGGCATTTCTACATGTTCTAAATGTCCCCTACATACTCTTGTAATTATCCTGAATTTCCCCTTAATTTTTTACTGCTTTTCATTTTTTTTCTTTCATTTTGTTTTCTTACAAACAGTTAGCGGTAACCGCGTCTTATACTGTACAGTTCCCAATAGCCGTCGAAAAAGTTGAATTCTCAAGCCGTGAAGAACGATTGTGAAGGCATTACAAATTTACAATACATAGGATTAGGAGTACGTTGATCGGGTTTAATATAATTTACGTGATACCCCTACTTCGTCGCTAATGTCCGGACTTGCTCGGTATCACGACTCACGAGGCATCTTAAGGTGCAGGATAAGCATACACATTTCACGGCTTATTCTCTCTGATTGATGTTCCACTGAGGCCGAGAAGACATTCTGACCTCAATGTGCAATGTTTCAACAGAGTAGACGGCACCAAACACAAACAAACATTCTGCCTTCTAGCCAGCTATATGTATTCAGTACTACTCCCTCACTTCGATTTCAAACCAAAGTACGGGTTTAACTAATAATCAGTACAAAACCAACGGCCTAATTTCGCTCTCACCTAGGTGATCCTTCCACCACAAAGTTTGTAACCACATGATTAGGATGTAGCGGAATGTTTCATCCTCCCAATGCAGTAGGAGGCAGCCTATTACAGCATCGTCAGTGTACGCGTCCTCCTCAATGACTTCTCACCGTAACACGACGAAAGGTTAGGCATGTACAGATCTACTGCAAATTAAAGCAACCATATGCATATAATCTCATACACGTACAAGGCTAAGTCCAAGGTGGAGAAATTAAAGATCAGGTAACGAAAGAACAGTTAAAGGCTGCACGGTCCTTGAATCTTGACCCCGTGGACTGCAGTACAATGAAAAAGAAACCAAAAGGTCTTCGTAGATTTCAAATGCCTTTGGACTTGATGTGTGTAATGGCCAAGAACAAAGGGACAGGTGATGCAAAACAAGCGTTGTGTTTTGCAGCGTAAGCTTGCTGTGCCAGTTACAGGAGAAATGGTATTAACTTATTATGAGTACTATGGTAGGTAAGGGGATGAAGGGATAGTGGCTTATTATGTAGTACTACGCTGGAGTGGTGATCAGTCTTGGAAAAGGCTCTAACACAGCGATTATATTATGAAAGAGAAGGGAGAGGGTTTTGTTCCTTTCTCACTTGTCTTGTTATGTCACAGGCTGAACTTAGGTGCAGTGGTGCATGCTAGAGATGCTCCTCCTGGAGTCTCTCATCTCTGCATCAACCAACTCATGCATCTCCTAAATTCCAACTTGCCATCACGTTGTGTTTAGCTTCTGACATTGGCATGTGAACAAAGATAAGAGCGATCTGGCTGACATGATTGCGAGCAGTCGTAAAACGCACCTTCTTAATTTGAGCTTTGATTGTATAAACGCCCAGAGGCCCTCTTCCGTACTTCTGCTCCATGTATACCACGTTGGAATTCACAACTTGTCTTCTAAAAATCTCTGTTATCTGACACGCATATCTAGCTACGTCATTGGTCAGTGACATACTTCTACCACCATACCATAGCAAATCAGGGGTCAGTACTGCTGACTACCTTCTTCACCTGAGCCAAAGTGCCCCTTGACGTCTTGATCATCAATCGGAGCTAGAGTAGTGTCACGCAGAGATATTATTGTCACGCAGAGATATCTCCGCGATTCCGGCAGGTGTACCATGCACGTGGAAACACAACTGAACGGGGCCAATGTACGCGCTGGCTGTGGTCACACACAAACACAAGGGGAGAGCTACTCCAGTAGACTGTGTCGCGTAACGGATCCGGTGCAGATGGGGGGCTACCAATTCCGGCCTAGCTACCACTGTTCTGGTGCCGATCCAGATGAGCATGCAGGCGCATGATAGGTGAGTCACTGCTCAAACGAATCCGAGCGACAAAAAGAAGGTTATCCATATACGGCGCACGTCTGTACGGCCGAGGGTGAGTCTTGGAAAGGTTCAACGAACGAACAATCCGAACAGTCGTACGTGCCTTCTGGCCGGGCCTTGGCTAGTCATCCACCTTTGTGCTTGCCGCTTTGTGGTTGCCGTCATCCACCTTCACGGTGCCTCCACCGTGGAGAGCTGATGATCGAGTAAGATGATGTTCATTTCTATACTAATGGCACTGCAATGGACAATCCTAGCTATCGGTGATACTACTATACACTGATTGCCTCTCCGTAATTCAAATATTGCTAAATGGCAAAATGGACAGATCTCTTGCTTTTGTGATCAGAGAGACGAAGGAGCTCCTGTTCGGAATGAGGAATTTCACAATTAAGAAGATTCATAGAGATCAAAATAGAGTTAGTCATGAATTAACAAGTATTGCTTGAACCCAGAAGATGTCAAACTTCTAGCTGGATCATGATTGTACCCTCACCAAACAGATGATCATTCAGGATCAGTATGAGATTCATGATTAATGAAATCCCCTTTTCCCCGTAAAAATAATATAAAGTTAGAACATACAAAATAAAAAACCATTATCGTGTAATTAATTAAATTTGAATTACTACAAACTTTTAAAAATGGATCTATCTAATATTTTAAAATAGCTTATATATATAAAACTTTCACGCAAAATACTTTGGTTTAGCAATTTAAAAAACGTGTTATCTAACACGAGGTGAAATCATAAAAGAACGGGCCTAAGGGATTGTTTGGTTACCAGCCAAACTTTGTCATAGTTTACCATACCTAAGGTTAAGCAAGTTTGATCACATTAGTAACTGTTTGGTTGCAACAACAGTTGTGGCAAAATTCTCTTTCAATAAATTGGGTCTCACACATCATTGGCTCAAAAAGTGTTGGCAAAGATTTCCTTAAACTTGGAATTTGATCTTTAAGATGTAGCTAAGAATTTGATCATCTCAACTTAGATAAGTATAACAATATTTGTTGATAAAGAGTTGTAGAGTATAGCCGAGAATGCGAGAACCAAACACAACCTAAAACCACGTTATAGACTGTACGAGACGCTCTCCCCCTTCCGAGACCACTCCTGAGTCCTGACCTGAGCAGTGACTTGCTTTACCGTGAATAATGTCCTCGATTGGGGGCCTTTGGATGCTGACGCAGTTTACGACCCTTTTCTTCTCTTCTGCTGCGGCATATGCCAGCTCTGGCATATGTAGGCGTGGATCTGCGTCGAGCAGTAGCACTGTAGCAAGCAACAGCAGCGGATGACTGACAGTCGCTGCAAGGCGGTACGCCTGCCTGAAGTCCCATGGGTGCCCGGCAACGTGGGTTGCTGAACTTCTCATGATGCGCGGCTCCCGCGGTCCGGCCGCTGCAAAGACGCAGCCAGTCAGTCAGGCACACAGACGCACAGTTCACCGTTCGCTTCCAAATCCCACTGGAGTATCACTTGCCACTAGTTTGAGTATAATTGAGTATAATCAATGGATGGAAAGGAATAGATGGATGCATTTGAGAGCCTACGAGATTTGCCAGATTGATAGACGCATGTGATCTCGCAAGGTCCTGCATGCTTACCGGGCGCAATTAATGAACGCTAACAAAACCCTGGTTCTGAAATCAACGTCTCCGCCGCTGAGTGCACGGCCATATACACGCGACTTGTAGGATCCGGGTCCCAGCTGTAGAGATCGCGTCGTTGGCTCAGAAACATCCTGTCATCTTCCTATACTACAATAGCCATAAATAGCGACATCCAAACATGTACTAATTGCAATACTAGTCGTATATGAGACAATCTATGTCGATTGGTGATCAAGTGTCAATATAGCTGAAATCGTCATGATGTTTCGGTTATGGATGGATGCGAATATAATTTATGGCACTAACAAATGATCAATCATGGCAGTAGCTAAAAAGGTTTCTCACAGCAATAGCCATCACATGTAGTCATGTACTGATGTTACTACCAGACATTCTAAAAGCTACTAGTTAGGATACTTGGGAGAAGAATGATCAATACCTCTTGAATAAACAGGGGAGGCATGGTTAATGACAATGATCCATATTGGTCCCCTGTCCTGTCTGCTAGTTTGTCCTGAGAAACACCACAAAAGAGTTCCATGAGTCTTGCTCCAAATGTTGCCAAATAAGTAAGAAAAAAATTGCAAATTGTAGCATGATGAACAATAGAAGGCTTTGTTCCATTCAGCATGGACGTAACCAAAACTTACAGCAGTATGACACAGGGAGATCACGCAAACTGGTAGCAAGCAAGTGGGCTAACCAGACATAAAGCACAATTTACGAGTAACACAGAATACCAGACATGATTATGCCAATACAATATCAGAAAGATTCGGACGAAAAGGAAGAAAAGACAGACACCCATTGGAAAAACTTTCACGTGTCCACAATCAAGCACTAACACTGCAGTAGTGTGTGCGATGTAACTGGGCAGATCAGATCCTGACCCATTCCACTTATCAGATACTAGTTCAGTCCCCCACAAAATTGGTGGTTCACTTGTGTACAATGGTAATAGTAAGCACAAGAAGTTGGGAGTGGGACATGTCAATGAGTTGGCATCACCCAACACACTTCCATCCCCAGATGGGCATATAGAAAAGAGAAGACCTATGGAGCTACTGTGATTTACTATACCAGGAAGCACTCTCTTTCAGTCTACTATGTATGGTGATTTAGGTAGGGTAAGATAAGCCTTCACAGTTTCACTGTGATCTGCCCCAACACACTTGAAGAAGATAAGAACTGTGCAAAACAGGAAGGAAGCAGGAAAGACGACCGAGAAAGTGAGGCAGTCAGCTACATCAAATTTCTTGCTATTGCAGGGCATCTATGCGGAAAGTGGGAACTTTCCATTATCACGATTCACGAATGAAGGAAGCAAGCTCCAGTGAAAATAAACAGTGATTGGTCAAACAGAAGACTGATAATAAATTTTACAGTACATATGCTATTTATTTCAACTACAGTTTACAGAAGGGCCTTCCAGCTGTTCTTTTTCAACTAAATGGACATGCCATCGTTCTGCAAATTAGAATATTTGTCATTTATTAGAGAGTGTGCTTGTCATGCAAATTAATCCATTCGGCACAACTGTATGTTGTGAGAATAAAAGAAACAAAACAGCGTTCTCAGGCATGATCTCACTCTAGCAGTTCATGCTGGTAATAAATTTTGTCTTCATCAATACATATGGAAAATGCAATGTTCTTGATATATAACTATTGTCTGCATTCTTTCTATTACCAGAAGATGGCAGCAGAATTTTAACCTTGAAGTTTAAGCAGGATGATCTTTTTAAGAAAAAGGGGTCAGCTGCCAGGCCATTATACTACTCCTGATCCATATCCGCTACCTAATTGTTTCATCAAACCAAACTTAGAAGCCATATTAAAATTCTCAACAAGCTAACCAGTCAATACAAGTATGTCTTCCATTGGTAATTGCAGTATCTGCTCAGCTAACCACAATGCTTGACGGACCAATGTTTTAAAGACATTTGCAGACTCAGATACTGTAAACTATAAAAGTTGCCTTTGCATGTAATATTAGGCTTAAAAGCTGGAGCCTAATTAGTAATTAACTTTCCTGATCCAGCCTCCACCCTGGAGAGAACGAATTTACATTACAATCCATTCATCACAAGTATTATTCATTATGTTCAAATTCCGCTAACTGGACTTATCATCATATAGAAGTCAGGAAAACAAGGAGAAGGTCAAGAAAACATACATGAATTCTTAATACTGCAAGCTTATAAAAGATTCAGAATCTATATTGCCAGGAGTACTTTACTCCCTCTGATCTCAAAACCAAGTCGTTTTGGACTTTCCATGGTCAAATATATACAACTTTGACTACCTAGTTCTTTAGCACATATTAAAAAAAAGGTTACACAAGTGTAATATTATGAAAGCTCTTGTTATAACAAACTTGAATATCATTTTTATATACCCAAAATCTATACTTTGAATGATTTTTATGGTCAAAATTAACTTGTGTGACTGCACGCATTCTTAAATAACTTGTTTTTGAGACCAGAGGGAGTACTAGCTACTTAGGACCTATAAACTTTTGAGAATTGAAATGCTTTGAGAAAAATAATATGCTGCTACTGCAGCAGCTTCTAAGAATTCCTTAGCTTATTGAAAATGACTAATGAGTACTTATTCTGCTGTAGATTCACTTATTGAGTGGTCTTGATAAACACATATACAAATTCTTCACTCATTCCTGTACTGCCAATAGCATCTTCACTAGTGAAGTCAATAGCATTTTAAGTGAGATACTAACACATCATTCTAAATTTTATTTTCCATACAAACTAGCTGGAAATTAACCAACACCGCAAATGTACAGAGGTGATAACAATACAAAAAAAAACCAACATCTGAATTGACATTTCTTTAAAAAAATTAGAACGGTCCTCTAGATAGTAGAATTTAGGCACTAAGACAAACTTGGAAATAACAAATTTGGTTGTAAAGTAGGTCATGCGTGTCCTATAGACACATGCTAAGATGGAAACGATACAACGCGGATTAGAGAAGAGAATAGGAGTGAATACAGATAAGTATCACATTAAAACTTTGCTATCTTCCAAAACCATGAACTCACTAGCAAATTAATTTGTATTAGCACCATTCAGTACCCTTGTTGCATATAGTCTAGAACTCTAGATTAGTACTTTATTTTGACACTGTCGTAAATTACTGGCTATGACCATCTGCTTTGTAAGCATAGAAGAATCACCTTATTTTATTTTCTTGTGGTAATATAAACAAGATTTTGTTCCTGTAAGCCAAACATAGCAAGAAATCAGGGAAAATTGTTGGTTTTGCGTAGGTATTTTGCTAGTCTTGGAAAAATGAGACTGTTGTTCAACCAGGTGTATGGGCGGTTTTGCACTGCTATGAGACTGCACTAGACATTACTATGATGCTCACATTTAAGGCAATTCAAAACCAATGATGGTATGTCTCACAACGTTCATGTATTCCACCCAGGGCCCAGTTAAAGGCAAATTTTGCCGATGATTGTTTGCTTATGCATCGCTACATAATACATGACCAAACCATGAATTGGAAGATTTGATGCACTGATACTCCATGAAGACACATCCATTTGGCAATTGGCATCACTCAACAGTAAAAAGATGACGGAGGAAATAGCACCATCTAAAAATGTCACTCGAGAAGCCGTGCAATAGATAGAACCAGTAATGACGATATGCAATATCAATTTTTCAATTTTCACTGTAAGACATGAATTAGAGATCATGTAGAGCAACCGACCATTGCAATCGCAGAACAGTCCAATAATAACAGTAATGAGTTCACCAACACAGTTCCATTGGTCGCTCCCCAATCAGCGAGAAGATACGGCAGTAAACTAGAACCATTCACTGTATCAGACTGGTTCCTGAGGAAGGGGTTAGTTACCGAGCACGAAGAAAGCGACAAAGAAAACGTACGGATGCGCGGTTAGCCGGAGAGGTCTCTTCGTCGTATCCATGGCAAGAAGCTGCGCCGCATCCACCTCCGGCGGACTGGCGGCGCGCCGCCCTTCCCGTCCATCGCCATAGGCGGCGGCGGCGGCGGCTAGGTGGGTTTTTTCGCGTTCCGCGCGGAGGAGAAAAGCTGAAGAGTCGTTTCCCCGTCTCTTCTTCATTACAGCGACACCAACGTTGATTTCCGCCAACGACACAGGAAGGCGTATTCTGGATAATGGGCCCACTTGTCAGCCTCCCGTGAACCAGATCCAGGTTCCCACCAAACAGAAAAACAGAAGCTCCACCACTGCATCGTAGTCGTCTTCTTCACGCGCACGGCGCACACAGATCCAAGCGTCCATCGCCGCGGCCGCATCCGCCATGGCTCCGACGGCGCCCACGGCGGCGAAGTCCGCCTCCCCGTCCCAGCCATCCGGGTGCGCCACCCTCCTGCTCCTTCACTCCTGACGGCATCTCTATCATCCCCAACCTGAACCCTAAACTGACCAATTTTGGGGGGACTTGTGAGTTGAGGTGTGCAGGAAGAGCGAGGTGGCGGATCTGAAGCAGCAGCTGCGGCAGCTGGCGGGGAGCCGCGCGCCCGACGCCGACGACCAGCGGAGGGACGTCTTCAAGCGGGTGATCTCCTGCATGACGGCCGGCATCGACGTGTCGGCGGCGTTCGGGGAGATGGTGCTCTGCTCCGCCACCTCCGACGTCGTGCTGAAGAAGATGTGCTACCTCTACGTCGGCGTCCACGCGCGCAACCACCCGGACCTCGCGCTCCTCACCATCAACTTCCTCCAGCGCGACTGCCACGACCAGGACCCCACCATACGCGGCCTGGCACTCCGCAGCCTCTGCTCCCTCCGCGTTCCCAACCTCGTCGAGTACCTTGTCTCGCCGCTCGCCACTGGGCTCAAGGACCCCAGTGCTTACGTCCGGATGATCGCTGCTGTTGGTGCTGCGAAGCTGTATCACATATCTGCCACCGCCTGCCTTGATGCTGACTTGCCTGCGGCGCTCAAAGCGCTTATGCTCTCTGATCCTGATGCACAGGTGAGTTGCCATTCCACAAACAATGTTGTGATTATCATGCAACTATGATGCTGCTATCTGTTGCAATGATTCATTATCTGTAGATTATAGTGCTCACAATACCGTTTAATTACCACAGAAAAGTCTATGACATCTGTAGTGCTGATTTAAAGTTGGAACTGGTAGACAATCAGTAAGGATTTAATACTTCTTGCATGCCAATGTGAGCTGTAACTTGAAATTTGGTTCAGCATGCAGCCGGCCAATCGTTTTCTACTTTGCAGTTTGTCTAATAGAACAGGTGGAGGGCAATGCCTAATGAAGCTGCATGCTAGTGATATTAATCTTCATTGATAATAGTTTGATTTTGATCTGATTGATCATATAGGTTGTTGGTAATTACTTGGACCGACATATTTTGTGATGGAAAGTATAGTTACTTAACATGCTGAAGTAGCTTGAAGCCTTGAAGTGAAACCACAATGCTAGTCAAGACAAAACTACTGAACCCAGATACACCCTATTCTTTTAAGGTTACATAATGGAAGAAATCAACTCCGAACCAATCTGATCATGCATCTATGTGGGTTTGATTTCTGGGAAGGATTTGGAGGCTATTAGGTGAATTCATATATTTTTGCTCAAAACATTCTTGTTTTGGCTTAGGCTTTTAGGATTTCAGCCACAAGTTGAAGGGTAGAGTCATAATTTTCTTCTGGTTATTAGTTCTATCATGATTTTTGGCTTTTAAAAGTCCCTGTGGTAAAGCTGTCTGTTACTTAAGGCTTAGAATTTTTGGTTTATAAGCCAGCGAATTAGCTGAAGCAAGCAGGGCTCAACATATGAATGTGGTTCTGGGAAAATAGATACCATGGTACTCAAATATAACCTTGCAAGAATAAGAGTCTGAACACAGGTAAAAATGGTACTGAGAGGATAGATACCTTGGCTGCCTTTATTGGTTCTGTTTCTAACTCGCTATCCCCATTTTCTACCACTCTTGTCCATTTTTCATTGTTGCATGCTGTTGCCACCTTGAGAGTCCCTGCCTCACCATGCCGCCACACCTTTGAAGTGTACTTTTGATATTCTGTTTGTCTGCTACATTTTACATGCGTATGATTTATAAATTTTGGAACAATTGTTTCAGTATTTGCCAACATAAATTCCTACAATACTATTGATGTATATTTCTATTATGTGCTTAACATTTCTGGAATGTTCATGCATAATATCCACCTGTATTCATGACCATATTCATATTAAATCTATCTGCATGTAATTTGTATTTGATATTATACGAATCCATATCCCAAACTGAAAGAAACATTATATAGGATGTGAAAAACCCATACATGGCCACATTTTACAAGATTGCAGCCCTACATTCAGTATTGTTCCTGACTGCCTGTATAAGATGCTATTCTTCTATACACCTTTTGAATAAAGTTACACAACTCTTAATATTATTCAGATGTGTACAACTTAAGAAATTGGTCACACACTTTAAGTCTCAAATGATTGTACCTTGTGAGAGTAGTGTCAGTCGTCTCAGCCGTATGCTGTTTTATATCTAACAAATACTCCGCCTTTCCACTCCAAATGCACAATTGGCTATGGATTTTCTCACATGAACATATAGGAGAAATACTAAACACTGCAATTTGTTTTTGGAACAACACAGGAGAGCTGCATGTTATTTCATTAAGGAGGAAAAAACAAAGTACACATGGTCAAGAAGGAAATCCTGACCTGAATATACATATTCACACACACTAAACACTGCAGTTTGTGCAATTATTCTAGATTCAACAGCATTTTGCTTGTACCCTTGGGTTCTTGTTTTCTCACAATGCCTTCAACAGTATAATACAACATAATAGGTTTACATAGTGTTCACTAGCCAAACTAGATAGGGTACTTCAGAGATAGTATTTACCAAGAATTATATTGCAGTTTTTTAGTTATATTTAATGTTTAAAGACATCTCAATTTTGCCATTTATGATTTATCACTAGAACATATTGTAATTCCTTTTGTTCCACGAGTAATATTGGTGTTCTACCCAAAGTAATTGAAACCACAGTAGGTGTTGAACTGCCCAGGTGTTTGGCTTGCTAGTTTGCTGGCCAACAGCTGGTTCACTATTTAAATCGGTCATTGGTGGTCAAGTGAGTGGTAAACTCATGTTATATATAATACTAATAGGAGAGTAGCCAGGAGCCCAGGACAATAAGCTATGGTTGGCAACTTCCACAGCTCCTAGGTGGTCGGACCTCTTGGTATACTAGCATATTTGTCCATGCATTATCTCAATTCTCAAAAAAGAAAAAGAAAGAAAAACATGAATTCAATCATTACACAAATAAAAATAATTTACCTCATGTCTAAATAAAAATAATTTACCTCATGCCTAATTCACATTAGATCAACATCAACTCCACCACCAATTCCTTGCTTCCTATATAACTAGTAAAGACGCACACAGTGGACTTGAAATCTGAAGGATTTGTTGCTAAGACCTGCTGGATAGAACGGCCAGATGTTTTTATGTTTATCTAGTGTCGATCACTTATTTTCACAGGGCATTTATGACCAACTTTAAAAGAATGTTAATGAGAAAACCGAGAAATTGACCAGTTCCACTTTTCTTGATGTTTACAATGGAAGCTATCCACAGAGTACTTGATTTGACTTCACTGAGTTTACCGACTACTCCCTCCATCCCAAAAAAAGCCAACTTCTGGCTATGCATCTAGACATAGCCTATGTCTAGATACATAGCCAGAAGTTGTTTTTTTTTTTTTGGGACGGAGGGAGTACTCATTAACATAGTAAGCAAAAACCGGACTAGACTGGCAGTCCAAAAATCCAAGTAAAAATATATTTTTGTTAAAGTTTGGAGCTGAGCGGGATCAAACCAGGGACATCTGGCCTCTTCCTGCCTGAGGCTTCTAACCAAGTGGGTTTTACCTCTGATTTGTAAGTGATCTTGCACATTCACTCATATGTGTAGTCTCAGATCCAATCCAAAATACATTGTAATATAATATTATCCAACCCGCCTGTTCACTGTATAGACTGTGGTTATACCAAGTAGAGTGACACGGTTTGCCCATGACTTTTTGTACTATGCTTGTTTGTTACTTTGTGAAAAGCTTAACTGAATTGCTAGTATCTGTTGACTTGAGAGAGTTACATTATCCTTTTAGGTGGCTGGTTAGTGATTACACTTGTGAATTTGCAGGTAGTTGCGAATTGCATGCATGCATTACAGGAGATCTGGACCCTAGAAGCAGCTAAGTCAGAGGAAGCTGCAAGGGAGATTGAGACACTATATAGCAAGCCAGTAGTATTTTACCTTCTTAACAGGTAGATTACCACCTACTTTTTTATTCTGTTAACTACTCTCTCAGTCTCTTAAGTAGTATTTTACCTTCTTAACAGGTAGATTACCACCTACTTTTTTTTTTCTGTTAACTACTCTCTCAGTCTCTAGAAGAGTGTAGTTTTAGCCTAAGATTTTTCCCTAGAAGAGTGTAGTTTTAGCCTAAGATTTTTCCCTAAAAGAGTGTAGTTTAAGAGTGGTCCACTGGACTTCTTTAATACTACTATATCCTTTTCTTGTCATTTTTAGCCACTGAACCAATATTATTCCCTCCTCCTCCCTCATTGTTTTCTCCCCCTCGTTTTCTCTTTGAATTAATGGGCATAGTAGTCTTTTAAGTTTTAACCTTGTGCTTAATATGTCTTTGACTAGCTAAAACTACAATCTTTTAGGGACGGAGGGAATACTCAATAACTATATTCCGTGCATACTTATTGTTTTATTTGTCATTGCAGGATCAAAGAGTTCAGTGAGTGGGCACAGTGCCTTGTTCTAGAATTAGTGTCAAACTTCCTACCATCTGATAACAACGAAATTTTTGACATCATGAACCTTCTTGAGGACAGACTTCAGCATGCAAATGGAGCTGTTGTTTTGGCAACAATCAAAGTTTTTCTCCACTTGACAATGTCAATGACTGATGTTCACCAGCAGGTCTTACTCTTGCAGCATAGTTTTGATACTTACGCTAGTGGAAGTTTGTCACTGTTATGCATACAGATATACTGAAATTCCATTTTGCATAACTAAAGCCCCACATAAATGCTTTGGAAGTTTATATGGTCTGATAATTTCTTCACTCTGATCTGAGATCACCTGGACTGTTTGGATTTTTATACCTTTTTGTTGTATGGATTTCATTTGTGACATTGGTTTTGTGCACTTTATAGTATGAAAGAAGAGACATGACTGATGATCTTTGTAATCATTGTTTGCATACTCCATTGTAGGTTTATGAGCGTATAAAAGCACCACTGCTTACTCTTGTAGGAGCTGGGAGTCCTGAACAATCATATTCTGTGCTATGCCACTTGCATCTTTTGGTGATGCGTGCTCCAATGCTATTTTCCTCCGACTACAAAAGTTTCTACTGCCAGTTCAGTGATCCTTCATATGTCAAGAAGCTTAAACTTGAGATGCTGACTGCTATAGCAAACGAGAGCAACACCTATGAAATTGGTACAGCAGATATCTGTTTCCATTGATTATACATCGGCATATCTCACGACATATGTGATATATTTTTAACTCCATGATTTTCATTATGTTTATAAAATTTTGTGGCCTTCTTTCGTTCCAGTAACTGAGTTGTGTGAATATGCTGGAAATGTTGATGTACCAATCGCACGTGAGTCTATTCGAGCAGTTGGGAAAATAGCGCTGCAGCAGTATGATGTGAATGCTATTGTTGACAGGCTTCTGCAATTCCTTGAAATGGACAAGGAATATGTGACGGCTGAAACTCTTGTAAGTTTTTTTGATAGTATTTTAACTGTTCATCATTCACTAAGGATGAAGTACATTCAACTCTGGGTGTCTTTGTTCCTGAGTAAAAACTTAAATGTAGGTCTTGGTGAAAGATCTTTTGAGGAAATATCCTCAATGGAGCCATGATTGTATAGCAGTTGTTGGAAACATCAGTAGCAAAAATATTCAGGAGCCAAAAGGCAAAGCAGCTCTTATATGGATGTTAGGAGAATATTCACAAGACATGCATGATGCTCCATACATTCTTGAGAGTCTCGTTGAAAATTGGGAGGAAGAGCACTCTCCTGAGGTAGTAGTAATGTTGTTCTCTCCACCATTGTGTTTTCTTTCATGTTATCCAACTGAAATTACCTTGTCATAAGAAATTACCTTGTCATAAGAAAAGTGGGTGCTTCTTTATATTCTCATTTTTTTTTCATGGAGTATCTGAGATAATGGCTAAAGTAGTGAATCAGTCAGAACTGGCATAAATACTAACTATTGCAGGGTTTGACATTTGCTGACTCCCATGTGTGGAGAGTAGAGCCTGGCCTGTTACAGATTAGCTGAATGGCACAGTGTCCACTGGTCAGTGGAATGAAGGGTGTCAAAATAAAAGTTCCAGACTGAAATTCACATATTATGGCACCAAAAACTAAGGGTGATTCTATTGTTTTTTTCTTTTGAATTGCTATCTTATACCTAGTGAGTCATTGGACATTATTGTAAAATTCTATCCCTTTCTTTAGACCATCATATGCCTGTAGCTACTTGTTTTTGAATTCTATTTCATTATTCCTGTAATATTGTACTTTGCAGGTTCGCTTGCATCTCCTGACTGCGGTGATGAAATGTTTCTTTAAGAGACCACCAGAGACACAAATGGCACTAGGAGCTACATTAACCGCTGGTCTATCTGACACTCACCAGGTCAAGATCTTTTTCTGATAATAATTTGATTACTGTAACATTTCTATGAGCTCTAGCTTAACTGCCAAGAATTGATTGCAGGATGTTCATGACCGAGCACTTTTCTACTATAGGCTTTTGCAGTATGATCCTGCTGTTGCTGAACGTGTTGTAAACCCTCCCAAGCAAGCTGTCTCTGTATTTGCAGATACGCAGAGCAGTGAAATCAAAGATCGGATATTTGATGAATTCAACAGCCTATCAGTGGTATATCAGAAGGTATATATATTTTTTATATTCAACCATTTTGCTAACAAAATTAAATATTGATAACGCATTTACTGGATACTTTTATCAGTATTATTACTTTACTAGTTCTGTATAAGTCCATTATGTACTTCTCTTGGTGTTAGCTACTCTAATATAATTACTCATGCTACTATTGAACAAATACATGTAAAGTATCAATATGACATTATCTTTGCATTTGGCAGCCATCTTACATGTTTACTGACAAGGAGCATCGTGGACCATTTGAGTACTCGGAGGATCTTACGAATTTGGCTGTCGGGGCAGAAATGACGGAAAACACCATCTCAGCCCAAAGATATCAAGAAAGTGATAATGATCTTTTGCTAAGTACTTCGGATAAAGAGGACAATGCAACAGCTACCAGCAATGGTTCTTCTGCCTCTACCTACAATGCTCCTTCAGACTTGAGTGGTCCTTCATTGCTTAGTTCACAAATACCGTCTGAAACTTCACTAATAAATCCTGGTGCACCTACATATTCGTCACAGTCCAACTTCAGTCTTGATGACCTTCTTGGGCTTGGTGTTCCACAAGCCTCTGCACCTCCACCAGCTCCAGCATTGACCCTCAACTCAAAACCTGTGCTGGATCCTGGTACTTTCCAGAAGAAATGGGGCCAGCTGGCCTTATCCTTGTCTCAGGTATGTTGCTTCTGAGTTCTTTCCCATGCATTTTGTGATTATTTGTACAGCAACATGCTTGTGTAGCCTTTTTGTAGTTGCTCACTCAAATTTGAACTATTTTAGCATGAAATTATGGGGTGCTGCTATTGTCTAAATCTAAATACTAAGTGTCTTCCCATGAAAGTCACTCTGATGAGGTGTTTGAAATCAGCAGTTATATGTTCTGAGTAATGATTGGCCTTGTTAAAGTGCTATTGTTTTCTTATGATAGCAATCCTTAATTCTAATGCAATAAATTCATTGTCAATCGGGAAGCCTTAAGTTAATAGTTACATGTTCTAATTGCTTCGCCTTATGACCCTTATACAATTTAAATTTTCTTTCGTTGTGCGCTTTTTTATGTTTTCAGGAATGTTCATTAAGTCCACAAGGAGCAGCATCATTGATGAATCCTCAATCACTCATTCGACATATGCAAAACAACTACATTCAGTGTATTGCTTCAGGTGGCCAGCCCCCAAACTACAAGTTCTTTTTCTATGCTCAAAAAGATGGTGCTACCGCTTTCTTCCTTGTAGAATGTATCGTCAACACAGCATCAGCGAAGGCACAGATCAAAGTGAAGGCTGATGATGGGACCGCTGCAGAGGCATTTTCAACGTTGTTTCAGTCAGCTTTGTCCAAATTTGGGCTTTCTTGATCCTGAGCATTTTATATTGGTGATGAGCCTGTCAGTTTCTCTGCTTGTCCTACCACATCCTTGAACGTCCTAAAGATTTTTGGTACATCTTTAATGGGAATGTTGAAGCATGAGTTTGAACATCCTCAACAGCATATACAGCAGGGAGAGCACAGGCTGGAGTTTTTTAAGGATGTATTTATGGTGGCTCGGTGGAGAAAAATTAGCATTGTCGTATATTTCATCTGGAGAAGTGAGTTGTTGTGGCTTCTTGTGTTTCTGAAGGTGAATGTCACCTGTTTTGTCGATGTAGAGACAATATAGATACAGCGCTGCTTCTGTATGTTAGTACTCCGTATTTCTTACTTGCACAGAGCAATAAAGCTGTTCATTCTACCAATATGAAGTGACACATATTAAGCCCCTTTACATTGTGAAGTAAATCGACTGATTTCTTACTTGCACTTGTGAAGCTTAGCTTGCAATGCTCACGTAGAAGTTTATTGTAAATTGGATCTGCCCGTGTTTGGCAGGTTTTTTTTTCCTATAAATAAAAATCAATAGAAAAACACAGTAAGATCAAATTCTGGTTGAATTATTGTTTCAAATTTGAATTCTAAAGAACCATTTGAAATTTCATCCAAAATCTACTTGCATCCCATGTCAAAACCTCAAATTTTCACGGTATTCGATCGGCTTTCGTCAAAACGAAAACCCTGGTCGCATCCACTTCGCTGCTAGCATAGTCCACAATTCATTAGGCAATGGGAGTTCTGAATCTTTCCTCGCCACCACGAGCTTGCTGTTTTGCAAATCAAGTTATCCACATCCACAAAAACACACAATAATTGTCCCAATTTTATGTCACTAATTATAAGTGATTAGTAGTAAGCATTTGCTTTCCTTTGCAGCGTTGTGTGATGTCACTTTTCAGCAAATACTGAAAACCAGATCATCACACAAAACGCTGCAAAGGAAAGCAAATGCTTACTTTCTGAGTAGTTCAATACTTCAATCAGAACGGATCGGAAAGCTAAATAGGTCACACAGAAGCATAAACATGTACATTTTGGACAAGGTTGAGGTCAAACTTTTACGTTTTGGACAAGGTTGAGGTCAAACTTTTATAACTTTCACCATTAATAACTTTAAAAATATTTAGTTTAAAGGAACTAGAATAACATATATTATAATAGAAAAGTAAGATTAAAAATATCTTGTAGACCGTGTCATTGTCCAAAACGTCAATTAAAATGGAATCGGAGGGAGTAGAATATACAAATAACACAGAAAATTTCTCCATACCATACCGAAGTATTAATAGCAGATCCATGACCCGCACAATAATAGCAAGAGTTTAATCCAAAGAAGCATCCACCCATATAACATTATTAGATTCATATAGCAAAAACCTCTAAATCCGCACAGCAGCATCAACTGCTCAGAAGGCCCGATCTAAGAAAGAACTATTACTAAAGTCACTACTAAAGCGGTAGTAAAGGGGGGCAGATCGATCGCATCTAGGGCTTGAAGGCGATCGTCAGATCAGACCGGGCTGAGGAGCTGGGCGAGGGAGGGCCTCGGCTCGGATCTCATGCCGACGACGATGATGAGCGGGATGAAGCCGTAGTGCGCCGCCACCTTGGTCTTCTTCATGGTCCACGTGGTCCACTCCTTGACGAACCGCACCGCCGCCGCAGCCGTGGACTGCTCCTCGTCGGCCGCCGGGGATCCCTTCCTCGCGCCCTTGACCTTGGGCTTCGGCTTCAGCGACGGCCGCGACGCCATGGCACCTCCCTCTTGATTCGATTCGGGGGGTCGCTGAACAGAAACCCTAGGGCTGTGCGGAAGTGTCGTTCTGGGGTTTGATGATCCCTTCCGGTTCGGTGATTTGGGGGGTAATATTGGCTTGTTCGTGGGCCTCTTCGACTCTAACTTGAGGAGAGACCTGATGGGCCCAAAAGAGCGTAGTTATATTGGGCTGCGTTACCATAGAGTTTGGGCTGGACATTTTTGACAGCCCAATTGATCAGGTCAGCCTGCAGCCTGCATGGGACAAAACAACAGTCGCTCAGAAATGAGTAGCACTGTACCAGTATGGTAGACTAGTCACCGGTTGGTCGGCAATGCCAGCCCATATGTACCGCTCAGCAATCAGCATCTCTGTCATGAATTCCTCCTCATTTTCACACAGATACCTCGCCTTGCTACGCTAACACCATTGCCGCATCTTATTAGCATTTATATTTCAACCCGACGAAAAAGGTAACCGTCGGTATCATGACAATTGACAGTCGTACGGTATGGATATGAAGCTGAATCTGAACGTAGCCGCCACCGAGCCACGGACGCCCAAATCATCTCATTAGCTGACCGAGTATTCGAGCGGGTACACGCGCGTGCATATTCGCCGGCCGGCTCACCCCCACCTTTTGAAGGAAGCAGCACCTACGTACGTTACCGGTCCCGCGAAAAACTCCAAACCTGTCCGAGTCACGGCCCGGCCCCGCTGTCTCTGGTAGAACGACACCCGATGGACACATCGGGGAGCAGGCATCAAAATCAAATCGCCAAAAAAGAAGCCGAAAAAGGAGCTGAAACGCGCACGCGGCGGAACAAACCGCGCGCCGCCGGGCTCAGCTCCACCACGTAACCCAACCCCACCCGCGCGCGCTACACCACCTATATACGTCGCGTTCGCGTCCACCGGCCACCCCGCGCCGCGCGCTGCACGAACACGCACAAGATCGATCCGAGATCCCCCCGCGCGTCCACGACCCACCACGCCAACAGCATATCACCTCAACTCAATTGACCTGCCTGCCGACACGCGCAGCCGCTCCCCGGCCCGGCCCCGGGTCGATCTCGTCCGATCCGCGCGCACGCACGCACGCGCGGAAATCCCTGGAGATCAGCGGAGGAAACCAGACGGAATCACGGAACTCGATCGGGAGAGGGCCTGGAATAACCCACCCGGTCCCGCGCCCACTGATGCCGCCTACCAGCCATCGTACTATCGCGGCGCCGGGCCGTTCACACGGTCGCGCGCGCACGCACGCCCGCACGCACGCACGCCGGCGAATGAATTACGGCCCCGATCGATGCATGCCCGGGACCCGGGACCCATCGCTCGCGCGCGGCCCCGGCCGGAGGAGTCGCTGTAGACGGCGATCGATGCTTCGCCTCCACGTACGGTGCGATGGCCGACGGGCCACGCCACGTGTGGCCGGCGGAGCGGTACACGGCTCGGTGACAAGCGCGCGTCGACGTCGATCGGGTTCCGCCGGGTTGTTTGCCGATTTGGGCGAGCGCGCTTGACCGGCTTAGATAGCTAATGGCGCACGTGCAGGCGCGGGGAAGTTTGACTCCACGCGCGCTGCGCCGCGCAGCGCGCCGATCGATCGACGTATACCGGTATACGCTAGCTTACGGCGAGACGTGCCCGGTGGCCGCCCTCTCCACCACGTACGTACACCAGAGTCGACGTACGCCGTTAGTGCACAGGCCGCGCGCGAGCGAGCGAGCCCAACGTGACGGGGGACTGTAGCTGCGCGGCTGTACGTACGGGCATCTTGTATTCCGTGTACTGTGCGCGCGCTCGTGGTGTGACGCGACGCCCGCGGCGCTGGCCGGCCGGCCGTGACTCGTGGCATGGGAGGAAAACATGAGAGAGTCGTGATCTCTCTAACAACCGAGACCAGCCAGTAGCCGTGGGGCAACGTGCGCCGGCCGTTTTTTTATAAGCGGGTCTCTGCTTATTTCGTTGCTATATTCTGGAGATTTTTTTTTTACTAATAGGGAGATATTTTCCTATCTTATAATGTTTTAGTTGGATTTTGATTTGAATGGAATCAAACGACGGTCCTTTAAAATATAACAATGTTCAAGAAAGGTAGTAATTCTCTAAGCTAAGTACCAGCTCGATCTCCAGTATCGTTTATGACTCCCAAATTAGCTAGACCAAATAACACGCGCTGGGTTAGCACAATCCCTCGAGGGAAATACTCATCGTGTAACCTTTTCTTTTTAATTTAATGTAATTATTTGTGAAATATTTTTAAAAAATAACTTGGTAATACAGAGTATAGTGACAACTATCAATCCCCTAAAATTAAGTTTAAACTTGACCTACATATTGAAAAATAAATAAATTCAAATGTTAACAGTACCCTACTATTTATATAAGTTTATTATTTTATTATATCTCGATAAGTGAGTTGAGTTTATTTATACCAAAAATTTTGTTAACTAATATATATATGTCATGTGAGTGTTGTCAAATTTTGTAAGATTTTTCTATAACTTCGGATTGTTTTTATTTATTGTTTTTAAATAAAGGAGCTAGATATTTTTTTCAAGGGATTAAAATAGCATACATACTTCGCATCCCAAATCACAGCTAGCCGTGACCAAATATGCATGCGACTGATATAACAGTAAAAAAACGTGGGACGCTGAGTTGAGGCAAATAAGGAATAACTATATCTTTAATTTGTAATACTTCCAGTATATAAAAAGTATAATATATATGTTGAATGATATAGTTTTTTTTTCACTTTTACCAGAAAATATACCAAACACAGTACTGTAAAGAGTTGATCAGCTGAAAATCATAACATCATTTTTCTTGTAAAAAATGTTGATCTATATGTGATGTAATAAGTTTCGCTGGCATGAATTCCCGTATCTATAGATCACTATGCCAGCGTCAAGTATGTTACTCCATCCGTAAAATATAATGCACCCGTCTTTTATAAAAATCAAAAATTTTAAATTGTACTACTAATAATTAAATTTACAATACGTGAGAGTTTATTAGTTACATGTAGTACTATTATATTCATATTTGATAAGATTTTTATATGATGTTAATTTCGTAGCTGCCGATGTTATATCATGCAAAAAATTAATGGTCAAGCTATAACATAGGAGATCACCACGTAAAAATCTAAATCACCTTATACTTTATACTTTAGAAAGGTGGGAGTATATAATTTTGAATAATGAAGGTGCTATACTTCTTTATATTGTTTGATCTTCAGACAACTCATCAATCAACAGTCTTGGAAAAAAGCAGCCATAATATAAACCTTAATTGATATAGTGGGGTATTTCTATAATTAATCTAGGAACTAATTACGTTATCATTTATCTCTGTGTTTCCTCATTATCATAAAAATGGCGAAAAAAGGAGGGATCACCTACAGATTAATTTCATTTGATCAGCACATACTCGAATCCATTATCTCTACTACGTACCGTAAGAGCGGTGCCATCCTCCTGCCAGACCATCGCTCCTTTTCCACTAAAAAAAAACATCCTAACTCGAAAATAACCAACCCATAAAAAAACAGTATTTCCACGTGAAAATCAATCGACTAGAAAATTAATTAGATAGACGAACCACAGCTCATAGAATCATCCGTGTCCATCTTCCTCTAGAAAAATACAGTTTTCAGGATATTCATCCCTAAACTTTCTCTAAATATATATGCCGACGATTAACTTCGGCAAAAGAAGTGATCATTATTTCACTATATGAAAAGCAAGACAAAAAATATCAGTGATGAGTTAAGTCAACCCTCCAGGAAATCAACAGAAATTAAAAACTTGTAGACGTACATGTTCGATGTAGACACATCTCACAGATACACACGCATATACTACTATATTTTTTGCCATGTTATTCAATTGAACCATGAGGTCAATGCTAGATTGTGTAGATCAGAAGGCAATTGCAATGAACATTCTTCTCGATTTTTTTTAGACGTACGTCTTTCTTCTCGAATTTTTTTTGACGTCTTTCTTCTCTAATTTTTAACCGAATGAAATATTTGTCCTTAATAAGATGAGAGTAGTTTGGTAGCTGTGCACTGTGCAAGGGTACTGTGACAGCCGTACGTCCAATATCCAACTATAAATATGTACAGCTGTATATACGTATGGATACATGTCATCCTTCAAAACGGTACTTGTGTGGCACGTGTATGTCAAGAAAGAGCTGTAGTGTACTGTGCAAATCATTTAAAATCTTGAAGCATGCCTGATCATGCATAAACATTTGAATCGAAATTCACATGCACAGTTTCGAACTCTTGGCTGGATCCCCGTAGATGTCCGTTAAAACGAGGTGGATGTAAGTGAGTTACATTGCTCAAATTAATGGACACAGAACATGTACATAGTATATGCATGCTATGCCCAATATATACCAACTCCAACCGGGAAATAGTATCTTAATTCAGCATACAGTAAGCTGAACTGTATGGATTCAACTATTCATAGTACAGCAGGCCCTACACAATTTAATTACGTTGACACTGGCCGGTCTTATACCTAATACCTCCCTGACCAACAGATGCGAAAAGAATCTAAATTAAGCACGCTGATTTCATTAATAAAACGTCTCTACCATTAAGAATTGACGACTAGCTAGCTAGTATATATGTGTGTATATATATTAATAGTACTGCTGGAATTATGGAGTATTATATATATATAAACGAAGATCACTAGACGCCGCACCGAGACAGATTTACATATTCCATCACAAAAAGTCGTATCTAGCGCCTATCCTTTTGCAGCGAAGGAAAAGAAAAGAAAAAACAAATCAAAAGGGAGGCGAGACTGGTTGAAAGCTGAAACCCTCCTTACTTCCACGCCTCTCTTTCCTTTCCACACATAAGCTAGCTCCCCATACTCTCACACCCCATGTCTTCTGGAGGAGGAGGAGGAGGAGGAGATCGCCATGGCCCCTACCACCAGCACGGGCACCTCGGCCGCGGCGAAGGCGCTGATTACGTGTACAGCAGCAGCGACATGGAGAGCTTCTTCTTCAGCCAACCCGGGGGCGTCGGCATCGGCGGGGGTGGTGGTGGCGTCGTCGGCGCCGGCGGTGCCGACGAGATCATGCCGTACTCCAGCATCACGGACTACCTGCAGGGGTTATTGGACCCCTCCGGGCTAGCTCGGCACCTCGACGTGGCGTGCCCGTCGTCTCAGGACACGGCGGTCAAGCAGGAGCTGTCGGTGGATGTGACGAGCCACGACAGCCAGGGCACCGGCGGCGTCACCGGAGAAGGCGTCGCGCAGGCCACGCCGAACTCGTCGGCGTCCTTCTCGTCCAGCGACGGAGAGGCGGAGGGCGGCAAGTCGTCACGCCGGTGCAAGAAGGGTCAGGCGAAGGCGGAGGAGGAGGACGACAAGGATGAGGAGGATGGAGAGAACTCCAAGAAACCGTATGTTAAATTTCCATTGATTCTACTCTATACTTTCTCTGATTCTTGTCTTGATTTCTTGCTTGATTAATTCCTTTTTGATGCGTGTCTTGAGATGGGGATACTTTCTTGGGGCTAGATCTGGTTGGTCATACTGTTGCGGAGTTGCAAAATTTGACCTGAAATTTTCTTTCGTTTATGCTTTCTCTCTAATGCATGCATGGTGTGAACATTAGGGTTTGCTAGAATTTTGGTTCCTTAGGGTTCTTTTTAGTAGATCCGTCTATCCTCTTGTTCCCCTTTTCTTCTGATTCCGTTTTGACCCAATTTCCAATATGATCTTTCAGACGATGGGGCTACTACTATTCGATTTAATTTAATAGACAACCAACCTATGCTCCATAATAGATCTTGCGTAGAATGAATCAATTTTACGAGTTATAGCTTCAATTTTTGACTTGCTAGGTCTTTGAAGATTATATTATGATTTCCCTTTTAGAAATGATTCAAATTAAGATATATTTTCGTATCACCACCAACCACCTAAATCTACAATAGTTCCTCAATACTTTTGCAAAATTAACGCTGATCTTGCCCCATAACATGCAATCCAACAGATATCTAGCTAGCTAGCTAACTTATTAGACCCTAATTAATACTATATATCAAAATAACAACTATTTCTAGCAAAACCTGGTGCTAATCTAACATGAAATAGCTAGCTATTCCCATAGTCCACCATGATCCTACCTATCTAGCAAGCTAGTTAGCTAGTTTGATTGTTGGTGCTCTGAAAAAGCCCAAACTAATTAATAATTAGGCCTGATTGAGCTTGTCACCGCAGAAATATCAACTGATCTTCTGAATCCATATCATCTCTCTGTTCCTAGCTAATCCACCTGACCTTATTTTTGATATTTTGTACCATGCATCTACACAGGAACAAGCCCAAGAAGAAAGCTGAGAAGAGGCAGCGGCAGCCTCGCGTGGCGTTCCTCACCAAGAGCGAGGTTGATCACCTCGAGGACGGCTACCGGTGGCGCAAGTACGGCCAGAAGGCAGTCAAGAACAGCCCATACCCGAGGTACACATCTATATACATGTACAAACCTTAATTTCACCCAGTTGTTGTAGCACATACATATATCGTAGTATACCATGTTACTGTGCCATACAATTGCATGGCACGATGGTGTTCAAGTACTCCAATTTCAAAATGCAATTCAATTCGAATTCGAATATTGCAGGAGCTACTACCGGTGCACGACGCCCAAGTGCGGTGTGAAGAAGCGGGTGGAGCGGTCGTACCAGGACCCCTCCACGGTGATCACCACGTACGAAGGGCAGCACACGCACCACAGCCCGGCGAGCCTCCGCGGCGGCGGCGGCGGCGTCGGCATCGTCGGAGGGCACCACCACCACCACCTCTTCATGCCCGGCGTGCACGGCCTGCCGCCGTCGCACCTCATGCCGGCGGGGTTCCACCCTGAGCTGATGGGCCTCATGCACCACCACCCGGCCATGGCCGCCGCCGCCGCCGCCGCAAACCCTAGCATGTACTTCCCGGGCGTAGCTGCTTCTGCTCCGCCGCCTCCTGCTGTGGCTGGCGGCGGTGCAATGCCGCCCAACGATCATCCTCCTCTTCAGCAGCATCACTTCACTGACTACGCCCTGCTGCAAGACCTTTTCCCTTCCACAATGCCCAGCAGCAACCCATGATGATGACTGATCTAACTGATTCTGCACAAATATATACTACTCAATATTTAACTAGCACCCGGAATTTATCAAGATGCTTTTCAAACATTGGAGTCGTTGCGCCAAAAATGTGATGGCTAGGGAGTGCTTGATGATCAGCTTGGTCTTGGTGAGAATGTATAATTGTTATTAATTATTTGATTTTCTGCAAGCTTTTCATCTTGAACGTAACTTGTGTGTGTTGTGCACTTCATGCTTTTTTCTCTCTTCCATTTGTCAACATTTCCCTGGTTGCAAATTGAACGGATCAGTAGAGATGGAAGCTACAACTTTATAACTAGAACGGCTGCATGCCACTTGATTCTTCAGCATAGCCCTTTACTGTTCTGCACCTCTAGACTTATTGTACATGCATGTACTAGTGTATATCATGTGTACCTCATTGACTCATTTTCGGAGAGAGCAAATTAATTAATATTTCGTCTCACATTTTCGCTTTTGACAATCAAAGAAGATGCCAACTTATTATACATGATCGACCCGCTTTTGGTTGTTAGATTGTACAAATTAATGACGGGTGTGTAGTTTCTTTTGTGCCTACATATATGTATAAATCTGGAATTAATACACAATGACGGTGCAAAAGAGAGAGTTCTGATTGCTTTGGACATTGATACACTGAACTGGCCGGTTTCTTGTGGTAGTAAGATAGCCTTATCATGATGCATGGTTTGCTTGTTTTGTTTGGTAGCAGATGGCCGTAATATTGGGATTTTGACACAAGAATAAGTAAATGATAATTAATACTGTTGTTCTAATATTCGATTAGCTAGCTAGTACCTGCAGCAGGCCGGTTTTGCGTTAGATCTATGTCTATCGCTAGCTATTTGTTATTCAGTTCAACATAACACATTTATTATTTCTTCTTTTTTCACATTCTTGTATGGTATCTAATCAAAACATGGGTTGAATCTGATGTTTTATCTGGCCTTATATGTTCTATGAATGATCATGATCGATATATTAATTCCCCAAGATGTACCCCCTTCGTTTTTCTAAGATATGGTGCCGTTGAATTTTTTTAACGTATGCTTGATCATTTATCTTATTAAAAAATATATAACTATTATTTATTTTACTTTGACTTGATTTATCGTTAAATATTCTTTACGTATGTATGACTTAATTTTTTTTATATTTACACAAAAATTTTGATTAAAAGATTAATGATTAAATGTTAGTTAAAAAAATGAACGACATCATATATTATAAAACTGAGATAATATATGTGTACGTACGGTGGTCTGATGGATATGGTTGTGACCGCAAGTTTTTAGATGTACACGATAAATCCGCATATATACTAGTATTAATTAATATTGCAAGTGCCGCAGTACCAGTAAGTTTTCAGTTACAGGACGGAGGGCAAGCATAAATACTTCTTCAAGATTAGTCTTTACTAGCGTGCATACGTTTTCTCTTTATGAGTGAATCCACTTTGATTATAAGTTTATTTACGAAATTTTATCTGCACAAAATGTGAAGGAGATGTGCAAAATACTTGCCCTCACGACATGCTTTGGGAGTGCACAGGTGCTGTATTTTCTAATCCTTTCACGCATGCATGCATGGAATGATAAAAAGGCTCGATCTCCTTCAGCACACACATGTATTTTGTATCTTTGCCACGCAAAAGTTGCACCTTTTAAATGGATTGCAGATACGAGCGTGTCTCGGTTTCCTCTCGATATAGCTGAATAATTCCTTAGTTTTGGCAGTCTAGTGCCATCATTTTTATTCCCTCTGCCGTCATATTTGACCAAACTCTTCTTTTCCGGTTATCCCTCGTGCAAGCATATATATAAATATGTATATATGGGGAAAATTAGTAGTTAGTTGCTGACGACTATCAATACTGTTGACGGTCAGGTGTAGAAATAGAATTGGTAGGTAGCTTTGGAGAATCAAGTAAATTAAAACTAACAAGTCAATTCATATGCTCAATTATTTTCTTCTCTTAATTAAGGACAGCATGCAAGAGAGAAGATCTTGATTATTTTTTTTTAAAAAAAGGACGCATGCTAGCTCAACTAACGTTCTTGAAATAAAAAAAGAAAATATCTAAAAGAAGAAGAGAAGAAAAGGAATGGCTGTTCATTATTGCCAATCCTATAATATATAGCAAGTACAGGATCACTAAGGTCATTCCCAACCCAAAACACTAGACATAGTTTTTATAAACTCCACATCATCAAGAAACTAGTACTCCTACTAGACACTACTCTTCCAATGTAAACATAATTATCCTATATTTAAATTTAATGCTACTTATCTCACATGATGTTTTGGATGTTGTGTAGAAGTCATGTCTCATGCAAGATATAGTTTCCTTCTCTTTCCTCATTTATTCACTTGCCACATCATTTTTCATCCTAGGTGGCAGCTTATTTAATGCTATGGACACCATCCTAGTCATTGGGTTGTAAATGGCCTAAGTAGCTATCAGCCTTTGTGTATGTCTGCGTTAACGGACCTAGAATTTTCTCAAGCCCTGGTCAAGTCCAGTTGTTATCCTCAAACTCCTCGATAGTGGCACACTAATACATAATAAAGTGCAATACAAGATATAGAAGTACAAATACCTTGTTACTTTCTCCGTCCCAAAAATATAGCAACCTAGAATGGGATAAGACATATCCAGATTCGTTGTCCTAGGATGGATTTTATCTTATCCTAGGTTACTATATTTTGGGACGAAGGGAGTACAGGTTAATTTTCCCTTAAGCCTATAATATCTTCATGGAACATTGTAACTCTAGAACTTGATCCAGGAATGACAAGTCACAAATTAAATGTAGAGATTAATTAAGGGAAAAAAACAAATCTAAATTACCCCTCTCTCTACCTCTCAAACTATTGTAACAGTACGTATTATCCCCCTCAATTTAAAAATAGATATTCTTCACTCTTAACTTTTCATACCGGACGAATTACCCCTTGACCGAATCCAGAACAGTTTTGATTCTATGTAGCACACACGTGGTAGTCAACAAAATAAAAAATAGTGGGGGTCCACTTGTTAGTTCTGCCTCTTCTCTCAATCACCACATGTGGGCTCTACCTTTTTGTATTTTTTTAGTGCTGATTGAACTGTCATATGGTGACCGAAAGAAGAGATAGAACTAATAAGTGGGCCCCTCTATTTTTTATTTGTCAAGGGGGTAATTCGTCTTTCATGTTCATCTTTCAGGTCACTTCAGGGATAGCTTCATCTTTCAGGTTCTTAGATATTGAAAGTGCTTTAGTATCTTGCCTTTTTCGATGTTTGCAAATATATATCTATCTCAAATCTCCATATAATCGACTTTCAATTCGGTTTTGATTATTCCGTAATTCAGTTTTGATTATATTCATATCTAACAAGGCCATGTCAATTGTTCTAGTTGCCACTGGTAAAGCCAAAGACAACACCATAGGCTTGTTGATTGTTACTAGCTCGAGCTCCAGTTTCTCCTAGGACACCTCTCAACACCAGTGTGCTAGCTCCCACTACTTCAAAAAAAAGTTTTTGCAGGTCCCTCACGACTAATTTCCCAAGTGGATGAAAATACAAAATGCATGTTTTATGGTTACGAATGATGATATCTCTTGTGTAAAAGGGTCAGAGAGCCATTCGTGTGAACATAAAAACACGGGTGACCACTGACAACCGCCGCACGTGAAGATTGTTTCAATTTACCCGAGCGGCTACCTTAAGCAGCCACCCATATCAGCATGATGCACGCAGACGGTTTCATTGAAGTGCCGACTAGAAAAATATCTATATTTACATGGGGACACATCTTAGATGGCCTTCCGTGTAAATTATATTTTTTAGGCGGCACACTATTAGATGTTCATATGTGGTGTTATTGTTCTGTCTTCCTTCTGCCATTACCTTTGATTATTTTTTTCGAACAAACAGAACAATTGCACATCATTCAATTAGAAGAAAGCAATTCGGTTACACAACATAACACCACGGGCACATGCAGAAGGGCTTATCTTTCATTAGTATACCATAAATAGCAACCATATAAGCGTTCACTCATTTTATGGTTGTGATGAACTGATGATCAAGGCTTGGAATTAGAAAGTAAAACCTCCTTATCAAAAGCTACACGAGCCAGAGAGTCAAATTTTGACTCTGCTCTGTTTCAGCTAATTAACTTGAGTGGCTACAACCTACAAGGCCTTGGTGCTGGCTGAACGTGCGATCGATGAGATTCTCATTACCGCCCAGCTAGTGTGGATGATCTGATCGATTTCTTGCCGACTTTACCGACTCTAAGGACAAGGAAATTAGTTCGTGAAAAGGGAGGTCCGCGGCTAGCTAGCTGCTACTCTAGTAGCTACGGCCAGTACGTGGGCGTGAACAAATCAATCCATCATTTTGTCACGTATGCACCAAGAAGGACGTTCTTCCTAGGACCAACAAAAGGTTGCAAGTAGCCATTTGCACGCAATTTTGGGCGTTTTCTAGAAAAGTTGGATCTTCTGATCGTGCAGCCACTGTGGGAGGATTCTCCAAGAACTGAGAGGAGAGTCTGTCTCATGCATATGTGGAAGTAAAACGCTATAATTCCTACATGTGCTGTGCATGGTACGGTGGCTACTGCAATAGAAATTACTGCTGGTCGTGATTCGTGGAGGAAGCGCGCGCGGTTTTAGTCAGCCATCGAATTGTGATACTTGGTCGTTGGACGGAAATTGTCAAATGCACCTCTATAACTTAAGCTTTTGACTGCAGACTCTAGGACGGAAATTGTCAAATCTGAGTTTTGTTACCTAGCTATCTTATATGTTATCTCTATTATTATCGCGTAAAACTCCTGTCTACTCTAAAATCTACTTTTAATTTTCTTATTTTCTAATTCCGAATTTCAACACTATTCTTTCCATCATCCATATTTTTAATTCAAAATTTCAGTTATTTCTAAATTTTATTCTGGACTATAGAATTTTTTTCCAATATTCTTTATTTTTTAATTTCGAATTTTAGGTATTTTGTACTTATGTATGGACTCTAACATCTACTTTTAATTTTCTATTTTTTAAAATTCCAAATTTCAATTAGCTCTATAATTGTATACATGTATGGACTCTAGTCTCCTCTTCCAATATTTTACTCCCTCCATTCTATAATATAAGGCATAACCACTTTTCTTAGATATTCCATAATATAAGGCATGGATGCAAGCATGCAATTAACTATGACATCTTCTTCATTAAATTATAACATTTTAAAATCCTCCACTCTTATGTTATCTCTAATCCTATTGGATGCATGCATTATATTTATGAGGATAATCCAAACTACAAGATGATAATAATTATTTCGTGGTCTTTGGGTTAAGGGTGGTTGTGCCTTATATTTTGGAATAAATGGAGTATTACTTTTAAAATCCCAAATTTAATCTATTTTTAAATTATATTTTATATGGATTCTATTTTTTCCTTTTTTTTCTGATTACTATGAGAAATTTTAGGCCATGAGAGTGAATTTGGAAGCACTTTTTTCTATTACCTTAATAAGTTAATAGATAGATAGATTGTCCTAGAATTATAAATATTTTAATTGAAACTTTTGTTTTGATACCAAATGACACATTAATTTTCTATCATAAGACAACATATTAGACCATCATCAACCCTCCATGTCATCTAGTGTCCATAACATTTAATACATTGCCACATAAGTAAAAAAAATCTGATGTGACAAGAAAAATAATGAGGAAAAAGGTAAAAAGATAAAAAAAACATTTCTCAGGTAAGAAAACCATCTTTACACAAGAAGCAAAAAAGAAAACAAGGGGATAGATAGATAAAAGGAGAGAGAAGAGTTGTGATAGGATGATAATTTAATTTTGAAGACATAATTCATTAGATATATAGTCTCTATATATAGTGTTTATACGATCGATATGATAACTATAGAAACTATTTGATAGTTTCTGGGTTAGAGATGTCTTATATTACTTACATTTGCGTGCGGCTCTGACTAACACGGGGTATGAATGCTAGAACTTACCTAGCTTGGAATGCATTAAGCATGCATGCATTGGATGACTGGATCTTCTAATTGAAGATTAGTGGCCTCACCGCATCATTAAGTGTCCGTGAAGATCCCTCTGAAGATATAAAAAGCTAATGACATGTACTAGAGAATATATGGGTGTCCCGCAAAAAAAAAAAAGAATATATGGGTGATTGGGTGAACACTCATTTTCATGGTGAAAGACTGAAAGGACAGTTGGCTATAGCAAGTTTTTGTGTTTTACTTGTATATTTCTCCTGCAAAGCAAGTACGTAACACTTATAGACCTCTAATTCACTTCACATGAATTGGTTAAGAGGCCAGGTTTTACACTGCTTTGGCAGTATTTTAAATTATTAACTAAGCTAATTTTGATTCCAAAATTGTCATATCCTCACTCTTATAAGAAGTGGCTGAGTAATGAAACATTAAAAAAAAAAAGGCAGTTTGTCACATGCGCACATATGTATATAATTTTTCAGATCTTTGAATGATAATTACTTTTTACGACTAGTAATATATTTACTTTTCTTTTATCCTTCATTGGACTTTTTTTATTACGTAAAAGACAAGCATACATACCATACTTACATATTTGCGAACGTGTCTCCCTAACACGAGCTCAAATAGATAGATGTAAATGGCCGGCAAATCGCCGAGCTCACTAAGATCCTATTGAAAGTATACCTACGTGTGTGTATATATATGTGTGTATGTAATATCGGTAGGCATCAGAATTTAAGCCCCGGTGAATATAGTTATACCCATATAACTTCATCACACTACCATCGGTATATAGGTATCGAAATGGGGCTCTCTTCCCTTTTTTCTGTAGGGAATTCTCTTATTAGAGAACACGGAATGGTGGAAATATGTCCCCGTCGGGTCTAGGGGTTGTCCCTGTTGGGTGTGGCGAGGGGTACGGTGTTGATGATCCTTTGTCCCTCGTCGTCCCCGTTCCCTGTGAAGACCTGATTAGCGGGTATAAGGGTCTAAATCCAATGCAAATTCTGTATGTCCAAAGGTTTAATCGTAACATGATCAGTGGACGGACACTTTTCATGTTAAAAGAATATGCTATTGATACGTAAATGATTTTAAAAATGGGGATGGGCGATCTGCGGTGATTAATTTTCCGTGTGGAGGCGGGGATGACAAAAAAGTTCCCCATCACTGTAGTTGGCGGCGACGGGGATGTATTGTTTGGCGAGGGATTTCCCATTGTCATCTTGATCATCGGTGCTTCTGCTACCGTCCCTCGTCTTTGCATACAACCATGGAATAGTTACATAGTACTAGACATTTTGGCGCACGTTGTGCGCCCTATCGAAGATCAATTTTGTGTAGTAATTGGGTACAACCAATTAATTCATGAATGGCTGTTGTTTTAACTATAGAATTAGAACGACAAAATTAACACTTTTCTTTTGTGAGAACAACATTCGCATATCAAAATATAATACTCATGTTGATCAATTGCTTTACTGAACTACAAACTGTAAATATTTTCATAGAGATGTTTTCAGAAGACAAAAGGCTTGGGGGTTACCAGCTTAAAAGAAAGCTACTAAGAGATCTCCACCTATACCCAAAAGCTTAAACATTAAGCCAACACAATCCTATCCAACAGACTGAAACCTTAGATCACTCTGATCATATGCTAGCTAACATTCCTTAAATAGCTTCCACTTTTTCAGCTACAGAACAAAAGGCCACACTTATCCCTGTCCACCCGTCAAGCAGAACAATGCTCCAGGACTGCAAGAGAATGAATTTGTAAAGTATCAAATCAGACTTGTAGGGAGTTTCTTAACTACCAAATAGACCAAATACAGAAAATACAAACAATACCAAGGGTTGGCAAGGCTTTTGAATCTTTGACAATAAAAAAAATTCTCAAATGCTTGGTTTTCTATACAACCAATATAGCTTACATGATAGTTGTGGGATGAGGTGGCAATATCATCAAGCTTCTTTCCATGAAAATTACAGCATTTATGCAACATATATTCTATCCTTTTGTTCTGATAGTGTTAGAAACAAATTATGACAGGATGCCAGATCAAGCAACCAGAATAACATCTAAGCACATAAACATGTCCTTTTCAACTCTTGCAAGACAACTTCTGTAATCAGCAATTTGCAGAATTGTATCGCAAATATAGATAACATCATATTGCAGTTATACACAGAAATAACCAGCAAAGTTTCTAATCATAGATAGACCAGCATTTTCAATGTTGTAACAAAAATTTTGTGATCAGAAAACTGATAGATGTATACAGACAAATTTTGTGATCAGAAAACTGATAGAGCCATATAGGCTGTACATGCTTTTTATTATCTCAAATTAGAAAGGCAACCAGGATTGTAGATGTAGGACCCCAAGGAATGCATGTAAGAATTAAACGATGCGAACACCTCTAGCAAATAGTGAACCCATGGCCCGCTGTTTAAATCATTTAAAATTTAACAGCAAATCCAGCTCGTTAAGCACCTTAATCTAATCAAACTAACTAAAAAAAAGGAAAATAAAATGAACAAAGATGGCATTTCTGCCGCTGGCTTTTTTCTCGAGCACGCAAGAGAGTTGTTCTGCCTGTGGCTTTGTGCCATCACCAATGTGTAATCTCCTTCCCACCTGAATGGTGCATTCAAATGTGAAATACATGAGAGGTTTTTTAGAGTGTCTTTCAGCGGTGACAGAATCATTTGCACAGTATTCCCCACCTAATGTTAGTATTTTCCTTGAAAACTCAATCAGGAATCACAAGAACCATACAGATTTATGAATCACAGGGACAAGCAATGACTGATTATAATTGGAGAAGTTTGTTAGCTATTTAGGTAGTCACATAAATATTCTAGCAAAAGAAGCAGGGGAGCGTATCCTATGCACACAGGCCCTCGCGTGTACACACCGTGTACACCAACTAAAAATTTTCACAAAAAATTCTAGGAAAATTTATACATGTACTTTTATTAGTATTACATCTACGTGCAAAGTCGCATATTCAAATTCATTCTACATAGAGAATAATAAAAAAGATAAAATTCTGACAAAATTGCAACCTTAAAACTGTCAGATTTTTTGTTTTTTTTGTTACAGCTAAAATATAATGAATTTGACGTTAAGATTTTAACCCTAGGTGTAATACAATTGAAAGTATGTGTATGATTTTTTCTAGATTTTTTAGTGATATTTTTTAGTTGGTGTGCACGTGTGTACATGTGAGGGCCTATGTGCATAGGATATGTTGCCAAGAAGCAGTTATCAGCAATCATTATCTATATGAAATGCATGCATCTACAGAGCTAACTACAAATGAATATTTTCAATGATGCATTTCATTAGATATTTTAACTGCTAACATTAAGGTAGGTTCAAATGTTTAGGGCAAATTAAGTGGAAGCTAGGATCCAAATCTAAAGCCCAACAAACCATTCAGGCTTACACACTAACAGGTCATGTAAGATTGCCACATTCCCATGCTTGTAGGGAAAACAACGAACACCTTGTAGGCAGGACACCACACAAAACAAACACCTCAAATTTTGGTGGGGAATACAAACGAAAATCAGATACCAATGGAAGATGGCTTGCTGCATCCAGAGAACGGCGAAAATCAGATACTAATGGGAGATGGCTTGCTGCATCCAGAGAACGGCTAGGCGATGGGAGACAACTCCTCCTCCATCTGGTGGCCAGAAAAAAATAGGAGCTTTGCCACTGCTTATGGAGCACCCACATCACTCGAAAATCAAGCCATGCACCACCAGACATATACCTCGCCACCTCACCTTGGAGAACTCCATGCCAACGCCATTTCTAGCAAGCTCGAGGCATTGTTCACATGAACCAGTGAACCACCACCACACCGGGGACGTCGCCAGCAACACACTTCAGGCCCGCTCCGCCATGCGCTCCTCCTCTCTTCGCCAGATCTGGCCGCTGCAAGGTAGATGCCACCAGATCTGAAGGCAGCGTGGGGCTTGGATTGTGGCGAAGGTAAATCGCCGACGAGGTGGTGTTAAGGACGGAGACCTAACCCGATTGAAAGCCAGATCGACCTAATCGCTAGCTCGAGCTCAGCGGCATCGGCAGCAAGAAGAGAGAGGAAGTGGAGGACATGCGGCGAAGCATGTGGCGGTGTCGGGGCGAGGTTAGGTGCTGGAGGATGGAGCGGCGACGCAACTGCGCAGGGCGTCGGTGTGGCGGGGAGAGGCGGCGCGAGGAGGGGGAGGCGACGCACCATCACGGGAGTGGTGGCGGCTAGGGTTTCGGGGAGGAAGGGCCGAAAGGGGTAGGGATTTATGTTGTTTCAGAAAAGCCCCTTCACTTTTGTTTTTTAGAGCGCAATCCTATTTTCGTGTTTTTCTCTTCGTCGCATAGGATTTTCCTAGTTATGGAGAGTATATACGTAAGAAATCGGAACGTAGGATCATACGGTGAGGGATATAAAACAAATTATCTATTAAGGATGGTCTTTTTGAAAAATGTCCACCTACGTTAGGAACCACGTGTGATCTCAGCCGTTGCTGTGATGGATCGGACGGCGCGGGAGCCGCTCGCGCGGACGCTCGAGGGGGCACGGAATCCACCCGCCTCCCAGCGCTCGCGGGCGACGTGGATGCCTCCACGTGCGAACACGCCGCTCCGAAGCGCACTCAGCTCGCAAATTCCCACTAGGTTTTAATATAACCGACATACCTTACAAAAGTAACTACTCTCTCTGGTTTTATTTTAATTGACGTTCTGAACAATGACACAGTCTACAAGATATATCTTTGATCATATTTTTTTATTATAATATATATAATAAATAAATACATGTTTATTTTTATTATAGTGTTTTAAAAGACAAATCTATATATCTTGCTCTAGTTCCTTTAAACTAAATATTCTTAAAGTTATTGATGGTCAAAGTTATAAAAGTTTGATCTCAGCCTTGTCCAAAACATCAATTAATATGGAACCGGAGGGAGTAAAACCAATAGCCATATGAAAATTAGAAAAAAGAAGAAATCAAGGCAACACACCTGCTACTGTTTCCTGAATAATCACAGATTATTGAGCGGATTGTTGCTACGGATTGTCTAATATATTATATAGATAAGTTAATTATTTAAGAAATAAAGTAGCAAATAGCATAAAATAAGCTGCCTATGCATTTAAGTGGAAGCAAATTATCTTTAGAAAATATATATATATATTTTTCAAAAAATGTAGCAAATAGTCCGTCCGACGAATAATCGAGAAAGAACTCAGCCTAAAGCTTCATCACATATGGTTCAATAATCATATCTCCATGATAATTCTGTTCGATGTTTTGGGCAGTTCGGGACATATAAATATAATTGGTTAAGATGGTTTTTTACATATAAATATAATTGGTTAAGATGGTTTTCTGTTTGTGCTTATTAAAGGGAGAAAAATGAATAACCGTGTTTTTGCAGGTCCTGAAGTAGACTTTCATGCTCTGTTTCAGGATCAGTGAACGGAAAAAGGGGGAAGACAAGATCTTGCGAACCAAACTTTTGAGGATAATGTGGTCGGACGTGATGTTTCCTGGAAGCTGCAACAATATTTAAGCACATGTGGTTAACTAGAATCCCTTGAAGTGACCAGTACCAATTACCAAACATTTACCCTGCTGGATATTGTGGTTCGAGAATGCGACTCCTTGAGAGTTACCGCTTTGCGAATTTCTCCTTTTGATAGCAACGGTTTTGCACATTTATAGGTGGCACCTCCCTTTCAGAGATTCGGTGCATATGTATCGTGTTTGGACTTTGGACGGTAGCAGTAGCGAGCGATGGAAATTAGTACGAACAAGAAAAATTTCTCCCGTAATTAATAACTGGGGATTTGCTTGCTTGGCCTCTGTACTGCAGTGTTAAAATTCACCGGAAGGATGTGTGCAAGATTTTGCTACGTACTGTACACACATATGTACTATACTAACTTTGTTGTAGCAATTATAATTCAAACTGTTGCGTTTCTGTTCTTATTTGGATAGGCAATATATATAGAACTCAAGGGTATTTATAGAACCTTCCAATACTGAGTGAAAACTCTAGGATACTATTTATCTCGGTAAGATGAAGATCGCAAAGAGGCAAACTTGGTGTAGCTATAAGTTGATTAGATTTCTAATCTATCTGCTCGAGTTTAAGTCTTTGACTCATGTGGATGCTCAGATTTATAACTATTTAGTGACGGACAATGATAAGGTTAGATATCGAGCCAGCTTAGCTTGGTCTGCCTCGGTTTGACTGTTTATCCTAACAAGCTAAGCTTGCTTGGCTCATTTTTTAGGTCAATTAGCTTGTGAGCAAGAGCAATAAAACATTGAGTGAAGTGTTGTAGGGGATGGCGACTAGAGACAGTAAGGTAAAGTGTGGAGTCTGACAACTAGCAGTGGGCTGGGTGGTGTCATGAGCCCACAAATCTAGCAAGTGACTAGTGCTGCTATAATTCTATGGGTGGCGACCAACGAAGATGATAGTGACTGGTGATTGGTGAGGCTGAGGCGGAGTAGGCGTCCAGCTAGGGCTTTTGTCGCGAGCCCGTGACACTGCTAGTATCTGGTGTTGTTAATGGCAAATATGTGGAGAAGGGGATGGAAAGTAGTAAGTGGCGAGATAGAGGCTGGGAGTGGGGTAGCCAACTGTGGCCTAAGGCAGTGTCGTGACTCCTTGGCTTGGCCAATACCCGTTAGCCGTGCGAGAGCGAGACAACGAGAGGAGAGGGGAGCTGGGGAGTGGGGAGACGTTTCCATGGAATAGGGAGAGGAGTTTTAGGGTTAGAGATGTCTTTTTCTTCTCCTTGGGCTGCTTTCTTTCGTTCATTTTGGTATCTACTTAACAGGTTAAAACTTTATCTTTGCTAGTCAACAAATCCCAAGAGGTCAAACGAGCTAGCAAGCCACGAGTGTTTCATTCAACCTTAGACAATGTGTTGTTGATCAACAGTAAGTAGTCTATAATTATTCAATCAATACTATCGTCAGTCTCTCGGAGGTACTGATAGGAAGGCAAGCAAGGCAAGTATATATTCTAAGGTCATTCAAGTTACGGTGCTTTCACTTAGGTTCATGAATCTACAAAATGCACATTTAGGTCTATTATGTTAGTTTAATGTATCACAATAGGTCTAAATCTCAGTTGACCGGATATGATTGGCGACATGGCGCTCCATGTTGGCAAGCATTTTACGTTCAACCCTCTCCACAACACACCGTGCTAGAAAAAAAATGCATTTGCCCCCTTCCCACTACAGTGCAATGGGAAGTAAATGTATTTTGCGTTCTTTTTTTTTCACCCTATTCCTTTTCTTCTTTCTTCTATTTGATATTCCTTTTATTTTCTCTAATTCCTTCATAAAGGTGCGGGAGAGCTCAACGCGTAGCAAACACTGACATTGCAATTAGATCGAGCTCACCACTGTCATGGAACTCCGGCAGCCACTTCCCCTTTGTACACTACCCCTTCTCTCACCTTTTAAGCCTCCACTAGTTAGTTACGAAACATTCGCCAAGCCGCAGCGCGGATGCAGTAAATCCCCATCACCACCAATACCTGCCGTTGGCTCGTTCCATATGGGTCTATGCAAGCACGTTGCCAGCTGGACTTCGGGGAGCAATAGAAGAGGTGGCGAAATAAATAGAGCAGGTGTGTTGGAGGTGCTAGAATGGGGTCGAGATACTGGGTAAAGCAGTCAACGGGTGGAGTAGGAATGTATTCCTAGAGCGTGGCTCCAGTGGCCTCCAGGTCCATATGCCTCTGTTGTCCACGCTTTGGCAACACCAGGCATTATTCCCTTCTTGCGAAGGAGGTGGCGAAGACCTAAGCCATTCTTCAGCGTCCCTTTCCTCTCGAGTGCGTGGTAGTGGACACTACGACCTCGACGACGGTTGTTACAGTGGAAGAAGACAAAAAAAAAGAGAAAGAAAAGAAAGGAACAATGAGCGAAAAAGAGAAGGAAAAAAGCTAAACTGTAGCAGGAAGGGTGTGAATTTATTTTTTCTGCCATGGTTTGCTGTGAAGGGGGCCAAAACATTTGCCAACGTGGAGGTGCAAGTCGATACGCTTTGATCAAATCAAGATAATGAATTTAAATGTGTATTTTGCATTCACAAATCTAAATGATAATATAATTAACGTCACTGGTGGAGAAACCATCTTTCGTCGGTCGGCCGATTTCCACAATAGTCCCGGATGCAATAAAAACCGGGGCTAAAGATGATCTTTAGTCCCAGTTCAAAAGGGTAACGGGCATATTTGATCTTTAGTCCCGGTTGGTAACAACCGGGACTAAAGATCATCTTTAGTCCCGGTTCGAATGCTGTCAGGGCATGTCAGGCCCCCCTGGGATCTTTAGTCCCGGTTGGTATTACCAACCGGGACTAAAGATCGTAACTTTTGTCCCGGTTGGTATTACCAACCTGGGCTAAAGATCCTGGTGATCTTTAGCCCCGGTTGGTGCTACCAACCGGGACTAAAGTCCCACCCCTATATATATATATGTCTTCTTCTTCCTCCAGCTGCCCGAGCAAGCTTCAAAATTTCTTCAAAAAAGAGGGGAGGTCATGCCAAAATTTCTATTGAATTTATTTTGGTGATTACATACAAATCGGAGGTGCCTAAAAGGTTTGCAACTTCATCCTCCAATGTTTTTTTTGTCATACTACATTTGCACCTATGTTTTGCACACTTTTTTTGTCTCCAAAATTTAGTTGTAAGTTGATGAGAGAGAAAATGTGTGTGGGGAAGAAAGAATATATAGAAATTTAGTTCATTTGCTAAATAAGGTTTTATAAAATAGTTGAGAAGGAAAACTCTAGTGAAAGTTAATCTTAAATAATAGAAAACAAACTAAAATGAAAATTAAAAGAAGTAAAACACATTAAAATTAGTTTAAAACTTTACAAATAGTTTTTAAGAATTATTTGGTGTAATATTTTATGATTTTTGTATTGATAAAGATATCTTATAATTATTGTATGACTGTTATTATTGTAAGAATAATTATTTGTGTACGGTTTTTTTTGACTCATGTAGATGGATCGGCAATGGATGTACGCTGACCGGCGGTCCAAAGAGTTTATTGACGGCGTGCACTATTTTTTGAGAGTGGCCGAAGCTAACAGGCAAAGGGGTTTTATTTGTTGTCCATGCAATAATTGTAAGAATCAGAAGGAGTATTCTGCATCTAGGACTATTCATTTCCACTTGTTTGAGTCGGGGTTCATGCCAAGCTATAATTGTTGGACATCCCACGGAGAGCAAGGTGTTGAAATGGAAGAAGATGAAGTGGAAGACGACAATATTCCGGACTTTGCTCAGTATGTTGGATTTGAAGAAAATCAAACGGGCGAGGAGGAAATAGCTGCTGATGGTAACGACGTTGCGGATGATCTTGGTCAGATGTTGCAGGACGCCAGGGAGGACTGTGAAAGTGAAAAGGAGGCCCATAAATTGGACAAGATGTTGGAGGACCACAGAACTTCGTTGTACCCAGGTTGCGAGCAGGGGCACAAAAAGTTGGATACCACTCTGGAGTTCTTGCAATGGAAAGCAAAAAATGGGGTTAGTGACAAGGCATTTGGCGATTTATTGAAACTCGTCAAGAACATTCTTCCGGGGGGAAACAAATTGCCCGAGACAACGTACGAGGCTAAGAAGATAGTCTGCCCGTTAGGACTGGAAGTTCATAAGATTCACGCATGTCCGAACGATTGTATCCTATATCGCGGTGAGGAGTATGAGAACCTAGAAGCATGCCCTGTTTGCAAAGCACTACGATACAAGATTAGACGAGACGATCCAGGAGAAGTTGACGGGCAACTAACAAAGAAGAGAATTCCTGCTAAGGTGATGTGGTATTTCCCTATAATACCATGGCTAAGGCGTTTGTTCAGGAACAAGGGGAATGCTAGAATGTTGCGATGGCACGCTGAAGAGCGTCAACAGGACGGGATGCTGAGACACCCCACCGATGGTTCGCAGTGGCGAAACATCGACAGAAAATTTAAAGAATTTGGAAAGGACGCACGAAACATACGGTTTGATTTGAGTACGGATGGCATGAATCCTTTTGGAGAGATGAGCAGCGGCCATAGCACTTGGCCCGTTACGATGTGTATCTACAACCTCCCCTCTGGCTATGCATGAAGAGGAAGTACATAATGATGCCGATTATTATTCAAGGCCCCAAGCAACCTGGTAACGACATCGATGTGTACCTAAAACCACTGGTCGAAGATCTTAAACAGTTGTGGAAGAAGGAAGGTGTCCCCGTGTGGGACAAGGACAAACAGGAGGAGTTTAACCTACGAGCGCTGCTGTTCGTAACCATCAACGATTGACCTGCACTTAGCAACCTATCCGGACAGTCCAATAAGGGGTACAAAGCTTGCACTCACTGTATGGATGAAACAGAAAGTACATATCTTAAGCACTATAGGAAGGTTGTATACATGGGTCATCGTCGATTCCTTGCAGCAAACCACCCGGTACGGAAGAAAGGCAAGCACTTCGAACATAAGGCCGACCACCGTACGAAGCCTAAACATCGTAGCGGGAAAACAGTGTTTGCTATGGTTAAAGATCTTAAAGTAGTGTTCGGAAAGGGGCCTGGAAGCCAGCCTATAGAGAGCGAAGATGGTCACGCGGCGATGTGGAAAAAGAACTCTATATTTTGGGAGTTACCATATTGGGAATTCTTGGACGTACGCCACGCAATCAACATGATGCACCTCACTAAGAACCTTTGCGTAAACCTTCTTGGCTTCCTAGGTGTATACGGAAAGTCGAAAGATACACTAGAAGCACGTAATGATCTGAAGCATATGGAACAACGCAGCGACCTTCACCCGGAACCAAAGGAGAAAGGAAGCCATTACTTGAGTCCAGCCAGCTACACTCTTAGCAAGGCAGAGAAGGAAAGTATGTTTGAATGCTTGGAGAGCATAAAGGTACCGTCTAGATACTCCACGAATATCAAGCGAATAATAAGCACGAAGGAGAAGAAGTTCACAAACCTAAAGCCTCATGACTGTCACGTGTTGATGACACAACTGCTACCAGTTGTAATAAGGGGTATCCTTCCAGACAATGTCCGGGCAATAATAACAAAGCTATGTGCATTCATGAACGCAATTTCGCAGAAGGTCATCGATCCGGATAGATTAGAAGCCCTTCAGAATGAAGTGGTGCAATGTCTTGTCAGTTTTGAGTTGATATTTCCACCTTCATTTTTCAATATAATGACGCATCTGCTTTGTCACCTTGTGAAAGAGATCCATATTCTCGGGCCTGTGTACCTACACAACATGTTTCCTTTCGAGAGGTACATGGGCGTTCTGAAGAAGTATGTTCGTAACCGTGCTCGTCCAGAGGCAAGCATCGCCAAGGGTTATGGAACATAGGAGGTCATCGAATTTTGTGTAGAATTTATCGAAGACCTTCGCCCAATCGGGGTACCTAAATCACGCCATGAAGGGAGACTACGGGGAAAGGGAACTCTCGGAAGGAAAGCAATAATGACGGTAGACAACAATTTATTCCGTAAAGCCCATTTCACTGTTCTGCAACACTCTTCATTGGTAGCTCCTTACATCGAGGAGCACTTGGCTCTAGTTCGCGCCAGGAACATCGGTAAGTCCGATGCATGGATTACACGGTATCACATTGATACTTTCCCCACGTGGCTACGACAACATCTCATGGGTAACGAGTCGATCAACCAACAACTTGCCTTCCTGGCGAGGGGACCGTCTAGGTCGATCGCGACATTCCAGGGATATGAGATCAATGGGTACACATTCTACACGAGAGCCCAAGACATGAAGAGCACGAACCAAAATAGCGTTGTTCGTGTCGATGCCATGGGACATGATGGAACAACTGCCACGTATTACGGTGCCATCGAGGATATATGGGAACTTGACTATGGTCCTCTCAAGGTTCCTCTGTTCCGGTGCCAATGGGTTAGGTTGACTGGTGGAGGCGTAATGATTGATGGTAGTGGTATGACAACTGTTGACCTTAACAAGGTTGGATACTCGGACGAACCTTTTGTCCTTGCCAATGATGTAACGCAAGTCTTTTTCGTGAAGGACATGTCTAGCAAAGGAAAGAAGGGCAGAGGGCCTGACGAGCCTAAGCGTCAAGTGGTTCTCCCAGGCAAAAGAAAAATCGTCGGAGTTGAGGACAAGACTGACGAGGATTACGATCAGTTGGATGGGCAACCCCCTTTCACGGTGACGATTGACCCTAGCATCCTCCTATCAAATGAAGACACCCCTTACTCACGCAGCGATCACAAGGAGGGAACAATAGTGAGGAGAAAGTACGTGCGATCAACCGTCACCGCCGATGTAATGCCGTAATTATTGTATACACGATGTAAACTATTTTGGATGTATTGATTATCCATATAAATCAATTGATGTATGACATAATTTACTATCATTCATATGCTACATTTAATTGACTATCATTCATATGCTAATTATAATTGACTAGAGAATTTTTAAAAGTATTAAATCATTCATGTGGCATTTACATGTTAATTAGAGTTTTTCACAATTTAATTTACTATCTTTCATATGCTACTTATATATGACTATTCGAATTTTTAATAGGTTTAAATCATGCATGTGGCATTTACATATGTTAATTAGAGTTTTTAACATTTAATTTAATATAATTCCTACGCTAAGTATATATGATGATTACAATTTTTATTAATTTTAAATCATGCAGTATGTACATACATATCTTAATTAGAGTTTTTACCAATTTAATAATATCATTCATATGCTAAGTATATATGATTATTGGAATTTTTATTAATTTTAACTCATATATTTGCTTATTACGATTTATCCACTTAATTTATTATAGACAAAAATAATTTTTCAAAGTAATTGTCATTAATATTTGTTCTTTAAATAATGTTAATGCATTAACTTCTATTTTAGAAACACATATGTAAGCGAAAATAATATGCAGTGCTATAATCTTTAGTCCCGGTTCTTAACCCTAACCGGGTTTAAAAAGAATTTGGAAATAGCGGGAAAAGATCTTTACTCCCGGTTGATGAGAACAACCGGGACTAAAGATATCGTTAGTCCCGGTTGTTGAGAGCAACCGGGAGTAAAGATTTCTTTACTCCCGGTTGCTCTCAACAACCGGGACTAACGATATCTTTACTCCCGGTTGTACTCATCAACCGGGAGTAAAGATCCGGGGGTATATATTATCCCGGTGCGCCCTCGTCTTCTCCACCAACACTTAACGTTTTCGGCCGATCGATCTCTCTCGGCCTCTCTCCTTCGCCGCCACTGCCTAGGGCAAATCCCCGCGCCGACGCCGCCGTATCTCGCCGTCGTCTCGAGCTCGTCGTCCTTGCCGCCGCCTCCGCCTCCTCCGCTACCGCCGCATCTCTGGGGTGAGAGCCGCCGCCGCCTCTCCCTTCATCGATCTCCGATCTCGATCTATCTCTCCGTCGCGCCGCCCGCCACGAGACGCCGCGCCACGACGACGCCGCGCCACGCCGCCGCCTTCGCCGCCGCACGCGCAACGCCGCATGCAACGCCACGCCGCCACTGCCGCCGCCGCCACGCCACCGCGCCAAGCGCCTGCCCGATGCCGCCACACCGCCATTAACGAACACGTGAACGAGAACGAACACGTCAACGTACGTTGCCGCGAGAACGTGAACAAGAACGAGAACGATCGAACGAACGTGAACGAGCGAACGAACGTGAACGTGAAATGCAATATATATATGTTACTTCGCATTTATCCTAATACATATTTTTTGTATCTTGTAGAAAAGACGTGTTGTCGGAGTCGTCCCTCAAGCCGGAGTGGAAGAGCTAGCCCTAGAAGGAATTCGTGCAGGCAAGTGATGTAATAATATAAATGATTGTTATATTTGTAATGCAATTAAGAATATTAGACTTGTAATTAGACTTAGCATATAAGATTGTGTAGTGTTCTAATATTATTTGAGTTTTAATATAAGATTATTTTATTGCAAATTAGACTTAGTATGTAATTATTGACTACGGAATTGGTGCGACTCCTAGCAATTGACTATTGTAGTCTTAATTAGACTTAGCATATACGCACGAAACACTTAGCATACATGACTATTTTAGTCTTAGCATGTAATATTATTTGAGTTTTAATATAAGATTATTTTATTTGTAATTAGACTTACTATATAATTATTGACTACGGAATTGGTGCGACTCCTAGCAATTGACAATTTTAGTCTTAATTAGACTTAGCATATACGACAGTTACACTTAGCATACATGACTCTTTCAGTCTTAGCATGTAATATTATTTGAGTTTTAATATAAGATTACTTTATTTGTAATTAGATTTAGTATGTAATTATTGACTACGGAATTGGTGCGACTCCTAGCAATTGACTATTGTAGTCTTAATTAGACTTAGCATATACGCACGAAACACTTAGCATATACATGACTATTTTAGTCTTAGCATGTAATATTATTTGAGTTTTAATATAAGATTATTTTATTTGTAATTAGACTTACTATATAATTATTTACTAGCTAGGGTTGTATAATATACGTCACCTAGACTTAGCTTATATCACGATTTGTAATTAGACTTAGCATGTAAGGTTGTGTAGGGTTCTAATGTACGACATTTACACTTAGCATACATGACTTAGATTGTTAAAACATAAATGTCTCGTGACTTAGCAGATGTTTCTTGTATCAACAGATGGCTGACCGCGATGAGGAACAGATATTGTACGATACAATCGCGGAGGGAAGCAGCCAGTACTGGAATGAAGAAGAGGGGAACGAGGATCCAAACCAGTACTTGAACGAGGAAGGGAACGTGGAGAGGGATGCGGAGGGGAACCAGCAGGGGCACGTGGAAAGGGATGTGGAGGGGAACCAGGAGGAGGAGGCTAGTGGTAGTCAACCCTCCGTTGGACAGAAGAGGGCACGCGGGCAACAAGGTGCAGCGAAGAAGCTTGAGGGTCGGCACATCATAACGGAAGTGGAAGAAGATGGACGTCCTAGTGCCCCGGCCGAAGCCGCCAAGAACTATGTACGTCACAGCGGTTGGGTTGTGCGGGATAACGTGCCTATCAGTACGGTGTACTGGCGAAGAACAAGGGCACGCGGAGATCATGAGAGCTTTGTCCCAGATTCGGAGAAAGAGATGCTGTGGACCACAATGCTCGAGACATTCAGCCTTCCTGCGGGTACAGAGGACAAAGTGAAAAGGTGGACTCTGAAGAAAATGGCAGAACAGTTTCAGAGCTTCAAGGGAGATCTGTAACAGAAGTATATCCTGAAGGGGCAGACACCGAACTTCGACACATTCCCAAAGCTAAGGGATCACTGGGACGAGTTGTTGCATATAAGACAGGTGAACAAGGGCAGTCGATGATGGAAAGAAATAAAGAAAATGCCGCCAAGAAGAAGTACCATCACCACTTGGGGTCAGGAGGCTATAGCGTCGCGATTCCGAAGTGGGAGGAGATGGAGGCTAGCTTGATTGAGAGGGGTATCGAACCGGCAACCGCCAATTAGCCGGAACGATCGAAGTTCTGGTACTATGCTCACGGTGGAACGCTCAACCCAGCTGATGGCTCACTGGTCTTCGGCGATCAGATACGAGAGGCTGCGCGACGACTAACAGATGCAGTGGAAGCCTCCTCTCAGGGCACGTTCTGACCGGACAGAGATAGGGACGAGCTGACACTCACCCTGCAGACTCTAGAGCATCCAGGACGAACACGAGGGAAAGGGGTGATTCCTTGGAAGATTGGTTTCAAGGAGGACATCCACACGTACAGGAGTCGGATGAGGAGCAAGAGAGATACCGAGGCGAAGATTGCAGATCTAGAGTTCCGGGTATCGAGCTACGAACTCAGCATGCAAGAGGGGGTGGCAAGGAAGGTTGATGAACGCATGGCCGCACATCGGTCCCATGATCCCCAGCCGACCATTCCTCCTGCAATGGTGAGCCCGTCAGGAAACCGTAGCAGCTGCGCCTCAACGGGGCAGGTAGGATCACAGAGCATGGACGCCATGCAAACACAGGACGAATCGACCTGTCCCGTTGATGACATCACTCAGCGGACACCATGTGAGCTGCATATTCCTTACAAGAACTTATCAATAAAGGTAAGCTCGTAGTTTATATATTTTAGATTTAGCCATTCCGCTAGTTGCTGCTTATATATGTTGATTACTAATAAATAATCTCTCACAACATGAAGGTGGCGTCGGGCATGGCCATCCCAACGGACCCTTCAGGTACTTATCACTGCAGGCCGATTCCAGCAGGGTACTCAAAGGTCGAAGTTGAGTTGGTCGAAGGCGCGTACGAGGACCTCGAGCTGGATTACCCTGAAGGAGACGGTGAGACGCATCTACGAGACACAAGCCATGCCATTATTCTATGGCGCAGGCGGTACATCATCCTCCCTGGGTGACAAGCGGCGTCTCGTGCACCATCTCCTCCGGCTCCGCCATCTCCTCCTCAGGATCCTGCACCGTCTCCTCCTCATGCTCCGCCAGCACCGTCTCCACCTCAGGCTCCAGCACCGACTCCTCCTCAGGATCCTGCACCGACTCCTCCTCGGGCTCCTACACCTACTCCTCCGCAAGCTCCTCTTCCGGCACCTTCAAAGTCAAGGGCCCCCCAGCTCCACCGCCTGCCCACACAAGGGCAACGAAGAAGGCGAAAGTTGACGCCGCCAAGAACAAGGACCCGGGGTACAATTGCACGCAAGAGGAGCTTGACGCTTACGTTGCATCAGAAGTCAAGAGACAATTCAAGCCTCAAAGTCCAGAAAAGAAGATTCCTATAGACCCCAGTGTCAGGAACTTCTTCAGGGGTATGTCTGCACCTGTAAAGGAGGCCATCAAGCTATCGGACTATGAGCGAATGCTGAAAAGCATCTTCTGGAAAGTCCAAACCAGTCCCTCAGCTTGGAGAGCAACCAAACCAGGAGATCGAGCCGTTGGTGACCGGGGAAGACATGACGATAGAAGAATTTATTATTGACACCGGTCTAACTACGGATCAATTGCTAGGAGTTGAACCAATAGAAAAGGCGGAATTGAAATACATGTACGAACTCGGTAAACCGCTTGTCAAGCCCGAGCTGGTGCAGTCCCTACCCACACAAATGTACAAGTTCCATCAGCTGTACATGGAGATGAGCGCCACCGGTAGAGAGATGATCGGAGCGAGGATCAGGGACCCGGACTTCTTGCAAGGAGATGATATTCTCTGGATCAATTTCAAGGGAATCTACGAAGTATACCAGCTGGACGCCCTCGACGTCTCTATTATGAGTTGCTGGATTTTGTAAGTATATCGTTCAGTTATATTTCTTAATTACTACGTCTCCTTTAATTAATTAGGTCCTTGTATATAAGTAAACTATATAAAATAAAATACTCCCTTTTATCGTTGTAGAATGGAGATTCAAAGGGCCCGACAGCGGAGGGTTTTCGATACTGGATTCATCGACCCTCGGAGAGTAAACGTCGCAATGCTCGACCAATATCCACAAGAAACAGAGGACAATCTCGTCCATCTCCTGAAGGCGCAGCTTTACAAGATGTTCATACTGTTGCCGTACAACACAGAGTTAGTTTAATTTTACTGTCTTCCTACATACCAAATTTCATTCCCATACGAACTTGCTAAGTGTTTCATATGTAATGCATCCCACGCACATTGCAGATTCCACTGGGTGCTTATACTCTTCGACCTGTCGGCCTGCACCGTCAACGTATATGACTCAATGGATAAAAAAGAGTCTACGTTTGACAAGGTTTTCGAACTTATAGACAGGTACTGGCATAAATTCCTCTGTTAATTAAGAAATTCTTGTTATGTTAATATTTCTACTACGAATCATATCTTTAAACTCCATGTAGGGCTTGGTATCGGTTCCGTCATTTGGTCCGCGGCAACTGGAGAGAAAGACTTAGGCGGAGGTTCAAATATCCTGTGAGTACACATGCTCTACATTTATATTTCTCCGATTCAAATTAACATACAAGTCTATATTAATTAGATCTCACGCCGTTAATTTGTCATTTATTTGTAGTGCGCAAAGCAAAAGAAGGGAACTAACTTGTGCGGCTACTACGTGTGCGAGTATTGCTACTGCCTTGCAGACCAAATCATCACCACAAGAGAGCTCGATGTACGTACAAATAAATTCAAAATTTCATTACGTAACGATTTCTTGTTTAATTACTAATCAATTTCATACATTCATATAGTTTATTCGCATGAGGAATAACCTGACCACACAAAAGGAATTTATCGCGGCGGTTCAAGAACAACTCATGGGATTCATCAACGAAGAAATCCTTGATCCCAAGGGTGAATTCTACTACGACGGAAACACAATTCACCGGTCCTTAGCTTCTGAGCTAGCAGCTAGTACTACTACTACGTCGAAATCGTAGCTAGCTAGGACATATAATGGATTGTAATTAATACATGACTACATATGTTTCTATATGCATGTGTACACATTTTCTATAATGTAAATATATTTTGGTCATATATATATATATATATATATATACACACACACACATATGCATTTGCAAAACATATATATGTATAAATACATATATATTATGCATGTACATATGTACTGAACCATATATACATATAATATAATATAATATAATATAATATAATATATATACATATATATATATATATATATATGTATGCATATATATGTATTGAAACATATATATGCATGGTTTATATATATATATATATAAAACATGCAGCAACAGGGCCATGCAAAAAAAAAAAGATCAGCTCGATCTTTAGAACACCAACCGGGACTAAAGATCGATCTTTAGTCCCGGATTGGTACTCCCGGTTTGGAAACCGGGACTAAAGGGGGTTACAAACCGGGACTACAAAGGGTTTCTCCACCAGTGCGTGTAATGTATTTCACTCCATTAATAAAAAGGTACGTTGGTTATTGATGTTGGGAGCTACTAAATATTGAGGGGTTTTGAACAAACACATACTGTATGTAACATGGTGTGGCGTGGCCGGACGGATGATATCATGGTCCTGATTGTAACACGAACATGATCCTGGCGTCATGTCATAACAGCCTCATGCTTTAAGTCCATCTACATCACACTGTGTTCTTACAAATTCTTAGTAAATCCCCTTGATTTTGGACTAGAGAAGCTAAGAAGCTACCAACGTCGAGACGAGGTGCATGTTCTTCAATATCTGCTATTTCGCCAAGCAAAGGTGTCCCAGCGACCAAGGTGTGTTTTTATCCAGAGAGAGAAAATTACAGGGAAATGTTACCCACAAAATGTTTGATCTAATTGACTACAGGAAACCTATTTGTTGACGCAGCTTTCCTCCTCCTCCTCCTCCTCCTCCTCCTTCTTCTTCTTCTTCTTCTTCTTCTTCTTCTTCTTGGTAAAAGTTCATGCTCTTCAATGTGGACCGGGCGGCCCTTTCTGAACTTCTTTTCTGATACGAAAATAGGCCATAAATGTGGGGAAAAAGTACACCGTAGGTCTCTCAACTTGTTATCGGGATATAAAAACGTCCTCGAACCGCAAAACCAGATATACGGTGTCCCTTAACTATACAAAACCGGTCACCCGAGGTCCTTCGGTGGTTTCGACCCCGGTTTTAGTCTACGTGGCGGCTAAGTCAACGTGGGACCCACGTGGGCCCCACATGTCAGACTGGTCATGTCATCTCTCTCTTTCCCATCTTCTCTCCCTTTCTCCTCTCCAACACTTTCTTGTCAGGGACTCTCGGCAGGCCGATGGTCGACCGACAGGTGCGGAGGAGGCCGGTGGGGCGAGTCAGGAGAGGAGGTCCGGTTGCCGGCGATGGCCGACGCTGTGGCGGCTGCTCCGACCGAGGGCGCAAAGGAAGGAGGCGGTGCTTTTGCGAGCTCACCGGCATGGACTCTGGCGGCGGTGAGGTGAGCGAGGATACGTGGGGTGGTGAGGGCAGAGCCGCGGGTGGAGAGGCAATGGAGGCGGCAGGCAGCGGTCAACGTCGACATCTGGAGGTGGAGGCGCGTCGTGCCGCTCCTGGATCTCGACCACCATGCCGAGCACCTCGTCGCGAGCCATATGGATTGCATGCTGCAAGAGTCATGGTGTCCAGGGACGTGCACCTCTCCGCCTCCTCCTTCGTGCGGCTCTACCTCCCACCGCCCGCCTCCGGAGACAAGAGACTCCCCGTGGTGGTCTACATCCATGGCGGGGGGTTTGTGATCGGGTCGGCTGCGGCGCCCGGATATCGCCGCTGCCTCAACGACCTCGCCGCCGCCTGCCCCTGCCGTCGCCGTCTCCGTTGCTACCGCCTCACCCTGGAGCACCCGCTCCCGGCCGCGTACGAGGACTCCACCGCAGCACTCGCCTAGGTGCTCTCCGTCACCGACCCGTGGCTCGTTGCGCACGGCCCCCTCTCCCGCGTCTTCCTCGCGGGCGACAGCGCCGGCGGCAACATCTACCATCACCTTGCCATGTGCCACGGCCTGACCAGCCAACACCTCCCGTGCCGCCTAAAGGGCATTGTGATGATCCACCTGTGGTTCTGGGGCAAGGAGCCCATCGGCGGCGAGGCGGCGGCAGGGGGAGCAGAAGGGGCTATGGGAGTTCGTGTGCCCTGACGCGGCGGACGGCGCGGATGACCCCCAGATGAACCCGACCGCGGCGGGGGCGCCGGGGCTGGAGAACCTGGTATGCGAGAAGGTGATGGTGTGCGTGGCCGAGGGGAACACGCTACGGTGGCGCGGCCGCGCGTACACGGTGGCGGTGACATCAGCTTCGCGCTGGTCACGGCGAGCGAGCAAGCGGCGGCCGACGAAGGCGGCGTGCGAGCGCGCGGAGCGGCGGTGGCGGCAGGCGGGCAAGCGCGCGGGTGGGTGATTAGCAAGGAACGAGAAGTAAAAAAAGAAGAGAAAAAAGAAAGGGGAAAGAGAGAGGTGACGTGGACACCTGAAATGTGGGGCCCACGTGGGTCCCACACTGACTCCGCCGCCACATAGACCAAAACTAGGGTCAAAACCACCGAAGGACCTCGGGTGACCGGTTTTGTATAGTTAAGGGACCCCGCATATCAGATTTTGCGGTTCGAGGACGTTTTTTATCCCGATGATAAGTTGAGGGACCTTCGGTGTACTTTTTCCTAAATGTGGCAGGTTAAGCCAGTAAGCAACGTGACAAAACTTGTGGGCCGATAAACGGGCTTGTAAGCTGTAAAACGAATTAGGATGTTAGGCTTGCTCGTCGTGTAGAAGTCTATAGGAAGCTGAAGAGTAGGCCAGCTGGGCCCGACACCAACTCAAGATTACAAATGTCAACGTCAATCATGAGGTTGCAGCGACCTTAAGCCCTTGTGAGATATAGTAATAAACCGAAATGAAATGGGTAAAGAAAGATGAGGAAGTGATGAAAAAGGGAACATGTTTCTCAGGGAACTCCAAGCAGGGCGTACAAACCAAGAGCATGGTGTGACCTCATTTTCTGATGAGAAAATTTCTTTTATGGCTCCTAAATTCCAGAAGATCTCTTATATATTTCTGAGTTTTGCTCGCTCACTTTATGGCCTCGAATTTGGTTTTGATCTACTTTATGCCCATTTCGCCAGTTGTCTATTAGCTGACTAGGTAATAGCTATGAAAAGGCTAAATTTGTCCATAGTTATGAAATGAATATAGAAATCTGTAAAGTATATTATTGGAAGTGTGCAGGAGTTTGTTCTATGAGACTACTATATTTATGATTTTGTTGTGTGGGGTTTTATTGAGAAACACCTAGGGCCTTCAGGCAGCTCTTGCGCTAGTCGATTTGGGTTTGAAGTCTCACCTTTTCTAATTATTTGATATTAGGTTATTCCCTAATATTCGCGTCTTTGTGTGGGGTTTTATTAGTGGCAAGTTTTTTTTATCTTTTATATAATGGCAAAAAAATTTCAATATTTATTATTCTACTTATTATATATTTTCGAATAGAAACTAACTGTTACGTTTACATATTGAAAAATGTCACACATGCATTTTTTTAATACATAATATTTTTTCCACATATAATAATCCGTTATACGACAAAGTTAAAGAATATTAGTCACATACTAAATTACCATAATATTTCCAACGATGGATGCCAATAAATTTCCACGTTCCTTCATGTCCAATGGTATAACCAACTTGTTCACACATTAAACGGTCAACTAATAGTCAATTGACAGAAATGGTATGAAAAAGAATAAAGTCAAAAGTGAAAGGCATACAAGAGTGAGCAAAACTCTGGAATATATCGGCTAAATATTTTAGAGATATATAAGGAATTTTCTCTTTTCTAATAGTCCATCCCTCAGTTTGTAAAACTTTGAATTAGAACCACTGGTATATGGTAACAATGGCTTCCTTCTATGATAAATAACCTTAACAAAAATTCAAGCCTCATTTTAAGGAAAAAAAAATATTATGCACGCTTACTCGACAAAAAGTTCAAAATTGAAACAAGAAGACATTCATATGAAAGCTATATCCACTTCTTTTTTTTCTTGATAGGGGCTATGTCCACTATTTTAGGAACACACACATCTTTCTTTTTTCGATTACTGAACATATGCCACTATATATGCATACACACAACACGCATACATATACTGATATACTATAAGAATATTTTCTGCATGGCAATGTTGAACAAACTTCTTCCATTTCAATAGCCAAGCCAACTGAAGGCAAAAGCATGGGAAACACCAACCTTTAGTTCAACATAATTGGCCTTTGCAAAAGATTGCACGTTTGTGCCAATGCCCGATTCGCTTTCATAGCTTTCAGAAAAAAGCACAGGGAATAAATGAATGCACAAATGTCGTGCTATCTCTTGGACACCATCATCACAATCATCTCCCTTTGCTTAATTCGATGGTGAGAACCATCATCATCATCATTTCCAAAGCAAATAAAATGAGACAGATTCCTCTTGACAAATAGTATGATAAATCCAAAGTACATTATTTCATATCGTAATTTAGTTCACAATGACATGATCTTGTTCGGTACACAATACTACAATTTAACAAGCCAAGTATGTACATTATTTAAGTAGTGCAACAAATATAAGCAGAGCTTGAAAAAGAGCAAAGCACGGTGATCTGACCATAGGATAGGTAGAGCTGAGGTGCTTAAGTCACAAAAGGCAAAGGTAAGCCTGAAAACATAATGCATCATCCAGAACTTCATCTGACGATCTAACCATAGTGCCACACCATGATGAGGGAGGGAAAGCTCACAGCGCAGCAACACCATGCTACCAGACATCAAGCATCAGAATCCCACAAACAATACCTCTTTTGAGGCCTGCAGAAAGAAGCAAAAGCTGGCTGCCTGCCTTGCCTTCCACACCCACACAAAGTCAATCAAGTAACAATGATGATAAGGGCCTTACCAAAGACCATATATACACACATTGATGCCTTCAGATTTTATTTATGTGTGAGCTTTAGTATCGCCACTGTACCAGTTGCCAGTTCTAGTTATCCGAAACCTCCACGCCAAGTTTCTTCGCCTCCATCTTGAGAAACTTCAGGTATCTAACAGCTTCTTCAATGACAGAGGCTGTATCCAATTGGTCTCCACCAGGGATTATTCCCCTAAGAACTGTGACCATATTTCTCATCCTCTCATGAGTAACAGTGTCCATGGATCCATGGAAGACTGAACTCTGGCTAGAAGAATGATGCATTTTCCTAGACCTTGGTGGTGAAGATGAATCAAGGGAATCACTCTCGAAGCGGTCCGGAGTACGCCCAGTACTCTTGACATCATCTTCATCGCTTTCTTCATCAGAGCTTAGCAGTGCATCAATCTCTCTTGTATCCTCCTTGAAAGATGAGGAAACTTCTTCCAGGTTTCCGTTATCTTGGCCGGAACTTCTGCAAATTGCCTCGGGATAGGAAGGGAAAGCATTGGTGGCTGAAGGGTTTAGCTTGCTCACCAATGCAGGATGACACATGATGCGCCCTTTGTCATCAGTTTGATCAAAGATGATGAAGTTTCTGGGGCATACCTTGGAAGGCTGAAACTCAAATCCACCGAGTGAGGTTCGGAGTTGAGGACTGGTCATGCCTGAAGGGGCACCAAAGGCAGGTGAAACAGGAACCCTGTAGTTGCACTGACCACCCAAGGGTCCATTTGCGATATAACCATCTGCTTCATGTCCATAAGCAAAGGAAGGGTTTCCAGTGAATGCTGTTGGATCCCTCTGCATGAGTCAATGGCTGATACTGGACAGAACGCACTTAAGTACAGACTCTACCTGATCTGATGTAGTAGCTACACTACCCAAAAACAACGAGAATTCTACAATATGTTTGCGACTCGCAACAACAAGAGACTAAACACCCTACCACAAGGTAGCCATCATGAATGCACTGCTTTTGTTGTTGCGACTTTATACCAGACGAAAGATAAATAGCAGATAAAGTGACTAATCTCGACTCCTGTATTTGGACTACGTGACAGGCTTAAGCAACTGACGGAAGTACTCAGCCTGCAATTTAGAATATTTTGTTAAAATACAGAAGAGACACATAGTAAAATAAGGTATACAAAGATGCCTGAATAACTTAATAAATTTATACTAAAAAATAAAGTGAACTGATAAGTATATGTATTATTTGATTCAGGTATGCATTAGCAAATCATGTAAAAAGTCTTGAGGACAAAACAACAAAATATCTATTTATGGTAATCAAATAATCATTTATCGATAACACCATTCAATTTCATGAAAAGAAATAATGATTGATCAATCAAAACTTTCTAGCATAACTCAAGAATATCAGGGTCACTGGGGGAGGGACAGGGAAGGGAAGAGACTGAAACCCCACATCATTTTAAATTTCATCTGCAATAGCACTACACGGTCCAGGATTACAGGTTAACAATGAGAACATGACCAGATCACCTATACAATATGCATTCCAAAACCCAACTAAATTAATTAGCTATGCTATAATAGAAAGATCTCAAACAGTTACATAGGTGTAGATAGTTGATGGGTGGTACTTTTCACTATACGAGATTATTGTGAAAATCCCAAACAAAGTACCAAGAATGTTTCCATGAAAAATGACACCTGATTCTCATTTTTTGTTTAGCAACAGCTATGAATCATTTTGGAAACAGGATTCTTTAGGTCAACAAATAAATATCTCACCTGGCACACTTGCATCAACTGGTAATAAGCAAAGATCCTAACATTCATTACTATTGTTCCCACCTCCTTCACAATGCGGAATCTCTTAAGTTCAACCTTAACATACATTCTCAATTTTTACACACCCAATGTCGTCAAGAACAAAGAACCACAAAGGAAAAGGATTCTCCTGTAAATGTGACCGCCTCACCTGCAATGCATGGAAAATTAAAAATTCAGTGAGAATTATGAGATTCTATTATCATGAATATGAAAGGTTTCAGGAGATCAAGAGACATACACAATCACACGGAAAAACACAGCAAGGTGAACAGACTTTCGGCTGCTGTAATAAGTCGAGTACAAAGGGGTCCAAGGCATACTGCTGCTCAGTGCTTAAATTTTGTTATATTCCTGCAATCCTGCTGATTGTGAATTTGTTATCAACACGTAAAAATACCAACAGAAGGATAGAGAAAATACAGTGCTAACTAGTATATACAACTTCAAGCATGTCATCTGTTTGGTGGTATTGGTAGACCCAATCCATTCGTGCTACCTTCAACTATATATTTGTTCTCGTGGGAAAACTAATTCCCAGAGCTGGGGAGCAGAGTTCTACACGAGATTAGATAAGTGGATCGTGATTAGTGTTTAAGTTACTGTTGAATACCAAATCGACTTCATTAAATACCAACAGAAAACATCCTTAATAAAACTCCAACACAGTTAAAAGCAAGAACCGGCTTTTAGTGTCCAATCAAGAAAACAACAGGCTTGGCTCCAACTGCCTCCTTGATTGGTAAGCACACACAAACCATGGAAAATTTTTCCAAACTTTCACTGTTCTAATACGATCCCCCTATTCCCCTAATTACAAGCCACAACCGATATATATAGAAGATTAAAACCGTAATAAGAATCATAATAAGATCAAAGATAGGTCCATGGAGCCAAGTACCAGAACCAGAAGGCTACAACCAAATCGAGCACCGTTGGGCAGGTACGGCGAGGGCGGGTCTCGACGAATTCGTCGGCGGCGGGGCGATCAAAATCGGATCTTGGAGGCGATCCCGAGGTGGCGAGGCGCTCGTGGCTTCGTGCAGCAGCAGCAGCACCAAGAAAAAGGAGGGGGATTTGGGGGGGAGGAGAGGAGACGACAGGAGCGGAGAAGACAACAGGAGCAAAAGGGCAACAGCACTAGTAGCATGGGATGTGTGTGCCTTGTATGTGTAGTGCTGTGCTGCCTGCTTGGCCTGCAGCTGCTGCACTGAATCCATACACACAATGGGGTTAAGCACTAGCTGGGTGGATGTGTGTTTACTTTTTCTCCCCTTCTTTTTCTCTCAAGTGCTATTGCTTTTGTAATTTGTACTAGCTTTGCCCCTCTTTCTCTGTTACTACTTGGAATTTGGGGGTAAAAGAATATCTGGAAATTACATAATAAGGTGCCAAATGGTTGACCTGTGACGACTAATCGGGCCATTAGGAGATCATCACTAGCGTTTTGACTGTATTTTGCAGGTGGTGAGGAGTGTATTAGATTAATACTAGGAGCAATCAAAGTATCAAACACTTGGAACAGTTATCTAGCCAAGTTACGAGCATGAGCCTTACCACACATTTTTCAACTCCTTTTTTGATACTTATATAACATGGTATTTAAAATAAAACTTTCACCACATATTATTATTACAAACTATTTAAAATCTACATATAATTTATAGCACCATAAAAGTACTATTCAAGATAAATCTACGCATATAATTTTGCACATCCAATCTAAGCCTTACTTATCGGACACAACTAAATATTTAATATAAAACACAATTCTACAATAGGATTTTTGAATTATTTTCACCATATTATAGTTTTTAGCCTTGACTTTTAAACTGATAATACACATATAAAATGTTTTACATATAAATTGTTTTTTCTTTATTTATGTATCTCCATCTTATCTATTAGAATTAAATGGGATAGGCCCAAATTAATTCTTGTAATTTCAAGGGCTCACAATTAATATTAAGAGATTAATACCACATTAAAAACCAATGAAAAATGATCTTAACTTAAATAGACTACTAGAGAAGGTTGAGATGGTGGTGGGAATGTCACACGCGTGCGCTCGAGCCAAGCCAAGCCAGCCAGGGCGTCAAAGCGGCGGGTTCGGACGGGCTGCTCGTTTTCAGCCGTTTTGTTTTTATGAGTAAAAGCATAACCGGCATGATTCATTACTTCAGTAACAGACGAGGCCTAAAGTGCAATCAATCGAGATTAACGTAGTAATGTTTCTCTTGCGTTATCTTCCACCTCTAGGTAGATAGAGAGCTCTCTCTCGGTTCTATCTACCTCAGTTTTTGGTTCTTCTTGTGTAAGACACCTCCTCTGCTTATGTGCTCCTATGGTTGTTTCCTAGTTCTGAGTACTTGCGTGTACGGGTATTTGAGACGAGTAGACCTCCGGAATTCCGTCCAACAGAGTACATGCACAGTTAGGTGGGCGATAAAATTTTTGGGAGCGTGTTCTTCGCGCGACTGCTCTACTTCTTCCTCTGCTTCACATCAGCACTACTTCCTCGGCATCAAGTCATATATGCTTCCTCTACATTAACCTCCAGATCATGTCGATCAGTATCGAAAACGACGTCAACGACAACTGTGACAGGAATAGCAATGGAGGGAACGGCAACTGCTCAACCGGAACGACAACATCAACACCACAACCTCTGAATCCAGAGCGTTCTGCGGGTATGTTCTCCTCACTCTGGTGTTAAACATATGTCTAGATGCTATTGTCTCTGTTAGCATGTTAATGTTAGCACCAGCTTTGGATTACTCGCCTGCATACATGTCATATTTATTATGCTATAATTTTTGGATTAAAATATGCTGAATAATAACTAGATTTCTAACATTGTCATCCATATTTTCACTGACCATAGCCTAGATGTTTATAAGATATTGATGTTCAGAGCTTTAAAGTTTGATTTGAGACATTTTTTCAAGACTTTCTTTTTGGGGCTTTCATGTTTATTGCTGCATATTTTATTTTAATTTGTACTCCCTTCCTCGTAAATATTTTTTTAGTTTGACTTAAACTGATTACTGTACTCAACAAAATTTTTTAGGTTATATAATTATGTAACCAAAATTACTTTCTTAATAGTCTGCAATATACTTTTAAAGCTATTTACTTCAAATATAATAGTTAAAAATACATTTGTTATATAGGAGCTCACCCCTTTTAATTTTTCTGCCGACTTTTTATCTTAAACTTAAAAAATGCTGGTTTTAGTCCAAACAAACAAATATTTGCAAACAAATGGAGTATTTGTTTTTCTTTTCTTTTATGTTGTAAACTTTCTTTTTTCACATGTACTGTTATTTAAGGTGTTATTGACATATAAGGGGGGAGGACGGTCGCCGCTGTACAGTACACAGGATGTGTTTAGACCAAAGTGTCGACATAACAGACTGAAGTGTCGACATAAGCAAGGTCATGTAACAACAAATAAGAAAGCTAAGACACCTGCATGATGTAATACTCCTATATGATACTATGATATTACCGCAGCCATATGCTGTTTTTTGTCCTCTTAAAGTTGAGATTGATCTAGAGCAAGTCCATTGATAACACAGAAAACACGCTTACCCTGCTAGAGCTGGTCTTCTCTTTTACCGGTGAGAGTACGCGAGGCGACTTTGTTGTAAAATTTCTATGAAGAAAAATTAACCTGTTCATACATGACATGCGTAGACAGCGTATAAGTCGTAGTCTAACACCTTTTTTAAAAATTGATCTCGAAGTGGCAGGCGTGCCTTCCAGGAGGCAAGCGTTTCCTTTGCCGAGAGCGACATGGCACCAAACTTTATTTCCTTTGCTGATCCGGTGTTTGACTCCGGTGAACTGAAAACCCCCCCTCTCCCGGTCTCGCCCCCGGCCGCGGTGTTTTTTCGTCAAGGAGGAGGAGAGGGGAGATCGCTGTCATCTGCAGGGAACGCATGCGCGATTCGTCGCGGATAGAAAAATGAGGCCCGGGCATGCCTAGGTTGCAGGTCAGGTCAGTAGGTGCGTATATAGGCGATGCGCATGCTGATGATGCAGACTTTTGTGATTAACAGTCCAGATAAATCCATATCAATCGCCCTTGGAGGCTGCAGGGAGAGCATATGCGTGAATAGGTTTTGGAGGCCTGATTACTGGTAAAGATGCTTTGGGTTGCTCTGATCGGTTCACGCTATCATTGATTAATTTGGAACCCCGCAAAACGTTGAAAACTGAGATTTCAACAAAATTTCGATCGAACTTACTGTTTTAAATTTGTTTTTGTTTAAAAATGCATCGAATTTGCCCTTGAGGTTGATTTTTGAACTAGGAACCTATATACTTGTTTGTGCTCATTTTCATGTGTGATTAGGACCCGAGCTCAAAACTTATATCCTAGACGAATTCATATAGGGGGAGTGCCTTGCTTCTCCTCTAGAGGAGTTTCGCACTCCGACAAACATTAAGTCTTCTAAAAGTGAAGTAATGTCCACAAGTGTACTTACAGTTATTATTGTTTTAGTCGTAGGCGATGCACACGTTGGCAGCGAGTCGCTCATGATAACTTCATTAATATCAAAATATGTAGGTCCAGAATTTCATGGGTGCTCATATAAACTATGTTTCTCAATTAAAAAAAAAGAGTGCTAGCCCCTGATATCACGTTTCTTAATGGGATAGATTATCATGACGGGTCTTTACCCCCATCAACCGCTCCCCTACACACCCACGTGTTCGCATTTCTTACCATGCATTCTCTCATGCCTACCGCATGTCCGCATCCGATCACCACGCTTGTCAGGAGCCAAAGTTGATACCTGAGGTATCAGATTCGATGCTTTGGGTACCAGACCTGGTACCTATGATACTGGTATCATACCTAATACCCACAAGGTATCGAGGCCAGTTGTTGCACATCAAGCCTGGTACCAACAAAAAAATGTACGTGAAGGTATCGCATAGAACCAAGCAAGTCATATTCTTCCGGTCCCCACACATTGTGCCTCCTCTGCCAGTTGCCCCATCCATCCATTAACCTAAGCATGAAGTTGAAGAAACAACCAAAGAAGACAAGATTATGAATAGGCATAGGCGGTGAACTCCTAAAAAAGACATAGCCTCGTCTTCCTCATGCACTCTTCTTGGGGGTGCCGCTACCTCCACTCTCTTGTTGGCTTTTCGAGGACGGCACCAGTAGCTCTTGGATAGGGTCATAGCCGACCTTTTTTTGGAGGGAAGGGTCAGATGGACGACGACTGTGAGTGCAATGAGTGAGGTGGAGGACAGTGTAATGGTGGTGGGACGGTGCCACGTAGGCGACATGCCCATCTCTGTATGTATTTTTTAAAAAAAAGTAAAATGACACAAATGTTCTTTTCTTAAAAGAAAAAAACACAATGTTCGAGCGTCAGCTTGAGAAATCAGAACGTCTGAAGCAGAAGGATTAGCCCAGAAATCAAAACTTCAGCTAAGCCTTACGTATCCATGGGCCTCGTTGGTTATAGCCTGTGTGCATCAACATGGGGTGTTTGATGGGCCGGAAGATGTTTTCCGTTCCAGGTCCACTGATGACTGAACATTTTGGGGGGTCTGTCTTTGGATCAGCTTCTCCTTCCTCCGGCCCTATCGCGCGGTGCGGTATCTCCGGGATTTGCAACCATACATCCTCTCCTCCATTCAAAGCGCCAGCCGTGTACCACCGCCCGAGGCACGTAGAACCACGCCAAGATGCGTGAACCCCCGCTTGCGTCGCGTCGACATGCGCAGGGGAAAAGGCGCCCATGCTCCCCATGTCGTTGTCCCGCTCCTGCAAGAGATACACCTATGTTAGCCACGTCTTTTCTGTTTGAGATCCTTCCAAATCCTCCCCCCATCTTAATTTCTTCCCATCTCTCCGGCGGCGCCGGCGCCATTCGCCTTTTCTCCCAAACGCTCACCGGCTGGCAGCCCCCAGCCTCCCCGCCTGCTCGTTCGGCCGGTCTCGGCCTCCCCCTGCGTTGATCTCCAACCTGAGCACCGTCGACCACGCCGACGCCGGCGACGCCTCGCCCGCGTACAAGGTACCAGGTACTGCATCTGCATGCATACTGCACACACGTGTCTTGCTGAATTCCTCCACCGTGGCAATGCGGCGGAGGTCGCGCTGTGACCTCACCTCACCTCCGGCTACGTGGCGCCGTCACGTGGAGTGATTCACTACCGTAATCAGTGACGTCAGTAGTATCAGATAGGGTTTCGGAGTTATTCTGTGGGACAGGATGGTCACTAATTTCCGGTTTTGGTTTTAGGATATCATTTTCTTTTTAGTGTTGGAGAACAGGAGAAGGCAATCATTGATTGTTACTTTGTTAGTAATTGGTTAGTATATCTTCACTGCACTCTGCACACACGTACTGATCTCTCCGTCCCGTTTGCTTCAACAACACATTTGCTTTGCTCGGTACATGCAGAGAGAAAAAGAAGCAATGGGCATCGGCATCGGCATCGGCACCGGCACCGGCACCGGCGCGGCGCTACCATTCGGCGAGGCCTCGCCGTGGAGCCTGCTCGGCGGCGCGGTGGCCGCGCTGCTGCTGGTCTGGGCCGCGCAGATGCTGGAGTGGGCCTGGCTGGCCCCGCGGCGGATGGAACGGGCCCTCAGGGCCCAGGGCCTGAGGGGCACCCAGTACCGCTTCCTCCATGGCGACCTCACCGAGGACCTGCGGCTCGTCACGGCGGCCCGCTCCAAGCCCGTGCCCATGGACCGGCCCCACGACTTCATCCCGCGCGTCGCGCCTCTGCTTCACCGTGCCTTGGAGGAACACGGTACTGTACTCGCTCTACTTCTGCAATATTTGTTTTCTTTTGTTTTGTTTTGTTTTTCGGCGAACACATCCAAGATTTGATTGTTGTTATGCAACTTTAAGTTCATCGTACAGTTGATCTAGAAATGCCACTATTTGATCATCAATTATCTTGTTTTTTTCAGTGTCTTTGTACCATGTTCTGATCTCTGTGCGCATGAAAATGCAGGTAGGGTTTCTTTTACATGGTTCGGGCCAATGCCAAGGGTTACAATCACTGATCCGGACTTGGTCCGTGAAGTTCTATCGAACAAATTTGGTCACTTTGAGAAGACAAAGCTGGCCACTCGGCTTTCTAAGTTACTCGTTGGTGGGCTTGTGATCCTTCATGGTGAAAAATGGGTCAAACATAGGAGGATTATGAATCCAGCCTTTCATGCAGAAAAGCTAAAGGTATTATTACTAGGATTTACTGAAAGAATTCGTGAATATGAGACCTGACTACTGTATTTAGTATTCAGGATTTCATGTGTAAGAATTATCATTTAGTAAGACGATCGCTTAGCCTAGCTATTTGATCAGAAGTTAAATTAATCTGATGAATGCCTGCATTCTTTGCAGTCACTAAACAGGTCGAACTAAACATATTAGAACTGGAGATCAATTTGGTTACACTTACTTTCCTGGTATTTTTCCCCTTTCCCTGACTTATATATTCCCTTGGAACTAATTGCAGCGGATGTTGCCAGCATTCTCCGCATCTTGTAGCGAACTAATTGGCAGATGGGAGAATGCGGTTGCTGCTTCTGTTGGAAAAGCCGAGCTGGACATTTGGCCAGATTTTCAGAATTTATCAGGAGATGTTATTTCAAGAGCAGCATTTGGTGTCAGACACCACGAAGGCAGACAAATTTTCCTACTTCAGGCCGAGCAAGCTGAACGCCTTGTTCAATCTTTCCGGAGTAATTACATCCCAGGCTTATCGTATGATTCTCATCACTGTCCCAACATCTTTAGTTTCAGTCCCCGTTTTCTTTTTTCAACTCATCTGTTGGATTATACTTCCTCCGTTTCATATTACTACATAAGACTTTCTAGCATTGCTCACATTCATATAGATGTTAATGCTAGAAAGCCTTATAACCTGAAACGGAAGTAGTAATTTATAACTGGATTATTTGTTTCACGCTTCTAAAAATGCTCTTAATAAACTTTCTTTTACTGCATTGTTGACACCACTTATTCTAAGTTATTTGTTAGTTTTATAATATATAATATGTAGTTTATCTTTACAAACGAGTGGATCATCCATCAACTTTTACCTGCATAGTATATATTTAAAACGCTACCTAAAGTTCAGAGTGCTCCTAATCTTTCTTTGTTTTGTTTTTGTTTTGCCGAATTTATCAATATCAAGAGAAAATTAAGTACATACAGGACAACATAATAGTTGTGAGAAAAACATGGATGGACCACCAAAGACCAAAAAGTGCTCCTTACATTTGCCATTATTTGTGTCCAACTTTCATTGTTTCGGGAATATATCCAACTTTTATGTAGAGAAAAAAACTAAATTCATTTTGTATCCACTTATTCGTTTCATCCATAGATGATAGAACTAACATAATACTCTCCCTCCAGTCTTTTACCGACAGAAAACAACAGAAGGATGAAGGCAATAGACAGAGAGATCAAGAGTATTCTAAGAGGCATAATAGAAAAGAGGCAGAAGGCCACGAAGAACGGCGAAGCCAGCAAGGACGATCTGCTCGGCTTGCTCCTACAATCCAACATGGATTATTACAGCGACGAGGACGGCAAATCCAGCAAGGGGATGACCGTCGAGGAGATCATCGACGAATGCAAGCTGTTCTACTTCGCCGGGATGGAGACAACCGCCGTGCTGCTCACCTGGACAATGGTTGCCCTGAGCATGCACCCGGAGTGGCAGGATCGCGCCAGGGAGGAGATTCTGCAGGTCTTTGGGCGAAACAAACCTGATATCAATGGCGTTAGCCGCCTGAAAGTCGTGAGTTGTGCACGTACTCTGCCCCGTAACGCAATTTTTGCACCGTTTTCTGCAAAAGATGTTCACGATTTGATGATCGATGGAGCCGATCTTTGGCAGGTGACCATGGTGCTGCACGAGGTGCTGCGCCTGTACCCGCCGGTGGTGATGATGAACCGCCGCACGTACAAGGAGATCGAGCTCGGCGGCGTCAGGTACCCGGCGGGCGTGATGCTGTCGCTGCCCGTGCTGTTCATCCACCGCGACGCCGCCGCGTGGGGGCACGACGCCGGCGAGTTCGACCCGGGGAGGTTCGCGGAGGGCGTGGCCAGGGCGTGCAAGGACCCCGGCGCCGGCGCGTTCTTCCCGTTCAGCTGGGGCCCGCGCATCTGCATCGGCCAGAACTTCGCGCTGCTGGAGGCCAAGGTGGCGCTCGGCATGATCCTGCAGCGCTTCGCGTTCGAGCTGTCGCCGGCGTACGCGCACGCGCCCTACACCGTGCTGACGCTGCACCCGCAGCACGGCGTTCCGGTTAGGCTGCGCCGACTCTGATCGTCGGGTTAGGGAAAGAAAAAAAGATGAAATGAAATGAAATCGTCTGTATAGATCCGTGCATCCGGCATTCTGAATCTCTGATATCAAAGCAGAACACATTTGCTGATAAACACTGGAAGCTCCATGTTCCGGGCATCCGGCACTCTGAAATCTCAATCTCTGATATGAAAGCAGAACACTATTTGCTGACAACCGCTGCTGCAGTTCCTTGCATAGTTGAAGTGTATGAGTATCCGTACTCCATATCACGGGTATTCAGCTGGTCTTCTTAAATCCTAAACTGTTAAGGTGTGTTCTTTCCCCGAGAATAAAATAGAATAAGAATATACATGTTCTCTATTTTTTTTAAAGGGTGTGATTTTTTTTTAAAGTTACATATAAGTTATTTAAAATATTACATTTAAACCATTCTTTTACTTAATACATTTGTTTGTACCTCGAATTATTAGGCTATTTAGTATTCCATTCAGGCAAGACAACACTCCCAAACCTACCAGAAAATGATTTGCCACTACAAGATAGAAGATGGATAAAGGACATCACCAGTGCCTTGGGGGTCTAGGCAATCCTCGAATATCTCAATCTGTGGCCTGCAATCCACTCCTTGGATGACCTCTCCAAGGAGCTCGATTCCCTCATCTGGTGGTGGGAGTCTTCAGGGGAATACTCGTCATATTCTGCCTACCTGTCTCTGTTTGTGGGAACTGGAAAGGGTGCAGTTCTAGGACAAGCCGATTTGGAGGTCGTTGGCGCCTCCTCGATATCGTTACTTCATGTGGTTGGTGGATCTCAATAGATGTTGGATGGCCGATCAGCTCCACAATCGCGGCTTGCCACACCTTGATCGATGTGTCTTTTATGATCAATGCAACGAGACTATCAATAATCTTCTGGTCGCTTGTCTGGAATCATGGCAATGGTGGTGGTTTGCCCTCAGAGCAATTAGATTGCCCAATTTCCTGCCATTCAATGAAGCATCCTTCCACTTGTGGCTTTGTGATAACCGCATGAAGGTTGACAAGGCTCACCGACGGGGATACGACACCATCGCAGCCCTGGTTGCCTGGACGATTTGGAAGGAGAGGAATAACAGGGTTTTCAATCAGCATCACAAGCCCTAGGTCGAAGTAGCAAAGGGTATGGCTGCTGATGCTGAGCTATGGCGCCTAACAAATGCGGTGATGACAGAACTAACCACGCCTAGCATGTTCCCCCGCTCGCAGAATCTGATTGGAGATTAGGCCCTAAGCTCTTTGTATCTCATGTACCCTGTCCCCTTCCTGTTTTTTTTTTCGGTTTTCCTTTTATATAAACTTTACTCTTTTTAATACAATGATGTGCTGCTTGCGTATTCCAAAAAAATATAAAATGATTTGCCAAGTACTAATTCAAAAGGGCCAAGTACTAATTCAATCGGGTACTTTAGGCCTTTAGGGTGGCACAACGGATTGTGTTGTTAGGGAAGGGGATTTTACTCTGCTTCATCTACTTATTCCATTTTCTTCATGGCCCCGAGTGGGAACGGTGTACAATAATGCACCAGCGAGATGCAAACTCTTCATGTTATTGGCCATAAGAGAGGAGCCTGCCCTACAGCTGATAAGCTGTGTCGTTACAATGGGTAACGAACAATGATCAGCTCGTAGTCTCGGTAGTTGGATGACCTTGAAAGACCGAAACACTCGCACCTTTGAGTTGTCTGTCGAAGCCCAGCGGAGTTGGTTGAAGACTTGAAGCAATCACAAAGAAGGGGTTTTGTTCTTGCGAACCGCAGATTTGGTGGAAATCCTGTGGGACATACCTGCCGGTGCCTAGAAGACCTGCTCTGTTTTCACAATGGCTGGTGTCGCTATGTAATGATTGTGTTGTGATATATTTTACTGTTTTCGAGAGGTACCAAAAGGTATTAAAATTTTTAATGCAAATTTTTCATATGTCATTGTATTAGAGAGATTAAATTTTACACTATAAAATATGGTACATCCTCAAGAGCCTAAAAATCACTCTTGTATTGTATTAAAAACTCGGAATATTATTTCACTCACCATGTTTTTATCTGCATAAAAGCTAGTATATCAATAAGTAAAATCTTTCTAGTTCGAATATGAAACCTGTAGACTACCTCTGTTTACAAAAGAGAAAGATATATAACTTATCAAATTGACTTGTTTCTCCTTGACCAATCCGAGCAAGTGAGCAGCATGGTTAGATTTTCTTCAGCTTAATTTGTGCACCATGCTGTGGGTGGAGAGTTATCACAGTGAATGGTGCGTGGATGTACGATGGTGAAAGCTCAAAGGAGAACCGCTGAAGGATTGTACAGATAGCCATCTTGGCTTCCAATAGTGCAAAGTTCTGGCCGATGCAGATTCGGGGACCCCATCCAAATGGAAAGAAAGAGGTCTGATACTTCGTTGCGTTGGAGATGCCATCAGCAAACCTCCCTGGATTGAATTCACCTGCATCTTTTCCCCAAATATCGGGATCATGGTGAATAAATAAAATGGGCAACATAAGGGTCACTTCAGCGGGATATTTGATGCCGCCGAGCTCCATTTCCTTGTATGTTCGTCTGGTCAAGAACACCACTGGCGGATACAACCTAAGAACCTCGTACAGAATCATTGTTACCTGCAGTAACAAAACAGAGATCATGACTGTTGTTAATTAATCTGAAATTAAAACGCATTTGCTTCAAATAAATCCTTGCTTAATCTAACAATCAGAATCTTTTATTCACTTACATATATTGGCAATTCAACCCCCCCTCAATTTTATTACCGGTGATAACTGATAAAGCTTTAAAATAACATCATCTGAACTGTATGGAAAAAAAAACATTCTAGAAGCATATGGAAAATACATGGCATAAGCTCCTGTTACTTTTGGTGACAAATAGTTAGCATTTCAACGCAATATTTTCAGATTTTATATAAGTAACTGATCAAAACAAATCCAGTACAAACTTAGTGTCTTAATTAATAGACTGCATTTTGCATATTTGGCAAAATAAGAGAACAGTGTTCATCTTATACTTACAATCTTCAGACGACTTAAGCTATCATAGTCTGGTGTGGTTCTTCCAAAGTGGTGTAGCACTTCTTCTCTTGCTCGCTCTTGCCACTCTGGGTGCATACTTAGCACAATTAATGTCCAAGTGAGCAATACTGATGTTGTCTCCATTCCTGCAAAATAAAATAGCTTGCATTCCTCAATAATTTCGTCCGTAGTCATTCCTAGTTCTGCTTTCCCATTTGACTCCCTCATATTTGACTCCACCAATAAGCCCAACAAGTCACCATTACTGGTTTCACCATTTTTAATAGCCCGCTCTCTCTTTCCAATTATTCCTCGTAGAAGTTTGCTGACCTCTCTTTCAATTTCTCTCAACCTTCTGTTGTTTTTAGTTGGTAAGAACCTGTAAAATTTTCAATCATGCAAGAGTAAATTCTCAATTGCTACTGTATAAATTTAGCTTAGTCTAAAAAAATGTATACGTAGACTCTTCTTGCAATCATTCAAATTGCACTGATATGTATTATTAGTTCTACTTTCCGAAGTAGTACCGAAGTACTTAGAGGATGTACCATATTTTGGTATATTCCAAGTCATAATTGTCGTACCATTGATACATTTCTAAAAGGACTGTTAAAGAACTAATTCATCAAACAAAAGAAATGAAAAACTGCATTTTGTTCTCATCAGTGTGTGTTTTCTATTATCTGAAAACTTGCATGTGCTCAGACTGCAAAATTTTCTTCTAAACCAAAGATCGAATATATCTTTTTGTCTGACTCTTGGCTCACATGTCAACTGGCAATGACTGCCATATTCTGAATGATTTTTCAGCATATTATTGTTTTCCCCTGTATCTAAAAACATGACTGAAGGTTATACTTTAATTTCACAATCCTCAGAGGAGCATTTTTGACAACGGTTTTCGGCAACTGTAATATATCACATAAGTACTAAATAAAGATATTATATTACTCATAGGATTGTTCGTAAGATATTTGATATGCATGTCCAAATGATTTCTTTTATAGTGTAAGAAGAAAGAACAAACCAATATCCTGGTATAAAAATTGTCCGAAAGGCTAGTATTATGCGTTCGGCTGACTCTGCTTGCAGCTGAAAAATTCTCCTTCCTTCCTCATAGCTGCTACCGAATGCTGTCTTTGATATGACATCTCCTGTAAGATTTTGGAACTCAGGCCAAACATCTACCTCTGACATTCCTTCAATAGACATTGAATTCTCCCATCTTGTAACCATTTCCGTGCAGCAGTTAGAAAAAACTGGCAGCATCCGCTGTGAACGAGACAACATTGTTAGCCAACTTTGGTACATTACCCAATAAGAAATATGGAATGCTGCAATCCAAAAGTGATAAAATGAATTTCACCTTTATTTTCTCGTGGTGAAAGGCAGGATTCAGAATTCTCCGGTGCTTTGCCCATTTCTCGCCTTCATAGCTTACAACTCCGGAGGCTAGCAACTTTCCGAGACGGGTAGGCTTTGGTTTGCCATAGTGGCCAAACTTATTAGACATAACTTCCCTTATTGATTCAGGGTCTGAAATCATCACTCTTGGCGTTGGGCCAAACCAAGTGAATGATGGTTTCCCTGCAGTTACGTTTTCAATCCCATTAAAAGGTGCAAGGAGACTGAAAACTATACCCAACATGTGTAGGTGACAATCTTAATCAAAGCGCACATTCCAATTAGACAGTAGCTCTTGTCAACCATATGCACATGATTATTCCACATGAACATACATCCTCAACATTTTGTTTTACATCAACTTCAAATGTTTTTCCCCCAAAATATTAAGAACATACTCCCTCCGTTTCGAAATGTTTGACGCCGTTGACTTTTTATCACATGTTTGACCGTTTGTCTTATTCAAAAAATTTAAGTAATTATTAATTATTTTTCTATCATTTGATTCATTGTTAAATATATTTTTATGTAGGCATATAATTTTACATATCTCACAAAAAAATTTTGAATAAGACGAACGGTCAAACATGTGCTAAAAAGTCAACGGTGTCAAACATTTCGAAACGAAGGGAGTATATTGGAACAAGAAGCGGTAAGATCTCTATTTGAAAATTAGAAGAACTTTACTGTTTCCTAAAAGGGTAAAATCCGAAGCTAATCTGCAAGCACGATCTCAACTCCGATTAGCCTTTTATGTACCATCAGATGTTAGCTCAGTACTGTTTCGTATTAAAACTGGAAATTCGCTGGAGGGAGAGGACTATACCGTGCTCCTCAACGGCTTTGCTGAACATCGGCAGCACGCGCGGGATGATGTCGTGGCAGCCGAGCGGCAGCGGCTTCTTCCGGGCCTCCCGGTTGAGCCGGACGTTCTCCGGCACGTCGCCGGTGAAGAGGCGGTACCGGTTGCCCCGGATGCCCTGCGCCCGGAGGGCGCGCTCCAGCCGCCGCGGCGTCCACCAGGCCCACTCCAGCGTCGACACGGCCAGCCACAGCAGCGCCGCCACGGCCGCCGCCGCGGCGGCGGCCAGGATCCACTGGGAGGCCGCCCCTAGCATCATCAGCATCAGCAGAGGCGGCGGCAGCGCCTCCTCCCTCGCGGGCCGCTCGCCGGTGGCGCGGTGGGGTGAGAGGAAAGCAGAGGCGTACGGTACGGCTGCACAGGACCACAGGTGATCCGCGAAACCGTATAGCCGATATTGTTGATGATCTCGACGGTGATGTGTGGCCTTTAAATATGTAGGATAGGTGGGATGACACGTTCCAAGATTACACAAGAAAAAAAAAATCTCCCACGACATCTGGTAGTACTTCTCCGTACTAGAGTCTACACCAGGTTTTACTAAACTGTTTTAGACTACACGGTTACCGCCAGATTTACTATGGTTTCAGAAGTTGATAAGGTTACTACATATAATAACGGTGATAACCGCACGATAATCCTATAGTTTTGCAAACCCTAGTTTAAACATGCGTTGTTTTCTCCGTAGTAGTATCAAGCATAGAGCTGAAATCAAGATGCTTAGGCTCTAAGTAAAGCATTCGTGCATAGAAAAGGATTAACACCATTTTTGTACTCCCTCCGTCTCTAAATATAAAAGATTTGGGTTGGATGTGACGTTGTACTAGGATGTGTCACATCCAACCAAAATCCCTTATATTTAGGGATGGAGGGAGTAATCAATATCAGTATAAGTTATTATCAAAATATAACATTTTTTTTACCTTTAAGATTTTTCCTAAAATATAAACAGCTCCACCAATATACTCTTTCCTACCTATTACAATCCTTCATTATGTAATTTTCTTATCTACTCCACTTTTCATCCAACATTATCTTGCTTTGGCTGTTTAAAAGAGTATCTTTAACTAAACCTAAACATAATACTTTTTAACTATGAACCTAGATAAGCTTAAAAAATTATTCTTTTAGACAAAGAGAGTAAAAAAGATAAGTTACTCTTTAAAATCAAAACTAAAAATCCAAAATTGTTAAAACTTATAATCCGTAGCTTTACGGAGAGCCAAACTAATGGTCCACAGAACTTTTTTTTTCTTTTTTTAAGTCTTTTTTTATTTTAAAACAAACTTTTTAAAGACTTATTTTTAAAATCTGAACCTTTTGGTCACACTAGCTAGGTTGCCTTACAAAACAACATTGTCATGTATGTCAAAATGGTGTGATAATATTATTTTATTAGCCGATCTTGCTGGCATGGTAGTGTTGTCTTGCCACGTTATCCTAGCTGGTGTGGGAGGATAAAACTGTTCCTATGTTTACGTAATAGTGTTATTTTACCACGTCAAGCTAGCTAACGCCACCAAAAGGTTCAGACTTTGAAAATAAATTCTAGAAGTTTTGTTTTTAAAATAAAAGGTAAAAAAGTAAAAAAATAATTGAAAACTTATCCGGGCTGTATGTACTTACAAACCTTTTTTCCTCTCAGGGTGAAAAAAAGAGCTGCTACTACTACTGTACTACTATTGCGTTTATTAGAAACGCGGTTGATTTTTTTATTCATCTCTTCAAGAAATAGACAAACATGCTACTAGTTATACTTAAATTATTTTGACGATAAATCTAGTGGTGTTTTTTATGTTTATTTAACTATAAGTAATTAATAAATGTTGTTAGTCGAGGTTTGATAAAAATAGTTAATCATGTTATATACTAAAAAAACAGAGACGGTCCTTTTTTTTTCAAAATATAGCCGTTTCTAGATTCTTTAGAAAAACTAAAATAGAGGAAAATGTTCTCTTTTAATCACTTCATTGTATTAATTATGAATTTTGAATTGCTTAGATTTCCTTCCAAGAATCTCGTCGACTAAAATTTTATAGATTTTCATAGATTGAATCAGTCTCCTAGAAATACATTACAGTATAAACTTTTTGTCATTTGATTATGTCATTGTAAATTTAATTTGATTATGTCATTGTAAACAAAATATATTAATACTGATATAAATCCCACAAGTTAGTGACACATACACGAGAAACGGAATAACTTATTAGCATATGATTAATTAATCATTAGCTAAAAAGCTTTAAAATGGATTAATACTTTTTACAACTACTTTCCTGTAGAACTTTTTTTTAAAAAAAATGTACAGTTTAACAGTTCGGGAAACGTGCATGTCAAAAATAAGAGAGTATGAGATGAGTTTGGGAAATGTGCACATGAAAAATAAGAGATGAGAAGATAGGGAGATGGAGCATAGAACACACCCTAATTAAGTGACTGAGCACTGGTTTGGGTGATGGAGCTGCAACATCATACTCGCTGCGCACAAGAGTTTCCACCAAACGCTCATTCTACAGGGTTTTTCACTTCATTACCAAATTAACCTAACCATGTTTTGGCTTGACTAAAATTTAGCAAGATAACAATCTGACAAAACTTAGCTCCCCTATTAAAGTCCGACAATTCTAAAATCTTTCACTCACAAAAATCTAGCAAATGTACTAAATATTGCCAAAATTTGATAAAATTTATTTTGGCATCAAAATGAACATGCCCTACATCAGCACGGAAGTACATGACTAATGCGTGCATGTCCAATTACAAGCTTGGTTATATCTGATCTCTTTCTTACCGTGTGTAAAAAAAATATGCACGCGCACAATGATGTGTCTGTAGAATGCGTGCATCCTACATGTAAAAAATGACATATCAAACATTTAAATTAAGTTGTTGTAAAACTTTTCGAATTTTTTCTTTGGAAAACACATTACAACACACAAGCACTCACCACACTAACCCCTACTAATTAAGGTCACACGTATATATACACTTTATTTCTATGAGCACCTCTAAAACGATGAGCTGATATATTTGAAGATTAATGAAGTCAACTTGTTATGTCAAACAAAAAATAAAGTCAACTTGCTGTCAGTGGGTACGTCATATACCAATTTCGAATTTTCATCATCAATTTAAATTTGTAACATCATGATAGTATTTTTCAAGCATAACGTTTTTTTATGAAAAATAGTACAGAAGTAAGTAGTAGCAAGAACATTGCTTGGAGGTTTAAATATCTAGATATGCAATCAAAACAAATATTTTATTAATTACCATGTTGATATCATATGTGTTTCTAGAAAATTAAATAAATGGATAGAAATAATTAATCTAAGTGTAATACACATGGGGCTATAAATAGGTTGATGTGCCATCTGGCACGCTGATTTTCTAAGTATACTATACAGGCGGCCGCTTCTTCCAGACTCAATCGGACGCAATCGTGCAAGTCGCGCGGAGACATGTAAAGATGTGGATCGGAGAAAAATACTACTACAAGATCGAGGGCACCAGGCGCTATGCCTGATAGCGATGCACCCCAATGAGCCAACCACACGAAGATTTCTCCTAGGCTACTACCAGTTTCCCCTCGAAAACGTGGATCTCTGATTTGCTAAATGGAACTATCAACGGACGATGACATCGTCAGGGCTTTAAATTAAATGAAAGCGTCGCAGCTGGTACGTGTGCTAGTCGTGCTTGTCCTCTCCCGTTTTATTCAAGAGACGATGGCATGCTCGTGTTCTTTTCGCCCAAGCAAAGAAGGAAATACTCTCTCCGTTTTAAAATGTTTGACACCGTTAATTTTTAAATACGTCTTTGACCATTAATCTTATTCAAAAAATTTAAGTAATTATTTATTCTTTTCATATTATTTAATTTATTGTTAAATATACTTTCATGTACACATATAGTTTTACATATTTCACAATTTTTTTAATAAGGCGAACAGTCAAACATATGCTTAAAAAATCAACGGTGTCAAACATTTTAAAATGGAGGGAGTATATAATAATGCCAGCTTCAATTACCCAGTAATCTCACAAGTTGAAAGCCTCACACAATCACTCCCTGTCAACAAGTGAATCGCTCGCCTGCATCATATATACTACTCCGCTTTAATGGGCGGTTTGTGTCATGCATTACGTCAGGTAGGGAAGGCTCCAAGTCTGCGTTCCACAATGCTGAGAGGATGACCCAAGCGCTTGCGTAAGAGGCTCCTTCCGTGTACATTGTCACGTGCTCACATCTAGGATGAAAACGGCTCAAAAATGAACGAAAATCATCTCCATCGTTTCCCTTTTTCACATTCTTTTTTTGGAATTGAAATTAGAATCGGAAACCAAAAGTATGAAAACATAATCAAATACTGTATCATCAAATACGAAAACGAGTGAATACGGTAACAAAATATAAAAATCCTTTAAACAGAACTTCTCAAAACAACGAAGAAATGCAACTCTTTTTTTCTAAAACAATAAATCAATATTGCTAATTTTTATCAATTAATAGCAATACAATTAGTTGTACACTTTACTTTCTTAGAAAATTTTTTGGAGAAAAAGAACTATATTTATCTATAATTGTAATTATAAGTAGTATGTCATGACCTAATAAAAATATTCATTAGGCAAAAAAATTCTAAAGCATTGGACTAAAAAAATATCTCCATTTAACTAAACACCTCAATACACAATATATATAAATGTAAATGTAAACACTAGAGCAGAGAAGGCTGAAGCCAAACAACTGTCATTTACTACTCCGAGAAAAATCATTTACTACTCCGAAAAGATCCGATTCGTTTTCAGAATATTTCCAACGGATTCCAGATTCCGAAGATAGTAGTTTATCATATTCGTTTTTGTTTCTGAGAAAAAAAATTTAAATTCGTTTTCGTTTCTGAAAGTTTTCGAAAAAATTTGACCAATACCTTCCATTTTCAAAAATATGTCCGGAATGTGAAAACTTTCTAAACCATTTTCATCCCTACGCACATGCAGACATGCAGCCGCCGGACAGCGGGGAATCGGCGCTTGTGCAGCAATGGAGTGACGCATGGATGGGCACCCTGCCACCCTGGTACATTTTAGGGAGCGTATTCATGAGACGCCATTCGTGCTAACTACTGTATGGTTCTGCTCCATCGGAGAACCGCATTGATTTGGATTACCCCACAATAATGCAATTATACATTCTAGAAGCTAGGCGTAATTAGACGTTCTAGAAGCAATGCCAGGTAATGGGCTGTCCAAGCCGTGGGCTAAATGGTCTGCAATACAAGATATTGATATCTTTGGGCCTTATACTATCTCCATCCTAAAATAAAATAATCTAGAATAGGACAGGACATAACATACCACAACAAATTTGGACATACATATGCATATGTTTAAATTCATTATACTAGATTATGTCCCATATTATCTTATGTTGTTTTATTTTGAGATGGAGGGAATACGAAAGACGTGACATATTTTCTAAAAAGATAAGGTGTTTATTTAGTTTTTATCTGTGCTAACTGGGATTGGCAACAGGTGGAGCCGATGACAGTTGGATAAGAATGGAGCTGCCGCCTAGAACTGAAATGAGAAAGGGCAAAAATAGGCCTTGGCCCCGCTAGGTCCCTAAAACCCGATCAGAGACTCGTAGGGGTTCAGACAACGAGGGGACCTGAGGTGGTCGAGGAAGGCGTTGGGTACCGGTGTCGGTGTGGTAGGGAGGCGAAGGAGGTGACGCTCGGGTGCAGGCAACGTGGAGCTAAGGGCGACACCGCTCAACATAGGTGAGGGTGTCTCGTGCCTCGCAATTGTTTACCATGATAGTTCTCATAGACTCAACTTGGTATAGTTAGGAATGGATAGGGAATTAGAGTTGAATTCATTCTATTCCTTGAGTAGTTGGGATGTTAATGACTTTGTTCATGTATTGTGATGATTGTTCCTATTAATGTACAAAATATTGAGTACCTTAAAGGTGTGAAAATATCTCATTTGGACTACTGCATACTAGGTTCTATATGGAAAAAGTCCCTAAAATAGGGATATAGTCTTAAGCAGATAATGAAGGAGTTCCCAACGAGAAAAGAAGACTTCCCCGAAGCCGACTTTTTAAGATAGTGGATAGAAATTTAGCATCTATATCCATAAGTGGATATACACAACTAACTCAAAAGCCAGCTTAGGACTACTCAAGACAATATCCTAAATGGGCCTCTAATTCTTTTTGGACAAGACAACCCTAGAATCAACACTTCCTAGGAGGGAGGGTAACCAAGGCAAGCCATCATAAGCCTATTGAGGTGTCAATACAAGACAATACAAATCGGAACCGATAAGCCAAGTCAACAACCATGGCTCACCTTACTAGAAATTTCTATCCTGAAGAGATAATCGATTAGATTTAGACTAGAGTTCCCCATCAACGCATCACGCGCACTGGCACTTTTGATGGGCTGTGCAAGTTCAGTAAAAGTGGGCATCTTGGGCCTTGGTTCATGGAGGCAAGTTTCAGCCCACTGATGCATATACTACCTGCTGATTTTTTTTTTTTGCGATTTTTGGGTATGCCGCTCTGGGTCCGCCCCTATTTGGGATTGTTTTCGGAATTTTATTAAGATTGGTCACGCTATTATTAGTTTACTATAAAATTTATACTTCATCTGTTTAATATTATAAGACTTTCTGGTATTGCCCACATTCATATATATGTTAATGAATCTAGACATATATATGAATGTGAGCAATGCTAGAAAGTCTTATAACCTGGAATGGAGGTAGTACAATTTTGATGAAGTTGCAAAATATTCGTTTTGCTATATTTTTAAAGTGTCGATTCAATCAAACCAAATATTTGACAATACCTTTTCTTTACAAACTAAATGGAGAATTAATTTATTGATATGGCTAAAATTATTTTTTGGTGGCATGGTTGATTGGTATAAACCAAACATGCCTTTTTTTTAAAAAAAAAAAAAGCCTACAATGCATGATATGAACATCACAAGATCGACGATCAGATTGCCCTAAGCTTAATTGGTGCCCCATGCATCGGACGCAGCATCAACACAATATGGGGAGCGTGAGTGTAAGACGGCGCTAGCTCGAACTCGAAGCGCTGGAGAATCATACACAGCGCCATCTTGGCCTCGAGCAGCGCGAAGTTCTGGCCCATGCAGATCCTCGGGCCCCAGCCAAACGGGAAGAACGCGCCATGATCGTTGGACGCCCTGGAGATCCCCTCGGCGAACCTCTCCGGTTTGAACTCGTTCACATCGCTCCCCCAGATGTCTGGGTCATGGTGGATGAACAACAACGGTAGCTCGATCATCACGCCTGCAGGGTACTTGACGCCACCGATCTCCATCTCCTTGTATGTTTGCCGGACAAACCCAATTCCCGGCGGGTACAAGCGGAGAACCTCGTAAAGTATCATCGTCACCTGTATGTACCAAAGGTTAATTACCTCTAGTTGCCATGTGATTTAGTAATTTCAATATCATCTCTACATCTAAAAGATAACTTAAACATGGATTTCCTAAAAAAGTTACTTAATTTCAACATTTATTACTCACGGTTTTGAGTTTGCTCAGGCCTTCATAATCAAGTTTGTTTTTCTGAAATAGGCTTAGGACCTCCTCCCTTGCACGGTGCTGCCATTCTGGGTGCATGCTTAGCACAACCATGGTCCATGTGAGGAGTATCGCTGTCGTCTCCATCCCTGCAAAATAGAACACTTTGCACTCTTCCATCACTTCTTCGATGGTCATCCCCGGGCCTGAATGTCCATTCTCGTCTGCATGCCTCGTGCTTGACTCTAGTAATATCCCGAGCAAATCATCTTTGGTTCTCTCGCCATCTTTCATAGCATGCATCCTTTTCTGGACCAGATCTCGTATAATTGATTCAACCTCGTTCTTAATTTGATACATCCTTCGGTTGTTTTTGGAAGGCAAGGACCTGAAAGGGCACATCGCTTCAGATTTTCAGTACAGAGAGGAACTACGAGTACTGAATAACAAACATTTAATTTCGATAGAAATTATGTGTAACTGTAAGGTCTGGTTAGTGTTAAATAGAGGCGTGGAGCATAAACCACTAAATCAGTGTTGATGAACAGAGAAAAACAAACTCACATGTAGCCTGGAATGGAGATCTTCTGAATGGCACCCATGAAAAGCTCCTGTTGCTCAGCCTGCAACTGAAAAATCCTTCTTCCTTCAAGGTAGCTGCTGCCGAATGCGGTGCGAGAAATGACATCTCCGGTGAGGCTCTGCATCTCCGGCCAAACATCGATCTCATTCGAACCGTCAGAACCAAGAGACGCTGCCCATCTGCCGACCAGTTCTTCGCAGCACGCAGAAAACGCCGGCAGCATGAGCTGCAGAAGCATACATGATACATTACTCAAGGAAACAGTTACACAGTCTATCACGGTAAATACTTGTGCTGTAATATATAGATATCACAAAACTGTACTGTAATTTAATTCGTGTACCTTGAGCTTCTCGAGATGGAAGGCAGGGTTGAGGATCCGCCGGTGCTTGGCCCACTTCTCGCCCTCGTAGTTGGCCACGCCGTCGGCGAGCAGCTTCGACAGCACGGGGAACTTGAGCTTCTCGAAGTGGCCCATCTTGTTGGACAGCACGTCCTTGGCTATCTCGGCGTCGGCGATGGTCACCTTGGGGATGGGGCCGAACCAGGAGAGGCACGCCTTGCCGTGCTCCGCGATGGTCCGGTGCACGAACGGCGCCACGCGCGGCGCGATGTCGTGGCACCGCAGCGGCAGCGGCCTCGCCCATGCCTCCTTGCTCAGCCGGCCGTAGTCCTTGAGGTCGCCGGTGAGGAAGCGGTAGGACGTGCCACGGACGCCCTGCGCCCGCAGCGCCCGCTCCAGCCGCCGCGGCTGCCACCACAGCCGCACCAGCAGCCGGTGGACCTGCCACAGAAGCGCGAGCCCCAGGAGACCGTACACCATGGAGCTCCATGGCACCGAGGTCGGATCCATGATCAACACCCTCGAAAATGAGTAGCAAGCTGGAGTAGAATCTCTGGTCACTGTCAGCGGGCAGTGTACTTTGACCGGAAGGGACAGTATACGGTGTTGTGTACATGTGAATTCAGCGCATTCGAATCCGATTATATAGGAGTGTCGCTGGGACAGTTGGTCTCCGTGTGCTCATTTGTTTAAGGTTATCGATGTTAATCAAGGAAGTTGCTTGCTAGCTTTCTTGGTTGCCTCTGATAGTGTATTATTGGTCAAAGCCTTGGGCGGTCTAAACCTTGATCAGAAGGAACTTGGTGGAGAAGAAAATCAAGGAAGGGGCACCCACCATGTGGTGTTGAATTATTGTTTGTGTGAGCTCAGAATATGTCTGGGGCTCGCCCACTTTAAATGTAACTATCATGAGTTGGGATAAATTTTTTTTTGAAAGGTAAGTTGGGATATGTTGACTTTGTTATAAACGTCATTTCTGGTAATAGAATTAGGAAAGGTTTTCCTCTGGGAAAAAAACAATTAGAGGTTAAGTTGGGACTTCGGACCATCTACGTACGTGCCTTATGAATGAGTGATTATTTTTATCTGTCAAACATTTTTGTAACCACTATATTAACACGTGTAACTAGTACATACTGTTTGTCCCTCCATTAGAGAAAAAAGATATACTTGTTTGTTTATTTCATGCGTGGGTAAAACAATGGATCTTATGACTTAGAATTAAAAGTTTAGTTTTTTATGCGATTATTTACCAATATACCCCAACAAGCATACTATAATAACTGTAAGCATAAAAACACAGTTATGTTTATATAAAATGCAAATCAAATTGCAAATCTCCGTGAATCTATACTACAGTGACATTTTTTTTCTACTATACAGGTTCTCCCTGATGCTATGCTATGCAAACGCAATGCCTCAGTGAACTGGAATTAGTAAGTGAAACAGAGAGATGGGTCGGGCTAAAATACATACCTAAGGTGAAACAGTCTAGTAGGCCTATCTACTTCCCAGTTCACGGGCCAGCGGAAAGGTTCAAAATAGAAATAAGTTCATCTGAGGTCTCTTAACTTGATAACGAGTTTGATTTTCCTTACTGCACCGCAAATACCAAATACAACGGGCCCCTCAATTGTCAAAACCGGTGCAGACAAGGTCCCTCGGTAGTGTGGATGGCGATTTTAGCTGACGTGACATCTATGTGGCTGGTTTGAGTTGGTCCTCGTCCTACGTGGCGGTGATGTAGCACTAGAAGCAAAATATAAAAATTAAAAACAAAAGGGCCCACATGTCAGTCAAACAAAATATAAAAAAATAGTGGTACCTATGGTTCCACCCTCCTCTCTACCTCCACAGGCGAGCGCGCGTAGAGAGCCGGAGAGGGTGGGGGGTGGCGGCCATCGTGCGTCGCGACATACCTCGCTACGAGGGCGACGCTAGCTGCCGGAGGACTGAAACCTAAGCCCCCTTCCACACCTCGCCGCATGCTCGCCCTTCCCGCTCCCCTTCACTTGGGGCAACCTCGACAGCGAGAAGGGCTGGCCGCCGCCCCTCCGCCGACCGCCGTCCTTCTCTCTCCGCTGGCAAGCCGAAGCTAGCCAAGTGTGCGGAGAGGGAGGAGGAGGGGAGGTCGGCGAGAGGGCGGGGGAGGAAGAAGGCCAGCGAGGGCGGTGGGAAGGCCGAGAGATAAGGAGGTCGGACTCCTCCACGACCGCAGCCTCCAGCCATCGATCTCGGTGAGCAGGCGGCGGGGCACATGGGTCATCATCAGGCCATTGGTGGGAGCATCAGGGATGACTCCAATGACTCTGGCATCGCGTTAAACCTCTCGAGGAAGAGGCTGCCATTGGGTTGCAAGTGCCACTCAAGAAAGCGCCGCCAGGTTGAGAAGGGCGGTGGCGGTTACTCCTACCTCTCTCAGCCTCCCCCCCCCCCTCGCCAACCTCCTCCCTTCCCTGCCCACTCGCTTGGCCTCCCTGCCTCCTCCCTATCCACGCGCTCGGCTGGCTTCGGCACATCGACCGCCACCCTTCACCCTCTCCGGGCCTCTGTGCATGCTCGTCCGTGGAGAGAGAGAGGTCTAACTTACATATAGGCCCCACATTTCTTGTTTTAATTTTTATATTTTGCTTCCAATGCCAGATCACCACCACGTAGGACGAGGACCAAGTGAAACCAGCCACGTAGGTGCCACGGCAGCCAAAACCACCATCCAAACCGTTGAGAGACCTTGTTTGTACCATTTTTGACACTTGAGGGACCCGTTGTATCTGGTATTATGGTTGATGGATGAAAATCAAACTCGTTATCAAATTAAGGGACCTCAAATGAACTTATTCCAGTGCCTAAAGGGGCAGGAGGACAGGACTCCGGATGGGCCAAAAAAGTAATGGACTGGGATGTTGGGCCCCGGTCCGTTACCCGGCACTGCCTACGTTTCTGCGCACGTCAGGATGTCGTACACTCTAGCTAGAGTCAGAACATCTTTGAGCTCTCCGGCCGTTTTATTTACTCCAGAGGAACGAAAGCAACAAATCCACATTTATTTACTAACTTTACAGCACCAAAAATCCAAAATGCTAGCAGCTTCTGCAGCAAGTTAGCAAACAACTAACTAGCAAATCACACACTGGCTATCTGCCACACTTTGTCGATGCAATCGCGCTAGCTGAAAAAAAATCCAGGCACGTATGTATGACCGTGGCCGCCAAGAAACCTCACAAAGACGGAGAAAAACATGTGACGCCAAGCAAAGCGTATGCCTATAAAACGCTCGCGCGTCTGCCACTCGTACCAACAGAAACCACTCACTGCGCGCTCTTGGCAGCTGTGGTCGCAGTCTCAACAAGTCAGCCAACTAGCTAGGGAACCGGTAATAATGGAGGAGGCCACGGGAATGGAGGTGGGAGTCTCACTGGAAGCAGGTAAGCCGGCGGCGGCGCCGTGGGGCATGCTCTACTACGGCGTCCCGGCCCTGCTCGTGCTAGGCGCGCTCTACCGGGCGGCGGAGAGGTGCTGGCTGGGGCCGCGGCGGGTCGCCGGCGCGCTCCAGGGGCAGGGGCTCCGCGGCACCGCGTACCGGTTCCCCGCCGGCGACCTACCGGAGAACGCCCGGCGCAGCAAGGAGGCGCGGGCTAAGCCCATGCCGCCGTGCCACGACATTGTCCCCCGGGTGGCCCCGCTCCTTCAGGACATCGTCAAGGAGTACGGTAAGCTCCATGCATGCGGGAAACTGTTTTAATAGGTCGAGTGGACGTCCATCCGTTTATTGCATGTCATCTAAATAGTTATAAAAAAATTAAAAATATATAAATAAGATATATCAATGTGTAATATATCAATTCACAAACATGCAAGTTAAAATTCAACTTCTACATTTTGTTATTTTTGTTACAATTTGTAGAAGTTAAATTTGAACTTGCATGTTTGTGGATTGATATATTACATATTGATCTATCTTCTCAATTGTTTTGAAAACTTTTCGTAACCATCTAGTTGACATGCAATAAACGGGTGGACGTCCACTCAAGCTATTAGAATCCATCTTGGTATGCCTCCATGCATGCCTCCATTGCTATGACTTTTCCAGTTTCGTGAATAGTGAACACAAGTTCATATATACTTCAGAAAGTATGCGCGTGCTGTTATGTTCAGTTTACGCTGTTCATCGAGCTCTATCTGACGGCACAGAACACTGAACTGAATGTAGGCAACGTGTGCATCACCTGGTTCGGCACAACGCCGAGAGTGGTCATCGCTGAGCCAGAGCTAGTGAAGGACATCCTATCCAACAAGTTTGGCCACTTCGAGAAATTCACCCTCAAAAGTCTCGGGAAATTGATCGCCCTCGGGCTCGCGAGCTACGAAGGCGAGAAATGGGCGAGGCACAGGAGGATCCTGAACCCTGCTTTCCATCTCGAAAAGCTCAAGGTACATACTGTATATGTTAGTTGTTACAATCTAGCAGTAGTGATTTATACCTCAATACCTGTGTGTGTGCGTGTATGCTTACTGAACTGAATTTGATGTTTTCAGCGCATGTTGCCGGCTTTCTCGATGTGCTGCAGCGAGATGATCGACCGTTGGGACAGTAAACTAGCTGGCTCTGATGGACCGTTCGAGCTAGACATCTGGCAGGAGTTTCAGAACCTCACCGGAGACGTGATCTCCCGGACGGCGTTCGGCAGCAGCTTCATGGAAGGGCGAAGGATCTTCCAGCTGCAGGAAGAGCAAGCTGATCGAATCATCAAGACCATCCAGTATATCTACATCCCAGGCTACTTGTGAGAACCAGCTTAATTAACCAATGCTCCCGTCCCCTGTGTGTCACTTGTCATCGTACAGTATACGTATGTCTGTATCTCTGACATTAGTTGTTGCTATCCTGTTCCTGTGTCATGCAGGTACTTTCCAACTGAAAACAACAGGAGGATGAAGGAGAACAGCCGAGAGATAGAAGGGCTCCTGAGGGGCATCATCGAGAAGAGGAGCCGCGCCGTCGAGAACGGCGAGCTCAGCGGCGACGACCTGCTCGGGCTGATGCTCAAGTCCAACATGGACAGCGGTGAGCCGTCCAACCTGAGGATGAGCACGGAGGACGTGATCGAGGAGTGCAAGCTGTTCTACTTCGCCGGCATGGAGACCACGTCGGTGCTGCTCACCTGGACGCTCGTCGTGCTATCCATGCACCCCGAATGGCAGCACCGCGCCAGGGAAGAGGTCTTGAGCGCGTTCGGCCGCGACAAACCCAACTTCGACGGCTTGAGCCGACTGAAAACGGCAAGTGCTTGTCAAAACCTGAACATATTTCTTCATCCATATTTGATCACAAGTGGTAGTACACATGTTAACTTGCTCACGATGCCTAGATACTCTGTTTATCTTTTGCAGGTGACGATGATACTGCATGAGGTGCTCAGGCTCTACCCGCCGGCGGTCACGTTGAGCCGAAGAACATTCAAGGAGATTCAGATTGGGGGCATCACGTACCCGGCTGGTGTGGGCCTTGAGCTGCCCATAATCCTGATTCACCATAACACCGATGTGTGGGGGAAGGATGCCCATGAGTTTAAGCCAGAGAGGTTCGCGGAGGGAATCTCCAAGGCGACCAAGACCAATCAGCAGGCGTTCTTCCCGTTCGGTTGGGGCCCGAGGATCTGCATTGGCCAGAACTTCGCGATGCTCGAGGCCAAGATGGCGTTATGCGTGATACTTCAGAACTTTGAGTTTCAGTTGTCGCCCTCGTACACCCATGCTCCTTACGCCAGTGTCACGCTACATCCGCAGCATGGTGCACAAATTATACTCACAAGACTATGATCATCTGGTTTTGGTAGCAGCGGCCACCCGTGAATCCGCTTATATATATATATGTCATTTTCGATTTTCCATAGGCTAATCTATGGATCGACACAGAAAAATGGTTCACAATAATCACATACATTAGTATGTAACTAGGTGCACGTATGTTGACACGGTATAGTATGTGTGGATGTCAGGGGAACTTGTATGTGCTGATGAGCGTGAAAAATAAAGCAAACAAATAATTGAATATGGTGAGGTGAAAATTTATAGAGCTAGAGAAAGCCAATTGAATATATGTTTGCGATTGTACACTTAATCACTCCACTTATTTTTACGTTTGTTGAGGATATACAACAAAATTTTATTTTATTTTTGCAAATTTTGGTTCTTTTGTTTTATTATGCAATCGTACACTTAATCACTCGGGTTATTTTGCAATCCCTGAGATTGTATCACATATTTCAATCTTAAACTTTTTTCAAACTCATTTGTGACACCTCCTAGTATCTATTCCAGGACAGGACATATAAAACATTAATCTAAAAAAGGGTTTGTTTCATAACCTCTCAATTATGGCCTAACTGATTTTCGATTGACAACTTCTAAACAATTCTCCTTTTATTCTAAACCCAAATTTAGAGATAATTTAGGTGAAGTATCATCGATGTGGTAATGTGGTGTCATTCAATGATTCAACCTATTGTACTCGATATGTAGTTAGAATTTGCACAAAAAATATTGTTTTAATCTTCTATGTTTCCTTCCAACTTTTGTTGTATTTACTGAAGTTGGTCGGTACTCCATTGTCTCAAAATAATTTTATCTTTATCCAATTCGTTTTTCTTATAAAGACTTCAACTTTAGAGTAATTATTGTATTGGAGTTTGAAAAAGTAGGTGGCAAGTTACTACTATTTGTTCCTGTTGTGAATTTGTAATTTTTATTCTACTTGATAGTTTACAAGGAACTCACATTTTATATCTCTGCCGTTCATTATGACTTGGTATATACCTCTCCGTTTTACACTCAAACTTCTTTTAGTTTGACTAATTAAGTTTATAGAAAAGTTTAACAACATCTACAATATTTAATTAGTTTCATTGAATCTAACATATATTTTGATATTATATGTTTGTTTGATGTTGAGAATGTTATTATATTTTTCCTTAAACTTGATCAAATTTTAAAAAATCGACTTAAAAAAGTCAAAATGTCCTATTGTATGAGACAGATGGAGTATATGCTAGATGGACGGGTATGTTTTTTTCCCCTAATGTGATTATGTGAGCATTTCCTCAGCGAGCAATTAGTCCAGGTATACACATTACTCCACTATACTACCTCCGTTCATAATATAATATAAAGAATTGGGGTATTCAAATTCAAATTTTTGTCACAAAATGTAAGAGATTAAGGGTATGTTCACTTTATAGCCAAAATTAACCATATCAAGTTTTAGCTTTCCCAAAATTTAGGAAGGTAACAATCCAAACATTACCAAAACTTACCTCCACTACCAAAGTTTGGTAATTCTATAATCTTCCTCAAAAACATGACAAAAGAAACAAAACATAGGGGATTCAGTTTATTGCCAAAAGAAATCTTACCAAGTTTTGGCTTCACCAAAATTTTACAAGTTAACAACCCAAACATTACCAAAAACTTGCCTCCACTATTAAATTTTGATAATTCTAGAATCTTCCTTTCACAAAAACTTAGTAAATATTGATTTAAGCATCAAAGTGAACAACCCCCATAGCTTAACACTTGTCAACTTTACCAAATGTTTTCCCTAAGTAGTATTACTTTTCCCTCCAACAACTATCATTCAAATTTCTCCACACTTTACCCCAACCTACCTCCCACTTTTCAAATAATCCTCATTTAATTATGGACATAATAGTCTTTTTCTTTTTTTTCTTTCTCTAAAACAACCTAATCCATTATGCGATGGAGGTAGTAGCCAAGGACTCCAAAATTCTGGTTGGACTACCTGCATATGGCCTGTGGCCCATTTTCAAGCGGCCCAAGTCATATTAGACTCAGTTCACAATAGTAACCCGGGATAAAAACAGAGCGGATATGGACGAACAATTCTCATACCATATTCGCTTTCATATTTTTTGCCGGGTGTAAAAACGAATACGAATGGCTTAGATACAGAAACAAATACAAATTATCTCAAATACGAATAAGGATCGAATATGATCAGATATGAATATGGCAATATTTTTTTTATCGAAACACCAAAACCACCTCAACTTCTAATAGAAACGAATATCATCATATATAATTAGCTCGCTTTATATAAAATATAGTATAATTTATAAACACATTTAAAAGTTTAAATAATATTAATAGTGTTGACTAGTGTTAAGAGATATGTTACTACTAAATTCTAAAAATGTACATTGAAAGACATAGAGTTATAAAGAAATGTGGTATGTCTTATGGCTTCAGCGGATATCTAAATAGCACCGTTCACCGGATATCCGTACCCGTCGGAAACCCTGATATTATATTCGTATTCGTATTTGGGAGAAAATATCCCTATTCGAATTATCACTGTTCACCGCATATTCGTTTTTCTCCAATGCGTAGCAGTAACCACTAATCAAGCAAAACGACCACTCGAAAAATAAAAATCAAGCAAAACGAAGCAGCCGCGAAGCACTCCTCACATGGCGGGTAGCCGTCCAGTGCGTCGCCCATCCGAGAGGACTTTGACCAATCAGAGTATCAGTTCCCCCTGGAATTTCTTCTCAACCAAGTTCCTTACCAGCAAGGTACCTCCTAGGATCGATGCTATGCTAGCAATGCTGATTGGCCCCGTCAAGCAAGTGACACCTCTATTTAACCTCACCCCCAGCACCGTACATACCATATCCACCTCCAGTAGTCAAAGCACACTTGCATCAACTCCTTTTCACTCCACTCACTTGCACTCATAGACTGACTCCAGCAATGGTTCTTGGAGCCTGGTTGATGAGTCCAGCCTCCGTGCCATGGAGCCTCCTGGCGTACGGTGTCCTGGGCCTGGTGCTCCTGTGGCAGGCCGGCCGCCTGCTGCACAGCCTGTGGTGGCGGCCGCGGCGTCTGGAGCTGGCGCTGCGCGCGCAGGGCCTCCGCGGCACGCGCTACCGCTTCCTCACCGGCGACCTCGGGGAGCACGGGCGGCTGAACAGGGAGGCCTGGGCGAGGCCGCTGCCGCTGCGGTGCCACGACATCGCGCCGCGCGTCGCGCCGTTCCTCCACAACGCCGTCAGGGAGCACGGCAGCGCGTGCTTCACCTGGTTCGGCCCGACGCCGAAGGTGACAATCACCGACCCCGACCTGGCCAAGGACGTCCTGTCCAACAAGTTCGGCCACTTTGAGAAGCCCAAGTTCCCGACTCTGACGAAGCTGTTTTCGGATAGCCTCGCCAACCACGAAGGCGAGAAGTGGGTCAAGCACAGGAGGATCCTTAACCCGGCTTTCCATCTCGAGAAACTCAAGGTACCTACCCAGACTATTTTTACTAGTAGTATTAGATAGATTTATTTTTTCTGTTTTTCTGCACCTCTCTGCATTGGAATATAATGTACGAATGATACTCTGCAGCTCATGCTTCCGGCATTTTCTGCATGCTGTGAGGAGCTGGTCAGTAAGTGGATGGAGTCCCTTGGTTCTGACGGCTCGTACGAAGTGGATGTCTGGCCGGAGATGCAGATCCTCACCGGAGATGTCATTTCTCGCACTGCATTCGGAAGTAGCTATCTTGAAGGAAGAAGGATCTTCCAGCTGCAGGCCGAGCAAACTGAGCGTCTCCTGAAATGCATGCAGAAGATTGTCATTCCTGGTTACATGTGAGAATTCAGCACTTAATATACCGAATAATTTAGTATGAGTTGAGGGTTAGTTTGGTCATCTTCTTTTTGATGATTCTCCCTGTTTATGATTGTGTTGGGATATATTCTTCATCTCAGGTCCTTGCCTACTAAAAACAACCGGAAGATGCATCAAACAAAGAAAGAGACCGATTCGATTTTACGGGGTCTAGTTGACAAAAGAATGCAAGCTATGAAAGAAGGTGAATGCACCAAAGATGATCTACTGGGTTTGTTGCTTGAGTCAAACATGAGACACACGGAAGAGGATGGCCAATCAAACCATGGATTGACAATCGAGGAGGTCATCGAGGAGTGCAAGCTGTTCTACTTCGCGGGAATGGAGACAACATCAGTGCTACTCACCTGGACTATCCTGCTCCTAAGCATGCACCCAGAGTGGCAAGACCGTGCAAGGGAAGAGATCCTTGGACTATTCGGGAAAAACAAACCTGAATACGAAGGCCTAAGCCGCCTGAAAATCGTGAGTATATTGTAGAATTCGACAATACCACTTCGTTCTCATGAGATGACTTAAACAATTTGCAGCTAGAAGTAGTACTAAAACTCACTTATATGTGCATTGTGTAGGTGACAATGATCCTCTATGAGGTTCTTCGGTTGTACCCACCAGCCGTAACCTTCACTCGAAAGACATACAAGCAAATGGAGATCGAAGGTGTCACTTACCCGGCTGGTGTGATCGTCGAGCTCCCGGTGTTACTCATACACCATGACCTAAACATCTGGGGGAGTGATGCCCACGAGTTTAAGCCAGATAGGTTCGCTGAGGGGATCTCCAAGGCATCCAAGAATCCGGGCGCATTCCTCCCATTCGGTTGGGGGCCACGTATTTGCATAGGTCAAAACTTCGCATTGCTTGAGGCCAAGATGGCATTGTGTATGATCTTACAGTGCTTCAAGCTTGAGCTCATGCCGTCGTATACTCATGCACCATATAGTATGGTAACTTTACGCCCGATGCATGGTGCGCAGATTAAGCTTAGAGCTATATGATCATTTCAGATTCATGTGTTTTAGTACAACAATTGGTTACGAGGGCATATTTGTAGTTTACAACCAAATTTGGAGTTAACTATAATAAAATTTCTTAAGCTTAATTTTTATGGGAAAAGTCCAAATAACCCTCTACAAGTCACATGTATTTTCACTCTCCCCTCTACAACTCAATAGGTAAAAAAAAAACACCACTCAATTTCTCTTCCAACTTACCCCCTTCCTTCCAGTTTTCAGTTTTCACTGATTTCTTCCATCGTTTGCTCAAATTTCTCATGACCCGTGTGAGCCTCCGGCATGGTGGTATGATGGGAACCGTAGCGCAAAGATACATCACTGCACTCGCTCTTTGGTGTAGTTATCTGTCAGCCGTGATATATCTGAAATTAGAACAGCAAAAACAATTGGCTATAACATGTTTCAGGCCCTAAAAATTCCAAATCAGCGAGTCACAGTAGTGCTGCTTTTGCTGAGGTGGGTCAGGACGCCATTGTAATTTCTCCTCGTTTTCCCTTTTTTTTGACACATTGTATTCCTTTCATGCAAAATTTGGAGTTAGCTTATCTTATAACATGAAATATGTGCAAATTAAGCGCCAGAGAGATAAGCCATGTGGCATGTCCTTATTCATGGAATTGGTCTCCATGCAAAATAACATGCGAAAGTGCTCGCTTGCATCTAGAGAGATCGAGAAAACTGCATATTTTTTCAAAAAAGGAGAGAAACGGGAGAAATATTAGGATTTCTAACCCATGATTTTTTTCTCTAAAAGCAATTAATACATGTTAAATCAAAATTCAGGCAAGTAACTCCATGATAGTAACATCCTATATGAATAGAAAATAAAACATAAATTAAATAGTGAAACCAAAGGAGTTACAGCCTTACAGATTTATCATTTGAACAAATACAATCTACTACAGACTTAATTGAAAATTAAGACTAATCAAGCGTAATTACAAGTACTTATGCAAGTAACCCCAAGAATTTTCCTACAATATTAAGAAAATATTGAGATAAATACAGTTAAGACAAATACTATTACCATGTTCATATCTTATATTCTAGAAAACCAAAACCAATTGCTAGGTAGAAATCAATAATTTAACAGCAAAACACATAGTAATACACACAGGGCTATAAATTTGTTGGTGTGCTAACAGGCACGCTCGTTTTCTAATATGACACTTAATGCTATGTGAGACGACGCGTGTATAGTCTCTTTGTTATGATTAAAAAAATTGGTAGTATTGTTTTTATTTTGTGAGAATTTTCTCGGTGAGTAATTAGTTCAGTTACAAAATACTCCAATATAGCCAGTATGACAAGGACTCCAAAATTCTGCTTAGACTACCTGTATGGGCATGTGGCCCATGGCCCGTGGCCCATTTTCATGCAGCCCAATTCATCTGATTTTCTTCACAATAGTAACCAAGCAAGCAAAAGTGCAAAACGAAGCAGCCGCGAAACAATCCTCAAATGATACTCCCTCCGGGCTGATAATACTTATCGATGATACTCTCTCTAGAGTTGATAATACTTGTCGTTTTGATAAGGATGAGGTCAAACTTGAGAATCTTTAATTATAAATCATTTTTAAAATATTTATCTTTCAAATATGATGACAACATGTATAGATTAGTCTTAAAAAATAATTTGATCATATATTTGTTAATACTTTTATACATATTATAATAAAAAATAATAGTCGAAGTTATTTTTTTTAAGACCGAGCCCTCGTCCAAAACGATCAACCCGGAAGGAGTAGCATCGGGGCGTCACTCATCACCATCCGCGAGCACTTTGACTAATCAGAATATCAGTTCCCGCTGGAATTTCTTCTCTACGAAGTTCCTTACTAGTAGCAAGGTACTACCTTCGTCTCCCGAGATATTCACTATTTTCTTATAACGTTTTACCATTCATCTTATTTAAAAAATTGATATAAATATAAAAAGGGAAAAGTTACGCTTAAAATAAGTAAGTTGCAAATAAAATAAATAATAATTTAAAATTTTTTAAATAAGATGAATGGTTAAATAGTACAATTAAAATGTTAAAATCCCTTATATTAAAGACAGAGGGAGTACTACCTACCAATGCTAGAAACTCGGATCGGCTTGAACAGATCAACACAAGTGACTAATGCAACCAAGTAGCACCTCTATTTAACACAAATTTTGACAATTTAACCTTTTAAAAAAACTAATTTTATAAATGAATCGCCGCTAAAACTTACTTTAAAAATGATTTTTTTTCCACGGCAAATCATCTGGCGCTGACCTTAGACACCTCAGCGCCACGTCAATTGGCGCTGAATACCGTGCCACCGTAAATGGGAGGCTAAGTCAGCGTGGCAACGCACCACACGATGTGACGCTAAACAGAAGGGTCATTTTTAAAATAAATTTTGGCGGTGGTTTATTTATAAAAATAGTTTTTATAAAGGGCCAAATTGTCAAAATTTGTGTTAACCTCGCCCAACACCGTACCATATCCATCTCCAGTAGTCAAAAGCTTCTTTTCACACCACTCATCTGCACACTTGCACTCGTGGACTGACCCCAGCAATGGTTCTTGGAGCCGGGTTGAGGTGTCTAGCCTCCGTGCCATGGAGCTCGCTGGCGTACGGTCTCCTGGGCCTGGTGCTCCTGTGGCAGGGCGGCCGGCTGCTGCACCGGCTGTGGTGGCGGCCGCGGCGGCTGGAGCTGGCGCTGCGCGCGCAGGGCCTCCGCGGCACGCGCTACCGCTTCCTCACCGGCGACCTCGGGGAGCACGGGCGGCTGAACAGGGAGGCCTGGGCGAGGCCACTGCCGCTGCGGTGCCACGACATCGCGCCGCGCGTCGCGCCGTTCCTCCACAGCAGCGTCAGGGAGCACGGCAAGGCGTGCTTCTCATGGTTCGGCCCGATCCCCAAGGTGACCATCGCCAACCCGGACCTGGCCAAGGACGTGCTGTCCAACAAATTCGGTCACTTGGAGAAGCACAAGTTCCAGGGTCTGACGAAGCTGCTCTCCGACGGCGTCGCCAGCCACGAGGGCGAGAAGTGGGTTAAGCACAGGAGGATCCTCAACCCGGCTTTCCATCTCGAGAAGCTCAAGGTGAACCACACAACACAGAAGTACAGAACCACACAACACTGCCCTAGTAAACTCTTGCTTTTTTTTTCTTCTTCTTCTTCTTCTTCTTCTTCTTCTCTCTCTCTCTCTCTCTCTCTCTCTCTCTCTCTCTCTCTCTCTCTCTCTCTGCTGTTTTCTGTATCTGAATATTGGAACGTGCGAGACTCTGCAGCGCATGCTGCCGGCGTTTTCTACGTGCTGCGAAGAGCTGATCAGCAGGTGGATGGAGTCCCTTGGTTCTGAAGGCTCGTACGAGGTGGATGTCTGGCCGGAGATGCAGAGCCTGACCGGAGATGTCATTTCTCGCACCGCATTCGGAAGCAGCTACCTTGAAGGGAGAAGGATCTTCCAGCTGCAGGCAGAGCAAGCTGAGCGCCTCTTGAAATGCGTTCAGAAGATTATTATTCCGGGTTACATGTGAGTTTACTACTTACAAATGACATTTGCAAACAAGAAAATAACTGTTAATTTATCTATGACTGTATGACATTAAGAAATATCACCTCCTTGTTTAATCAGTTCGCATTGTAAAAATGTGAATGGATTTTTCATTTCAGGTCCTTACCTACTAAAAACAACCGGAAGATGCATCAAATAAAGAAAGAGATTGATTCGATTCTACGGGGTCTAATTGGGAAAAGAATGCAAGCTATGAGAGAAGGTGAAAGCACCAAAGATGATCTACTGGGCCTGTGCTCGAGTCAAACATGAGACACACGGCAGAGCATGGTCAGTCAAGCCAAGGGTTGACGATCGAGGAGGTCATCGAGGAATGCAAGTTGTTCTACTTCGCAGGAATGGAGACAACATCAGTGCTACTCACATGGACCATGCTGCTGCTAAGCATGCACCCAGAGTGGCAAGACCATGCAAGGGAAGAAATCCTAGGACTATTTGGGAAAAACAAACCTGAATACGAAGGTATGAGCCGCCTCAAAATCGTGAGTATCTTGTGGGATTCGATAATACCATGAGGTTGACGTCAACAATTTCGTAGCTATGTAAAACTACTACAAATTAAAACTCGTTGATCTGTACGTATATGGTGCAGGTGACAATGATCCTCTACGAGGTTCTTCGGCTGTATCCACCGGCCGTGACCTTGACTCGGCAAACATATAAGCAGATTGAGATCGGAGGCGTCACTTACCCCGCCGGCGTGATCATCGAGCTCCCCTTGCTGCTCATCCACAGTGACCCAGACATATGGGGAAGTGATGTGCACGAGTTTAATCCAGAGAGGTTCGCTGAGGGGATTTCCAAGGCATCCAAGGATCCAGGCGCGTTCCTACCATTTAGTTGGGGCCCGAGAATCTGTATTGGCCAAAACTTCGCGTTGCTTGAGGCTAAGATGGCGTTGTGTATGATTCTTCAACCTTGGAGCTTGAGCTCGAGCCGTCATACACTCATGCACCACAAAGTATAATAACTTTGCGCCCTACGCATGGTGCACAAATTAAGCTTAGAGCTATATGATAGTTTTTTGCTGGTAGTTGTATGATCGTTTCAGTCATGTATTCATTATAGTACAACTATTGTATATGAGTTGTGATATTTGTACCTTTGAAATAAAACTAGAAGCTATCTATTATAAATGATTTCTTGTCGAGCATAAGAATTTTAACACATTGGATTACTTTCAAAAAAAAAAAAGGGGGGTCAGAAGTGCTATGAGTGGCTGCGCTGCTGATCTTTGGATTAATGAACACAAACATCAACTGGACAACAGATAAGAGATGTATAACAGTCCTCTGTTTTATTGTACTAGTTAGCGTGCAGGTGCAAGACATGTCGACATATATCGAATGGAATATCGAATGGAGTGACACTAAGTCATGAACAAAATATTGGTGCTTTGTTTATTCCAGTTGTAATGGAGTAGATTTTATGTTGGCTGTGCATTGAGAAAGATTAGTGATGTTACCGTATAAAAGACCGTACATTGAGAAAGATTAGTGATGTTACTGTATGAAAACCTTCAGGAAATGCATATATCGAATGGAATAACACTTAAGTCATGAACAAAATATTAATGCTTAGTTTATTCTAGCTGTAAGGGAGTAGATTTCATTTTGGCTGTGCATTGAGAGAGATTAGTGATGGTGCTTTATAAAAAAGCTTTAGTTTGCTGTGCATGTATGGCTTGCTGGCCTGGCGAACTGGCCATTAATATTTAGATATGATTTAACTTTTATAAAATCTGCATCCATATTAAATCTTTTTTGCCCTTTATTTTCGTAAGGTTGCTACAAATTGTGGAATACACGGTAGTAAAAGTGGAATACATATGTGCATTGTACAGACAATTCAACAGGGAGAATTCATGAAGGATGCCAGAGCAACCTCCTTAGAAACCGCATCAGCAGAAGCATAATAACAGTAGGCAAAAACATATAATTAGATCTAAATACTTCATGCATACATGATAATTCATAGAAGCAAAATGTTACCAACAAAACAAGCCTGCTGCCTGCTAGTTTGCTGTGACCTCATTACAAATCAGGTGAAAAATAGCAGTGCTTTCAGTTGGCCATGGTATAAGCAAATCAGGTGAAGGAAAGTGATTTAATCTATCCTTTTTTTTTAAACCTTAAACACTTTATTTAGAAGCATAGAGCATGCCGGATTACAAAGTTCCTGGAATTGAAATTGTCTCTAATGTCATTATCATGACATCTTCTGGTAGGATAAGCCAAATGCGATATATTTTGACAAACATAGACAGGGGCTGTATTAACACTGGATTTGGTTTCTTTTGCTAGTTGGTCAGCTAACTTGTTTATGCCCCTAGGAATCCACATGACCTGCAAAAGAGATTCAGGAATTGTGGCAACGATCTGATCCAAATAGGTCTTAAGCTCCAATGACCTGGCTCCGTTTGAAATCTTCCTTTTCTAAGGGTTTCCACAATGGTAGAATTATCAGAGAGGAGAGTCACTCCTTCAATGTTAAGAAGACAGTCACCTCCAAAGCAAGTTGAAGCGCCATTAACTCAGCCTGCAAGGAAGAGCAAGGAACCTCGGAGGAGGCTTTAAGAAAAATGGCATTATGAGTAGATGGCATATGAAAGAAAATTTCCATTCCTGTGATTCCATTTTCCCATGCTGCATCTATGTAACATCTGGTTCCGTCTGGCAGTCTTCCAGGTCCCCTCCCCCTTTGTTCTTCCTGCAAATTCTCTTGTATTGAATTATAAGAAGAGAATTTTATTTTAAGTGTTGATCATAGCTTCAGCTGCCATGCAGACTTGAGGAGGCTCCATTTTTTTCCCCTGAAATTTAAGATCATTTCTTGCCTTCCAAATTTGCAACATTATTATAAGAATCCTATTAAGCACTGAATTAGAAGAACCATTATTAATGAATTAGAAGAACCATTATTATTTGGCACTGCACGTGGGAACCTCAATGTACGATATCTAGATAGCACAGCATACATATGGCAAGGCTCATAAATTGACCTCAAAGTTGGCAGTGGTAGACTGGTAGGCAAGCATTCCGTCAAAGACATAGCAAGCATGCATATATTAATGAACCACATTGTTAATTAGCAGGTTTACCTGTTGAAAGCAGGAGATTAAAAGTTTGGGCGTTCGTCAGCGACGTGCGAGGGCATTGGGCATCGGCGTCCCCTGCTCAGTCGTGGAGCAGAGGATGGCGTTGTCCCCTGCTCCCCGCCGCCGCCACCTCCCCTGCCGCTCATCTCGCCGCGGCCGCCGCCGGTGGCGCTTCCCTCCTACGCGACTCGCCGGCCGGGGCCGAGCGGGAGGCGCCGCTGGCGGCGGCGGCGGCGCCGGCTGGGAGGGGCGTCGGGAGGGTGGGGCGCCGGCGAGGAGGTGCGTCGGGAGTCGGCCACTCGGGAGGGTGGGTGCCGCCCGGTGGCGGTTTGGAGCGAGAGGGAAGGGCGCGGCGTGGGATTTGACGACGTGGGCGGGGATTTTGCGACGGGAAGAGGCGTGGGAGCGTTAATCTAATTCTAGTTTGAGTTCTAATTCCTGTGTTAATCCAACTCACGATGTGGATCGTTGGATGAGAGGATCTAACGATTAAAAATAGGTGGGTGTACTAAAAAGAAAACTGGTGGTTTTTATATTAGTCTAGATTGTTTTGGTGTATACAAAGTTGGTAAAAGATTGTACAATCGTATTTATATAGGATAGGCTTTTTTGTCAAGAATACATAAGAATTAGGTTATTAATTGTTTATTTTTGTCGGAAACTATACGAACCTAATACATGCTTAGGTGTTGACAACAAAGATGGCTTAGCTTGTTGGGCCTAACTAAGAAGCCAATTCGATCGGCTTATTAAGTCCAACAAAAAAAAAATCTAATTCAAGCTCAAGAACTTCTTAAAAGAAGCACGTAAAATTTCATTATTGTTCTTTTATATTTTTAAATGTGTATTGGCCAAAATCGTTTTAGCTTTAAAAAACAGATTATTCTAATAGTTTTTCTTTCATAATTTTCACTTTAAAATACATAGTTTTACACATGTATTTATTTGAGTTATTTTTTTAATTTATATAAGCAGAAATACATTTTTTTGTCCAAATCAATTTTTCTATTATATAATTAATATTTTTTAAAATGTAATTATTCATACGGAATAATAGTTACCAACTTGTATGTGAAAAAAGAGTTTTAAAAAAATATAGTATATTCTGATTCAATTATAATTTCCCCATCGATCATTTTATTTTTTTTCTTATAAATAAATATACCGTCGTAATTGGACTGAGTTCCCATTAATTGAAGTTTCCATTTCTGTTATTTTTTATTTCAAATTTCATTCTTGTGGTGCTATGGACTTTAGTTCTGATACAAATCTTCTTTTCAACTCATAAATATTTTTTTTCTGAATTTCAACATTTCTGAGGTGTGTAAATGAGTTCTTTTATTTTATTAGTAGTCACAGGCTCACAGCACCTCGTGGTCGTCCCGATCGTGGCATTTCTGGGTTGGAATTTCTTCTCCACCAAGTTCATTTGGGCATAGCTGGCCCAAATGTTCGTTAGTCTTGTTTACACTCCAAGAAACCATAAACAAATTAGCACAGGAGACTAATGCAACCCAGTGACACCTCTATATAACATGGCGCGAAATCCGTACCTCATCCATCCCCACTTCTCCGGTCAAATTAAGTACTAGTCCAGTTGCATCAGCTTCTTGCTATTCAGAGTCCACAGCAATGGTTTTTGGAGAGTTGTTCAGCCGAGCCTCACTGCCACCACCATGGAGCCTCCTGGCGTACGGCCTCGTCGGGCCGGTGCTTCTGTGGCAGGCCGGCCGCCTGCTCGACCGGCTGTGGTGGCGGCCGCGGCGGCTGGAGCGCGCGCTGCGCGCGCAGGGGCTCCGCGGCACCGCGTACCGGTTCCTCCTCGGCGACCTCAGGGAGTTCGGCCGGCTCAACGAGGAGGCGTGGTCGTCGGCGCCGCTGCCGCTGGGCTGCCACGACATCGTGCCCCGGGTCACCCCGTTCGTGCACCGCAACGTGCGGGATAACGGCAGGCCGTGCTGCTTCTCCTGGTTCGGCCCCATCCCCAGCGTCACCATCACCGACCCCGCCCAGGTCAGGGACGTGCTGTCCAACAAGCTCGGCCACTTCGAGAAGCCCAAGCTCCCGGCGCTTACCAAGCTTCTCGCCGACGGCCTCACCAGCCACGACGGTGAGAAGTGGGTCAAGCACAGGAGGATCATGAACCCTGCGTTCCATCTCGAGAAGCTCAAGGTACATCACGTGAAAGCGTCTCACTCGTACAGACGTACGTACGCTAGGTTGATCGTAGGATTGTATAGTAATGCGGTATGGGTTGATTTGTAGATCATGCTGCCGGCGTTTTCTACGTGCTGTGAAGAGCTTGTCGGGAAATGGATGGATTCCCTTGGTCCCGACGGTTCGTGCGAGCTGGATGTTTGGCCGGAGATGCAGAGTCTCACCGGAGATGTCATCTCTCGCACGGCATTCGGCAGCAGCTACAGTGAAGGAAGGAGGATCTTCCAGCTGCAGACTGAGCAAGCTGAGCTCTTCATAGGAGCCATTCAGAAGATCGTCATTCCGGGTTACATGTGAGCAACAAATTCCATGGTCCCCTCGGGCATACTCTGTTTAACTCTGCTGTTACAGCAGGCTACATTTTGGTCACTGACTATTCCCTTCTTAAATCGAACTTGTTAATGTCAAGTTGAATGATTTTCTATACTGCAGGTACTTGCCTACCAAAAAGAACAGAAGGATGCGGAGGATCAACAGTGAGGTTGAATCCATTCTGCGAGGAATAATTGGAAAAAGGATGCAGGCCATCGCGGAAGGCGAAAGCACCAACGATGATCTGCTGGGCCTGCTGCTCGAGTCCAATATGAGGCACGCAGACGAGAATGGACGATCCAGCCCAGGGATGACAACTGAAGATGTTATCGAGGAGTGCAAGCTGTTCTACTTCGCAGGAATGGAGACAACGTCAGTGCTGCTCACATGGACCATGGTTGTTCTGAGCATGCACCTGGAATGGCAAGACCGTGCAAGGGAGGAGGTTCTTGGTCTGTTTGGGAGGGACAAACCTGAGTACGAAGGCCTCAGCCGACTCAAGACGGTAAGTACTCGGAGAAACAATAACACTACACTGAATATCGTATTTCCTTTCATGTTGTCAGTGTCGACAATTAATTCAGACATCGATTTATCGGTCTCTGCATTTATGCTTTCAGGTCACCATGGTTTTATACGAGGTTCTTCGGTTGTACCCGCCGGCGATCGTCTTCAGCCGGAAGACGTACAAGGAGATGGAGATCGGGGGCGTCGTGTACCCCAGAGGCGTGATCCTCGAGCTGCCTGTGCTGTTTATCCACCACGACCGCGAAATCTGGGGCAGAGACGTGCACGAGTTCAGGCCGGAGAGGTTCGCCGAGGGGATCTCCAGGGCGTCCAACGACCGCGGCGCGTTCCTCCCGTTTGGCTGGGGGCCGCGGGTCTGCATCGGCCAGAACTTCGCGCTGCTCGAGGCTAAGATGGCCTTGTGCATGATCCTCCAGCGCTTCGAGTTCGAGCTCGCTGCGTCCTACACCCACGCACCGCACACCGTCATGACGTTGCATCCCATGCACGGCGCGCAGATGAAGCTTAGGATGATCTAATCTGGTCGTGATATTCGGTCACGTAACATACTTATTGTTTCTTGTGACTTGCGTACGGTGTACCTATGGAATGCCCTATGAAATGATGCTTTCTTCACTTGTATGGATGTTGGAAATAAAAATTCAAGGAGATATGGGCTTTTGATTGGCCCAAGTATTTACTCATTGAACAATGAAATCTACCCACAGAAGGAACAAGTCCACTTTATGTCCCTCATTTTCATCGAGTTTAAAATCGTTGCCTAAACCGTAATACCAGAAATCTTGATCCCCTAACTTGCAAAAATTACGTCCTATGATAATATGGATGGCTGGTTTCATTGATGTGGCATCCTAGTCATCAAGGAGAAAATAAAAAAGTACTATGTGGGAGCACATATTTAAGTGGCTCATGCCACGAGAGATGCCGTTGTCCAAGCCACTCTCAGCACGCCATCTTGTGCCAGCACTCCTCCCGCTCGTGCATGCCGATGTAGGATTGTAAAGGGCTTTTCCCACCCCAAAAGCTAGCCATTGAGGTGAGGGACTCCCCCACTTATATGTTAGGTCCTTTGCCCTTCCACGATCAATGTGGAACTATTCAACAATCTCCCCCTTCACATATTGGTGTCCCTCAACCCTTCACCGCCCCTTCACCGTTTCACCACGGTCCCTCAGGTATACGGGCCCCGCAGGCACCCACGGTCCATCAGGCCTGCACACACTATATCTATCGGGCCAAAGATGTTAAACTAGCTAGGCTCTGATGCTAAAATTGTAGGATCGTAAAGGGTCTTTTCCACCCCAAAAGCTAGCCATTGAGGTGAGGGGCTCCCTCACTTATATGTTAGGTCCTTTGCACTTCCACGACCAATGTGGGACTTTCAACAGCCGCCGCCGCCTTGGCGATAGCCTCCCACCAAGCGCGGTGCCGCAGTGCACCCCACATCGTCGCCGCCCCCTAGCACGGTGTACCTTGTGGAGCCCCTCCCGTAACTCGCGCTCTGTGCTCCACAACAACATCCTTGCATTCATGTCCCCCTCCAAGGACGGGAGGCTGACCTCATGTACCACGCGCTCCACTCCAACTGCCACCCCCTCCTCCATCACATGTGCCACTGTCCACACCACGTTCCTCCACAAGCGCCACCTCGACGACTTCTTCATGCTCCACTGGTTCACCCTCCAAGCCGTCGTCCTGCCAACCGGATGACGTGGCGTGTTGCTACCTCATCGTTGCCAGGGAGGCCCCCTCATCACGGATCATTGAAGCCCCCATATCGCCAACATCCCACCACAGTTGTCACCTCCCGCGGACGAGCTCGCTGGCTACCCCCCCCCCCCTATCTTCGCTGGCCAAGGGCAACTGTGAAGGAGAAGAGGGAGGCGAGGGAGCCGGCATGCGAGCTCAACTTTGGTGACCTTGGGCGCTGATGCGGGAGGCCTTGTGGGCGTTGGCCTTGGCGTACTTTTCGGCATCCTCCTCTCGGCTGTGCGTGTCACAGGACATGGCCCTCCCATGTTGGTGCCACAGTGACACCCAAGGTCACTAAGGTCAGGCTTGCGCGCTATGCGCACTGCAGAGGAGGAGTATAAGCTTGTCGGCCCCTCACCTCCCTCCTTTTCTAGGACGGGCTCATCGACCGTCTCTGCATCCATAGCTGCCACCCTTGAACTGCGTGTGTAGTTGGGGAAAAAGATAGAAGAAAGAATTGTACACTGACATGTGGCCCCACATGCTTTGTTTATCTATCTTTTTTTACTAGGATGCCACATCAATGAAAACCAACTATTTATATTTCCATGAGATCTAATTTAGACTGTTTTGCCAAGATTGAACGAACCTTTCTAGTTTTACAATTAAGTATGTCGGTTAAACATAACATAAAGATGAGAGATGGTTAGTGGACTTATCCCCCACGAAAGACCAAAGACACATTTTCCATCTCGGCCCAACTAGTTAACATGATTAATGATGGACCATATCCCATTATCCATAATTGGGCCGTAAAGGAAGCACTGAACACTCACGCAGACATAGGGTTGGCAACGGGGCGGGTCGGGGACGGGTTGGGCCAGAACGCCCCCGCCCTCGCTCCCCGACTTCTCCTCCCGGCCCCGTGTAACATCCTCAAATTTTAAACTAAAATTTGATTGCATCATGCTGACTTTTGATTAAATTAGTGTGTTTAAAAATTTTTTTGATTTCTTAATTGTTCAAGTGTTACTTCCTTATAACCCTACTAATTTACCCTAAATATTCCCTTTATTCCAAACCTTAGTAAATTTGAGAAAATTCTCTCAAATTTCAAACTTTAGATTATTTCCTTAAGTTTACCTTAACATTAGTGAGGATTCGCTACACTCCAAACCCTAGTAAAACTCTTCCAAATTCATAGTTCAAATTCAATCTTTTCTAGAAAAAATACTCAAAATTACTGAATTTCACTGTTCATTGCCTTCAAGGTGTTCGGCAGAATGCCTAGCCCAACTAACTCAGCCTAATCCCTATCCAATCCTTTGCAAAGTCTATGTTGAATCCTTGGGGCCCACATCCCACTCAAAAACTATGGTTTAGTTGGCCTTCTCCTCCCCTTGGCGCGCCGCCCGGGCATCCGACTTAGCCGCGCGCCGTGTCGCCGCGCGTCGGCCTCGGGGCTGCTTGCGCGTGCCCGACCGCCTTGGCACGTCGTCGCCCGTCCGACGCCCTCAGACCGCCGCCGCCGCACAAATCTTGACGACGACAAAGCCGGGATGACGACCGCCGCAAGAAATCGCCGCTCGACGCCGTGCGCGCCCGTCCAAAGCCGCCGCCGAGTCCGATTTTGATTCTACCCGTGGTGAATCGCGCCAATTCTTGCCGCACGGTTGGATTGAAGATAGACGGTGGTATCCCCTTCTCACAATTCAAACCATTCACCCCCGAGTCGGCCGTTTTCACCCTCGCCGCCGCTGCGCATCGCGCCCGGATTGGCGCCAACACGTCGCCAGCCGATTTCGCACGCGGTCAAGCCAATCCTTCGCCGGTAAGTATTCAAACGTGGCCTCCCGCCACTCAAATTGATCTTGCCCGTCCTCTCACAGCCTCTGCCGCCCCAGCCATATCCACTCCTTGAGCTCATCCATGGCGATGACGGTGTTCGAGCTCATCCGTTCCTCCTAGCCCTATAAATAGGACCCCAATCCCTTCCTTGTCCATCATCGATCATCAACAACCATAGCCCCACAACCCCGAAGCTTTGATTCACCAATCGCCCGTCGGTTGAACACCTTGTGCGCGATCGACTCCACACCCCTCCATCCATCTTCCGCCCTAAATACCCCTTAGAACACCTTATATCAACTATGTTCTAGTATATTAGACCCTAACCCAAGCCCTGCGTCGAGTTTTACCTCGCCGCGCCAAGCCAAGCACCGCCGCCCCCGCGCTGCTCTATTCTTCGCCGCCGAGAAGTTTTTCCGGCCGCAATCCTCCGTTTCAACCGATCTCGGTGAGTTCTTCCGTTTTAACCATCTACATACTCCCTAGATTCCATTTTAGTAATCACTTTGCACTATCATGTCGCCCTCTGGGCTGCCGACGTGAGCACGACCGCTGCCAATGGAGGCGCTCGTCAGCAAGTATTCTCCGTACCTTGCCAAAGATCGGCAAGCTGCCGGAATCCATCTAAGTACCTCGTAGATGCTCTAGGAGCCCTCCCCTAGCCATGTCCAACTCACATCACCCCGATCACCTTCACGGCTTAACTATGCCACCGCCGTCCTAGCCGTTAGCTCAACCACAAACCAAATTAACCCCTCCGCCGCCGCTCGCCGTCGCCGGAGAACCCTAGCTCCCTCCCCTCCTCGGCCGCAACCACTTTCCCCCTCCATCGCCCGATTTGGGGAATGGCCGGAGGTAGAAGAAGAGAAGAGAGAGAGAGAGAGAGAGAGACTGACAGGTGGGACCCGCACACAGTGCCATTTCACATTTATTTGATTTTCAAAACTTTAGAAGCCCATATATTTTAAAATATAGATCCAATTCCAGTGAAATTTGGACGAATATTCTTCTAAAATTATTCTCTATCTTTTGAGCCCCTTTTTGCTATTTTTGCATTTTATTTCATTTTCTCCATTTTTCTTATTTTTGGATTTTATTTGAATTTCTTTTAAATTTGAATTTTTATATGTCTAACCCTAGGTCTTGAGGATTCTTCTGACTCAATAGATAATATCAATGAATCTCAGGACATCGAGCAAGGCAAGTTACCATATACCTTTTGATCATTTAAACCTATATTTTACAAATTATTTATTTATAGCCTTCTATTCAATATTCTATTTTATATGCATAAATCAATCGTAGAAACCCAGATAATTTTAGTATTGCCTACTTTGCTTACAATCTGGTTAAAATACCTTATACTTAGATTGGCACAGTACGTAAGATTTGGATGATTTCTGGGTGGCTAGTACTGTCTCGATCGATATAAGTTTTACCAGGTACTTATGTCGAACGAACGGGTACGACCGCAGTTTCTAGAATGGGGACAAACCTAGTTATTATGTTAATTAGCAATATGGCACCTCTGTATAGTGGTTCTTATTTTTAAGTCCTCACGCAGGAGGCAACTATAGCCGCGAAGGGCAACTTTAACCATTACCATGTATAGGTAAATGGTTTGTGATACTCGAGTATAAACTATATGGTATATTTCTAAACCCTGATCGAGATGACGTGGTGTCATACGATCAGTTCCCCTTAAATATCTCGGGAACGCCAGAACTCCTCTTGCTGCTGTTAACAATACGTTCAGAGCATATGAGGATATAAGTTCATGGAACAGGTGCCACAATTGTTAATGACTTAATACTGGGCCATGACTAAAGCCGACGATTATCAGCAAGTCGTGGACTGCGGGTAAAGCATACATCTGCTGCAGTAGAATATCTTTGAAACTATTTGAATAGCCGTACTCATGGAGTTGAGTACCGGGACTCATATGGTACCCTGGTTAGAAATTTAAAGTCTATATATTTATGAATTCTTGCTATAATTCTTCCAGATTGTTTATTACTGCTTTTTGCAAAGAACCCTCCTATATGCTAATGCATAACATATTTCCATGATAACTTGCTGAGCATTGTAAATACTCATCCTTGCTCTTATAACCCCTTTTCAGATTTCGGTCAAGAGGAGGACCCTTATAACTATTACTACGATGACCCCGATAATTTAGAAAACCCCTAAAGGTTATACCTCCCTAGTCAGAATGTATAGAAACTTCCGCTGTGTATTAATTCTAGTTACTCAATTAGATGAGTACCTATTATTGTAAAACCCTTAGGATTGTAAAACTTTAACGTATGCAATGAAGAACCAGGCATATTGTATGTATCAATATTTACTGATCCAGGGATTGATACATTAATTCTAGTCGGATCCAAGTGATTAGTTTCGGGCTCCGACACCCCGGCCCCGCAGAGATGGTCGGGTGAAAACCATCACCCGTCCCCGCCCCCGCAGGGGACCCATGGGTGAGCGGGGCCCGCACCACCCGGCTAACGACTGACGATTGAGTATTGACAAGCGAGGAGCCGTGCAGCAGCGGCGACGCCGACGAGGGACAGCTACCGACAGGTGGCTAGGGACTGGGCATCGCTGCCGCCACCGCCGCGGATGCGCCTCCTTGGCCGCCGCCGCCACGGATGTGCCCTCCCTAGCCGCCGCCGCCATGGATGCGATGCTAGCCCTTGCCGTCGCTGTCGCGGATGTGTCGCTGACGCCGACGCAGATGGCCGCGCCCCTGGTCGTCGACGCCGCTGCCCGCAAGAGGCCGCCGACGCCGCTGCCCGCAAGAGGCCGCCGACGCCGCCCGCGCGTGGCTGCTGCTTCCGCTGTCCACGCGTGGCCGCCGTCGCCGCCCGCGCGGGGCCGCCGTCACCGGCTCGCTGCCTGCGTGTGGCTGGTGCCGCTGCCGTCTTCCGCTATCCGCGTGACGGCTAGGTGGGGTGGTAAGGGAAATGAGGATAAGGTTAGGGAAGGGAATAGATGAGGAATTAGGGTTAGACTAGATGGGTCTTTTGGGCTCGTAATATGCTACTATTTCATAGTCCAATATACATCCTCCGGGGACCCGCGGGTGGATGTCCTCACCCGTCCCCGCCCCCGCTCATGACCGGGGCCCCGGACCCGACTTCCCGCAAGTTAAAATCCACACCCGCCCCCGCCCCCGTAGGGGCAGGTCCCCTGCGGGTCCCCGGCCCCACGGGGGAAATTGCCATCCCTACATAAACACGAGAAGAAGAAAACATGAGGTAAGACCCATGCTTATTTTTTTCTCTATAATTCCTATAGAATACTCTATTCCATAGGAATTTCAGAAAAATTAATAGAAATCATCCATCATTTCAAAGGGCTTCATAGGATTTTTCCCATAGGGTATAGATCCTTTGGAATTACTATGTTTTTGTTTATTTCAAAGAGGACCTAAACATGATGACACTCTCTCTTGTGGCCCGATCTTCTGGTGAGATGATAACTCTCGCTTTGATAGAGTGCGACGTTTACGATGTGGCTACCTACCGGAACAAGCCCAGGACGTCGTGTAATCGCTATAGCACAAATGATGCCGTACCAACCGTGACACGCGGTTGATGATCCCTGCAATGCAAACGAGATAACACTGCAAGAACAAGATAAGATGCAATCTAAATAATGCAAATAGGTAATTAAGTACAAATGAATAGTTCCGATTGAAGTGGTAGATCTAATCGACCTGGCAAATCAACACACCATCTATTGGGGGCTCTAAATCTATAGTCACCGACTAATCGAGCAAGGATTAGAGACAAGGTGAATGACACTTGGCAAAATTCAACTAAACAAAACCCAATTGTTCTAGAGGGTGTACGTAGACATTTAAAGAGGAAAATAGATCTAGGGTTTAGTGTTAATTCGTGGAGGTGGAGGGAGACATTTCCGAGATAGGCCTAGTCTATTACAAAGCCCAAGGCCCAAATTCGGTTTCAGGAACAACACTGTCTTGTTTTGATGATTCCTGTTGACTCGGAATGAATTTGGATATGAGACCAAATGTATTTGAAAGGTGGCGAGATAATCTTTCCATGAAGTCCAAGATCACCCAAATCAGAGTTGGCATGAAGACGCTAGGTCCGTTTGAAGTCAGTGATGTCTCTGGAGGCTGAACTGGACTTGGACTTGGAATTATCATTAGAACGTGTGAATTATGTGTGTATCCGACGAAGTGATGTCCTCATCAAAACATGAAAAAAAATTTAGGCTGAAAATAGATTTTTTAATATAGGAAAAAGTCCAAATTACCTCCCCCCCACCTATTGTGGCAATACGAACTACCCTCGTCAATTAAAAAACCAGACGTTCTTCACCCTCAACTTTTTATACCAGATGAATTACTCCCATGTCCAACTCCAGAGCAGTTTTGGTCATACGTGGCGCATACGTAGCAGCCCAGTCATCATAAGAAAATAAAAAAAAATAGTGAGGGCCTATTGTCAGTTCCATCACTTCTCTCAGTCACGACATGTGGGTCCTACCTTTTTTTTTTGTTGTTGTTGTTGGTTAGACAGCACGTGTCGTCACGTACGATTAAAACCGCTCCGGAGTTTGTCAGGTGGTAATTTGTCCGATATAAAAAGTTGAGGGTAAAGAATATTTGGTTTTTTTATTGAGAGAGGTAATTTGTACTACCACGATAGTCTTAGCGATAATTCACGTTTTTTCATTTAATATATTATCCGAAACAGCTTTTTGTTGCTTAACCCCGCACTCCTCCATCTCGCCCCCTCTCATCTCTGCAAAATCATTTCCATCCTACGTTGGAGGCTAGTTGGGTCCTGGCCTGGATACATATACGGCCACTGGACTGGATATTGGCTACAGGGCTACAGGCTACAGCATCTGAACAGCACAATCGATTAATTAAGTAGGAACTGGCCCACCAATTAAATGAAATATCAATAAACAATTAGTCCACTAATAACACCCCCTATTCATATCATCATATAGTGCCGATGAAAGGCGAACCACACGTAGACAAAGACGGGTATATGCGACAATAGCTCCAGTTTTTTATGACAAGACAAATTAAACTAATGCTCAATTATTTTGTCTGCTAGACTGCTGCTCTGCTATATGCTTGTCCAAAGATCGTGACAATTTCGCTGAGGTGTCAAAGGCATGTGCGCAATTCTTGTGATAATGACGCGGATCATATTCATGCAATAGAATATTGTTCCACATTATGGCACATAACATGTCCAAAGAATAAATGCAAGTACATGTGCGCAATTTGGGGACGAAGCCATGATCAAGGTACGTTGTGTAAGAGTTATAGCTCCCTGTGTGTTACAGAAAGTTTGATAACATCCGTAGAATATGGTTCCAATCAATATCTGTCGATTAGATGCTCTCACTGTCAATCCAACAACTTGGAAGAAAGTTTGATAACATTCATAGAATATGGCTCAATATCTGTCAATGGCTGAATATGGTATTTTTGTGTGGAATCTATCTATTTATGAAAGGAATAGAAAAATGAGCCTCCACGTTCGCTCTCACGGTCTAGAAATTCTCATATTAATCGGAGAAAAAGAAAAACAGAGTACATATAGAAATACAATTTAGAAATAGTTGAAATTCGAAATTAAAAAATAAGTAATATTGGAAGAGGATACTAGAGTCCATATAGAAATACAATTAAGAAATAATAAAAATTTGGAATTAAAATAACAAATATTAGAAGTAGAGTATAGAGTCCATATAGAAATACAATTAAGAAATAATAGAAATTCGGAATTAAAAATAAGGAATATTACAAGTAGAGTATAGAGTCCATATAGAAATAAAATTAAGAAATAATAGAAAATCAAAATTAAAAATAAGGAATATTAGAAGTAGAGTATAGTGTCCATATAGTAATACAATTAAGAAATAATAGAAATCCGGAATTAAAAACAAGGAATATTAGAAGTAGAGTATAGAGTCCGTATAGGAATTTAAAACTAACTAAAATTTGGAATAAACATAATAAAATTAAAAGCAGAATTTAGAGTTCGTATAAAAATATAATTTACAAATAACTAAAATTCATTTTTTTAAAAAAAATATGGGAAGAAGAGTCTAAAGTCAATATAGGAATACAATTTAGAAGTAACTGAAATTCGAAATTAAAAATTAAAGAATATTGAAAGATAAGTTTAGAGTCTACATAGAAATACAATTAGAAATAATAAAAATTCAGAATTAAAAATAAATAATATTACAAAAAGAGCCTAGAGTCTATATAGAAATATAATTTACAAGTAACGAAAATTCGGAATTAAAAAAATATATTGAAAGACGAGTCTAGAGTCCATATAGGAATATAATTTATAAATTACTAAAGTTTGATATTAAAAATAATTAATAACTAACACGTATATAAAATACAATATGAATATTACACATTAGTAGTTTCGTAAAGTTAGTACAAAATTTAAAATTATGTTGTCATTTTAATATATTTGAATAATACGTTGAGAAAACATATATGCTATTATATGAGAGAAGATATAATGATACTAGCCGTGCAATCTGCGCGGGCCACCATACTAGTTTAATCAAAACAATAATCAGCCGCTCATCTCAGAGATTCTAGTTTAGCTCTAAGAAAGACAACCATCTCTAAATTTACCATCATTATATGTGACAATTAACTATTTACCACACCTGATCCAACACATGAATTACAAATAGTTAAACGTCAACTCTAATAATGACAAATAGCTAAATACCCTGTGGTTTTGTAACTTATAGCCGTTCATTAATCAACCATAATAATTAGATATAGCTTTTTTTTAGCAAATGCCTGAATAAATTTTTTGTTAAAGAAAAGAACAACTTGGAAGAGAAGTATAGGCTGTCCGTCGACTCGCAGCATCAGAAATTGGGCACCTCTCCTTCCAGTAACTATTTTCACAGCAATTTTTGGCAGTGAAATGCGATGCAGGGTAATGTTAAATTTTGATAACTCTATCTCTACTTCATACATTTAAAAATGTTACATAAACAAGCAAGAAACATCATCTTTTATATCCACTAAAGCCATTCACAGTACGCCGACGTGACGAGTGGCTCTAGCTTGCTACATCGGAACTGCCACTCCACATTCGTGTTGTGCCCTAATGAGGCTTGTCATGCCTTGCAGAAGCCACGATTTCCATGTACGTCAATGCGAGGCCACACCGGAGAGGTGGGGAGCCGAGACTCGCTAACGTGTTAGGAGAGGACATGGCCACGTAACGCGTGTGGGCCCTTTCGTGTAGTTGATAGCATGGTTGGCTGGAGGGAAGATATGTAGATCTAGAGGAACTTACTAGGAGGAGACTATCATTACCGATCGCTGAGCTCATCGAACCACACCGATGATGCTTTGATCTACAGATGAGTAGGCAGCTTGCCAGGCTTGCGCTACCCTGATATGCTCGTTGTCAAACTATGTTGCCCTGATATACTTAACCTCATAGTGTGAAGAGGGGAGAGACAACACCAGAGAATGAAGAAAGGAGAGAGATGATGGCCATAGAGCTCTGCGCATAGCATTAGAGTGGGGAGCGAGGAGAGAGGCGACAAGCATATCACTGACTAAGAAAAAAGAGGAAAGCTGGCAAAGAGAGGAAAACCCATGGTAGAGGAGAGTGGACCGAGTGAATGAATGGGGAGGAGAGACAGTAGTTATTTTATATTAATTTTAGATTTTAAGGTGTTTAATATATAATTTTAAACTTTTATACAGATTATAAAATACAAGGACTAAAATAAGAAAATATTAGAGGCTAACATGAAAAGTTGAAACTATTTCACGAGAACACCATGTATTGTGAGGGATTTTATTTTAGACATATGGTCTCAACATATATGACAGCCATCTGATATCAAGCTACTCAATGAGACCACTTGCACTGTAAATGTCCTTAATATCCTTAAAAAGAAAGTAGAAAACATGTCACTATACTCCTTCAAGACAGTCCACAATTTTAGTACCTCTCGTCAGATAGAGAAGCATCCAAGACTAATCACTCATTGTCAATTGTTTCTTCTGGTTTAAATCACGCATTGACAATTGTTTCTTCTTGTTTCCGCCCGTTTCCTAAGGCTGAGTTCTTTTCCCAACTTTCTAAACTCACCTCCCTTATTTTCCACACGCACGCTTTTCAAACGATTAAACGGTGTGTTTTTTGCAAAAATTTTATATGTGAAAGTTGTTTTAAAAAAAATAATATTAATCTATTTTTTAAAAAATATTATTAAATACTTAATTAATCATAAAAAATGTGTCGCTCTGTTTTGCGTGCGCAGAAGGTGAGTTCCCAACCTCACCTCCTGAAGACAACCCAAGTTTGGTTTAACAAATTGAACTACAATTTAGCACGTGCATTTATGTTACATGATAAGGCTTGACTTTTGCTCCTACCCGCTCAATTAGCTGCCATCATGATAAATGATCACTTCTCTTTTGAAAAGATCGATGATAATATCTAGTATATGCAACGGTAATAAACATTAACAATGAAATTATGTGGCTTGAGATCTAAGCTATAACAGTATTGTTCTGTGCATGCAAAATCATGATCCTAGCTGCTGAGCATCTCAAACACCAAGAGAATATACTGGATATATTCTACAAAACATTATGCATGTTTTTCATTTCTCAAATCTGCACCTTAATTATAGGACAGGCATATAAATTAATTAATGTCCACTCATGGGACGATTCGAACATTATCGAGACTGGACGTGAATTCTTTCGGTTGCAATGGATGGTTCAGATCAAAGCAGCTTGCTCATGTACTCTTATTCCTCTTCCTTGGTAGAGTTACTGTTATGCTTGGCTAGACCTATAGATATGCCTCGTGGAGTAACAAAGCGTCAAACCTCAGCCTATAGATATATGCCTCCTGTTTGTAGGCCTTGTTCGAATAGGAATCTAGATAGAAAATATAGTATCCTTTTTTGTTTGAGAATCTATCTATGATAGTACAACTAACTAAAGTCCAATTTGGATAATGATATGCATATAACTACATTTGGCAACAGTATAATCCTTCAGTCGTGTCGTAATATATATATGTGCATGTTCGTCTGTGCCTTCAGGAATAATTACTCGGTAGTACTATCTCTATATCTTTTCTTTACTATTATAAAAGTTGAAAAAGTTCCTGTTGAATCCATGGTATGTCGTTGTCCAGCTCTAGTTCGGTTTTGTTCATCACTACGGGAGGCTTGGCTCCACGACCTTGTTGTGCAAAAGAAAACGCTATGTTGTACAACACCATAATTATGTCCGTGTTGCTCTATTTTCTGAATTCAAATTTGCTATCTATATACAACCATAATAATATAAATGCCAGATTGTTCTTGCTAATCTAGAATGTTTCTCGGTATGATAAATTGAATTGAGGCCTCAGCGTTTGAGATACAGGAATTTAGCTCAATTTTTTGAAAGCTTTCAACTTATGGGTGCATACTTAGGTGTAACAATTTACTTATTGATAACCATAACTTGCAACAAAATAACTCCAATTTTAAAATATTTCACTATCTCATATCACATACCCTAATTAATTATTTAGGAAAAAAAAGCCAAAGACGCATATATAAGGTCAAATTCAGTTAATGTTCATACCCAAAAAAGTTTTGAACTTTTTCGTACCCATTTAAATTGGTATACTAAATTTAAATCTTATAGACCAGGCACCATGGAGTTCATGTATCATATACACTAGAAAAATACACGTGCGTTGCAACGGGTAAAATAATATATATATATATATATATATATATATATATATATATATATATATATATATATATATATATATATATAACTTAAAAAATGTCATTAATTTTTTTTGGAGCCCTGGATTGTCTTACATTATTGAATAAAAATAGCTTTTTACTGTTAGATTGTAGGTTCAAATTATAAATGGGCAGGTTGATCGATATAGTTTGCGGACCACTGTGCTAGTATCTATAGTTTTTTTTTTTTTTTTTGCCGTCCATTGCATTTCTAAGAACTACCAGAATAAGGTGACTCACGAATTCAATATTATATAACGTGTATCTCGTAAGTCGTAACAATATAATAATATGGTTCGTTGTACAGTTTTGGCTTATCAATTTGATTGCAACAAGTGGCTAGATGTTTATCCTGCCAAACACCATAGAGTTAGTGGTAATTCTTCTTTGACTATCTTTTCCGACAGCTAACGCAGGTCGGCACGCGCGCGGGCACGTAATTCACGAAATGAATCGAGAATTCAAGCAACAGTAGTTGTCATGTTAATTTGGTAACAAATCAAAAGTGGAACACAAGTTTAACCAAAGCTAAAGAAAACTTGGCTACGGACAGCTGGTACATACTAGGCGGGTAGGGTCTATTCAAAGACTTGAATCGGACCATGCATGTGGCACGTTTGCACCGAGAGCCAACGTGCTCTAACTCGCCTTGGAGCGCGTGTGCACGTGTTCTACCTGTACCAAGCGCACGCCTTTTCCAAATGAATTCTCTGCGGCAGCTTTTGCACGCCGGCCTGTCCGCCGCCCCATGCATGCCGTGCCGCCCGGCACACCACACACGACGCACCTGATCCAAGCAAACCAACCAAAGCTGAGCTGCAGCCTGAAGGCTCGACCGATGATAGGCTGATAGCTAGCCGATACGGAGACATTTATACTTTGTGGTCACATGGCCCTCTGTCCCGTTTTACGTGATCGCTGCCCCTCACCAACAGGAGAACAAAGCTAGCTAAAGTCCCAATTTTAAGCCGAGATCCAGCAGGCGGCAGGTGGTGGCGCTGTCACGCGCGCACTCATGCACGGCAAAACTAAAGCCACGCGCGAGCAAAAGACAAAGGCGCACGATAGGAGGCCGGAGCAATGCGCGCGCCCCGCGAGGGATGGCGATTAGGTACACTCATACGATATCTAGCCGGACGGCTGGCCGGCGCGTCCAGCCACGGCACGCACGTGTAGTTCTTCTCTTTTTTCAGCGACTACACGAGCACCAGCGTTTTTTCTTTCCTTTTTCTTGGCTCCGGCCAAGCAGGGCGTATATGTGTGCCTTCCCTTTTTTGGCTGCCCGCCCATGACGTAGGCACGTTTCGTACTACCGCGTATCTTCTCTTCGACCGATTGATATTCCACAGCTGCCGTACGTTCAACACGGCAAATCTCCCGTGAGGCCGGTGAAAATCCCGTGATCCTCCTCCTCCTCCTCAACAGATCGCGGTCGCTTTCGGAGAGAGGAACTTGGAGAGACGAATCGGCATGGGGTCGCGTTGGATAGGCAGCACGGTTGCACACCCACTTGCTACGGGTCTCGTCTCCTACCGTTCAATGGTCCGCGCGACCGTGTCGTGTGCCGTGACGGTTTCATACGGTTCTCCTCAGTTTTCTCGACCATGGTCAAACCGTCGGCCGACCGGTTATTGCCCGCGAGGGGTCTCTACCATGCTGATGTCGATGCTGAGATCACACGCCCCCGACAAGCTCTCGTTTACATTCCTTGCAGTCATCAAAATTGAAAGAGGAGAAAAAAATGGTGGAAAAAAAGCTAATATATGATGAAATCAGATTCGGAGAACTCATAAAAAGAAAATGATGAGTCCACAGGATAAGAAATTAGGATTGAGTGAAGTCTCAAAAATAGAAAATTAATAAAAGGAACAAAAAAAAGTCTAAGAGAATAACTTGCGAGAATAACTAGCTTGCACATAAGACGATGTCTGGTCAACGTACATTAAATAGTTCAAGAGGATATTATAGCGTAAGAAGGAATGAGACAGCACTCTGTGTTCGGTAGCTGGTGATTGAGAAAAGATTTCTCTTATTCTCCGCACACATGCTTCCCGAAGTACTAAATGTGTGTTTTGCAAAAAAGAAAATTATATAGGAAAGTTTCTTAAAATTCATATTAACCTATTTTTTAAATTTAAAATAGTTAATATATACCCATTTAATCATACACTAATGAGTCACCTTATTTTGCATATTTTCTCAATCTTCTCTTTTCTCTCATGTCAAATACAGCCACACGATATCTTGGAAACAACTAGCGGTAAGTCACTTACCAATAAGAATACGGTGGCAAAAAGAGTCTATCTGTAGACTGTAGGACATGGGTAGGGATAGGAAAAAGGTAAAAGAGCATGAGTTGGCTTGGTTCACTTTGGGCGCGGCTTGAACTCTTATTCATACCATGATACCAAGCCGAGTAGAGTGCTAAATTAACGAGCTGATCCCGAATTGGCTCATAAAACACTTGTTAAGTCAATTTATCCAAAATAAGAGATAAGGCCTGACTAACTAACCAAATTAGGGTTTACCATTTTCAATACCACAATGAAATCTATCTATCTATTATAGGAATGTAACTGAAATTCGGAATTAAAAACAAGAAATATTGAAAGAAGAGTACATATAAGAAGCCAATATGAGATTAATTAAAATTCAGAATAAAAATAAAATAAAATCCACAACCAGAATAGAAATAAAAGAAAAGTTCACATAGGAATACAATTTGAAAATAACTAAAAATCGAAATTAAAAATAAGCAATATTGAAAGAAGAGTCCATATAAAAAACCAGTACGATATTAATTAAAATTCAAAACAAAAAAACAAATAAAATCCAAAATCATAAAAAATAAAAAATATAGTTCAAGTAGGAGTATAATTTTGAAAAATTGAAATTTGAAAAAAAAATATTAAAAAATAGTCGATATATAACACAATACGAGACTAATTAAAACTCGAAATAAAAAATAAAATATATTCAGAAAATAGACAAATACAAATAAGAGCTCAACTAGAATAAAATTTATTAATAACTAAAATGTGTAATAAAAAATAAAGACTATTGAAATATGGGACAATGTAGAACACATAACGAGATTAATTAAAGTTTTAAATAACAAATAAAATAAGTTTTAGAAATATAAAAATAATTATAAGAGTTCAAGTAGGAATATAATAATTGAGTAAATTGCACCCACGGTGCAACAACTTGGTAGGTGAGTGCAATTTGGTACAATAACTTCAGAAATGAGCGTTATAATACAACAACTTGGTAAGAAGGTGCAATTTAGTATAAGAGTGATCGTATAAATACAACAACTTGCAAGATAGGCACAATTTTGATATACTAAATTAAAAAGTTATGTGCCAACTTAATTATTTGGAGCATTTTTTTATATAATTTCATTTTTTAAGTATTTATTTTGAAAATATACTAGCGTGGATTTGTATAAGCATATTTATATTTGTATCCTAATAACTAATAACTGAAAGTCAATAAAACTAGATGTAGAAATTATTATATTTCGGTTGATATTTGAGAAGGTGAAGAAAACAAAAAAAAATTAATGGTAATTGAATGTAAATTGTAAGTGTAGTATAATTGTTAAAGATTAAATTCAATACTATAAGGTAATATCCGTAGGAATACTATAATGGCATATTGACATCGTGAACAAAACCACCTAGCATATGCTTAGCCAAGTTGATGCACCAAAATACTAAATTATCAGTATTTTTTCATGTTTTTTTTACTAGAATGCACCCACTTGTCAAGTTGTTGTACTCGGACGTTCAATTCTCAAGTTTTTCACTATATCGCACACACCTGCCAAGTTGTTGTACCATGGGTGTAATTTACTCAATATAATTTATGAATAAAAATTATCGGAATGAAAAATATGCAATTTTCAAAAAAAAAGTCCATCTAAAACACAACGATGACAAATGATAATAAAGAGGGGAGAAGCAGTAGGCCTATAAAGGAGTAGAGTGCTGGTGGTTGATGGGATATCTGAAAACTATAAACAAAACCCCAATAGAATCCCAATGATGATTGAAAGGAGTGGCGATGGGCATACCGTTAAGCAGCATATTCACAACGGTTTGCGGGACTTATGGAGAGTAGAAATAAACCCCAATGGTAATCATGTTTGATTTTTAAAATTCCAATGACACCAAGGAGGGAGGCAGCGGGCTGGCTGTAGAAGAGTATAGTGGTGAAGCCACTAACGATTGACAAGACTTATAGAAAGTAAAAAAAGAACACAAACAATAATTATGTTCGATTTTTAAAATCCCAATGACAATAAAAAGATGTGGTAGCAGATGGGCCGTAGAATAATAAATTGGCATGTTTGACAATACTTCTAAAAATTATGAAAACGAAACCCACCAAGGCAATGTAATCTAAAAGCTATAAGGTCTAATTTTTAAATTTCTAAAGAGAATAAATATAAGTAGTGGTAGATCAAGTAAGCAAATAAAAAGGTGACAAAGGAGTAAGGGTAGCGACTGACGTTGCTTTTAAAAACTATAAAATTATTAGAATCACGGTAATGATAATTTAAATAAAATCATGTGGTAAAAATAGATAATTTTAAATTGATGCTAGCCACGCAAATGCGCGGGCCGCTCAACTAGTTTTTATAATGTCTGCGCATTTCAAATGACATATCTGCATGTGCAATATAATTGCCATCTTGATGGTAGCTATGCCACACCTTCTCCCTTATTGTGGCCACAGGTCGCCTTCCTCCTTTTTTTAAGAACTTATGTGGTTATTTTATATTGAAAGGTTTAGATACATAGATCTACCAACTGGTGATGTTTTAGTTGGCATCCCATTCTCCCGAACCTTTTGGCTGGAATGGCTCCTAGAGCTTGACATTTTCATTTGCATAATTGCATTATATTATCTTTGTTGATAACTTTTGAAATGAGCGTCACCTGATGCTGTTATCCACCATCCGACCACTTCTAACGCTCAGAGATCACATCTTTGCTCTATTCTTGGACACATATTTTGAAGCAAGCTAAATAGCTAAGCGTGCCAACTCGTCGAGCAGAGTGTGGGTTTTATAACTTGTTAGTATGAATAAGCCAAATCGACTTGAGTTGTTAATGAGTCATTATAAAAACCTTCTATGTTTGTTCGGAAAAGACTTCTATTTATACTTATGCACCTAGACAAGTTTTTTTTATAGGTTTATAGCTAAAAATAAAGCTTTTACGGGGAGAGCTAGTAGCTCGTTAATGAGTCCTTTAGAAAAAAACAAAAGGCTAGTATCTCGTTAAGATAAGGGCTTCCCCACCAGGCTGCCGAATCATCATTATGCACCCATATCGCTTGGAGCGGATCCACCATATGTAATGCAATATTGGTGTCTTACGGTACCAATGACTCCTTGCTAATCTCTTTATTAATATACTTTAGAAACAACATGTATATCAACATAATCTAAAAGGGCGTCCGTTCTGAGAAGACCGGGCGAGGGGAAACGGTTCGCGGGCATGTTCTGGCCTTTGACTTCTGACCGTGTGTGTGATCTTCGAGACCCAGGGAGCTGCTACATATTAAATCATTTGACCCCTAATTGGACGGAGATGTGTATGCAACGACCAACATCGATGGTCAGCGAATTAACACAAGTCTTATTTTCGCTTCTTTTTTTTCCCCTTTCCGTACCGCTCCCACATTTCCAAGTTTCCCCAGTGAACGACATGCATGCCAGCCATAGACTGTAGAACCGTCGCGGAAGTAGCAATCCGGAGCATATGTTCCAAAGGCAGAATAAACAATAATACGGGCCGGGGAACAAACCACGCACGCGCCGTGTTTGTACATAGGATTTATATATATATATAACAGCGGGGTGGTGAGCCGAGAGGCAGAGTAGCAGACAACCGGTCGTGAGCATACCACCGATCAATTCCCCCCTTCTCTTTCTGCTGCACACTGCTGCACTCCTTGTTATAGCTGTTGCGGGAAGTAAGCTGCTCTGCGAGCGAGGGTAGCTGCTGCGATAAGCTAGCGAGTGGGACGATCGATGGGGATGGTCGTCTTCGCCGCAGGTGACGAGCGGCCGCTGATGCTTGTGTGGGCGGCGGTCGCGGGCGCGGTGCTCGCGTGGTGCGCCGTGCGGGCGATGGAGTGGGCGTGGTGGAGGCCGCGGCGCCTGGAGCGGGCGCTCCGTGCCCAGGGCCTCCGCGGCACGCCGTACCGCTCCCCGGCGGGCGACGCGCCGCTCAACGTGCAGCTCAGCGCCGAGGCGAGGGCGCGGACCATGCCGCTCGGCTGCCACGACGTCGTGCCGCGCGCGATGCCGCTGTTCCACCAGGCCATGAAGGAGCACGGTACGACATGTTCTACTCTCCTCTCTCTCTCTCTCTCGTTTGATCATAGCCATAAATTTTTGAGATTTTAATCAGGGCGAGACATGGCCGAACACCTGATCTCTGTAACTGTAAATGGCTTGACCTTTCTACTTTCCTACTATCAATGATCTGTTAGTGCTCTTGCTTTCGTTTTTAAAAAAAGAAAAAGGCGTGCCTCACTGGCAAATAGTTTCAGGCTCCACCTGTTTAAGCTATAAAATTTGAAGCACTGTTGAGATAATTAATCATTGTTTTCATACAGTACAACAGATCTGGAACAAATGAATGTCCAGAAGCTAACTATTGGATCTTTTTTGGCGCTCCAAGTTTTTATGGACTAATCTAGCTTTTAGACCTTGATCCATTGGTTATATAACCTATTAACCTTGTTAGAGGGAAGACCTCATAATAAGGAAGGAAATGGTTTTTTTAATATACCATTAGAATTAACACTGTTAATAAGGTGAGTGGAGTACGTAATTAGTAAAATGATGCCACATATATTGCTCTATACAAATTTAAAATACAATATGCCAATTATATTTCATACCTTGAATGTAAAATCTCAAACAACATTTGAATCTGATTGATAACACTAAAATATGTAGACGCTAAACGCCGCAATTGAAATAAAAGCAACAGTGGAAATCTTGTTATGCTCTGGATTATATTTGAGTGTGGTTTCACATATTACAAATTTGGAAATTAAAGTGGCTTGCATGCATGTCTCCATAAGAATCAGCTTAGGCTGCCAAATCTATCATATTTTTAATTTTTAGTGGCAAAATACATGAATATAGGATTTATTGTAGCCTCTTACTTCACTAGATTCTGTAGAAGGGCTCCTGTCTTAAAGAGATGAACTTGTGTATACAACCTGCTAATACTTAAAAGAGTGTAGCAGAAAATTTCCATTTAGCATCTAAGGGCTCTTTTCTAGTAGCTATATATATATATATATATATATATATATATATATATATATATATATATATATGCACTCCCTCCGTCCCTAATATAAGTGATTTTGAACGGATGTGACACTTTTTAGTCCAACAAATCTTTTTATGTTTAGATTTGTTGTACTAGTAAGTTCTATCCACCTAAAATCCTTTATATTTTGAGGCAGGGGAATATATATTACTTCTCTCAAATCAGTCCAACGACATTTCCAATACGGAGAAGTCCTACCACATGGTATGTAAAGGTATACACGTAGAGATGAAACCAGATTTCCTGCATGATGGTGACAGATTATCTGCAGTTGATTTATTAAGGCCAAGGATTTACATATGGATTTAATCTTGTGGCACCTTGGAGTTCACGCATACCTGTCAATAATAGATTTCTATCATTTGAACCCCAACATGCCCATTTGGCTATTTGGGATGCACCATTATTTCGCATAATTTTCTATCCTCCACAATCTAATATATGAGCACTCGAGGTCTCTTATTAAGTCAATAATATAGAGGAGTGATATGCTTCCTTATCTCCCTTTCCCCCTATTTTTAGTCGTTACTACAAATTTTATTTTTTTTCTTTTTGCAAGGATTTCTTTTTTATTTTTGTGAGAAATATCTTTTAATTTTTTTTAGTGAAAACTATCATTTTTATTTTTCTTGAATAAGCATGTTCAATTATCATATATAATCATGAATTATAAACTAAAATAACTGCAACTTATCATACGATATTTGTGAAAGCGATGATACATTTGAATGAAGGGATCCATGTAATCACAAATTCAGAGCGAAAATGAAGTCTTGTCGTAATTATGTGATATATGTTGGCAGGTAAAGTGTCGATCACCTGGTTCGGGCCAGTGCCCAGGGTGACCATCACCAAGCCTGAGCTGGTGCGAGAAGTGCTGTCCAACAAGTTCGGCCACTTCGAGAAGCTCAAGTTTGGACGTTTCCAGAGGTTGCTGCACAACGGATTGGGCAGCCACGAGGGCGAGAAATGGGCCAAGCACAGGAGGATCATCAACCCGGCCTTCCATCTCGAGAAGCTCAAGGTGAGAGAGATATTTCTGTCACGGACATGGCAACAGTGATCGGGCCTAGGCGCCGTTGTTTCGGACTAATTTTTTCTTCTCAATAATCAGCGCATGTTGCCAGCTTTCGCTGCATGTTGCACCGAGCTGGTGGACAAGTGGGAAGGTTTAGCCAAAGGAGGTGATGAGCCGTACGAAGTTGATGTTTGGCCGGAGATGCAGAGCCTGACAGGGGATGTCATCTCACGCGCCGCATTCGGCAGCAGCTACCTTGAAGGCAAGAGGATTTTCCAGCTCCAGGGTGAGCAGATCGAGCTCATCGTCGCCACCATGAATAAGATACATATCCCTGGTTACATGTGAGCTCCCTTCTCACTTTCATCATCTCTCGTTCGGCCCATTTCCCCTGCAAAGTTCATATGTTTTCCTCCTGCTGATAGTAGCAAACGGTAGTGCAATGAATTCCACGCGACAAAATGAATGATCTGACGTGTTTGCGATGCAGACACCTGCCGACCAAATCCAACCGGAGGATGAAGCAGATCGCTGCGGAGATCGAAGGGATGCTGAAACGCATCATCGCGAAGAGAGAGAGCGCCTTGAAGGCCGGCGAGGCAAGCAGCGACGACGATCTCCTCGGCCTCCTGCTGGAGTCCAACCTGGACCACAGCAAGGGCAACGGCGGCGCCGCGAGCTCCGGCATCTCGATCGACGACGTGATCGGGGAGTGCAAGCTGTTCTACTTCGCCGGCATGGAGACCACGTCGGTGCTGCTCACCTGGACGATGGTCGTGCTCTCCATGCACCCGGAGTGGCAGGACCGCGCCCGGGAGGAGGTCCTCCACGTCTTCGGCAGCCGCGCCCCGGATTACGACGGCTTAAGCCGCCTAAGAATCGTAAGCACTTCGACACGATTAACTGATGATTCACGAAATTAAAGATATAAAAGTCTAATTTGGGTTTTGGGTTTTGGGTTTTGCAGGTGACCATGGTGTTGTACGAGGTGCTGCGGCTGTACACGCCGCTGACGGCGCTGCAGAGGAAGACGTACAAGCCGATGGAGCTCGGCGGGGTGAGGTACCCGGCGGGCGTGGTGCTGACGCTGCCGCTGCTGTGCGTGCACCACGACAAGGACGTGTGGGGCGCGGACGCCGACGAGTTCAGGCCGGAGAGGTTCGCGGAGGGGATCTCCAAGGCGTCCAGGGAGGCGCCGGCCTTCTTCCCGTTCGGGTGGGGGCCGAGGATCTGCATCGGCCAGAACTTCGCGCTGCTCGAGGCCAAGATGGGCCTCTCCATGATCCTGCAGCGCTTCTCCTTCGACCTCTCGCCGTCCTACACCCACGCGCCGTTCCCCGTCGGCCTGCTTCAGCCGGAGCACGGCGCGCAGGTCAGGCTCACGAGGCTAAACTGATGACAAACACCTCCTGGGTCCTGGCCTAGACGAGAACTGCATGCTCGGTCGGTCTATCTTTTTTCTAGTCTGAATGTACAGCATAATTGGTGCATGGACAATGTGTTCAGAACAAGTCAAATTACCTGAACTAGGAGCGGTTGTGAACTTTTTTTTTATTTTAGTTTTTTGTGATGTTTGTTAAGTGCTTTTGATTCGCTCGGATGTTTGTACAAAATGTGTCAGTCACGTGTGCTCTCATGAAGAGTGGACCTATGTACATTTAAGAAGATGACAACTAATGTTGTGTGCTTGTGTCTAGTGTGGGTGTGTTTGGTTGCTTGCACCGTGCCTAGCCCGCATGCGTGGGTGCAGGCCAGCCATGTTTGGTTGCCTGCATGGCATCGGGGCCTAGCTCTGCTCGTGCAAATCGGCCTTCTGAGCCAGGCCCGCTGGAAACGCTAGCGGCGAGCTTCGCTGCTCATCCTGGCTGCACGGGTGCAGGCTTGGGGTTGCGTGGGTGCAGGCGCAGGGGCAAGCGTGTGCAAGGGGCGATAGGGGGTCGCGCTCCCCTCACCTCCCTCGCCCCATTTGCTCTTTCAAGCGTTGTCTTGTTCGTCGCCATCTCCATAGCCTCATGGAACCTGTCAGCCATTGGAGCCCCTCCCCCTCATCTCATCTCTTCAATGGCTACAACGAGCAGCCGTCGGATGTCCCAAGCTCGCCGCGCCACCTCTGACGGCACCGATATCTTGCTGGCTAGGAGGAAGGAGGATTTGAGGTTGAAGGAAGGAGAAAGGAGGATTTCAGATCTAGAAGCTCATCGTTGCTATTGTCCTGCTTCTCTTCCACCTCACCGTTGCTATATGTCTGTAGAGAAATGTATATGTCCGCTAAGTTCTAATGAGTTGCTCCAGAATAACTTCACAATTCCACTGTGGTACAAGGTTCTTTGGGCTGGTGATTCTTGGACCATGTTTAGTCCGTGCGGCCCATCATGCTTCCATGGTCGGAATGTGCCAATAACCCAACACTCCTACCGTGCCGAGAGCGCATTATAATCCTTAGCCGTGCCGTGTTTCGAGCCTTCGAGTCGTGTATGGCGTCGTTCCCAGGCCAAGACTTAGATGATGTGACGGTCTGGGAGACTGGGAGACCAACCAAAGCAACTCCTCCGATAGAGATGCAGAAAAATCAACGGAAAAGTTAAGAGTTCCCTTGTTTTCCTTGACGATGTGAGCGGTGGAGCAATGGCACAAACGACACCTGTGTACTACATGCATATAGCAACGAAAGAAAAATCAAAGCTAACTTGTATCACCGCATCTGCCTGGCCATGGACGCTTGTGACAAAGCTCCTTTTGTTACGTTCCACTCTTAGTCTTTTTTAGCATCGTTCTTGGCCATGCATTTCCTGTTGACGTCCCCATCGTTTGGCTAATAAGCCAAAACGGCTTATTAGAAAAAAAATAAATTTATGGGTAAAATTTTTATAAATGTGTTCTTTGTCACTTAAAAGCCAATGTTGAAAAAGAATTTACGTTGAAAATATCTTAAAATCAACTTCAAAATTAAGTTTAAAAATTTAAATTTTGGCTTTTTCTTAAGCTTATTAGGCCATCCGATGGGAGTCATAGTAGTATATCACGTCAACACGCAGGTATGTACACACATACGACGAGATCGAAACCATGGAGATTGTCGATGGCGCTTCACCGTTGCATCCATGGAGCTTGCTGCTCTACGCGCTCGGCGCATTGGCGGCGCTGTGGTGGGCGTGGTGGGCTCTCGACCGGTTCTGGTTCCGCCCGCGTCGGCTGGCCCGGGCGCTGATGTCCCAGGGCCTCCGCGGCACCGACTACCGCTTCCCGTCCGGCGACCTGAAGGAGTTCGCGCGGCTGCTCGGCGCCGCCCTCGCCGCGCCCATGCCGCCGCTGTCGCACGACGTCGCCTCGCGAGCGCATCCGTTCGAACTCGCCGCCATCAAGCAGCACGGTGCGTAGTACTGGCTCTCCTTTTAATCAGCAGCTTACACACACTCCTGCAAACGTGAGAGAGATCAAACGGAAGTCGTATGGAATGCAGGCAATGTTTGCGTGACTTGGTTCGGCCCGGAGGCGCGAGTGATCGTGAGTGATCCTAAACTTTTCCGAGAGATTTTAGCGAACAAGAACTGGCGGTTTGGGAAGCAGAAGTCCATTCTTTGGGTCCAGAATTTGCTGGCAGATGGGCTCACGAGCCACCAAGGCGAGAAATGGGTCGCTCACCGGAGGATAATGAACCACGCCTTCCATCTCGAGAAGCTGAAGGTGAGACACCACCATCCTGCACACACGACACAACCATAAGTCCATAACCCTTTTTCTTTTTTTTACATCCTTTCTAGCTTTGTCAGTCTATAGGTTTGTATTTACTTCTTGAGGATCGTAAAATTTCTTACAGTGAAAGGATTGCTTGATGCTTTGTGCAGAGGATGTTGCCGGCGTTCGCAGCATGTTCCAGCGAGCTGATAAGCAGATGGCAGGATTCTGTGGGGGCTGATGGTGCGCAGGAGATCGATGTCTGGCCGGAGTTCCAGAATCTCACGGGGGATGTCATCTCCCGGTCGGCGTTCGGCAGCAGCTTCAGTGAAGGGAGGAGGATCTTCCAGTTGCAGTCAGAGCAGGCACGAAACGTTATGAAGATAGCAAAAGCTTTGTATTTCCCAGGTTACAGGTGATTGAGTAATAGCAAAATTAAACCCGAATTAAAGAGGTTAGGTACTACTTGATTACATCTGACATGCGATTTTTTTTGCTTATTGTGCAGGTTTCTGCCTACAGAGCTCAACAGAAGGACGAAAGCAAACGCACGCGAGGTCAGAGAGCTTCTGAAAGGCATAATCACCAAGAGGGAGAGCGCGATGAAGGATGGCCATGCGGTTAACGTTGATCTGCTTGGATTGCTATTGGAGACCAACATTAAGGAAAGCCAAGAAGCTGGAATCTCCAAGCCAACCATGACCACGAACGACATCATCGAGGAGCTGAAGCTGCTCTACTTTGCAGGATCGGATACAACCGCGGTGCTGCTCACATGGACAATGGTCCTCCTAAGCATGCACCCCGAGTGGCAGGACCGTGCCAGGGAGGAGGTTCTGCGCGTTTTCGGAAAGAACAGTCCAGATTTCGAGGGCATAAACCATCTCAAAGTCGTGAGTGCAACATACCAAGATGAAGAAAATTTTGCAGGTTCTGTTTTTAGTTCGTTTCACGTTCTAATTAGCTCCAGCTTCTCTGTCGCAGGTGACCATGATATTACACGAGGTTCTCAGGCTGTATCCACCGATCCTGCTGCTTGGCCGAGAGGCATACGAATAGACCGAGCTCGGAGGGATCACGTATCCACCGGGGGTGACATTCGCGTTGCCGATCGCGTGCATCCACCACGATCCGGTCGTGTGGGGAGAAGACGTCGGCGAGTTCAAGCCGGAGAGGTTCGCGGAGGGCGTCTCCAAGGCGTCCAAGGACTCACCGGCGTTGGTTCCCTTCAGTTGGGGGCCACGGATCTGTGTCGGCCAGAACTTCGCGTTGCTGGAGGCCAAGATGGCGTTGAGCATGATCCTGCAGCGGTTCTCGTTCGGGCTGTCTCCGTCCTACACGCACGCACCGTTCCCAATCCCCACGCTCCAGCCACAGCATGGGGCACAGATTAAGCTTACTAAACTCTGATCATTTTAAGTAGCACTAGATTATCAAGCATGTCGGCGGTTGAGCGGAGCCTGGCTCGATCTGCTGCAGCCTCTGCTTTTCTGTTTTACTGTTTAGGATGTTCTCATAAAGTCTGAATAAAGAAAAGGCGACGATGTTGTGATCAACTGGGAACTATGCCGATCGGAAATTTTAAGGGAATAAATGAAACATGTACGGTAGCGTTGTAGGGGGAAAAACAAAAGGAAAACTGAAAAGAAAAGGAGAGGATTAGTTGCTGAGACGAACTGCAACTGCTGTTGCCTTCGATTCAGTTGTTGCACACGGCGACCGTTTTCTGCCGCTGCCGACGCAGGCGGAAGCGCCAATACGATGGACGACGATGAACGATTCGGCTTCGTTTCCCGTACGGATTAGTGGCTCCGAATCCGAGCAGGACACCAAAATTCTCCCGATCCGTGTACATATATCGGGAGCAAGAGACCGAGCGACCCCACTCACCCGCACACCTCACAACGCGGGACAAAGCCGAAACTCCTAATGGGCGATCAATCGCTGGGCTATAGGAGTGGCGATCGATTTCCCTTTTCTTTCTAGTCCAAACACGTGCGTCCGCCACTTGCCTTTTCTGGCTTTCTCAGCCTTTTTCCTATTGGGCTTGGCCCACGAGAGCCCATCCGCAGCACGGCATCGTTTTTGGCTTTTTTTTTTTTTGTCGCCCTTATGAGAAGCGGAAGCGGATGCCGTTGCAATTTTGAACAGTACCCTCTTCTTCCTCTCCTGGCGATTTCGATTTCTCTTGTGATTCTCCGACGATTTTTCTCCAACGCAACGTGGTGCGTCTCCTGATCTCCTCGAGCATCCTTGGAAGCGATTCCTCCTGTTATTTCTCGGTTATTGTAGTTAGGGTTTAATTTTTGGAAGTGATTTTCTGTTCCCTCGAGCTAGCTTGATTTGATTGGCGATTTTTTGTTTTAGTTCCTTGGTTTTTTGGGTTTAGATCCATGGAGTTTTGGGTTTCTCCGTCACAAAATCATGCCGTTAAACTGAAAGGGAAAACACCATGGATTACACATGCACCACACTGTAGACGCCGTCGCCGCCGCGGTTGACGCTGCCGCTGCCGACACCTTCACCGCCGCCCGTCGCTGCTAGGGTTAGGGTCTAACCCTAGCAAAATCATGGATCTAAACCCAAAACGCCATTGCTTGAATCTTGTAAGCTCTAGTATTGCAATGAACTACTGTAAGCAGGAGTATTGCAAATGGGAATATTTGTGGCTGCATATTGCTGGATATTTTCCATGTGTATCCTGGAGTGAATGGACAATTTGGGTAGATTGCTGCATATTGCTGAATCAATGCATTGATATAGCTAGAATATTTGGGCAGATTGCTGTAAATGAATGCTATTTTTGACTACATATTGCTGCACAATTGATGACTGCATTTTTTGCAATGTGATTTTCAATCCAGTGCAATATCCAGCTGCAATCTTGGAGCATATTTGGCTCCTGAAATACTACATATCTCAAGTTATTTTGCCAGCTTGAGTATATTTTGCCATCTTTCAGCAAATTTTGCTAGCATGATTCAAGTTATTCACGGAGAAATTTTTCTATCTCCATGCCCTGCTTGACCTGGTATTATCATGAGGCTTTCACATGATGCATGGATTGCTGCAATCTGATTTTGTAGGTGTCATCATATAGTTGTTGCTTTCTAATAACATTCATACTTGAGTCAGATTTTCAGAGAAAAAACTACAAAGGATTTAATAGGAGCAAAAACATCTTTGTGCATTAACTTGGTGTACTGAGTTTTTTTTTGTCAGAAATGTACTATTTTGCGTTCCTCCCTATGCAGTTAGTTTTTTTTCCCCTGAAACGATTGTGCGCAGATTTGCTTTGTTCTAGACAAATTTTTGGGAGAACACAAATAGGGGCTGGTTTTGAATTTTGTTTTAGACTCGATTTTTTCAGTTGATTCTAGGTGTCCTCATCAACTGATTTTGTTCTTGTATTTGTAGGATTAGATAATCAGTAAAGTTTCAGTGTTTCGCTCTGTTTTTTATAGTGCAATGGGTGCACTTTTTGTCTAAACTGTGTGCTGGTAAATATAAACGAACCATCCAGAACTGAGAAAACCTAGCAGCCGCCTGTGTTGTGTTTAATTATATACTGCAGATTTATACACCTCTGCATTTCTAAGTTTGTATTCCTGCAGTCATCAACTCATAATCCTCTTATACTGAGTTAAGTTCAGTCTGGTTGTAGTTAGTCACGAAGTTTTGATGATTTTTTGTTAAAATTTTCATGAGCATATATATTTGTGATTGACTGGCCCATCTGCACTTTTTGGCATTTCTGGCCACTAGCACTAAATGGTAATCTTTTTGCCTTAGTTTTGGTTGTAGTCTACCATTCCCATCTATCAGGCCAATAACATCAATACAAATGCAGTTATAACTGACATGGCTTATTGTCATATACGCCCTCACTATTTGCCATTTTGTGGGTTCATGTTAGCTTAACTATTTTTTTTTGTTATTGTGGATATGCATATGTTTGCCACCTCATCAGCACTCATAAGCAATCAACTTAGGCAGATTTTTCTTTGTTCTAGATAATTTTTTGGGGGAACCGGTAGTGACTGCTAGTGAATTTTATTTTTCTGATTCAATTTCAGTTGATTCTTGGATCAACTGATTTTGACTCACATTTCAGTTGATTCTCATATTTTGTGACTAGTAGTGACTGGTGTCCTCATCAACTAATTTTGCTCTCATATTTATAGGATTAGATGTTCAATTAAGTTTCAGGATTTTGCTCTGTTTTTTATGGGACAATGGGTGATTTGGCTAAACTGTGTGCTGGTAAATATAAAGTATTAAAGTATATGTGATGCGTGGTAAGTACATAGCAGGGGGTGCTTGACATGGTGACTAACATGACTAGTCCATACATATAAACAATTTTTTTGATCTAGTGTTTTTGCTACTATGTCTTTGATAATATACAACATATAAAAAATTCTCAGTACACCAAGTCACCAAAAATGCTCATACATGTGTCTGAAAACCAAGGGGTAGAGAGAGCACCTTCATCACATAGAGAACGGACATCTTGGACAGAATAAAATCTCCTGGATGAATAGTATCTTTTTTTTGCGCTTTTCTGAATTCCATTGTTTCGCTTTTTTACATAACCTTTTTGATTTCCTTTGCCACTATCTGCTTGTATCAATGATTTCTAATAAATCAGTTGGTCAGGAGCTCAAGGTGTCTATGTAACTGTTGCGCAGATAAAAAATTCCATTACGTGACTCGGGCAGTATGGATGATTTTGAGGAACATGGTATTAGTTCTCGTGAAGATTCGGACTGTAGCAAGGCAAATTGTTCAATTTCAAATTATGTTCCAAGCAAGGATGCCACTGGTGAGCACTCTGCAGGCAAAGATAACAGCTCGGCAGAATCTGAAAGTAACAGAGTTGAAGTACAACAGTCTTCAGATTCTGCAATAAACAAAATGAAGGTATACTTTTTTTTTGTGATAATGATTTTACTAGTCTATTTCCCTGTTTCTCTTTAACTGGTATTCTATCCGATACCATGGATCAATTAAACCAAGCAAGGTGTATAAACTTACTAATCGCCTGATAGGTTTTTTTTTTAATTCACATGTTTTGTTTCCATCCCCTGCTAATTTCTTGTGTTTATAATGTTTCGAAGTATAAAGTGTTTAAAGCAGAATGTTTGTAAGTATAAAGTTTCTGCAATTATAAACTTTTGGATGTTGAATTTTTTATTAGTGTAAAGTTTACAAGTATAAAGTTTCTATATAAAAAATATTTGAATCCGAATTGTAAATTGAATCGGGTATATAAACTTTTGACTTATAAACTTTAGGTCTACAAACTTTAGATGTATAAACTTCAGATGTGTAAACTCAAGGTGTATAAACTTACTGTTCGCCCGATATGGTTTTTTTTGGAATACACATGTCTTTGTTTTCATCTCCCACTAATTTCTTGTGCTTATAATATTTTCGAAGTATAAAGTGTTTAAAGCAGCATGTTTGTAAGTATAAAGTTTCTAGTTTCTGCAACTATAAACTTTATAAGTATAAAGTTCATAGGCATAATGGTTATTAGCATAAAGTTTCTGCAACTATAAACTTTTGGATGTTGAATTTTTTATTAGTGTAAAGTTTACAAGTATAAAGTTTCTATATAAAAAATATTTGAATCTGAATTGTAATTTGAATCGAGTATATAAACTTTTAACTTATAAACTTTAAGTGTACAAACTTTAGGTGTACAAACTTCAGATGTGTAAACTCGAGGTCTACAAACTTTAGGTGTATAAACTTACTATTCACCCGATAGGTTTTTTTTTGGAATACACATGTCTTTGTTTTCGTCCCCCGCTAATTTCTTTTGTTTATAACATTTTCGAAGTATAAAGTGTTTAAAGCAGCATGTTTGTAAGTATAAAGTTTCTAGTTTCTGCAACTATAAACTTTATAAGTATAAAGTTCATAGGCATAATGGTTATTAGCATAAAGTTTCTGCAACTATAAACTTTTGGATCTTGAATTTTTTTTAATGTAAAGTTTACAAGTATAAAGTTTCTATATAAAAAATATTTGAATCCGAATTATAATTTGAATCGGGTATATAAACTTTAGGTCTACAAACTTTAGTCTACAAACTTTAGGTGTATAAACTTCAGATATGTAAACCCGAGGTGTACAAACTTTAGGTGTATAAACTTACTATTCGTCTGATAGGGTTTTTTTTGGAATACACATGTCTTTGTTTTCATCCCCCGCTAATTTCTTTTGTTTATAACATTTTCGAAGTATAAAGTGTTTAAAGCAGCATGTTTGTAAGTATAAAGTTTCTAGTTTCTGTAACTATAAACTTTATAAGTATAAAGTTCATAGGCATAATGGTTATTAGCATAAAGTTTCTGCAACTATAAACTTTTGGATGTTGAATTTTTTATTAGTGTAAAGTTTACAAGTATAAAGTTTCTATATAAAAAAATATTTGAATCCGAATTGTAATTTAAATCGGGTATATAAACTTTAGGTCTATAAACTTTAGGTGTACAAACTTTAGGTGTATAAACTTCAGATGTGTAAACCCGAGGTGCACAAACTTTAGGTGTATAAACTTACTATTCGTCTGATAGGTTTTTTTTGAATACACATGTCTTTGTTTTCATCCCCCGCTAATTTCTTGTGTTTATAATATTTTCGAAGTATAAAGTGTTTAAAGCAGCATGATGAACAAACTAATTAATGCACTCATTCATTTATTTGATATTTTAAAACATAAGATCATCAAAACAGGATGATGCTAAAACATTCCGTGAGAAGCTCACATAATTCCTGGTGGCTAATGATCATCATGAAAAGCACAACCCTAAAATTAGAACCATCGGAAAAAATATGTGAGTTCTTGCAAAATGAAGTTCTTTTTTCTTTCTATATTTTTTTATATAACCTATTTTTGGTTACTACTTTTAGGTTTGACATTCTCTCTCTTTCTTTTCATATGTAGGGTGTGACAATATAATTTTTATTCACAAGGGAAATGGTACTGTTCATCACAACTGTCATATATTCATGTGCTGGAATGGCTCTTTGTTTCCACAAAACTGTCAGTAGTATTAAATTGAATATTTCTACATCTCACAACTTATCATGTTGCTTTTGCCCAACTTTTTTCTCTCATTTAAGTTGTAACAATTTTATTTTTTTTTCTCATCACAGGTTTGAGTTCAATGCCATTTTCAACGATCCTAATGTTCTGCTAGTGAAAGTGCAACTTGGCAATCTCCTTTTTTTAAAAAAGAAACACAATGTTCTCTTTTTTTCCCGCATCATGTTTTTATTGTGCAATTCAACTATTTTTATCAACATTTTTTCAACCTGTCAATTTGCCATATACAAAAATGACGAGCTGATAAACTCCATGGTGCAAACCTGAAATCTAGCGTGTCACATTTTACTTTAACTATATGTTTTTTATATCTTGCATTGTTTTTTTTTTTCAATTCAGTACAAATGATTAAGAAAGCTACAGCTTTTGTCATTTCAAAGTTACTTTAATTGATCTCCCCACCCTATACTTATCCCTACTTACCACATCCCAGAAAATCAGTATAATTGACGAAGAAAGCTACAATTTTTATCATTTGAAAGTTACTTTCATTGATCTCCCCACCCTCCACTTATCCCTACGTACCACATCCCAGAAAGTTAGTATAATTGATGAAGAAAGCTACAGTTTTTATCATTTGAAAGTTACTTTCATCGATCTCCCCACCCTATACTTATCCCTACTTACCACATCCCAGAAAATCAGTATAATTGACGAAGAAAGCTACAGTTTTTATCATTTAAAAGTTACTTTCATTGATCTCCCCACCCTATACTTATCCCTACTTACCACATCCCAGAAAGATAATAGGGAAAAATATGTAATTTGATGGGCTAAAACTGGAAGGCCCAACGGAGGATGTTGGACCGTCGGCCCGCATCCCGAAAGGGAATCGCGCGCGAAAGTGAAACGGGAGAAGGCCCATGAATGTAAACTGCAAGGCCCAGCAACCGGCCCGCGTGGAGGAAGCGCGAAAGGGAAACCGGAAACAGGAGGAAGCGCGCAGATGCGAAAAAGGAAAGCGCGTGGAGGTGCAGGTGGGTCCTTCCCCCGATCGCTCGCCGCATGCGCCAGCGATCAATCGCGCAATAGGGGGACCCGCACAAAGCATCACCCCCCCCCCCCCCCCCCCCCCCAATTCACAACCGAACCCAAACCCGTGGAAACAAATCATGCAGAGCGTGGCAAGGCTCGTCGCTCGGAGCGCCCGGTCGTCGGCGGAGCACAACTGCAGCCGGCGAAAGCTCGCCAGCACAGCCCGCTGCGGCGGCGGCGGCGGCACTAAGGAGGAGATCCTGAAGGTACCTCAGAGTTCGGCGGCCACGATGGCGGAGCCGGCTGCGGGGGACGCGGTGGCCAGGAGCAGGACGGCGTCGCAGGTGGCGGCGGGGATAGCGCAGGGGGAGAGGTTCTTCGTAGGCTACTGCGTCGTCGTGTACGGCAGCCTGCTCGGCCTTGTCTTGAGGCGGTTCAGAAGGGCATGACGATGAAGCTACGGCTGCCTCCTCGCTGCAGCTGATTGGATCGATCACTGGAGACTACTAGGCAGGTGTTGGTGAATTCGAGCATTCGATCGGCCATTGGGAAACGTTGCATTTGTATGACGAGTGTGAGTAGGATACTGTCGTTTTTTTGCATGAGAAGTTTTCTTGTGGAGTGGTCTTGTAGTACTAGTTAGTTTGGCGTAAATTCCTCTATTATGATTCACTTATATTAAACCGTTCCTCAAAAAAGAATGTGGCATGGAAAAAATGTTACTGTAGGCGTAAAATAAAAAGCGAATTTGCTAAATGATACATTTGATAAAAAATCTTACTCCACCCACTCCACCGATTGATATGCTCCACATCCTTCTCTAATTCCAACGAATTCCGGCGAGCTCACAGATCCCACCTAGAGTGTTGAAGGTTAGGATAACTGGATAAGGATGGGACTGGGAGAGGTGTGGGCGTAGAGGGAAGAGAATGTTCTTCGGATTCAGTGTGGTGCGTGTATGGAAAATGAGTCAAATTTAGAGGGAGTCGAAATTTCAAAAGTTTGAAGAACAGACCGGAAGATATGAATGTAAGAGAATCCTAGTAGAAGTCCTAGTCAATCATGAAAAGAGTCCAAATCTGAAAATTTTGAAGAACGAACTGGAAGTGTCATGTGAGGAAATCCTAGTAGGATTATGAGTCCTAGTCAAATTTGGAGGTTGGAAAGATTTCATAAAGAATTAGAATGGAAATTGTGAGGGAACATATTACCTATGTTTTTTAATAAATAACGTCATTGATTTTTGAAATAATGTTTAGACATTCGTTTTATTAAAAAATAGTGTAAATATGCAAAGTATAAGTTATACTTAAAGTTTCTTTAATAATAGAACGTTATAAATTTTAGAATAATATAAATGATCAAACGTCATGATAGAAATTAACAACGCCATCTATAATAAGAAATGAAAGAGTACTTGGTAGTAATCCATATGCTTATTGCATAGGCAAAAGTATAAATTACCCCCCACCCCCTCCCACGAACTATCTCGGTCGACCGAATACTCCCCTGGACCCGAAAACCAGACATTGCTCACTCTGAATTGGGCTCCGGTCGATGGCGAGCAGTGGCAGGCATGGCTAGGTGGACGAGGCGAGTGCGGCGAGCGGCCGGGAGGCTATGGCAAGGCGCGGCGCTGCGGCGGGAGGCCGCAGGGACAGAATCTGGGGGCGGAGGAAATGGCAAGCGGCGAATGCGAGAACGGCCTCCTCCTCTGCTACTGCCTCCTCCGGCTTTCGCCTATCTTCCGCCTCCTCCCCGTCCTCCTCCCGCCGCCGCGCTAGCGCGGCCGGGTCGGTGTCGGCATCTGCATCCGCAGTCACCCTGGTCAACGGCCTCGCCTCCACGGTCATCGACTGTGCCGCACCCTCTCCCCCACCATCGTATTCCCCGCCATTGCCACCTTCTCGCGCAAATCCGACACCGGCCGCCACTGGTGCGTGTCATAACGGGGCCTGAATGGTGAGCTTGACGGGCCGGCCACCGCTGGCGCGCGTCTCATCCTCGGCCTCCACCGCGAGGAGGCTCGTAGCTGCCGGTGCGCCGCTCGTCCTCGAGGGAGCTCAAGACTGCGACAGGCTCGTCGCTTCCTTCTCGCGAGCTCCGTCTCCGCCGCCACTGCAGCTGCCTCCACGCAAACTCTTGCTCCGCCGACCTCCCTAAGCAACATTGAGCTCCACTGCTGGTCGTCGCCTCCAACACCCTCACCAAGCTCGAGACGGCGGTGGGCTCATCGCTGCCTTCACGCGAGCTTCGATCGCGACCTCTAGGGCCCTCGCCGTCGAGGTCGTTCCAGCCCCACGCCAGCACTCTTTCTGCCCCACTGGCTGAGATCCGGCCTCGACGACCACACTGGCGCCGTCCACTCTCCCTGGGCAAAGAGTACGGCGATGGAACCCAGGGGACGCATGCAGCAGTGTCGCCGCCCACCACCCCGACCTGACGGCCTTCCCTCATGCCGCCGCTGCCGCTATCTCCCCCAACGCCCTGTTGCCCCTACCGCCGCCGTGACACCAGTCCACCGCCTCGTCCTCTGTTTTGGCTTTCCGTGAGAGGGAGAGAGCGAGAGAGAGATGGAGATGGAAGGGAAATGAGGTGGGAGAAGAGAAAGAGGAGCTGACCGGTGGAGCCCACTTATTTTTAATTAATTTTTCACTGACTAGACCACCACGTGTATGCCACGTAGGATCAAAACCACTCTGGATTCCACTAGGGGGTTATTCGTCTGGTTTGAAAAGTTCGAGGTATAAAATGTCTGGTTTTGTGGTTTAGAGGGTAATTAGGTTGACCGTGATAGTTCGGGAGGTAATTCGTATTTTTTTTCCTATTGCATATAGCGTGGAGCTTGCAACCTTCTGATCTACTCTTCACCCCCAAATCTCATATCCCCTCCCTGCATTTCAAAACCAAAGTAACAGCATAAAAAAAAATCAAAGTAGCGGGGGATATATTTCCTCTATTTCTTTCACATCCACCATGCGGCATGCGGAAATGCTACTGGGCGGGCGAGCGATCCTCGCTCGCCCTTTCCCACCCCCCTCCCTCTACCTGGTTTCCTTTTTTGGCACCGTATTACTTTCCTATTTTAGTAAATTTATGCACCTAAAGTTTATACACCACAAGTTTACACATATAAAGTTTAGAGACCTGACCAAAAGTTTATAAATCAAAAGTATATATATCCGATTCAAATTTGAATTTGAATTCAAATATTTTTTATATATAGTATTTCTATACATATAAAGTGTATACACCTAAAGTTTATAGACCTAAAGTTTATATATATCCTATTCAAATTTGAATTTGAATTCAAATATCCGATTCAAATTTGAATTTGAATTCAAATATCCGATTCAAATTTGAATTTGAATTCAAATATTTTTCATATATAGTATTTCTATACATCTAAAGTTTATACACCTAAAGTTTATGGACCTAAAGTTTATATACCCAATTCAAATTTGAATTTGAATTATATCCGATTTAAATTTGAATTTGAATTCAAATATTTTATATATATATAGTATTTCTATACATCTAAAGTTTATACACCTAAAGTTTATAGATCCAAAATTTATAAGTTAAAAGTTTACATACCCGATGCAAATTTGAATTTAAATTCAAATTTTTTATACATAAAATTTTCTAAATTTTTTGTTTTTTAAAAACTTTTTTGTGGTGTACTGTAGTAGTAGAGAAGAAAGGGGGAGGAAGGGGAGAAGTGGGAGTAGGCTATAGGGGAGCGGGGGGTGGGATCCGATCGCTGGGCGATCGCCCTGGCGATCGATCGATCGCGCATTAGCCCCCCATGCGGCATGGGCTTATATGACTCGGGAAAATATGTGGAACCCCCAGTCACCCGGTGATACCGCTCAGGGCGTCCGCAGTATGACTCTACCGCTCTACGCGGCTGACGAAACAGCTCACTCCGCTTCCCGAGTCACGAGCACGCCGGATGGGCGGCGCCGCGGCCTTTCTTTGCTCCGCCGCACGTGCGCGCCGCGCCGGCGCCACTGCTCCCCCTCCCTCTCCGCGCAGAGCCGCAAACCTGGCGCGCGATGGCCGCACGCGCTCCGGCCCCCGGCTTCCCGTTCCACGCGTCGGGTAGCCAGTGGACGCAGCCGCAAAGGAGGAGCAAAAGATCAAGCGCCGTCCACGTGTACCCCACCAACTCCATGAATTCCCAGGGCCTCCAGGCCGTCACCGATCCGACGTCGCTTACAGCCGGGCCCGGAATCTACCGGCCCAACCTTGCCAGTGACTAACCAGAACGACGAGTACGATTAGTAGCCCGATTAGATAAAGTGGGGACTAATCGCCAATATTAAACTTAACGGGTGGACTCCGCTGGGCATGATGAGCTACCCATCCTCGCCGTCCACGTGTACACCTCGGCCCCTGATGCCCCGCACCAACCGTCCTCCGATTAACCCATCCAACTGACCCCGGGGGCCACATGTTCACGGACCCACCTGTCAGTGAGCGATCAACTTGCTACGCGGGGACGGACGGGTTAGCGGAACGAATGGTGGGCGATGGGCAAAGCAGCCGCAACCCACCCGCAAAAATGCGAAAGCTACGTAAACTGCTACCCGCTGCTACGCCCTCCGCGGGGCCGGATCCTCTTGGGCCCACACGTCAGTGACCGCGGTGGAAAGTGTGGGGAGACCTTGACTCCGCAGACGCGGACCGGTCGCGTAGATTAGTATATGTGGTGCGGGATTAGCGAGCGATCGAGCTGTCCCCTACCTGTGCTCTCCCTCTCCATCTTCCTCTTGCTGCGCGCTTGCCTGCTTGCTCGTCTCCTCTCTCTCCCAGTGGGTGCGTTTGTGCGAGACTTGAGGCTGAGCGAGAGGGGAGGAGAGATCGTGCTCCGCGAGGGAACGGCGGCGAGGAGCTGGGTGCATCTCGGGTACGTGCCTCCTCTCTCTCTCTCTCCTCGCGTCGCTCGAGCTCTGCTTTGGACGGGGGATTTCCGGAGCTCGATTTCCTGCTCGGGCTCGACTCTCTGTGATTCTTGTGGGTTTTGTGTAATTTGATCTGGGGGGATGCTTCGCTCTGTGTAGGGTGGTACATGTTTGGCTGCTTGAGTATGTTTCAGCTAGTTGTTGGGTGGTTGAGCTTTTTGTATCCGTGAGAAATACTTGTAAGCTCAAAATTTGGGCCGAGGTATAGAGAGGAATTGTGTTTGTGTGAAGGTTTTCGGGCTGCTCGGTGGAAAAGGAGTAGCGAGCTTTTGGGATGTGGCATGTGTTTGGGGAATTCTGTAGGCTGCGTTCCTGCTGTAGCTTAGTTTCTGATCTTAATTACTGTCCTGACAAGTTCGAACGAAAATTTGTTTCATGGGAAAGTATAAAAAAGGGAGGGGAAAGCAAGGAAGGGATTTTAGTTGGTGTTAAAGTTGTTGCTTGCTAGGAGGGTTTAAAGATTTTGAAAGGGTTGTTCGATTGGTGAATTCACTGGAGTGAGTGTTTTTTTTTTTAGTGGTAGATTTTGGAGAAAAAAAATGGTGGCTGGCTCTAATTTATTGAGAACATATGGGTAAAGTATGTTCTTCCAGTAGATCATTAGTCTGTAGATATTTTACCAGCTTCACTTTTCTCCACTAATGTCTTTAGTGATATCAAATGTTTCAACAGTTGGACTTTTCCTACTGGAACTGCAGTACTTTCAACATGCTTTTTGCAAATGCCTGCATTAAGGATGAATAAAATGTTAAGCACCGACTATTTAGGGACGCAGGAGCTTCATTCATTTTGCAAGACCACCGAAATATTGGAAGACTCACAGTCTCAAGAGATTGCACTCGATAGAACTGCGGTGGGGTCAACACTTCTAAGTCATCAAAATGGTAAAGTCCGTATTTATACTATTCTTGATTTTGTTTGCTCTGGCTGATTTTGAAGAATTTCTGCTCAGCATACACCTGAACCTGCCGCACTGCAAAAGCTGTTTTTAATTCTATGCTTTTAGCACCAGTGACTCTCCAAGTGCATGCGCTTCCTGGGATGCATGAGTCCATCAATCCTCTGTGCTGGCCATGCTACTAAAACAAGAAGTGTGGCAATGTTGATTTAGCTAGTTTGTATTGTGAGCACACCAGAAATAGCCAGTGAAAGATGCATACCTGGCTACTTATGCCTTGAATTATATAGTGCATAGGGTTAATGCCGACCTGAACACAACACCTTGAGTTTATTTAATACACTGGTATGCTCTCAGATGCAGTTTACTCACATAAATAAGAATTTTAGCACTGTTATGCTGTGTTTGCTTAACACTTATTGCAAGGTACAAACAGAACTTATCTGTAAATGAAATTATTAAAGAGAATATCCTGTTGGTTATTGTTTTGTGCTGACTGCTGAGCACAAAAATTAGATCTTACCGAATAAAAGAAATATCAAGTTTATTGAATTACTGTGTGCTTCAGAAACAAAATAAGTTTAATACAAGCAAATGCATTGTAGTTTTTCAAGGCCGAATGTGCTACAGTTTATTTTTTCATAATTCCAGTTTTATTATGTATGTAGAACATAGAACTGCCCCTTCACAAACAGTTGGAGATACGGGCATGTTCAGCAAAAACACAGTTTATCATGTTAATACTATTCATTAGTTAGTAGATATATTGGTATTTTTTTCTTCTCAACACCATCAAATTTACATGTTCAATTTTAATTAGTTATTCGTTTGCAGTTTGCTCTACTTCTGAAGTATCAGGGGGAAACTTTGGAATCGCTGAAGTCAGTTTTTTACAGGATGAATATGATGCAGAAACCACCGGTGTACTGCCACCATCATTTTTGTCCTGTGGCTCTAGATCTATGGTGATTAACTTTTTTTCTTTCCATTATAAATTGCCTGATGAACTATTTCTGTTCCTGATACTTGCTAATATTTTCTCAATATCCTTTGTCATCAGATATTCAGATTTCTTCTGTTTTTCAGAAGCAAATGCTTTGATTAGTTGTGTAGGTTACAACAAATATAGAAATAAAACAATGTGAACCTGTTTTGATAAATGAGGTGGCTAGTCTTACATGCATTAGGGACCAACCAAAGGGGCTTAACCATGACAGCTCCACTCCAGTGTTGTATCCGGCGGATATAGGGGCAGCGTAGGTTCACATTATCATATTGTTATCTGTGCAGAGAGAGATTTCGTGTTCTTTGCATATTATCCACATTGTCAAACTTAAAGGGCTGATGAAAAGCTATATTTGGACATCGTGAGGCAACGGATTGAAGTTGTTCAAAGCCAGTATCTTCTTTTGTAATATAAATTATTTTTTGCGAACGCTTGTAATATAAATTATGAAACTATATACTCTAACAACATGGACTGAAGTTAGGAAATCATACCGGTCAGTCACTGGGATTGGCAATTACTAACCTATGCTCCTTAACTGTGATTTTTCCACAAATATAATTCTTAATTTTACTAATTCTAGAAATCAGCTTTTGAATGTCAGGTCCCTCCTCACTATCATAAAGCTAGCAGTGCCTAGAGATATGAGTGTTCGTACAGGATATGCTATATTAGTAAAAAAGGCTTAGATGATAATCATAACTGGCTTTCTGTTATATAACTGGCTTTCTGTTATATTCGTGCCATCTGCGTACAGATTGTTTCCATTTCTTAAAAGCTATGGAACCATATGGATTATTCAAACTATCGTTTATTTTTGTAGCTCCCTATATCAGTACCATCATCATCATCATCTAGTCTGGAGACTGTCCTCTTATCTGACTCAACGTACAGCGATCTTCAGGTAAAAGAGACGAACCACAATACTACAGGTAACATTGGCTTCAGTTCCAACCCTTTCAATCATTTAAGTTGTCAACTTGTATATGAATTTGAAACCAGGCTTTCATATCTTGGTAACTGAATTCTTTCTCTCTCGCTCTTCTTTTTTCATTTTTCTGTTTCTGCAGCAATGGATGAAAACAATGAGTTCCTTCAGCTGATTCTTAGTAGCAATGATGAAGGATACAATGCTGGAAGTGAATTCCAAGTTTGGGATGTTCTGGACTTCTACTTCTCAGAAAGCTTTTCAGCTGTGCAGTTTGATAGCTTGATGGGTTTTACAAATGATGTTAGTTCTTCCCATCACGATTGTTTGAATCTTGTTGACATGGTAGAGCGGCCTGTTGCGCTCCTGTCCCTAAATGATACCGAGGAGCAAAATAACTCTACTGATGAGTTCCCTGATGATACATCATCATACCTTCAAATGAAACCCTCAGATTCCGAAACTGAAAGTAATTATGCCTCTCGAGATGTTGCGGTAACTGAATATGTTGATGAAAAGCCACTTTCTAGAGGCCTGCCTGATTTAATGGATGTCGACTCACCCGGTCGTCTATCAAAATCAGCAAGATCAAAACAAATCACTCTTGTTCTGGATTTGGACGGTAAGCTGGCAGTAACTTCACATCATTCAATCTTACCTTTGATTGAGTGTTCTTTGTTCTGAATTTGTGAGTTATCCTACATCAGCTGGAAAACAGTTGATGACCAGCTATTGAACAATATCCCACCAAAATAATAAAATGAACCAGAAGAAAAACTTTTTGACTATGCTCTATAATGATGAAGTTTATCTAAAGCAGTCCTGTTCTGTCCTCATTGATATCTCGGATGACATGGATCCTGTGCTTCTGCTTTCTTGGAAGTTTTAAGTGGCAATTCGACTTAGCTTATTTTATAAACCATCTGTACATTTATGAGGATGAAATATTTGAGCTCCCAATACATGGTTTATGGCTAATGCTCTTTCTTCTGGGAGTCATAGCTTTTACATTATTTCTTTCTATGGGATAACAAGTTAGCCACTGCCTGCTGTTATAGGATGCTCTCGAGGATAATGAAATTCAGTTATTATATCAGCATCCTTACTACCATAATTTTCTTTTCTGACATAATCTTAACTATTTCTCATATGCAGAGACTCTTGTACATTCAACATTGGATCATTGTGACAATGTTGATTTCACCCTTCAAGTTTTCTTTAATATGAAGAACCATACAGTTTATGTTAGGCAAAGACCTCATCTGAAGATGTTTCTTGAGAAGGTAGCTCAGATGTTTGAGCTTGTCATTTTCACAGCTAGCCAGAGAATTTATGCCGAGCAACTAATAGATAGACTCGACCCTGATGGGAGGTTGATTTCACACCGTATTTATCGTGAGTCATGTATATTCTCTGAGGGTTGCTATACAAAGGATCTGACAATTCTTGGAGTTGACCTGGCAAAAGTTGTAATTGTTGACAATACTCCACAGGTAGCATGCCTTTTTCCGTATACTGTATATGCTTTATATTGACAGATGGAAATGTTTCCATTTCTATAGTTCTAGACTTAGACTTGGTTGCTAGAAATATGGAACAGCGATCTGTGGGCATCTAATTGCTTTCTTCTAAATTGAACATAGAGCTTTATAACTCTTTTTAACTTGTCAAGTACTATGTACACAGATATGCTTATTATTTCTTAGCTGCCTATTTCTTGTCGATGTATGATTTCCAAAGTTGTAAGTAAATCTTCGTCTCTTTTTTTTCAGGTTTTCCAGTTGCAAGTGGACAATGGTATACCAATAAAGAGCTGGTTTGATGACCCCTCAGACCAGGAATTGGTCGAGTTACTCCCATTCCTGGAGACACTTGTTGGTGTGGAGGACGTTAGGCCAATAATCTCGAAGACATTCCACCATACACTTGAGCAGAATTAGATCTAGAGAATTCATGATTTTCCTCGACTGAGCCTGTCACTGAAGCTTACTAGGTTCACTCCATAAGATGCACCCCACTATTGGGGGGAATTAGGAATAGGATCAAGATTCACCATTTATGTTATGTTAGCTGTTACAAATAGCGAGCATAAACTGCAGTCGTCGCCATGGCTTGTATATGTGTGCATCGGTTTTCTGTTTCAGATCCTTGTACAGGAACAATAGTGTTGAATAAAACGGTTCTGAATCAATTCTTGCTGTCACCGTTCAAAAAAAAAAAAAGCTTGCTCTGTCTTTTCTTGCAATACAAATTCCAAGCCTCCAAAACCAAACTCCAGATATCACAGATTAGGGATGACATGTACACCTTTCATCCGTTCTTAAAAAAGCTAACTTCCACTCTGGCTATTGATGGTAGAAGTTGATTTTTTTTTTAGACGAAGGGAGTACCCACCTTGTCTATAATGCTACGATGCAAGAAGTTGGTTTTTCCTTGGAAGGGAGAAGTATCGACCTTGTCGATGATGTGCTTCTATATAGGGGTGGATAAAAAGCTTGGGCTCGTGAGCTCGGCTCAGGCTTGGCTCGGGCTCGCATAGCTCGGCTCAGCTCGAAAGCCAAACGAGCCAAGCCCAAGCCTCCTTCCTAGCTCGTTTCCGAAACGAGCCAAGCCCGAGCTGGCTCACGAGCCGCTCGTGAGCTCGCTTGGCTCAGTACAATATGGTCATATGCAAAAATTTTACACCTTTTCTAACTATTTATTTGTTGAAAATGATAACTTTGATTGTCATATTATCTATTTATGTGTTGTGATGTCATATTAAAGAAAAAATATCACTTTATTACATATTCTATGTGGTAAAATGTTGCTCGATTTCTCTTACACCTGCTTGAGATTTACTTGATGCCAGGCTCGCGAGATGGCTCGAGCCCATAAACGAGCCGAGCTGAGCTACAGTTTTAGCTCGTTGTTTGTAGCAAGACAAGCCAAGCTGAGCTTCCTTTGCACCAAGCTTCACGAGCCGAGCCAAGGCTCAGCTTGGCTCGTTTCCACCCCTACTTCTATAGAGGGGGTGAAGTTCGACTCATGAAGGATGATGTGCTTCTATATCGTTGTCTCATAATACAGTAATATAGTACCCAATGAGAAATGATTTACTCGTAATATTAGGATATATCTATATCTATCTATTTATCTATGCCTATACTAATTGGACACTTTCTAAAAGCTTCCACGTTAACCACAAAATCTGATCATTAGATTAGATTGACGGTAACATAAGGACCGTAGATTTAAATTGTATAAACATAGACAGGCCCAACCAATCTGGCGTTAGAACTTGGTCCACCATCCAATCTTTTTGCACGCTTTAAAGGCTCAAAGCCCAATTAAAACTCAGCCACCACATTAGGGTAGGGTATCGATGGCTGCCACGGTAGGTGGACATCGCTTGCGACGAGACGGCAGCAACTTCGACCTCCTTTGCCGTGCACCCGGAGGTTTGGCCGCAAGCCCGCAAGACATCACACGCGAGGAGTCGGCGCGCGGCAACTTAATTCGGCATCATTTGCCGTGCACCCGAGGTTGGCCGCGACTCCATGCAGGCAGAACTCCATATCGACGTCTACCGAATGCGTGCGTCCTTGCGGGGTCTCAGGCTCAGCTCTGCATCTATTTCATCATCTATTAAAAATTGATCCAAACTGATCCCGCAGCTACGTACGATTGCTGATTTAATAAAGAATTAAAATTGTAACTTCAAAGTCTGACAATCATCTGTTTTAAATATTGCTTGACAGTTCAAGACAAGAACAATTTTAAATTTAATAATTTTGATTAAAATTGTGACTTCAAGTGAAGTAAAACAATCATCTGTTAAGTTTAGATGATTAAGTTTATGCATTGTTTTATTAAAAAGGGAAAATATAATAACTCTATATATTTATTAATTACCGCTTCATATCGGTCATATTCTTTATACTGACCAACGTGCTGGCGCTGGAGTCGCCCGGCACAAACTGGAGCCCGAGCACCATGGGCAGTAATGCTGGTGATCTTGGCGAATGGCAAGAAGTCGTCGATGATGTGTCATTCTGCCCAACGCGAGTATCACCAACAATCCACCTATCTGATTTCTAAAACTGGAGCATCACCAACAGTTACCTATCTGAGTTCTAAAACTGATTCTGAGGGATTCTAGTTAAAAAAAAACAGCTCCAACAGATCTCCTACTCTCTTGCTCGAGTTTTGAAGTTTTCTTCTCCCGATTCCTGCTCGGGCGCGTTGTCGCTCCCAATCTTGCACTTTCTCTCCTCCCGTTCCCCCACAAAGATCGGCCCGCAGCATCGAGGCAGGGAACTTCTAGGCATGTGAAAGGAAAAAAAATAAATTTATGTTGGTAGTTTAACTGAAACGCCCATTTTTTTAGTTTTTGGGATTAAATTTGAGCTCTCTCTTGGAGGAAGAGTTTTTTCACTTTCTATTTTCAGTTTAGGAAACCCAAAATATTTTTTTGGAAGGAGATTATAGGTGATTTGTTGGTGATGCTCTAACTCAAGCTATAACTAATTTTCAACATTATATTTCGTCTACAATTAATCTAGGCAGGTATTCATTTGCCTATGAATAAATGTTCTTTAAGCAATGTATCAAATGCATTTTTTTATGTTGATTAGAATAATGAATTATTTTGATTGATCTGTCCTTTAGTGGGGCGCATTGTACGGCGGTATATTATATTCACCATTCATGTGAGATAATACATGACATTTTCTGATTCAGCTTTTTTCCAAAATTCAAAATTAAGAAAGAAAAGATGAACTTCTACCTATATTTGGACTACTATTTAGCATTGTGTTAATTTAGTTATGAAATTTGAGAACAATAGCAAACTTTAACTTATAGGGGCTCTTTTTATATAATCCAGTATACTCTTTATCCATTCTTTCTATAAAGTTAATACCCAAAGCTAAAACCTCAACGTTTCACGTTATTACTAATTCTCAGCCGTTCGATCGGTGGATGATATCGCATATGAACCGTTGGATGAGAAGGTCCCCGGGTGAAGCCCAGCCCATCACGGCCCATGTCCTCTCTCTCCAAGGTTTCTTCACCCTCCACCGCATCACAACATCTGCCGCCACCACAAGCGCTCGCTTCTCCTCCCCCGTCCCCGCGCGCCAGCCGCCGTGCTCGGCGGACGCGGACGAGCGCGGCAACGACGGCAGCGGACGCGGACGAGGGATGCGACAGCGGTCGAGGGCGCGGTGGACGCGGACGAGGGCGGCGACGGTCGCGGACGAGGGCGGTGGCAGCGGTCGAGGGCGGCGGCGGCGGCGACGACGGCGGACGCGAACGATGGCGGCTGCGTCGGTCACGGCGAACGCGGACGAGGGCGGCAGCGGCGGAGGTCGTGGACGAGGACGGCAGCGGTTGAGGGCGGCGGCAGTGGTCGATGGCGTGGTGGACGCGGACGAGGGCGGCGGCGGCGACGACGGCGGCGGACGCGGACACGGACGAAGGCGGGAGCATCTGTCATGGCGAACGCAGACGAGGGCGGCAAGCCGACAACGGCGGTCGTGGCATATGATGTGATAATATGTTCTGAGATTTATTTGTTTTGCAGCTCTGATGTGTAGATGAGTACTCTCCGTCTCTCCATCGTATATCGAGAATGCCTATTGACTGTGATGCCTTCTATGTTTCGGTTCTGAGCAGCAGTAAGCCCATTTTTATCTGTTTTACTGCTATGTGTGTTCCTAATTTTTCTCTTCCATTTCATTAATTAATTAGTTTATCCATTGTGGGTTCTAAATAAAAAATATGTTAATTCCCTCTTGACTGACGCCATGAATCAATGACCAGGGTTTTTCTTGCAAACCCAGTTAAGTTCTTGCTTATCCTGAACATTTTTCTGACAGTACGTTGGTGAGCTAATCAGTTGGTCCCTTTTGTGTAGGTTGAGCAAATAAGGAGGCAAGATTCTAAGGATTCAAACTTATTGTGTTTAGTAAAGCAACACAACAAGGTCACCACTTAATCTTTTTTTGTGTATGTATGGATATATTCCCTTTATTCATTGATTTGCACTACTTTAGCACAGCACTAGCTGTCTTATATGGAAATGAATTGGTTACATATTGGTTCAATCTAAATGCATATATATATATATATATATATATATAGTAGACCCACCCGATTCATTTTGACTAAATGCAATTTCAATTTACTAGGCACTTCCATCAGTTATCTATATGCAAAGATTAATCTTAGAATGCTACGTACTGAAAATATCTCATGTATTTCAGCAGCAATATTAAACCACATTTGTTTCAACCATCAATACTATATGATTTAAATTGTTATAAACCTCACCATCTTAATTATTTATGGCTTTTTTTCAATAGTTGATTAGAGTTGAAAATTATATGAGTGTAACTATTATTTCTTCTAATATTGTAAAAAACTCCCGAGCAACGCGTGGGGCTTCATCTAGTTCTAATAATGATGGAGTTATAAACATCTTCATCTACCAATTTAGCATTTCTCATTATGAACTTAATCATCATAAAATCGTACCCATAGATTATGTTGGTTTTATATTAAATAAACCATGCCATATGCTCTTTACATTTATAGCTTTTCTAAACAAATGAAATTAATAAATATGGAGCTGTACCAACCTTGGACTATTATTTAGTTTCTATTAATTTAATTTTGAATTTAAAAATAAAAATTAGCATATTGTAACTGGTAGGGATCGGTTTTATCTAATCCACTACAATGTCAAAATAATTCAAACTTAATAACTGCATATCGAGTTGTGACCATGCTAGACTGTTAATTTAGCACTTATTAATCTCTACTATTATAAAAATTAAAGATGTTTCCGCCAGAATTTTGATACATCATCCGTGTTTGAATCGGTTTTAATTTTTCGTTTCTGTCAAATTATTTCTTTTTTTTCTTACGCTAGAGTATCCCTCTTATCTGGGACATGCGGGAATTAATTGGGCCCACACCTTTTCACGCGCTCTTTGCCGCACGCAGCGATCGGGCCCACGCCTGAAATCTGAATCCGTTTTCCACACGTGCCTTTGCGTGTCGCCGCGATTGGGCGCGCAACGCCCTCGCGCACACAATTTTTTGCATACACAATTGGGCCCATGACGCCCTCTCGCATGCAATTTGCCCTTGCCATATGTCCGATTGATACTACGTCACCCTCACCCGCGATTTAAAAATTGAAGATGTTTTTGTCAAAACTATGGTATGTCGTCCGTATTTGATTCCCGTCACGTGTAATATTCATTGCGAAGTCACGACTCGCGAGTGAATTGCGACAGAGAGTCCGTGTGATGTGGATACCAAGCGAATGAAACTCGCAGAGTTCATGTGGGTATCACGTACGTCGTTGCCCAGATCATCCGATTCTATTCTTATTACACAGCACGATTTCTGTGACATGTTAGTATAATTTCAAGTCAGTATCTACACATGTTCGTACGTACTAACAGGGATATCATTACTATAATCCATAAGAATCAATTTTACTTTCGAAAAGAACATGCCAACTGAAATAAAAGATGATTGCAATTGATGATTATGTCCGTTATCAATTCCTACTCGACTTGAGATAAAATTGGACAACAAATTGAGCTCGTGTTTGAATGCCTCATTATTTGGCTGATGTTTATTCCTATAAGCCAAATTTTAAATTTTATAACTTAATTTTGAATTCGAATTTTTATTTTTTATCGTATTTTATTCCACAACATTTACTTTTGAGTCGCTAACAACATGTATATAAAAGATTTGCACACAAATAGTCTTTTATTTGGTAATAAGTGATTCGGATAAGCACATGAATAAAAAAACAATGGGCTATGATTTTTGATCTACTGACACATATGTACAAATTGAATTTGTTCTACCCGTTGCAACACACGAGCATCTTTTTTTCTAGTTTAAATATATAATTCAAAACTAACAAGTTTTTAAAAATTCTAAGCAGCTATATTTTAAAAATAATCAACATATGTGGCGTAAAACTGTTCATATTATTGTAATAATAAGTATACTCATGCAACTTACGGGTTAATATCTAGTCTTATTTAATAATATTTACTACTACCTCATTCTATAAAAAAGTTACATCTATTACTTTTTTTCATCACGATAAAGTAGAAATTAACTCATCTTGTATGTAACATAGATCAAAGATTACACATGCAACCAATGGTTTTTAAGATGGTTACTCGGGTTGTGATCAACATTTAATTTATCTCTTTATTTAATTTTTGGATGTGTAGGGACTTTAAATAAGAACAATCTATTTAGAGAAGTTAAAATATAAAATATGTCTGACTCTTTTATACCAAGCGAGTAAATTTTAGGACGAACGGAATAGTTTGTGATTGATTTGTCGACATCTGGAGGCGTCATGCACGATGTCACATCCATAGAAAATTGCCACTAGTGTCGGGTATAATAAAGTCTACTGTCCTGGGCATTCACCGGAGACCGGGCACAGCAGTAGCAGCCAACGGCCGCGCCGCCACAACATGGCGTCGTTTCTTTCCCGCGCCGCCGCCGTCTCCCTCCTCGCCATCGTCCTCGTCCTGACTGCCGCCACGTCCACCTCCCCTGCGGCCGCGGCCGCTCGGTTCCCGGAGGAGGCGCGCCCCACGAGGTCGGGGTACCTCAACGTCACGTCCACCAACTCACTCTACTTCGCCTTCTACGAGGCCACCGACCCGGTCACCACGCAGCCGGCCGCCGTGCCGCTCCTCGTTTGGCTCCAGGGCGGCCCCGGCTGCTCCTCCCTCATCGGCAGCTTCGCCGAGCTCGGCCCCTACCTCCTCCTCGACTCCACCTCCGCCCTCGCCCGCAACGACAACCGGTGGAACCGCCGCTTCGGCGTGATCTTCATCGACAACCCGCTCGGCGCCGGTTTCAGCGCGCCTGCCTCCGGCGACGACATCCCGACCGACGAGCGCACCATCGCCGCGCACCTCCTCGCGGCCCTGCAGTCGTTCATGGCGCTCGATCCGGCCTTCCGCGCGCGCCCGCTGTTCCTCACCGGGGAGAGCTACGCCGGCAAGTACATCCCCGCGGCCGCGTCGCACATCCTCGACGCCAACGCCAAGCTCACGGACGACCGTAGGGTGAACCTCCAGGGCATCGCCATCGGCAACGGCATGACGCACCCGGTGGCGCAGGTGACCGTGCACGCCGACCAGGCCTACTTCGCCGGGCTGATCAACGCCGAGCAGAAGGCCAAGGTCGAAGAAATGCAGGACAAGACGGTAAGCCTGATCAAATCCAAGAAGTGGGCCGCGGCGAGGAGGGAGAGGAACAGGATCATAGCGTTCCTCAAGAACGCCACCGGCGTCGCTACGCCGTTCAACTACGCGCGGGAGAAGGGGTACCCGACGCGGCCGCTCCGGGACTTCCTCAACACCGGCGAGGCGAAGGCGGCGCTGGGCGCGAGGAGCGACGTGGAGTGGGCGCGCTGCAGCGAGGCCGTGTCGGCGGCGCTCGCCGACGACATCATGAGGAGCGCCAGGGGCGACGTGGAGGCCGTCTTCCTGGCGCCGGATGGCGTCCGGGTGCTGCTGTTCCAGGGCGTGTTCGACCTGCACAGCGGGCCGGCGTCCGTGGAGGCGTGGGTGAGGGAGCTGGCGTGGCCTGGCCTGGGCGCGTTCCTCGCCGCGGAGCGCGCCGTGTGGCGGCTCGGGGACGAGCAGCTCGCCGGGTACGTGCAGAGGTCGGGGGCGCTCGCGAACGTGGTCATCGTCGGGGCCGGGCACATGGCGGCCGGCGACAACCGGCCGGCGGCGCAGGCGATGATCGAGGGATGGGTGTTGCAGACGGGGCCGTTCGACGGAAGCGGTCAACGAGTCGTTGGCTCCTTATTCTGACTTACGGGTGGGCTTGATTTTGACTGAAATAAATGCTTTTTGGTACTCGTACACTACTCTCTTCGATATGCTATTTTGACTAATAAAATCTATAAAAGTAAGATCTTTCAAATAAAAAGAGTTGCATTTTATGATAGCTTGTTTAACAATAAATCTATTAGTGACATCAATTTTATATGATTGATTTTTTTTATTATTTTATATTAATAGTCAAAGTTTAAAATGTTTGACTTGATACTATGCTCAAAATAACGGATAGAGTACTAGATTACATTGATTGATTTATCATTTTGAATACCAAGATAGTTTCTTTGAGTAATATTTATTAATATATATATTTATAAAAACTTAATAAAAATATAATTATGTGGAAGTATTTTCATAACAAATATATAAATTTTATTTTCACATATTAAATCTTAATATTTTTAATTTATTAATAAGATAAGATATCAAAATTTGACCACAAGCATTCTAGGATATCTATCCTTTTGATAATGGAGGTAGAACCTCCCTGACATAGGTTGCATGATCTATTTTGTATTAATAAAAATGTTATACGTATGTACATGTGTGGATATCATGTAAATACAAAACTTAATACCTTCACGTATATACGTATATGTATAAACTTTATATCTTAACTAATTAAAAGATTCGTATTTTTCCAATCATCACCTCCTTTTCACCCGTGATTTTTGTTAAAAAAACCGTCTGTTTCGTCCGTTGTCCCTCATAGGAGTCGAGTCCGATTCCCTCAAAAAAATCCCCCATCTTGATCCCCAAATAAATCAAACAATGAGACAACCAAAAACACTCATAGGATTCGAGTCCGATTCCTTCAAAAAAAAATCCCCCAACTTGATCCCCAAATGAATCAAACAATGAGACAACCAAAAACAACATAAAGAGCAATTTTAATCCGAGTAGAGCTCATGAACTTGATCCCAATGTCCGATTCCATGAAAAAAAAACAAACTCGGGCGAAAAAAAAGGCGACCGGATCTGCCCTCGGCCACCGCCGGATCCACCAGCGGCCGTCGCTGACTGCCGCTGGATCGCCCTCAGCCGCCGCCACTGCCGCCGGATCCACTCGCCGCCGCCACCGCTGCCGCTGGATCCACCCGACGCCGCCACCGCCACCGAAGGCAGAAGAGAGGCGGCGGCCGTCACCGACGCCACCACCACCGACTGCCGCCGGATCCGCCCTTGGCCGCCGCCACCGCTGCCGCCGCCGCCACCGCCGGATCCACCCATCGGAAGTAGTGGAGGGAGCCGCCGTGGCCGCTCACGGTGGGGAAGGCCGCGGACGCCGCTAGCGACCAGAGAGAGGACGGGATCCAGTCACCGGTGGAGGATCCGCGCAAGAGGGGAGCAGGGGAGACGACGGGATGCGTGTGGGAGGGGAAGAAGTCGTCGGTTCCCTCCCTGCCCACCTACCTCGGTCGCCCGTCTGCCGCCTCGCTTTGCTCCAACCGTGGCTCTCTCGCCGGCTGCCACACCGCTGCGTTGCAGTCTTACAGCGAGGGAGAACAGAAACGATGGCTGGGAGAGAAAGAACGAGAGAGTGATACAAGGTGAGAGGATAATGATCTCCATCCAGTCCACCGCCCACCACACAATTCTCGCCTCAAGAAACCTGCACGCGGCATCTGACTCCTAGCAGTTTTTCATATTTACCCCTAATAGTATATTTTATCATATACTTCAGTAAATACAAAATATTTCTAAAAATACCCCCAGATTAGTACTCACACATTGATATCCAGGACCTTGGCAGTTTTAATTTTACAAGACTGGACTGATGTACAAACTACCTTTTATAGCTCTGCATATTGAGCTGACCATATAAGTCATTAACCTCAAAAAATATATATGTGTTATATATTTTTTGATTAACATATTTTGTATATACCAATACAAAAAATACATAAGGCTTCCAGGTATTTTTTTGACCGTCCATTTTTTACGATTTTTTCCACCGTTTTTTTTGTCGCTTAAGTCGTTTCTTTTACTTTTGCATGCGGAACGGTGTGCGCAACCCTAGCGTGTATGCGTGTCAATCTAGGTTGAAGACGGCAGCCCCGGATAGGATTGGGAGTATCAGCTCCCTTATGGTACATGGAAAGACTGTTTTCAGGAGGTTGAAGACGGCAATCTATGCGAGTTGAGCCTGCAGTTCCACTTGTGGGCTGCAGGCCGAGCGGAGGAAGGTGACGGACTAGGCGGGGCTGAAAAGAAATGATTTAATGGGCTTTCGAATTAAAACCAAGGAAGATGTAAAATTTATCGCAATCAATTTTACCCAGTGCAATGCACGTGCATTTTACTACAAAAGTTTTATTTTAGATCACATGTTAAGCTATGCTTTTACTTTGGACCGGACAACATTTTCTTTGTTTGCATCTTGAACTACCTTCGCTGTTCATCTCTTTCATCCCCACCCAAAACCCGGCTAGCTGGGAACTAGAGGGGATGCACACGCTACTGGTGCTGAGTGGCTCGAGCTCAGACATTGCGTGAGCTCCATCCATGTTGCACCATGGTCAAGCCTGACTTGCTCGGTTTGGTTCCGCTCCATCATAAGTGGAGCCAATTTTCCTATCTCTTCTTATAGGTACCGGTTTATTATAAAAACATGGGGGGAGGGAAATGAAATCTTGGGTTAGGGTTAGGGTTTGGCTGTAGATATTTATATAGGTTAGGATCAATCTAGACTGTCCATTCGATTGGATGGCTCCGGCTTACCCTGCTCGGGCCGCCAAACTATTGGGCCTCCAAATAGGCCAACAAGTTTGCGCAATCAAAGGAGGAGTTAGGGGACGTAAATTAGATTTTATTTACGGGCTGAGACAGTAAAAGGACTGAAAATGGCCCATAGAGAAATTGTGGTTTTTATTTACATTTTTATTTAAATAAATGATGTTTGTGTTATCAAATTAAGCTTCAAAAATTCCAATTAAAATTCAAAGAGCGTTATTAATCATGATTAATTCAATAAAAATTAAATCCAACCATATCATATTATTTCACGGCCTGCGGTGGGAAAATACACAGCTGCTGTCGGTGGGAGAGAAGGGGCATTGTTTATGTCCAGAACTATCTCCTATAACTCCCATGGAACTATAAAATAACTATAATCATTATGTTAACATTAGTTTTTTTTCTGTTGCAACGTACTATTGAATAATATTTTGAGAACGGTTAAAAACACACTATTTTTAGTTTTTTTATTGGACAAATATTTTTAGTTTTAATACACCGTATCGAAGCACGGGTATTTTGCTAGTACTTATAAATATATTTATAAAGTTTATACGTGTAGCGACAATGGATTGATCACCCGTATCCGGTCAGCCGCGCATCAGCGCAGGCGTATCTTGTGCGGTCAGTTGATGCTGGTAGCTATGCATGCACTTGCATCTGATCCTTGCGTGCAGGTCAAAGGGGCCTACAATTCGAATTGAATGGTAGCCAGTACACAAAATTGAATGGGCCTTGAGAAGTCCACGGTTATGACATTAAAACAAGGGAGAATAGCTAATATGGTCCTAAAGTTTCGCTCGTGGGTTATTTTAGTTCTTAATCATTCGTATTGTCTAAACAAGTCCTTTAAATTTATCATGTGGGCTAATATAGTCCTTCGTCCCCACCAAAATCGCCACATGGACATGCCATGTCACCTTCCTATGTAAAATCTATATGATTTGTCCAATTTACCCTTACGCATAGGTAAATAAAAAACAAAAGAAAAAAGTTAAAAAAATATATGGTACATGTAAGAGCAAAAATATACCTCAAAAGGGTGAAAAAAGAAGTATTTTTTCTTATGGTTATGTCTAATTCACCCTTATATTTATTTTTCTTTGATATACGTAAGGGTATATTGGACAATTCATTATAGATTTGTATGAATGATGACATGACATATCCATATGATGATTTTGGTGGACACAGGGACTATTCTAGGCCTTATGACAAAGGTTAAGGATTTCTTTGGACCATTTAAAAGGTTAGGGACTAAATTGATCCTACAAAGAAACTTTAGAGACTAAAGTAGATATTCTCCCTTAAAACAACAAGACAAAATTTACTAAGAGACACTTAAAAAAATATGTAATTAGTTGTGAGACACCGTAAATATATGAATTGCCGCAGAGACCACGCCGCGCCAGCACGCACGCCCTGGCACGTATTACCGTCGCCCGCGCCGTGCTCGGCCCTCGCTGTCGCACGGCCACACTGGCGCCGTCCGATCGTTCCTCTCATTGCTCAACCGCTGCACATGGCAAGGAACCATGAAAAAGGAGGAAGAAATGGAAAAATGATGAAAAAGGCGCTCATGGACGTCGCGCACGCCGCTACCGCATGGTTGAACGGCACCGTCGCCCGGCCCCCACAGCCACACATGCACAAAGCCATCGCCCTGTCACGCCTGCGCGAACCCATCGCATCCAATCGCGCCACAGTTCCCGGTTGCATCCGCGCCCGCCGCATCCAGCCGCGTCGCCATGCCCGGCGCCCCGGCCGTGCTCGCCCTCCGGCCGCTTGCAGCGCCGGCCACTCGCGACGACGGCCGCCCACCATGGTCACCCGCCCGCTCCGTCGCTCGCACAGCACCAGCATCCGTAGCGTCGACTGTCCGCCTCGCCCCTGGTGTCCACTGGCCGCCGTGACTCCCCCCCCCCCCCCCCCTCCCCCCTACGCGAACAGAGCGGGCAGGTGCAGCTGGAGCGGCGTCACGTGACGACGAGGCATGCGCCGGTGCCGCGTGCGTGAGGGCAATCCGGTCTTTTTCGATTGTTTCTCTCTCCATGTTATTCGGAAATAATAAAATAATACGATCGGTGTCTAGTAGCTAATTACTATTCTTTTGCGGTGTCCTATAGCCAATTCATGTCTTTGCGGTATCCTATGACTAATTACATGCTCTCGAGTGTCATGTAAAAAAAATTTACCAAACAATAAAGATATGATTGATGATTGATTATTGATGAGTGGTTAGATTTTTTTTCTTTAAGCCAAATTTTGCTACAGATTTTACGGTTTTAGCTCTTGTATACGACGAAAGTTGATTTTTGGGAAGATATTTTTAAAATATGGTTCTTTACTACTAGACACCGCAACAATTAAAATATATATTTTTTAAGTAGAATAGGAGAGAGAAATAGTGTGCAAAGTTAAAAATACCTTAGGACCCAAATGTCATATTCTTTTTCCTCCTCCCTACTCTCCCTACCCAGGCCGCGTGGTGGCTGGTGCAGGCATGGGCGGCGAGGCTAGGGCCAAGTGGAGGCCGTGACCGTGCGCGCGGAGACCAGCGTGGGCACGAACGTTACACTTTTCAAACGGTTAAACGTGTATTTTATCTAAAAATTTTTCTATACATAGGTTGGTTTAAAAATATCAAATAAATATATTTTAAAATTTGTAATTATGTGCTAATGGGTTCTTTTTTTCGGCGTATCCTAACTTCATCTCCATCTCACCGGACCTGATCTGGAGCTCCCGTAACAACAATTTCGAGCACCAACATTCAAACAGTAGACCGTTTGTGTTCAGCCAAAAAGTTCAACCAAGACCGCACTTCTTACTAGTACAAAACATAGGAAGACTTTGATACAGGTAGTCGTGGAAGCGATCAGTGACATCATGCTTTAATGGTGAGCTGGTTGCTTAGAAGCAATACCAAGATTTTGTTAGACTTTGGCAGAAGAGACTAATTCTGCGCTACTCTCATTGTGTTTTCACAACCTAACGGAGACAGCTCGACATAAACAAACGGATATTCGACGTTCTACCAGATAGGTAGCGACACAGCTCCTAATCCATGTCTAGTTCCAAGTTAAATGCGTAATATGAAGCTACGGTAAACCGCGCAATTGTGTGCTTTATATCTTTCTCGAGTCATTCTGATGTAGCACTTTTGATATGAGAAACATCTCTATACAACATTGGAAAAAGAAAAAAAAAGAGGAAAAGGTTAGTGGTCCTTCCTTTCCCTTTTGTCCCCTCACCCTAGAAATACAATTGGCGCCTAAAATATGCTCAGATTACAAACCACTGGACTACCCCCTTCAAGTGTGCAACGAAGGGCACATTTTCTTACACACACACAGGCAGATACAAGCTGATTTGCCTAAAGCGAATAGAGAGTTGAAAAGCTTTTGACACCTCCGGTGGTGGTTCCTGATCAAGCAGGAACAGGAGCAGCAGGGCACCAATGCAACTTCTTAGGCATCGTCGTCAACCCTGGATTGCCCTGTGCTCTTGGTGCCCAAACTAGCTTGAACTGCCACTTTGTTCCCAATGCTTCGCCGCAAGCTAGCATCAGAGCTCCCATTGGGCATGCAGGATGTGCCATGGTTGGGCACTAATACATCCTCGACATGCCGTAGGGAACAACACCGACCTTTCTGTGTGCACTTGCTGCCACTCCCGCAGCAGTAGCAGCGAGGCCATTGAGAGATCTCGTGTATAGGTTTGTCTCTGCTGCTAACCTTTCAGACGAATCGCTTTTCGGCCCTCCTGATAGATGGAACGGGGGTGCTCTCATGTCCAGAGCAACATCAGTCACAGTGGCACTGTTTGCGCAAGTGTAGGCCTGCTGGTGCAGCGTATACCTTTCGGCCTGCGACGGCTCAGAACAAGCTGACTTACCGGGTATCTGATAATAACCGTAAGCTTGAGGGATTTGTTGCTGGGGAGGATACCCTGAGTTCATTGCCAATCTCCGTGCGTCATAGGAATCCTTTGTGGCACCATTTTCATAAGGCAATACTGGACCAACAACTCTTCCTGGTCTTGCTGTAAAATAAAGAATTACCGCAGATTAGATTCGACTATTATCAACCAAACATGTACAGTATATAATGTATTAACCACAAAGCACCTGTTGGCACTCTTTGTGGAGCTTGCGAGGTCCTCGGGGCATTGCCAGAAAATCTGTCAAATTCCCGGGGATTGCTATAGGGTTCATCAGATGGTTTATCCCTTGATGGGCCAATGCGGGGCTGTTCCTTGGCAGGAATTGGAGTTGAGTGAACAATAGTAGACCTGCAAAACGTAGCAAATGATTCATGATTCAATCTAACTTAAACACAAGAACAAAGTGATCAACCAGGTAGAAGAGAAAATAAAAGTTCTTCGATGGCTTTTTTTTTAAAAGGTTAAAGTCACAAGAAACACTAAGGGCAATTCAACTTGGCCTTCTTGAATCAAATCAAAGTGGATGTACCAGTAACAGACTACCAGTTTCTCATGCAATACCTGAAAGTTAAACTTAGTACTGTACTAATCTATGAACAGAGAGCAACACACATATTAGTACAGTACTAAGTTTAACTTTCAGGTATTGCATGAGAAATTGGTAGTCTGTTACTGGTACATCCACTTTGATTTGATTCAAGACACCTTGTCCTCAGCACATCAGGTATGGTCAATGTGAAGCTTTTAAAAGTGTGACCTTTCCTTGAAGGCAAGAATAAAGTTTCCAGTATGATTTTACACCGTTCGAAACATAGACGATAGGAAAAGAGCAGCTCTATCAAGCTCTGTAATGTGCTTAAAAGTGTTCCGAACAACTGCAACTAGTATGAAAAAACACAGGTTAAACTGAACAGAACGTATGAATAAAAACAATACCTGGGAAGAGAAGTGTGCTTTCTATCCATTGGAATTACCGGGCCATTTCCACCATTTTCTTCAAGATGGGCAAATTGCTTTCTAAATTGATCAACAGCACTACATAACAAAAATGGGTGTTGTTCTCAGTAGGAGTTGATTGAATTAAAAGCACAAGAACATGCATGTGCAACGAAAAACAAAGGTTGGTTCTGGTACATGCATGTGCAAAGGGTCATATATATGTTATATCCAAAGATATGATTGCTAAAACCTTGGGTATAGAAAGGTTGTTCTCTCGGTGCCATTGATATAGTCTTTGAGCAATTGTGGATGGTATTCCAGTATTTCACGGAATATCAACTCTCTTATATCTTCCTTTGTCACTCTTCTACGCTCAAACTCAAACTCCATTTTTGTGATAGGTTGACAGGATGGTTCTCTCTCAACTTTTGCGAGCCCTTTGAAGTATGGATGAGCCAATGCCTGACATGAATAACGAATAACTAAATAATTTTCACAGTTTGAAAATACAATATTTAGTGCTGCTGAGATTAAACAAAGCTGCACCATGCACCATGCTGTTTAAATAGTTACCTCTTCGGCAGTTGGACGGTCCTTTGGATCGAATGCTAATAGTTTTTGTAGAAGATCCAACGCCAAAGGATCTGCACTAGGAAACTTCTGCGAAAATAGGATTGGCTCCTTCTTTCTCATGCTACTCAGATACCTCCTTGCTTTGTCATTCCGGACCTGAGAATAGATTGCCAATGTCAACCTTCCATAACTTAGGTGATACCCAGCAGATAATCAACAGAAGGTTTCCCTGAAAGAATAAGTATCATACCCGAGAAATTGTATCCATGGATGGCGTGCCCAGAAGATCAGTCATCAAATCTAATTGATGGACAACATTTTTACCAGGAAATAAAGGCTTTCCTGTCAGCACCTCAGCAAAGATGCATCCAATGCTCCAAATGTCAATGGCTGGTGTATACTGCAATTTTGTTGAGAATAAATTAACTGATACTACACAGAAAAATTTATCATATTTACATGGTTCAATATTGTCTACACTTCTAAAAAGAGTTGGAGACGACTGTATGCTCTATCTCCATACCACACCCCAGGAGATGTTATATGGCTAGATTTATGTATACATGTGTGTTGTTTGCAAGATGTTTTACAAAAATTACATTCTTTGAGCGTATGCACATATAGGTGGTCGGTTGAAATCGAGTAGTCATGAGTATAAATTGCTAAACTTGAGATTTTTACTTTTGCGTTTTTAATTTTAGATCTTACATAATACTTATTTGGTATCCATCAGGCCATCACAATGAATGTGCGGACACGATACCCAGTCAACCAAATACATATAAGATGGCAGTATAGCATCATTGACCTCTCCTAGTCTTAGCCAAATTAAAACCAAGAATGATATAGTCCATAGCCAACTTAAAACCAAGAATGCTATAGTCCAGCACAAAACTTACCTTTGAAAAGAAGGATCCACAGAGCTCTGGAGCCCTGTACCATCTTGTTGCAACATAATCCTGCAGACAAATGAAGAGACATCAGAGGTGATCCGCGTACACAAATAAGCCAGAAGCCAAAGGTTTAGACAAAACTAAGTTAAAGATAGATATTTCCATGAGCATACCGTCCAAAAGATTGTTGTCGGAGTATCATTGAATGCAACTCGCGCCAGTCCAAAATCACAAATTTTCAGTTTGCAGTTGGAATTAGCTAATATATTCTTCGGCTTCAGGTCCCGGTGATAAACATTAGCTGCAGTTACGTGGACTTAGTATAAGCAAAGCTTGCAAAAGGAAAAAGTAGCACATCTGCATAGAACATTTATGCACATTCTGCTGATAAGAGAATTGGAAAAATGGTAGTGTTGTTCAGAGATTACAGCATAAGCAACCAACCAATATGCAAGTCATAAGCAGATTATTTAATACAAGAACTCTAAAATAATGAGGAAGTAACACATTATCTATCAAGAATACCTGGGATCCTGCGCATTTTCTACCCTTAAAGGTTGCAAAAACAGAGTGATCTTTTTGAAGCATTGAATTCAATAGGGCCCATATGTTTTGCACCTCTCCCCATACCCACCCAAGGCACTTGTTGACACTTGAGACCAGTTGTTTTACGCTATAAATCTGCAAATCATGCTAATCCCATAATTTTATATGGAAATTGCATGAATATCCTACAAGAATCTTACGTAGTACACTAACCAAAAAGGAAGGTATCCAAAGGTAATAATAATATATCTAATCAGGAGACACTGACTCAATGCAGGTTCACTAGAGCACATACATTGTGTGATTCACGTTACATATGATCTTCAAAGCAAAACAATGGACTGAAAGTGACAGTTCCCTACCAGTGTGAATGTATTTCAGAGCCCGGAGTAGTTGGTAAAGAAAGAACTGATAATGCTCCTTCGTCAAGTCATCATTAGCCTTTATAACTTGGTGAAGATCAGACTCCATAAGCTCAAAAACTACATAAATATCTTTGAAATCCCTCCTCGATGGAGGCAACATAATGTGCTTGATCTCAACTATGTCAGGATGTCTTAGCAGCCTCAGAAGCTTGATCTCACGGAGAATCCGTGCAGCATCAGATATGTGTTCAAAGATATCGTGTATCTTCTTGATTGCCACTTTCTCTCCAGTGTGGACATCTATCGCTGAGCACACCACCCCATAGCTTCCCTTACCAATAACTTCCTGAATCTTGTATCGACTTGCATCGCCATACTCCGTGAAAAAATCCGCCTCTGTAGAACTCTGTAAAACAATGGCAGATATCAAGTTAAGAACCACTGAAAACAAAATCACCATTTAGAAAAGGCCACATCAAAAGAAGCTTCAGTGATTAATGGACCGTCTGTCCTCACAATCATATGCAGGTAATTAATGCAAAATGGTCAATGCAGCATAATCCAGAAAGAATGAATGGCACGAAAATTGGAGTATCGCAAAAACCAAGGCAGATCTCCAGAAACTTTTGATGGCCGAAACGTAAATGACCAGATAATTATGGTGCTAGAACCAGCATTAACGAACCGATGCAAATCTCAATTGCTCTGCAGATCAAGACAAATATCTTTACGAGCTACAGATCTCAAAGCTGTAGTTGCCAGAACTGGCATCCTCGGATGCTGCACTTGTGAAGCCAAGTGCTCGTGCACAGATCAGGAGAACCCCACAAGAAAAGGCATCAGCTTTGCTCACCGACAAGGGAAAGGAATGGCCCCCATGCCTCTGCGCGGGCGGCGCCTCGATGCCACACAGGGGTGCGGTCAACTTTTGCATGTGAATTACAAGTTGTTATAGTATGGGAGCACCAAATTTCAGCTTTTCATCCCAAATGTGGGCAAAAGTCTTTCCGAAACGCAGTGCAGTGCGAGGGGATTGCAGAAAACGAATGGAACAACGGCAGGAAGGAGGGAAGAAGGACGACATATAATCATGCGAAGGACTCCCAACTCAATTTGGACTAGAAGGATCAGCAACGGCTAACCAACAACAGAACAAGGACCAAAAGAAGACATTTATGCCGAACAGCAACGGCGATTCAAACTTTCGAATTGACACGGCATTGAAAAAAGGAAAAAATAAACTAAAACAGGCACACGCCGAATCCATCAGAAAGATGCCAGAAGGTCACCGACGTAAAAAAAATTTCTGCCGAACTGAAAGGGAAAGAAAATCCTATCATGATGATGCCATATACTAACAACGTCAAAATTCTACAGAACTGAAATCTGGAGGTAAAAATAAATCCGTTCAGAATGACGCAAGAACGTCAACAACATCAGAAAGGGGAAAAAATCGAACTTCCAGACGGGCAGAGACCCAAATCATCGCAAGGAAGCCGCACGAGCAGCTCAAACCGCACAGAAACGGCAGGGCAAGCGGAAGAGCACGGAACCAATTCACACCGAAGCAAAGAACGCTCGAAACCAAGAGAGAGAGATCTCCCGAGCCAAAACCAAAGCCCACCTTCTTGCGCTGATCCTGCTGCATCTCGCCGCCCCGCCGGATCTCGCACCAAAAATATCCTCAGAAACAAACGCCGCCGCTTCCCCTCCCTCCCGGCTACCACAGCAACCCCAACAAGCCCACCTCCAGATCAATCCGCCAAGAATCAACGGGTCAGACTCAGACACACGGCATTGGCTCGCGCCGCGCCGCGCCGCCGCGAGGCCGAGAAAAGCGCACACGCCGCAGGTGAGGGGACGGGAAAAGGCCGGAAGGAAGGAAGGCGCGGGCGGGGGGAGACCCTAACCCTAGCGACCGCCTGCGCCGGCTGGGGGCAGGGCTAGGGCTCCCTCTCCTCCTCTTCCTCCTCCTCTCGCCTTCGCTCTGCGCGAGCCCTCAAGAGAGAGAGAGAGAGAGGAATAAGAGAGAGAAGCACGGGAGGAGAGAGAGAGAGAGAGAGGGTGGAGGTGGCCGGTGCGCTTTCTTTTCTCGCCATGAATCTCGGGGATGGGTTTGCTTTAAACTTCGCGCTCGGACGAGATTGCCCCTCCCCTTCCCGGTTGGCCGACTGTCGTGGGTCGCGTGCGGTGGGCCGGCGCGGCGGCCGTCCGATCGGCATCTGACGTCTATTGGGCGGAGGCTGGCAAGGTCAATCCTTTTGTTAATTAATTAATTTCGAAATCAAAATACGGCAGTTTCCTAGCGCGATCGTTTTTTTGTACCGTACCAGCTCGGCGTATTTTAGGACTGTTCGCCGGTTACAAAGTAGCAGGGTCAAACTTGGTAGTAGCAGTAGTAGTTTTTATCCTCTCCGGATAATCACCAACCCTTTCGGGGATTTGTAAAAATGGTCGTTCTTACTCCTGGGTTAAAACCGGATAAGTGTAGTAGTAGTATATCAGTATAGGAGCAAAAGGAAGAAAGTATTGAATACTGTCTTCTTATATATAGTTGACCACCCTGGAACTGGAAGGGGATCAAACTGTTGGCAGTAACTAGGCTTATCCGCATTCAATAAAAGCCAAGCCAATCCATCCAAGATACCTTGGCGCTTTTTAACGGGGCTCGCGTGTCTGCCGCCCGTTGCGTGTTTTCCGCCGACGTCGAGCCGTGCATGCACGGCGGTGGCAAAAGCCTCAGTAAATAGGCCGCGGCGTGGGCAGCCCCAGCCGCAGCGGCGCCGTCAGTAGGCTAGGCGCGCCCGGGGAAAATTAACTATCTCCACTTTTAGATTGAACAATTATTCAAATACCCCTTTTAAGTTTTAAATTTGCACATATGTTTTTTCTCTCTTAAGAAATATATTCTTAACTATTTGCCACTTTTACCTACATGACATACTAACATGGCAATGAAGAGTAGAAACCGGTGTGGGACCCACTAGTCAGCCTCTCCTCTCTCCGGTCCGGCGTGGCGCCGCACCACGCCCACCGCCGCCCCTACGCCTCCTCCTCCGGCGCCGCTGTTCCACTGGCGGCGCCACCGCGAGGGGCCCGTCCAGCGACACTACGCCTTCTCCGCCAACGCCGCCGCCGCGAGGGCCCCGTCCGCCGTCACTACACTTCCTCCTCCGCCGGCGCCGCTGCTACACCTCCTCGGTCGTCGCCTCCACCGCCATCTCCACCACTGTGAGGAGCACCTCCGCCGCTGCTCGGCCTCCATCTCTGCCACTCCAGCCCAACGATGCGGTCACCTTCACTGTCGCCAAGCATGATGCCGCCGGCATCGACGAGCTGGCCACGGACAACCCGAGGGAGGTTGCCAAGATTGCATCGCTCGTGCTGGCGCTCCCGTAGGGCGGCGCAGTGCTCACCGTGCAGGCCACCATGTTGCTGCGGCTGGCGGCGCCGCGCAGCCTCGCCCTCGGCGTCACCGTGCACCACGCAGCATGCGACGGCGCGAGCACGACACACTCCACACCTGCGCTGCCTCTGCTCCGCCGCCGGTTGGATCCTCACCGTCTGGGTGGCTGGGACGCCCGGAGGTGGAGAAGAAGGAGAGGAGAGGGGCTGATAGGTGGGGTCCATGTTTGTTTTCACGTGGGCACGACACGGCGGCACGCCACGTAGGCAAAAGTAACAAATAGTTAAAAAATCATCTCTCTCCAGTGACAAATTATTAAGAAAAAATCTAAAAGAGATACTCCCTCCGTTCCATAATATGAGACACAACTACTTTTTTCAAATGTTCCATAATATAGAGCGTGCATGCATACATGCAATTAATTAGTACCTCTTCCCTATTAAATTATGTTTTTTTTAAATCCTCCACCCTCAAGATCTCTAATTTTATTGGGTGCATGTATTTTATTTATTATGGTGATACAAATTAGGAGATAATAATAATTATTTCTTGGTCTTTGAAGTAAGGGTGGTTGTACTTATACTTTAGAATGGATGGAATATTTGGATAAGTGACAAATCTAGAAGTGGCAAATAGTTAAATTCCCCGGCGCGCCCGGGCCAGGCAGCCTCGATCGCTCGGGTTGGATGCGGCGGCCGCTTTGCGTGGCTGCCAGGCTTCTTCCCTCGCCACCAGAACAACCGCACGCGGCGCGCGCCTCCCGAATCTTCCTTCCTCTTTACCGTTGCGTGCGCAAAATCAAAATTTTCCCCACTCTTCTTTTCTCCCTTTCTTATTTTCCTCTCTCTCCCCCCCTTTTTTTTTATTTTCTCACTCTTTTCTACGATGTTTTACTTCTTTTCTTTTACTTTGCGTCTTGGGTTCTTAGCTTGCTGCTCACTTTTACTTTTGGTTGGTCATTGGATAAGCCTCCATTGGGTAAAAGAACGTGGTACTGGTAGACAGCCAATACGTGAAAGGTTGAAAGAGGAGGCGTATATGCACTCGCACACTTCTTCTCAAAATAAAATTTGCTTTTCTTTGTAAAAGTGTATGCTACGTCAGTACGTGTGCGCCTCCGTTTGACGTTATTCATCTGCGCTGTGTACGTTTCGTGAGTGGCTTTTAGCTTTGGGTGGGCATTAGGTGGTGGGCATTTTTGATTTGTGATGGAATTGAGGTTTCAACTAATTAAGTGTGCCTTTCTGCCGCATCCTGAAGGTTCATCCTGTGCTGTTTTTTCTTGAAGAAAATCTTTGGTGCATGCACTGCTCTTTTTCAGGGAGCTGACAGTTGTAAGATTGCTAGCTTAAATTTGGTGCAATTTAAGGGTAGTATTTAAGGGCTTGTTTGGTTCAGAACCAAATTTTGCCCTACCAAATTAGGTTGTATTAAATTTGAACTATTGTAGGTAAAATTTGGTAGCAAACCAAATATTCACTTTCTACTATAGAAGTTACCAAAATTTTGACAGGACAATAAATTGGTATCAAACCAAATCAGCCCTAAAATATAGTATTAGTACCCATTTTAATAAAAAATAATAATAAGCTTAACTACCACAACATTTGTATTTGCGACTCTATTAATACACCTCATCACCCACAACAAATTTCATACAAGTATAACATATCATCTTCTCCCCCATATCATTTTCATAATATTTTATGATCCATCATTTATATATCCCTCCATCAATTCCACAGGAAAGCGCGGGATATCACCTACTTTAAAAAAAGATAGCGATGTTGGCTGTGAATTTACCACCACCCCATTTATTTCCATTGTATACTTTGTAAAATAACCACCTACACCCCCCCCCCCCCCCAAAAAAAAAACTTCTGTGGTTTCATTATATGCTTTCTAGGACAACATTTAAAATGGTGCACTGTCAAATTAGCAATCGTGCGTGTACAAAATACACATGTCCATATACACTAGTACAGAGTAGCACACAAATGCTGGTTCCAAAGGATCCAACAATGCTGAATTTGGAACGAGCATTGCTAAGTACACTTTCGTGATTTTTTTATGTAAAATAAAACCTAGTCAAGGCTGCGTCTCGTTCGAACTAAAAAAAAAAAGTCGTTTTGTGATGGTAGAGAGTATGTGGTTTTTTCTAGCTTGTTTCATAAGTGGTTCCTCCTTCCCACCACAAAGTTCCGGCTCAAATTCCACAAGTTGAGTAATTAATTTTGCCAACAACAACACGGGCGCGCATGCAAGATGCCTCATTCGATCATGCAAAGCATGTGCATATGCATATTATTGGAAGTAACAGATGGAGGATCGGAGTGTAAACTACTGGCATCATGGCTTTAGTTGCTCCTTAATTGTTAATCTATGCACACCACAAGATCAGTCTTCAAGAAAAATATACTATCCGGACACCACAGGAGCTTTCCAATCAACTACTACCATGAGTCTTTAACACACACTGATAGGACTGCTAAACTACAGTTCTAGAAGCTCTTTCTTGCACATCCTTTTCTCTGAGGGGTGTTTTCCTAAAGAGAGTTCTGCACGCCCTAAAACCATCGTCCGGGTTCTAAAAGGACACATCTGATACGGTGCATATATTTTTTTTTGGCTTATCTTAGTCTTGACCGACCTTAGACAGAATTAATTCTCTCTTGTATACATATCTTGCAGCAGCATATAGCAATATATATATATCGTCAACCTAACTCAGGCTCCGTTTGAGTTCGGTAGGGGCAGAAAAAAAAACCTTTAGCACATGATTAATTGAGTTATAATTCTTTTAAATTTTAAAAATAGATTTATCTAATATTTCAAATCAACTTTTATTTAGAAAGTTTTCGTAATGTATCGTTTAACCATTTTAAAAGCATGCTAACAAAAATTAAAGTAAAATCTGTATATTAAACAGATAAAAACGGGGCTTAGCGTGTCCCCTCATCTGTATCATCTTTTATTTCCTTTTCTAAAATAAAAAAAAAGAAAAAAAAACCTAACTCAGTGTCCCAGTCGCTCGCTATATATGACTCACTATGCATACGTGTGGCCGCACCCGCACTTCACCTGCACGGCTGCACTGCACGTACAGCGCAACGGTTTTGTGTTGCGCGGTCGCCGTCCCCCTCTCCGCGTCGAGGGAAAACTTCGCCCTCCTTCTTCCTCCTCTTCTTCTTCTTCTTTTATGCGTTTTATGAGGCCCTGACCGCGACGGCGTTCGCTCGATACACCTGACCGCCCGCGCTGGCGGCTGGCCCCGTCTTCTCCTCCGTGCCCGTGACGCGAGTGTCGGTGGCACGGCCGCTCCCACGCGCGCGCACGGGGTAAATCATCATCAGGACACCTTCCGGCGACGACCACACGCACCGGTGGCTGCGCGGCGCGACGTACGTGTCGCGCGGCCTGTGGCTCTTGCGCGGGTTGACTACTGCGAGTTGTTTTCTTTTCCCTAAAGCTTCAGATAGAATCGTTCGGCGGCGGCATGATGGGAGGAGCTCAGATCCGTTCGTACTACTCCTACGCAATACGCATCCTTCCTTCCTACAGTATTCTTTCATTATTGTTTCTTTTCTTTCTTTTTTTTTGTCCGGGAAGGCCGTGTTAACTGTTCACTCTGCTTGGTTTCTCGGAGGCCGTGACCAAAGCTGTTGCGTTCCATGACGGCGAGGTAGATAGAGTAGATCAGATCACCGACCACGACCACGGTTCCCCCCCCCCCCCCCCCCCTCTCTTCGGGCGTCGTCACGAGTCATGACCTCGCTATTCCGCTCGGTTAATTCTTCAAGCAACAGCAATGCTTGAGCTAGCGTCTGGTAGTCTACGTCGTACTTTCAAAAGGCAGAGCTGTACAAATCTTACGACAAAATCTAATACTCCATCTGTTACTGCATATTTGACGCTGTTAACTTTTTTAAATACATTTGGCCGTTTATCTTATTTAAAAAAGTTTAAGTTATTATTAATTCTTTTCCTATCATTTGATTTATTGCTAAATATACTTATATGTATACATATATTTTTATATATTTCATAAAAGTTTTTGAATAAGACGAACGGCTAAATATATGCTAAAAAGCCAATGATTCTAAGTATTTAGAAACGAAGAGAGTATGTATCATCACCATATTGCATGTTAATCATAGGAAAAAGTCAGTACCAAAAAGTTACTCTCATCTGCACGAAAATGTTTGTCCGATTCTTCTCATTCACTCGCAATAGTAGTCGCCACTGTTCCGAACATCATAGTCAACTATGCAAACACCACATTTCCGCCCATATATATGTTACAACGCCACAGCTACTCAAAGCTTTGCGTGCCTCATAGTCCACCATAAAATCCAAACAACAACAACAACTTGAGATGTGTGTTGCTTTCAATTTGTGAGTAGGAGAAATTTTGGACAAGACGCATAGCTTCTCGCTGTAGGGCTCAATCCACGATGAGTTCGTTTGGCGTTCGACGAGTGCCTGGTACAGCGCTGCGTTCGATCAACAGGATAACATTGGCCGTCTTTAGTTCTTCCTCCAATTTTTTTTAACACATACGGACACACATTTAAAGTATTAAATATAAACTAATAACAAAATAAAATACAGATTCCGCCTATAAATTGCTTGACAAATTTATTAAGCATAATTAATCCGTTATTAGCAAATATTTATTGCTGCATCACATTGTCAAATTATAGCGTAATTAGGCTCAAAAGATTCGCTTGCAATTTATATGTAAACTGTGCAATTGGCTTTTTTTTCGTCCATATTTAATGGTCCATGCATATGTCTAAACATTTAATGTGACGGAATTTTTGAAAGATTGAAGGGAACTAAACACAGCCATTGTGAGATAGTTTATTTCGTTTTCCGCGCGCATGCTTCCCAAACTACAAAACGGTGTGTTCTGCAAAAATTTCTATATGAAAGTTGCTTAAAAATCATATTAATATATTTTTTAAGTTTAAAATAGTTTATACTCAATTAATCATGTGCTAATGGCTCACCTCATTTTACGTATCTTCTCAATTTTCTCTTCTCCTCTCTTTCTCAAACTCACATGTATACAGTGCTTTCTTTGAAGGCCTTTCCATGTGCCAACTTACTATGGCATAGTGTTGGCCCTATGAAGTACAAGCTTTTCGATTGGCTTGCACTTCGACGACAATGTTGGAAGCTCGTGGAAGCCGCCGCTGCCGCCGTCGCTAGCTCGTGGAAGCACGGCTAGAGGGGTCAAGTGCGACCATCGTCTTTGCTACCGGTGCCATCACCGGCTCTTGGAAGCACAGCTCGAGGGGTCAAGCGTGAACATCACCTCCGCTGCCGCCGCCGTCGCTGGCTCATGGAAGCATGGCTCGAGGGGTCAAGCGCGACCATCGTTGCCGCCTCTAGCTCGTTCCCGCCTACACCCAACCGGCCCTTCTTTCCTCTAGCGTCATCGCTTGGATTGAGATCCTTTGCGTTCAAAGGCACAATGCTCATGGAGACTGCCCTCACCGCTGATGCACGCTTCAGCGAGGATAGGGTGAGGATTGACGAACAAGAAAGCCATATGACATGTGGGCCCTATATTGTTTTATTTGGTATTGCTGACTGGATTGCCACGTGTGCGCCACGTTAGACTAAAACTGCTCCAGAGTGAGTTAGGGGGGGGGGGGTAATTCTTCCGATGTAAGTAGTTTAGGGTTTGAAATGTCCAGTTTTGTGGTTTAGGGGATAATCCGTACTGTCACGATAGTTCGGGGGGGGAGGTAATTCGTACTTTGTCCCTAGAAAAATAAACAGAGAGGTAGAGTGAACTCAAAGGTCGCTCACAGGCCACAACTTAACTCTAGATTCCACTATTCTAAAGTTAGATTTAAGAGTTGGATCTTGCCACCTAATATTTGTGGAAATAGATGGCCATGTTTGGCACAGCTCTAGCTTCCAACTACAACTTACTTAGAGCTGGAGTTATGCCAAACGATGCAGATTCTCTATTTTTTTGAAGCGGAGTTAGCATAGTTGCTCCGCAAATTTCTACTACAGTTCCACTCCATTCCAAAATACCCACTACCCTTTATTTTTTTTAATGTATTTACGCAATATGGCACTGAACTACCCCTTTCACACCCCATCTCCTTCCGTTCTCTCTCCTCTCCCACTTCTCCCATGACAGCAGCGATCGAGAACCCTTCTAATATTCAACTCCACATATTTTCTACTTTCTTAATATTTTCTAATATTTATTTAACTCGAGTAATTGTTACAAACTCAACATCTATAACAAATCGTCCATCGGAAATGTAGAACACACACAACCCCAAATCAACATTACTGGAGATTATGCTCGTAGAGTGATATGCAAAAGAATACAATATTTGATGAAAGTTGAACTAACTGTTAAAAAAATCTTATAAAATTTTTGTGTTTCAAACACGCGCTGAACAATACAACGGGGTAAAAAGAAAGGTAGTAGATGATAAAAGTTGACTTCTCAATCACTATTAAAGAAATGATCTTTGCTGGGTTGACCTAAAACCACAATAGTATCGGTTCAAAAAAGAACCGGGACTAAAATGATCTTTAGCTCCAGTTAAAAACCCCACAGCCATTCTATGATCTTTAGTCCCGGTTCATTCACTGTCAGAGACATGTCAGGGGGCCGAGGATCACCAACCGAGACTAAAGATCACCACTTTAGTCCCGGTTAGTAATACGAACCGGGACTAAAGATCTAGACGATCTTTAGTCTCGGTTGTTATTACCAATCGGAACTAAAATTCAACATGTAGTATATAATTCTTATCACTTATCCTCTCCTCCATAATCACAACCACTCACACAGATCGATCGATCCTCCCCTCTCACAGATCTCCTCCCCTTCCTCCTCCCCTCTCCTACACAGATCTCCTCCCTCTCCTCCCCTTCCTCCTCCCCTCCCCTCTCCTCCCCCCTCCTCCCAGTGGCGGCGGGTAGGCGGCCGATGCTCGGTGGGGCCGCGCACTGCGGCGACCGGCAGGGCCGCGCCCGACGGCGATGGGTAGGCGGCCGGCGGCGGCAAGCGTCGAGCAAGCATTGTTTTCTTTTCTTTTTTTTTTTTTGATAATTTGTGGTTGACTGAGATGTATAATTTTGTGATTCATTGTACGGATCTGAGATATATAATATGTGATGTATTTTGATTTGTGTGTAATTTTTTTTAGGATTTGTGATGTATTTGATTTGTGTGTATAAGTAACTTTAAGATTTGTGATGTGGATTTAGGATATTACTTTGATTTTGTGACGTGGATTTGGGATGTTACTTTAATTCAGAGATTTCAGGTTTGATTTAGGGATATGCATGCCACTCAATTTGGGAGAAAATAAGAAAGAAAAAAATAAAAAGGGGACCATCTAGACTGCCGCTACCCTCTCTTTAGTCCTTGCACACTCATTCGTCCCCCTTTAGTGTACAAGTCATTTGCCATCCATCTCTATAAGACTATGAAGATATTTCAGTGTTGAAGTCTATTTGCAAAGAGCTCTCAATTCCCAAAGCCTTCCCATTCACTAGTGGAGAAACCTTTTTTACTCCCGGTTGGTAACCCCATTTAGTCTCTAATTTTCAACCGAGAGTAGAAATCCGGGACTAAAGATGCCTATCTTTAGTTCCGATTAGTAACAAAAACCGGGACTAAAGAACAAATTTTACCTAAAATTCTAGACAGTGTTATGCATGTAATCCAATACTATTACATACATACATATATACATACATACATATGTATGTATGTATGTATATGCAAATTCTCATCTTCAAATTCATTATATTTTTAACCGTAACTAGTTGATACTTTAAATATATACATATATATATATATATACATATATACATATATATATACATATATATATATGTAATACTATTGGAAATATACATAAACAATTTTTTCTAGATTTTTTGGTAAAATTTATTAGTTTTTATGCAAGAAGTGAGTAGTAAAATTTATTAGTTTTTATGCACGAAGTGAGTAGTGTACCGTAAATTTGTGTATATAGGATACATTCCCTACGTACATCTTCTCAACGGCAACTAGCTAGCTAGCAGCCATGCGTTCCCTTACCAATGACTTTTGCGCTTTACTATGGCTATGTTGGCTTTTAAGTAAGAAAAATAATGGGACTATATATTTAATTAAAACGGAAGGGAATTCCTAGCTAAGCTGTAGGTCTCTATCTCTAGAAAAAAAAAAGGTTTATTTAGTTTAAAGCACACAGATTTTAGAATGATTCCATAAGATTTTTAAGGAAAAAATATCAGAAGAGGCCTCACGACGAGGAGAGATGTAGACATCTTTAAGTGACAGAGAGAAAAAAACATAAGAGGAATGTTGCTCCCCATTTTTCTCCATTGTTCATCAGGTGCTATTTGCTTGTGTGTGTGTGTGCTCGTTTTTGTGAGTATGACCGATCGACTATGACTATAAGTTTCCCAATAACAATCTTACACTATTCATGCGTAAGTGATTTGAAACTATTTTTGAGTTGTTGGAAGTCTAAAATTACCGTACATATATGATACATGTTTAAAATTGCTTTTGTTGTGTTACTCTGGTCCAGAAATGACCGAAGAAGCAGAGGTATTGTGCACCCATGTGAGAAATATTAGTTTTCTTTTTTTTGAGAGGAGAGAAATGTTAGTTGCTGTGTCAAGGATGTAAAATCAAAGGTGTTTTTGATTATTATTCTGTGATGAACAACTGGCATTGGAGATTATTGGTTTTGTTATTTGGAATTTATTTACGAAGTGGTTTTGGAGATGATTGGATTTACAGGTGAATCGCAGGTTCATTATTTTATGTGACCGGTCAGACCGGCAGTGTGTGCCGGTCAGACCGGCGGTAATCGAGCGGTCGGACCGGCTAGCCCGCAGTCTGACCGGCCGACGCTGTGTCGGTTTTGGTTTCGGGTTGTTTGTTTGGATATCCGTGATTATTTCATGATTATGACTTCTAGATAGATACTATACGTATGTAATACTGTTGTTTGCTACTAATGAGTTAAGTTGGAGATATCTTGGTCTCGGAATATGGTTTCTTTGTTTATTTCATGTGTAGGTGACTCGATGCTTCGAGAGAGTATTTGCGGTGATGGACCGGGAGTCGGCTTGGGGATAAAACGACGTCCGTGGTGGTCAGAGATCATGCGGGATACTTATGCTAGAGTTGATGCACGTGGTTGATGGAGATTCCATATGGCATACGATGGAGGAATTGTGTGCATATGGGATGCGGAGTCGAATTTGGAAGGAGTCCAAATTTGGTACGATTGGTTATGTAAAGTTTGTTTCTTGTACTAGAGGGTTTCCTAAGGTGTTTAGGACTCTTAGTATGAGTTTGGTTCGTGGCTTTAGGCTGCCTACCTCATGTATAAATAGAGGGGGAGCGTGAGGCTTCCCGGTATCGCTTTAGAGAGCAATTGAGTTGAGTTTTGAATTAGGGTTTCGAGTTCAGTCGAAATTTTTGTAAGGAGTGCTGTTGGTGCACTTTGTAAACACAGAGAGAATCAATAAAGTCATCATCCACTTTAAGAGTTCTTCGATTTGTGTTTACCGGGTTTCGGCGGTTTAACCGGCGATATACCGGCGGTCAGACCGGCGGCAAGTGGCGGTCAGACCGGCGGCTACATGCGTGGCAGGCGACTTCGGCGGTTCGACCGATCGATCTACATCGGTCAGACTGACGTTCATCAGGCGGTCAGACCGGTGCAAGAACCTCAGTCAGACCACGATCCGTCGAATTCGAGGGTAACTTTTATTTCCGCTAAAAGTTTTCAGTTTTTGGGTATACCAACCATTCACCCCCCCCTCTGGTTGGCTTAGTTATTGTGATTCGATCCTACAAGTGGTATCAGAGCCTTGTTTTCTTCTTTGGATTTTTATCGATCTAGAGTTTTTGGCATGGCTACTCCTGCTACGTTTTCAACTAAGCCTCATGTTTTCGATGGAACGGATTTTTCTCATTGGTATAGTAGGATGCAATCTTACATTATGGCTGAAGATTATGATATTTGGAGAAAAGTTTCTCATCCTTATGTGATTCCTGAAGCTATTAATATTTTGAGTGAAAAAAATAAGAAGTGTGAGAAGATGTATAGAAAACATGAATTTATCATTGAATCTCTTAAATCTGAAATTGCTAGATTAAAATCTCTTATTCCTAATGATGATGATTGCTCAAATTGTGAGGTTTTAATGAATGAGATTTCAAAAATTAGAGATGTTAATGCTGCACATGATTTGAAGAATAGATCTTCTCTTGCTTGTAGTTTTGCTTTGCACACACGCACTTTGGATGAGTTGTTTTTAACTAAAAAGTTGTTGCAAAAATATCAAATTGCTTTTCATGCTAGTTTGATGTTTAACATGATTTCTGCTAAAGAGTTAAAACAACCTCATGATGTTTTGGATTGCTCAACATGTAATTTGAATAAGTTGAAATTGAAAGATGCTTTAGGTCGTGTTAAGTATATGGAAGATGTTGTGAAAAACGATGAAGTGCTTTCTTGCCCCAAATGTCGTAAAAGCAAAGGTGTCATGGTAGATTGTGAAAATTGTGCTAATTTAAAGAAAGAGGTTTCTTATTTGAAAAATTCTTTGCTAAGATTTTCTGATGGAAAAAAGAACCTCAACATGATTTTGGATCAATCAAAGGTTAGCACACATAACCGTGGTTTAGGTTTTAATCCTTATGCTCATAATTCTAGACATCCTCCTGTTATGTTAGATGCTGGTGCTAGAGGTGGTGAGATTTTGGTTAAACCTGATACTAACAAAACTGTGTTTAAATCTGCTGGTATCATGTCTACTTTGATTGTATCTTCTTCAAAATCCAATGTTGTGCATGCAAAACCTCCTGTTGTTGCTTGTGTTGCTAAATCTTCTAATGCTTCCAATGTGTCTACTCATCGTGAAAAATATACTTGTTCTTTTTGTGGAAAAGATGGACGTATTGTTGGTTTTTGTTTCAAATTAGCTCATAAACAGAAAAAGGAGAGAGAGATTGCTTTTGCAAAATCAAAGTGGCAAAAATCGGGTTTTCCCTCGAGGAAACCGGTCAGACCGCAATGGGTCCCGCGGTTAGATCGGCAACCGGTCAGACCGGCTACTGAGCGTCGGTCAGACCGGGCACCGGTCAGACCGGCGGTACAGAGGCGGTCAGACCGGCCACTGTACCTCGGTCAGACCGGCCTCAGAGGAATTTTTCTGAAAATTCTAAAATTGATTTTGCACGTGGATATATGCCTATTGGATCTTCTGGTCGTGTGTCTCAGTACTGGATTCCTAAATTTTTATTATCATCTAACCCCAGTACTGAGGCTTCGACTTCTGCTTGTGTGTAGGCTTTGGTGGCAAGGAAGAAGAACGTGTGGATCGTGGATTCCGGTTGTTCGCGGCACATGACCGGTGATAAAAATTGGTTCTCCTCACTCAAAAAGGCATCCAAGACTGAATCTATTATCTTTGGTGATGCTTCTACAAGTGTCGTTCTCGCTACAGGTTTGGTTAAGGTAAATGAAAAAATTGAATTAAAGAATGTAGCTTTGGTTGAGGACTTAAAATACAATTTGCTTTCGGTTTCACAAATTGTTGATAAAAATTTTGAGGTTCACTTTAAGAAAACTGGAAGTAAAGTTTTTGATTCTTCTGGTGATTCTGTGTTGAATATTTCTCACTATGTTAGAGTATTTAAAGCTGATTTTGAAAATCCTGTTTCACCTGTGATAACATGTTTGGTTGCTAATTTTGATAAAGATGTGATGTGTTGGCATCGTAGACTTGGACATGTTAGTTTTGATCATCTCACTAGGTTAAGTGGTTTGGATCTTGTTCGTGGTTTGCCTAAACTTAAGAAAGATCTTGATTTGGTTTGTACACCGTGTCGTCATGCTAAGATGGTTGTTTCTTCACATGCTCCTATTGTTTCTGTGATGACGGATGCACTGGGACAGCTATTACATATGGACACTGTTGGTCTAGCTAGAGTGCAATCTGTTGGAGGAAAGTGGTATGTGTTGGTTATTGTTGACGATTTTTCTCGATATTCTTGCGTTTTCTTTATGGCAACTAAGGACAAAGCTTTTCAACACTTTCATGGTTTGTTTCTTCGATTAGATCTTGAATTTCCTGGTTCTTTGAAAAGAATTCGAAGTGATAATGGTGGAGAGTTTAAAAATGCTTCTTTTGAACAATTTTGCAATGAAAGATTTCTTGAACATGAATTTTCTTCTCCTCGTGTTCCTCAACAAAACGGTGTTGTTGAAAGGAAAAATCGTGTTTTGGTTGAGATGGCTAGAACGATGTTGGATGAATATAAAACTCCTAGAAAATTTTGGGCTGAGGGTATTAACACTGCTTGTTATATTTCAAATCGAGTTTTCTTGAGATCTAAACTTGGAAAAACTTCTTATGAACTTCGATTTGGACATCAACCCAAAGTTTCACATTTGCGTGTTTTTGGTTGCAAGTGTTTTGTCTTGAAATCTAGAAATTTGGATAAGTTTGAGGCACGTTCTACCGATGGATTGTTTCTTGGTTACCCCGCACATACTCGTGGCTATCGTGTACTTATTTTGGAGACTAACAAAATCGTGGAGACTTGCGAAGTTTCTTTTGATGAGGCTAGTCCAGGTACTATACCCGATATTGCAGGTACACTGTCACAGGTTCAGGGGGAGGATGGTCGTATTTTTGAAGATGAGAGCGACGACAACGACGACGACGAGGTCGGCTTGGCCGATCAGACCGGGCGCCAGGCCGGTTAGACCGCCGGCACACCTCCGGTCAGACCGGCACAGGAGGTGCGGTCAGACCGGCCAGGGTCGTCGGCTGAGGGTTCTGTTGATGCTGTTCGAGATGGTCCTCCGGAGATTACTACTTCGACCAGTACTGATACAGAACGTGGATCAACTTCAGAAGTCGCTGCTCCTTTGCACATTCAACGACGACATCTGCCGGAACAAATCATTGGTAATATAGGTGAGCAGACTACAAGGTCTAAGGTAACGACTCATGATGTTTGTGCAAATTCTGCATTTGTTGCTTCTTTTGAACCCAAAGATGTGTCACATGCATTAACTGATGAATCATGGACTAACGCCATGCATGAAGAACTTGAAAATTTTGAGAGAAACAAAGTTTGGACTTTAGTTGAACCACCTTCTGGACATAATATTATTGGAACCAAGTGGGTTTTCAAAAATAAACAAAATGAGGATGGTTTGATTGTGAGAAATAAAGCTAGACTTGTTGCTCAAGGTTTTACCCAGGTGGAGGGTTTGGATTTTGATGAAACTTTTGCTCCTATTGCTAGAATTGAGGCAATTAGACTTTTGTTGGCTTTTGATGCTTCAAAAGGTTTTAAATTGTATCAAATGGATGTGAAAAGTGCTTTTCTAAATAGTTTTATATAGGAGGAAGTTTATGTCAAACAACCACCAGGTTTTGAAAATCCTGATTTTCCCAACCATGTTTTTAAATTATCTAAAGCTTTGTATGGTTTGAAACAAGCTCCTAGGGCATGGTATGATAGGCTTAAGAACTTTTTGCTTGCGAAAGGTTTTACAATGGGAAAGGTTGACAAAACGCGTTTTGTTCTTAAGCATGGTGATAATCAACTTTTTGTTCAGATTTATGTGGATGATATCATCTTTGGTTGTTCGACTCACGCTTTGGTTGTAGATTTTGCTGAGACTATGCGCAGGGAATTTGAGATGAGCATGATGGGTGAGTTATCGTACTTTTTGGGATTGCAAATTAAGCAAACACCTCAAGGTACTTTTGTGCATCAAACGAAGTATACCAAGGATCTTTTGAGACGGTTTAAGATGGAGAATTGCAAGCCAATTTCAACACCAATTGGTTCTACAGTTGTGTTGGATTCTGATGAAGATGGTGAAGCTGTTGATCAAAAGGAATATAGAAGTATGATTGGATCTTTGTTGTATCTAACTGCTTCTAGGCCAGACATACAATTTGCTGTGTGTTTGTGTGCACGCTTTCAAGCTTCTCCTCGTGCTTCACATCGTCAAGCGGTCAAGCGAATAATGAGGTATTTGAATCATACTCTTGAGTTTGTAATTTGGTATTCTACTTCATCTTCTATATGCTTAAGTGGATATTCTGATGCTGATTTTGGAGGTTGTAGAATTGATAGGAAAAGTACTAGTGGAACATGTCAATTTCTTGGTACATCATTGATTGCATGGTCTTCTAGGAAACAATCTAGTGTTGCTCAATCAAATGCTGAATCTGAATATGTTGCTGCTGCTAGTTGTTGTTCCCAGATTCTTTGGCTTTTATCTACTTTGAAAGATTATGGTCTTACTTTTGAGAAAGTACCTCTCTTTTGTGATAATATTACTGCTATCAATATTGCTAAGAATATTGTTTAACACTCACGCACAAAGCACATTGACATTCGTTTTCACTTTTTGTGGGATCATGTTGAGCAAGGAGATGTTGAGTTGCAGTTTTTGGACACAAAGTTGCAAATTGCTGATATTTTCACTAAACCTTTGGATTCTAATCGCTTTGCTTTTCTTCGTGGTGAATTGGGTGTAACTCATCCTTTTGGCATGGTTTGAGGAGGAGTTTGTACCTCATGGTTTTATCAAGCAATAATATGCCAATGGAAAAATTGATAAATGAGAGCTTTGTTTATGCATATGGTATTTTCTTGTGCATGCTAGCAATACTTTGAAGGTTTATTTGTCTCTAGCATAGCTTGTATGTATTCTATTCTTTTTATGAGATTTAGATTTTGCTTTTAAGGGAGATGATGCATGACACTTAAATTCCATACTTGAATTAAGCAAATATGCAATGTTGATGCTAGCATATGGTTTGATTTATAAATACTCTATATATATGCTTTATTGAATTGTTATTCATCAAATAGCTTTAATTGCTCATTATGAAAAAGAGAATAAAAATTTGAAAAAAAATGAATACCGAATCCTTGGAAACAGTCTTGACGACAAGGACGTATTCGATGTGAGCAAAATAATGGGTGCCGAATCTCTAGAAACAATCTTGACAACAGGGACGTACCCGGAATAAAAGAGAAAAATATGAGCAAAAAGGCTCAAGAAAAGAAAAGGTTAAAAAATTCTCTTGGTTATTTTGTGCTAAAGGTTATTTGAGAAAGAGTGGTAAATGCAATAGGTATATGTGTTTAGTGTTTATTCTTCAACCTATATGCTTGTTAAGATGTTACATTATAAATCTTATGAAATCATGAATTTTGATTGTTGATTCAAACTTAATTGTAAAATCTTTGGTTCATGGTTGTACTTTAAGGCATGCTTGTTATATTATAGATGGGTTTATCTTCTCTTTATTGCAACACATGGCTTCATATGCTATATGTATGCTAAGCTCTTGAACATTAATGAACATAATTTCTATGCTTGATGAAATCATTGTCAAAAGGGGGAGAAGTAATGTGAAAATTCTTGATTTTTGGAGAAGCAAGGTGAATTTTTGAGAGTTGTTGAGAAGAGCATGTTTTTGACATTCGTTGCCCTAGGTTTTGGAGATGATTGGATTTACAGGTGAATCGCAGGTTCATTATTTTATGTGACCGGTCAGACCGGCAGTGTGTGCCGGTTAGACCGGCTGTGATCGAGCGGTCGGACCGGCCAGCCCACGGTCTGTCCGGCCGACGCTGTGTCGGTTTCGGTTTTGGGTTGTTTGTTTGGATATTCGTGATTATTTCGTGATTATGACTTCTAGATGGATACTATACGTATGTAATACTGTTGTTTGCTACTAATGAGTCAAGTTAGAGATAGCTTGGTCTCGGAATATGGTTTCTTTGTTTATTTCATGTGTAGGTGACTCGATGCCTCGGGAGAGTATTTGCGGTGATGGACCGGGAGTCGGCTTGGGGATAAAACGACGTCCGTGGTGGTCAGAGATCATGCGGGATACTTAGGCTAGAGTTGATGCACGTGGTTGATGTAGATTCCATATGGCATACGATGGAGGAATTGTGTGCGTATGGGATGCGGAGTTGAATTTGGAAGGTGTCCAAATTTGGTACGATTGGTTATGTAAAGTTTGTTTCTTGTACTAGAGGGTTTTTTAAGGTGTTTAGAACTCTTAGTATGAGTTTAGTTCGTGGCTTTAGGCTGCCTACCTCATGTATAAATAGAGGGGGAGCGTGAGGCTTCCCGGTATCGCTTTAGAGAGCAATTGAGTTGAATTTTGAGTTAGGGTTTCGAGTTTAGTCGAAATTTTTGTAAGGAGTGTTGTTGGTGCACTTTGTAAACACAGAGAGAATCAATAAAGTCGTCATCCACTTTAAGAGTTCTTCGATTTGTGTTTACCGGGTTTCAGCGGTCTAACCGGCGATATACCAGCGGTCAGACCGGCGGCAAGTGGCGATCAGACCGGCGGCATACAGGCGGTCCGACCAGCGGCGACAGGCGCAGCAGGCGACTTCGGCGGTTCAACCGATTGATCTACATCGGTCAGACCGACGTTCATCAAGCGGTCAGATCGGTGCAACAACTTCGGTCATACTGCGGTCCGTCGAATTCGAGGGTAACTTTTATTTTCGCTAAAAGTTTTTAGTTTTTGGGTATACTAACCATTCACCCCCTCTCTGGTTGACTTAGTTATTGTGATTCGATCCTACAAAGGACTCGTACAATATGCCAATTATAAAGATCTTGCTAACTCTATGCAACTTGTGTCTGTTTTAGTAGAGTTTGTAAATATGTAAATTTGCATGATGACGCAGTGTGCTTCGCATAAGCTTAATTAATTGTGGTTGACACCGTATGCCCACGCCAGCTATTGGAGAAATATATATACCTGCCGAAAGGGGTTGTTCATGGCTTACCCTGCAGTGCTGCTGGCGATCGTCTCCAGTAGTGTCTCCAGGAGTATTTTCTTCTGACCCATCCATGGCATAATTAGAACCCCGATGAGCCATTCATATCTTAATAAAAAGCCGTTACACATGCACTCATTGGCATATAATTGCATTATGTCGTACATATATAATTGTATATAGTTCTTGGCCGCGCCTTACCTTGCTCATATTTTTGGTTGGTGGATTAAAAAGTTCCCAAGTGAGTTGCTATTTTGTACACGTTTGATGTGATGGCAATCCAAATATATAAAAAAATGTACGTGTGACATGGAAAAAGCTAATTAGCGCATACGCGCCACGAGCAAAACTGGTGTATACGCAAAGTCTCCATGTCCAACGTGGCACAGGCCCAAGATGTGGCGATTTTTTTTTCACGTGATTCTTTTGTGAATTTTTTTAATCACATGTTAATGTTGAGTCAAAAGATTTTAAATTAGTTAAAAGTTTTGAATTTTGAGTTTGAAAGTTTTTTAATTTAAGTTAAATGTTTTGAATCATGAGATGAAATTTTTTAATTTTGAGTTGAAGTTTCAAATCATTAGTTAAAAATTTTCAAATCGAGTTGAAGTTTTTAATTACAAGTTGAAAGTTTTCAAATCTTGACTTGATTTTTTTTCAAATCTCAACTGAAACTTTTCAAATCCTAGTTTAAAGTTCCAAATTTGGATTTGAAAGTTTTCAAATATGAGTTGAAAAGTTTTAAAATCTAAGTTGAAAGTTTTCAAATATTAACTTGAAAATTTCAAATTAGAGCTGAAAGTTTTCAAATCTAAGTTAAAAAGTTTCTAAATTCTGAATAAATCTGACTTGAAAGTTTGTTTCGGTCAACTTAAAAAGGGGAAAAAACTCACATGACGAATTTTTATCCCTAAAGGAAAAGGAAAACAAGAAACGCGGGTGGTTTTTATTTTTTTTATTTTTTGTCATGATACATATTACTCTCTAGTCCACCCCGTGCGCGTGACTTATTCTGCTCGCGTGTGCGCGCGCGGTAGGAACCCCATGCGAGCCGCGACATACTCTCTCCATCCCAATACAAGTGTAACCTAATACACACTCCCTCCGTCAAAAAAAAAGAATCTAGTAGTATATGTGACATATCTTAGGGCAACGAATCTGGACGACCACTAGGATATGTGCACTAGGATATGTCACATCCAGTATTAGATTTGTTTTAGTCGTCCAGATTCGTTGCACTAGGATGTGTCACATCCAGTACTAGATTCATTTTTTTTGTTGGACGGAGGCCGGAGGGAGTATATGACATATTCTAGGACTACGAACCTGGACAGACAGCTGTTCAAATTCGTAGTCCTAAAATATATCTCTACTATTATAATAATTAAAGATGTTTTTATCAGTACTTTGGTACGTCATCCATGTATAAGTCGGTTTTTAGTTCGTTCGCTTTTGGAAATAGATATCTGTATTTGAGTGTTTTTTTTAAGTTCGTTCACTTTTGGAAATACATATTCGTATTTAAGTCGGTTTTGAAGTTCGTTTGATTTTGGAAATACAGAAGGAGTCGTATAAGAAAACTCGCATGCTAACTTTAGACGAACGGACTCCTAACTGCAGCTCATGATTTTCTAAAAATATATATATCCAAGCGAATTCCCACGATGAATTTCATCTTAACTAAATCATATAACAATAATAATATTAAAATGGAATTCACCCGTTGCAACGCACGGGCTTTTTTAGTCATATACACACACACATACTAGGGGTGTGTTTAGTTTCATGCCAAAATTAAAAGTTTAAAGAAAATTATAACAATGTGACGGAAAAGTTGGAAGTTTGTATATATGTAGAAAAGTTCGATGTGATGTTTTTGGGTTGAAACTTTGAATCTAAACAGGGTCTAGGTTATATTTTTATTGAGACAGGAGTAACTAGTTGCTCATTGGATGGGTCCAGCTAGTGTGATGTGCCTCTCTGACCGGCCAAAATCTTTTGGTGTTGTCCCGAAGTCTTTGCTAAGAAGCTAAATAGACTGGCATGCATTCACGCAAACAAATGAAGCTATAGAACAGACTTGTTTGGTCGGTCCATGGAGCCATGAAGATGGAACAATACGTGTTTTATGAATGAGAACTATACAAATTTTAACAATTTGACCCTTTGCAAAAACTATTTTTACAAATAAACTACCGCCAAAACTTATTTCAAAAATGACCCTTTTTTTCAGCGCCAAATCGTATGGCGCTGAACTTAGACACCTCAGCGCCAAATAGCGTGGTGCTGAATGTGCGTTGGCACGCTGACTTAGGGCCCCTTTGATTTGGAGGAAAAACATAGAAATTTTGGAGAATTTCAATCATATAGAAAAATTTCCTATGAAGCCCTTTGAAACAAAGGATTGAATCATATCCAATCCTTTGAAATTCCTGTAGAATGAATAATCGTATAGAGTTTTTGGAGGAAATTTAGCAAGAGCTTCAACCTATTGGTAACTTTCCTTTGACTCTATCTCTCTCTCATCTGATTTCTGCGTTTTTTCTGCGGTTCAATCAAACGGTCATTCCTGTGTTTTTCCTGTGTTTTGCAATCCTCTGTTTTACACTTACATTCCTATCAAAATCCTACGTTTTCCCTATTCGTACGTTTTCTCAATCCTACGATTCAAAGTGGGCCTAAAGCCTCCCATCCGCGGTGGCACGACATTCAGCACCAGTTGACGTGACGCTGAGGTGTTTAAGTTCAACGCCAGATGATTTGGCACTGAAAAAAGTCATTTTTTAAATAAGTTTTGGCGACGGTTCATTTATAAAATTAGTTTTTTTCAAAGGGTCGAATTGTTAAAATTTGTGTGAGAACTACATATATTGTTAACACTGAGCATGGGCGTCCCGTGTACCCTATGATTGTATCTCCCATCTAGATCTGCATTTGATTACGCATGGGTCCCGATGACATTGACAGTTATGCGCGCAAAAGGACCATATCGAGTACATGCGTGAGAGACTTGTTGGAAGAATGAAGAGTACAAAAGTTGTTGACAAGCGCTCAATGTGGAATTGGATTGTATGAGAAGGGATTCTACAATTACCATCTACTTGCATGTAGAAGTCCACAGTGGACCTTATAGATAGGTTCCATTACCATGATCCATGAACCTTAGCTCCAACAAGAATGGGCTTGCTAATTTAGAAAATTCTAACGATATTAAGGGTTTGTTTAGTTTACGCTACAAAGAAAGTTTAATTGAAATTGGAACAATGTGACGGGAAAAGTTGGAAGTTTATGTGTGTAGGAAAGTTTTGATGTGATGGAAAAGTTGGAAGTTTAAAGAAAAAGTTAGAAACTAAATCAGGCCTAAATGCGGAATACAAATTGAACGTCCAAACTGTACGGTGATTTAAAATGATGAGAAATAATATACTCTTATGGACCAAACTACCCATTATTTTTAAAAAAACATACTAGTCTAAAAATTGACAAGAAGGATAAGATTCAGTCCAGTTTAGAACTTTAGAAATTAATTTTGTATTATAATAAGTTTAAAAAATCTAATATTTTTATGCTATTATGATTAAGGTACGCAACAATTTCTTAAAATTATTTGACAAGCCATTTGTTGCTAAAATTTCAAAATTTTAATAAAATATCTTAAAGGTCAAATATTTATGACCCAATGGAGTGTGGGTAGGCATCACAAAAAGGAACTATAGTCACTGGCGTTTTTAGCATCAACTCTGAAGAGTATCAAACGAAAGTACCGATGTCAGCTATCCTAGGCAAGATGATTGATCATTTCTTCTCCAAGCTGTGCCATGGGCCCCCGTGGGTCCTACGGAAGGATCTACTAGTACTCCTACCAAATGTTTGTTCCCTGTGACCGACAGATAGAGAGAGAGGAGAATGGGACGAGGGGAGACTAGGCTACAGGAGCGCACGTCATGGCTGGACAGCTCTACCTGCTGCTGGGCTACATAAGCTTTGTGTTTTTAGGTACTGCTATCTCGGTCCTAAATTAGTAGTTGTTTTGATTTTTTTTTTATAACGTTTGATCATTTATTTTATTTAAAAATTTAATATAAATATAAAAAATGATAAGTTACACTTTAAGTATTTTTGATAATAAAACAAGTCACAAATAAAATAAATAATAATTTAATAAATTTTTTAATAAGATGAATAATTAAAAGTTACCAATAAAATTTTAAAGCGACAAATATATTGGGACGGAGCTAATAGGCGGTCCGGTCAACTCGGTTGGCTTGTCGCTGCACGTCAAAGAAAATCGCCGAAACCGCACGTAGGATTGGTGCCGTTCACCTATGCTACGCCATTATGCGTGTGCACTATGCAACGCTAACCTTTTCTCTTTTTTTTTTTTTTCCATTTCCGCGGCGCTAGACGTTTGTGTGTTGCCGTGTTGGGTGTCAACCTACGTTACCTGATACTTCCAGAAAGGACGTGTCTACGGTGAGACTGTTCTATGTATAGTTATAACCAGCTATCTCAATCTCATATCTAATTGCTATTAGTATACTCAAAAGTGCATGTATTTTTTTTCTTCTTATGAAATTTTCTCTTAGATTACTCAGACGATTTACGATCCGATTACACCATTGTGTTCATAACAATTAAATCTTTATAACAAGATCTCATATGACTATATTTTTATGAAAAAATACAAATTACTTTTATAATATATGTAAATTACTTTTAGATTACATTAAATTACTTCTTAGTCATAAAAATAATTTAATAAAGCCTGAAAGTAATTTAATATAGAAGTAACTTAAAAAAATGTAAAGTAACTTATTACGACATTAAAAGAAATCTATACATTCATAATGTTATTCATAATATTGTGAGTTGTTCATTTTATAATCATTTTTAGTCAGTGACATAATTTGTGCTGATTAAATTTAATTTCTATATAGACTCATGTTTTTACCTCCATAACGGATTTACTTTTGATGTCGTGATAAAGTTACTTTCTTTTTTTTAAGTTACTTTTATAATTTATGTAAATTACTTTTAGACTTTACTAAATTTACTTTTATATGTCTAAAAAGTAATTTAGTGAAATCTAAAAGTAATTTAGATATATTATAAAAGTAATTTATAATTTTTCATCAAAATATAATCATGTGAGATCTTGTTATAAAGATTTAATTGTTACGAACACAACGGCGTAATCGGATCATAGATCGGATAAGTAGTTTAAGAGAAAATTCAATTTGAAGTATAAGTGATTCCTATTTGCTTGAAACATAGGGGATAAACTACTCTCTCTAGCGTAACAGAGTGCGTCACGTGGCTTCCGATTCAGTTTGTTCTGGTCCTCTTGGCAATATCGGCATGTGGAACAGACGACTACACTAGCGTGTAGGATCGAACGGCCCTAGATGCGTCGCGTGATAAGATCAGATCGAGAGGCCTCTCGAGATAGATTTTACGTTCTAGAAAGTGACGTATCCGTATCAGATACGTGAAAGGATACTGATACGTATTGGATACGTATCCCGTACGTATCAGCGATTTTCACAATTTTCAAATAATTAAAATAATTCTGGATACGTTCGCGATACGTCCGTATGGCTTCATCCTAGCAACGATGGATGCGCTGCCTCCGCTTTTCTCGCCCGAGACCAGACCGCCGCGGGCTCGCGGCACTTTCCCATCGTCAGCGCCGCCGCCCACCACACCGAAGGCCGAACTCAGCACCGCCGCCAAACGCCGAACGCAACGCCGCCGGCGCCGTCGCTGCATGCCAGGCCTTCAGACGCTGAATGCAGATTTGCGTTAGGATGTATTCACCGCCTCCACCACCGGACGCAACGCCAACATGGCACAACACCGCCGTCGCAGCCACTGACTTGATTCCTTCGTTCGCCAGTGAGGCAAGTTCTATTGAACGATTGACTTGTTGGTCTCTTCGATGCTTGAATCTACATGTGATTTTATCTGTTCTTGTTCCTCTTTCCAGTTTTCTTGTTGGCCTCTTTGATGCTTGAGTATATATATATTTTATAGATCTAATGATTATTGTGACTAGAAGTGTCAATGCATCTAGCACTCCTAGAGCTAGCGCGGCTGCTAATCGAGCTGCAGATTCATCATTCATCCAAATGACAGTGAGAAGAAGCCATTGTGGGATGCGGTGATATGTTTAGGTGTTAGAGAAGTAGAAAAGTCAGAGCTGAGATACATTGAGTTTTTCAGATGGATATATGTTTATTAGTGGTGCTATTTCTCACCTAGTATACACCTGAATCAACAAGAAGAGATTATTAGAAAAGATTGCTACATTGTAATCGTCTTTTTTCTTTCAATAATTAATAATTTTCTTTTATATATATATATATATATATATGGACGTATCCCGTATCCATACTTTTTAAAAAATAGTGTATCCCCGTATCAACGTATCACGTACTCGTATCCCGTATCTGGGTAACATAGGTGTCAACGTGCTGTGCTCGCGTCGCGTGTGGTGGAGAGGGGTTGGGCTAAGATGTGGAGACGAGTGCGTACCGGCACGGCCGGTCAGCCGCACAGGGTCAGTGCAAAGGAATCGTGGATGTGGCGCACGTGGTGATTTTGATAGGAGGGCAGCGATGGCGATGCCGCGACAAAGGACAAGGGCTCACTTTCGACCGTCGACTTTGGAGCTTCGAGCCTGGTCTCGCAATATGCGTTGGCATAGTCTATACAGACTATTTATTCGTGTTCCAGAGCATAGTAATATACATCACCTATTCTCAGTTTGTTTATTATTTCTAGCTCCACATTTTATTTTGCTTTTCTCAGTTTGGGTCCTCTCTTCTCTTATTTGGTGTGTTCAACTTGTCTTGAACTATACTCTCTTCTAGAGTGGATCTTTATAATAATTGGCTGTAATTCTTTTTGAGCAAAGGCTGAAATATTATATTCTATTATCTTAAAAAAATACATCACCTATTCTCTCCGTCCTTAAAAAATACAACCTAGGATCCTCCTAGTACAACGAATTTGGACAATCCTTTCTCTAAATTCGTTATCCTAGGAGAGGCTACATCCTAGGTTATTTTATTCTGGGACGGAGAGAGTACATTATAAATGTGTACTGTTGATATATTTTAAGATGATTGAATAATGATTTAATTCATCAACATTTTTAATAATCTTTTTCAAAACGGTTTTTTTCAGCTTTGTAATATCTTACTCAGAATAATTAAATCATAAACTCAAAATTATCCCTCATCCATATCTAAAAACAACAGGATCTAAGTTGACCTAAGGTTTAACTTTGTAAGGTCGTTGAAAAATCTAGAAATGCAAAATTGTTTCCCAGTCTATCACATATGCTCAGCACGAACAGAAGACAACTGAGGCGTGAGCCTACAACTTTGGGATGTAAACAAAACTACTGTACAAAACTATGGAAAAGGCCTTGCGCCAAAAAAGCCCATATCACCATCCAGGCATGTAGCCAGAACGTGGGCTGACCGCCCACGTACCAAACTAGCATATACTGGGCTGGCGTGCACAGATCAAGGCCCTCCAGTGCAACTTCAGTCGAGACGTAGTCCGCATGCGATACGGACTTACGGGTCCGTGTCCGTTTCGGCTGCCATTGCGCACTCTGCACGGATAGGTCCGTGTCCGTTTCGAAGTGGCTACTCCGCTCCCACGCCCCCTCCACGCTACGCTATAAATATACATGGGTACGTGCTCCCAATAGCACACAACGAACCACGTACCGATCACACGTCGACCGATCAACAACGAAGCATTGGACGCGATGGGCGAGGGCGAGTTCGTCGACGTCGAGCGCGGCGTGGTCGCTGAGGGGGCGTTGGACGACGACGCGTCGCCGATCGAGGAGGTCCGGCTGACGGTTCCGGTCACTGACGACCCGTCCCTTCCGGTGTGGACGTTCCGGATGTGGACACTCGGCCTGCTCTCGTGCGTGCTCATCAGCTTCCTGAACCAGTTCTTCTCCTACCGCACCGAGCCGCTCATCGTCACCCAGATCACCGTGCAGGTGGCCTCGCTGCCTCTGGGCCACATCCTCGCCCGCGTGCTGCCGCGCCGCAAGTTCAAGGCCCCCGCGCTGCTCGGCGGCGGGGAGTGCAGCCTCAACCCGGGGCCCTTCAACATGAAGGAGCACGTGCTCGTCTCCATCTTCGCCAACGCCGGCTGCGCCTTCGGCAGCGGGTCCGCCTACGCCGTCATGATCGTCGACATCATCCGCGCCTTCTACGGGCGGTCCATCTCCCTCTTCCCCGCATGGCTCCTCATCACTACCACGCAGGTGCTCGGCTACGGGTGGGCGGGGCTGATGCGCAAGTACGTGGTGGAGCCGGCGCAAATGTGGTGGCCCGGCACGCTCGTGCAGGTGTCGCTGTTCAGGGCGCTGCACGGGAAGGGGGAAGAGAAGGAGGAGAATAAGGAGGGCAGCGGCGGCGGGATGTCTCAGGCCAAGTTCTTCCTGATCGCGCTCGCCTGCAGCTTCCTGTGGTACGCCGTGCCGGGTTACCTGTTCCCGACGCTGACCTCCGTCTCGTGGGTCTGCTGGATCTTCTCCAAGTCCGTCACCGCGCAGCAGCTGGGCTCCGGCATGAAGGGCCTGGGCCTCGGCGCCTTCACCCTCGACTGGACGGCCGTGTCAGCCTTCCTGTACAGCCCGCTGATCTCGCCGTTCTTTGCCACCGCCAACATCTTGGCCGGCTACGTGCTCCTGATGTACGTGGTCGTGCCGGTGTCGTACTGGGGCCTCGACCTGTACAACGCCCGGAGGTTCCCCATCTTCTCGTCGCACCTGTTCACGGCCACCGGCAGCACATACGACATCACGGCCATCGTGAACGACCGCTTCGAGATCGACATGGACGGGTACCATCGGATGGGGCGGATCAACATGAGCACGTTCTTCGCGCTGTCCTACGGGCTCGGCTTCGCGACGATCGCGGCCACCGTCACGCACGTGGCGCTGTTCCACGGGAAGGAGATCTACCGCCGGTTCCGCGCGTCGCAGAGGGACAAGCCCGACGTGCACACGAGGCTGATGAAGAGCTACCGCGACGTGCCGAGCTGGTGGTTCTACGCGATGCTCGCGCTGTCCATGGCCGTCTCGCTCTTTCTCTGCACCGTCCTCAGGTCGGCGGTGCAGCTCCCGTGGTGGGGTCTCCTCTTCGCCTGCGCCATGGCCTTCGTGTTCACGCTGCCGATCAGCATCATCACGGCCACGACCAACCAGACGCCGGGGCTCAACATCATCACCGAGTACGTCATCGGGCTCATGCTTCCGGGCAAGCCCATCGCCAACGTCTGCTTCAAGGCGTACGGCTACATGAGCATGTCGCAGGCCGTGTCCTTCCTGTCCGACTTCAAGCTCGGCCACTACATGAAGATACCCCCCAAGTCCATGTTCCTCGTGCAGTTGGTCGGCACGGTGGTCGCCTCCACGGTCAACCTCGTGGTGGCGTACTGGCTGCTGGGTTCCATCCCCAACATCTGCCAGGACGCGCTCCTCCCGGCGGATAGCCCGTGGACGTGCCCGAACGACCGCGTCTTCTTCGACGCGTCCGTCATCTGGGGCCTCGTCGGGCCGCGCCGCATCTTCGGGCCACTCGGCAACTACGGCGCGCTCAATTGGTTCTTCCTCGCTGGCGCCGTGGGACCCGTCATTGTGTACTTGCTCCACAGGGCGTTCCCCAGCAAGACCTGGATACCGATGATCAACCTGCCGGTGCTCATCGGAGCGACCTCCTACATGCCGCCGGCAACGGCCGTGAACTACAACTCCTGGCTGATCATCGGGATCATCTTCAACTTCTTCGTTTTCCGGTACAGGAAGCTGTGGTGGAAGAGGTACAACTACATCCTCTCGGCTGCGCTCGACGCCGGCGTCGCGTTCATGGCGGTGCTGCTCTACTTCTCGCTGTCGATGGAGAACCGGAGCATCAGCTGGTGGGGTACGGCCGGCGAGCACTGCCCGCTGGCCTCATGCCCTACCGCCAAAGGGATAAACTTGGGCGCTGATAGCGTCTGCCCTGTTGTGTTATAAACTTTTTGTACCGAGGACTGTTAATATGTACTTGCTCGCAATCGCAACACTACTGATAGTTCAGTGTTTCTTTTCTCTTTGCTAGGATCAGGAGAGTTCAGAAGTCACTGAAATTCAGCATGATTCCAGTGGTTAGTTTTACGTTCCTGCATGATCCAAAACTCTTTCCTTTTTTTTTTTTTGGTTTCCTCCCTTCTACATATACACGGAATTGAACAGAGATGAATATTCCGAGTCTCTCAAATGAATTTAAGTGACTTTTGAATTTACTTGTGCCGCTGATGAGCGCCGCACCGGCAGTGGCATGAGGCAGCAGCTGTTTGAGCCTAGGCCGTGACCGGCAGAAAAGCCTGCACGTTGTGGGCCGAAACCGCATCAAAGGCTGTGTAATGACTACAATACGAGACGACAAGCCCAATAATGCAAAATACTCCTACACGCGCTAGCATACGGATGTTGCTTTCCGCATCAATTCAGCCGAGAGCCGACGAATTAATTGTTCGTTCACGTGCACTTTTACTCTCTGAGTTTCTGGTCTTTTTTTTTTCAGCATAATCCGAAAGATTTCTACCCGGGGAGGTGTTTTGGCTTTGACCTGGAATTCTGGAAACTGCGTACTACGCGGTTGGGAAGTAAAGAACTTGGGCCCCCCGAATATAGGAGAAGGGGGGAATCGCGTTTGGCCTATCAAAGATTTCGACTTGGCCGTTAGTCATATTACCGTACAATATATCTTTCTACCGTGAATAGCTGTTTCATTGCAACGTTATTTGTACGGATCTGGTCTAGCTAACAGATTGTGAGATTTGATCACGCGATGGCTCTGATTTTTCTCTTTTTTCATTAAAGAGCCCATGGATTGATTTGATATGATCGCTTTGTTCGACCAACCGAGAGTTCACTCTGTGCACGTTGACGTTTTTTCTGCCTCACCCAGAAAGGAATGCAGGAATCACTTCACGGAAGCAGATGACGCAGTATTCAGTGCGCTAGCTCTGTTTCTTCTCCATAGCATTTGAGGCAGGCAGCTGTCTGAATTAAGAAGAGAACCTACATGACCGCAAGGCTACAGATCCGTGATCCCTCGACGAATCTACGATCGCGCTCGCCACATGGGAAAAGTACCTCGCAAACATCGAGCCACATGCATGCTCACATCGCGATACTTTATCAGCCTAGGATGCTAGGACGAGCATGCATGCATGCTCTAGTGTTGCCTTTCCTCCCTTTACAAATGTATACTCGTACTAACTTTTGCCTAGCAACAAAATACAATAAAATCTGGTACCATGCATTCACAACTCCTAATCACCAGCAGCTAGCTAATCTGCATTTGTTGCTGCTACTTCCATGTTCCGACGACAGGGGCAACAGCACCAGGAGGTGGAAAATTCAAGTGGCAGAGCTTACACTAAAATTCCTACTTGCATCTAGCTTGTTGTCCCACTATACAAAATAACATGCGTTTGCCTGCCAGCCTAGCAAGAGGTGAAAGGGAACAAGTAATGCGTACGAAGAGTAGAAACGAACGAAACTCACTACAGAAGATTCAAACGCGCGCTTACACGAGACCTCTTACGAGACACACGTAACCTGTGGCGCCCACGCATCATTCTCATATAGGCTTCTCCGGCGTGACGGATATTTCTTTCTCCGGCGGCGAGCCGAGGCCGGACAGGAGGCAGGCGAGCGCGCGCATGACGCCGACCTGCGCACGCAAAGCGGCGATGTAGTCGGCCGTCTCGTCCAGCAGCCGCTCCACCGCCATCGCCTCGCCCCCCGGCACCAGCTGCCGCAGCACCGCCACCTTCTCATCCACCATCACCTCCTCCTCCTCCTCCTCCTCCTCCTCCTCCTGCTCTGCTTCTCCCTCCATCGCCTTCCCCTGCTTCGACTCCTCCTGGCCAGCCGACGTCTCTAGCAGTAGCGTCGACGACGAGAGCGCCGCGGTAGCGGGGCCCTTCCGGAGCAGGAGGGCTCGCCGGCCCAGCGCGCGGCCCCACTGCCGCCCGCCCGACGACGACCGCGCCAGCCCGAGCTCCGCCGCCGCCTTGATGCGCCTCCCACGCTCGCGCACGAGCTGACGCTGCCGCTGCCGCTGCCGCACCATCTCGTCCTCCTCCGCCTGCACGGCCACGACACGGCGGTCCATGGCCAGGCCAGCGAGCGAGTCTTTCTCGGGGTGGGCTGAAGCTGAGCTAGCAAGCTACCGCTACCGCGTGACGAGCGAGCGACCAACTCGCCATGCGTGGCGCGCCTATAAATCGTCTAACGCGCCAGTAAAAGAAGGTGGCGAGAATCTCACGGCGCGCCCGCTCGCGCGCGGGCGCAGCTGAGGTGGACTACACTGTGGTAGCAGCGCGGCGTAAAACGGCGTTTTGTTTTGTCGCGATGGGGAGGAAGTGAACGGCGCGGGGGTGGGGGTGGCAGGCGCATGTGGGCGGGCGTGGGGGGAGTGCAGCGCATCTGGGCGTGGCTTTGGTACGAGCTAGCCTGTAGTCGCGCTCTAGTCAACTTGCTACGTGTAGCGAGAGGGGGTTTCGTGGGGGGCTACCTAGTTGTATAGTAGCCAGTGTGTTGTGGACTTGTGGTACATGGTGGAAGACGATACGTCACATTTTCTCTTCAACATCTGATCTGATATCTCAGCGTTATCATCTTTTCAGTCGTGGTACTCGTATACAGGATATGTACACAGTCTACGCATATTATTAGTGACATGTTCATTAATTGTGTGATAAGGCTAACATGTAGTACGTACGCAGGGTGGGCGTCATGTCGTGTACGGGTAACATGTGCCATGCGACCAGACAAGCCAACATGCATGAAAGCTACTACTACTATAAAAGGATGAGCTGTAAATTACGAAATGTACTGAATAGTAGTAATACGCAGCATTTGTCTTTTCAAATTTCTCCTTTAATTTTGATTTTAGTTCTCTCTCCTCTTCTTTTGTTACTCTTGAACACCTGAGCATAAAAATCTGTACTACACGGGCACTTGGGCAGAGCAAATTGTGTTCTTTTTTCAAGGAAAGATGAGATGCCCAAACGGGCAGAGCCGCGGAAGTGGCATGCATCACGCACGGCGATACGATCTTCGCATATACATGTTGGCTCATGTGCAGCCTTTATTTTCACAGGTCAACCGGTGCTCGGATCATCTGCACGACTGCACGTGACACCAGGTGCGCCTTTGCGTGCATGCGAGTATGTGGCGGCATCCCGTTCCCCCGATGATGCGTTCGCGCTCGGTGAGTATAGTAGATTAACGGAGATCATCCGCCACGGCAAACGAAGAAACCGAGTTATCCGTCCACATCCGCGACACCGCCCTGCTCCCGGGTCCCCGTACATGCCGGCTCGGCTGGAATCCGCCCCGGCCACATGGTTTGACGCGAATTTTTAGCTTAAGCCCTCCCATCCCATGACCCATGCACGCCGCTTCGCGCGCGTACGCGGAGAGGACCCGGTCCTGCCCTGCGCGCTCGAGGAGAAAGGGAGGGAGGCGCGCGTCAGGCCGCCACCCGTATGGACGACGTATTACGTGTCCTCTGCCCATAGCTGCCCATGGATCATGGAGGGGGATCGAGCAGCGGAGCAGGAGCAGGTGCAGGCCAGGTTGTACTCCCGATCGACGCCGTCGTGGCGCGCGCGACGGGAGCTCCGGATTCGCAGTACATCGTCCGTCTGGTGAGCCGAGCTAGCTCGCTAGCTAGCTTAGGCATGCACGCACATGTGCGGGCATGTTAGGCTACGCGGGCCGCGGGGTCGCCAGCAGCTGGCGCGCCACGTGCACGCCGGGGGCGCTACACTTGTCCACGCTTTTGCAGCTCTTCTCCTGGCCGGGGTAGAGCAATTATTCCTGCCACCACCACCACCACGTACCTCCCCTTCTGCGGTGAGCCGACCGGCCAGGCGTGCAGTGCAGCTCATGCTAGAAGCTATCCCACAGTCGCGGGCTCGCGGCAGGCAGTTCATGCAGCCTTTCCTACGGCCATGCGAGCTATAGCGCTGCAGACGGAGATTGGCGTGTTCACCGCATTCCCCATTATTTTTAGAATGCGCACGGTGAAATATCTCAACTCTGGAGAAAATGCGTCTATCCTGTTTTCAGGTAATGCAGATCTGAACTTCCTCCCAATAAAAGGCTGCAATTTTCAGATAGCCAAATGTTTTATTATTTATAGAAGTATTGAATAGAAATTTTATACTTTTATTTTTAGATTATGTGGTATCCAGTGGATACCCGTCGGACATGCCCGTGCCTGTCAGGCATGGGCATGGACATGGGGATTTGCCCGAAAGTCTTGGCGGGCATGGGTCGGCTGCGAGCGTGTGGGTCTCGGGTCGGGCATGGAATCGCTCTGCCCGTGCCCGACCTGATCCACTGCCATCCCTAGATAGAAACACAATTAGAGTTCAGAATGGTGAGATTACAAATGCCCTAAATATTTATAGATGAACTAGCATGGTGGCCCGTATAGATTGCGCGGTTAGCATCATTATATTTTCTCCCATATGATAGCATATATGTTTTCGCAATTTTATTAAAATATATTAAAATGACAACATAATTTTAAATTTTGTACTAACTTTACCAAATTACCAATGGGTAATATTCATATTGTACGTGATAGTTATTAATTATTTTTAATAACAAATTTTAGTTATTTCTAAATTGTATTCCTATATGGACTTTAGACTCGTCTTCCAATATTCATTGTTTTTTTAATTTCAAATTTTTGTTATTTGTAAATTATATTTCTATATAGACACTAGGCTCTTCTTCCAATATTATTTATTTTTAATTCTAAATTTTGAAAATTCCTAATTGTGTTTATATGTGGACTCTAAACTCATTTTTCAATATGCTTTATTTTTAAATTTAGAATTTTATTTACTTCTAAACTATATTCCTATATGGACTCTAGATTCTTCTTCCCATTTTTTAAATTTCAAATTTTATTTATTTGTATATTGTATTTCTATATGGACTATAAACTCTATTTTTCATTTTATTATTTTTATTCCATATTTTAGTTAATTCTAAATTCCTATATGGACTCTATACTCTTCTTCTAGTATTTTTTATTTTTTTTAATTCTGAATTTCTATTATTTCTTAATTGTATTTCTACGTGGACTCTATACTCCTTTTCTAATATTATTATTTTTAATTCTAAATTTCAGTTATTTCTAAATTATATTTCTATATGGACTCTAACCTAATTTTATTTTTTATTTTTTAATTCCTAATTTCCATTAATTCTAAATTGCATACCGGCATGAACTCTAATCTTCTCTTCCAATATTTCTTATTTTTCAATTCTGAATTTCAGGTATTTCTAAATTGTATTTCTATATGACCTCTATTTTTCTTTTTCTCCAATTAATATGAGAATTTCTAGGCCATAAGAACGAACGTGGATGCTTTTTTATATTACTTTAATAAGTTAATAGATTTATAATCTAGACCACAACATTTATTGCTAATGCATACACACGCAATCATCAATAAACTAGGTAAAACCCTGCGCGTTGCTGTGGGAGTTTAGTATGATAACAATAAGTAAATATTATGCGTAAGATGGCTAGACAACATAAGATTATGTAAGTTAACATGGTTTATGATAATTTAAATTTAAATAGTCTATAGATTGATAATTTAATTGTAAAAGTAATGTAATATGACTTTATGAAAGAATAAAAGTATTGAGATAGTTTGGACTATATATTAATCATCCAAAGGCTAAAAAATTGAGGTGATATGGAATAATGAGAGAAGAAAAGGAGAGAGATAATTTGGACCATATATTAATCATTTAAGCACTAAAAACAGTTAATGTAATATCGCTTAATGAGATAAGAAAGAAATAACATTACCTAAGTGAGGATGAACTATATAGATACATAGCATACTATAAAAAATAATGAAGATATATATTGAAATATTATGTAACTTATGTGGGATGATGATTTAACATGCTTGTATTTTAAAAGCTCTAAAATTTAATAAATTATAAAATTATAGATACTATAGCAGGTTTGCATGATGTTTAAATTTAATAATTATTAGTGGATGATGATGTGGAACATATTAACAATTGTATGTTAAATATTATAAAAATGATAGATATGTTTGTTAATATTGTGAAAATGAGGGGTGATGATTAGATGTACTTGCATGTTGATTTGTAGAATTAAATAAATTATAGATAATGTTGTATGCTTACATGAGGTTAACCATAAATAGTACCCTTAGTGGAGCATCATGTTATCCGTTACAATAATACGCAATACTCAAAAGTCTCGAATTATAAGAATCTCCTTGTACCAAATTTCCATTGTCTTCAATCCACTGACCACCACCACCCTGAAAATCTGAAAAAGAAATGTTTTAGCCTTGAAAGCCATCATTCAAAGCATGTTGCCACCCTGTGACCGTATTAGTATTCAAAGGGCATATTATCTTCTAGTGATCCTTGTGGACTGTAGGATTGCTTTTAGGGGGTGTGTAGGATTGCTTTTAGGGGGTGTTTAGATGGGGCTAAAATTTTTTAGCCCATGTCACATCGGATGTTTGGACGTTAATTTAGAGTATTAAAAATAGACTAATAAAAAAACTAATTTCATAAATGAGAGCTAATCCGCGAGACGAATTTTTTAAGCCTAATTAATCCATAATTATCAAAAGTTTACTGTAGCATCACATTGTCAAAATTATGGCGTAATTAGACTCAAAAGATTCGTCTCGCGAATTAGTCCAATGTTATGAAATGAGTTTTGTAATTAGTGTATGTTTAATACTCTAAATTAGTGTCCAAACATCCGATGTGACAGGGACATGGAATAAGTCCCTGGAAACCAGACATCACCTTAATCTATAGCAGGCTGGTACTAATCTATAGCAACAGAATCAGAATGAAGCATCGCAAGCCCTGTACTTGGTGCCTATACCCAACACAATTGTTCCACATACTAAATTTCTTAAAGGTGCTAGATTTGCCGGCTTCCCAGCGATTTGGACAGACGGCAGCCAATACGGTGTGCACACGTTGATTCTTAATAGTGATCTGGTGGTTAGGCAGGTTAGTGGTTGTATAAATTTCTTAAAGGTGCTAGATTTGCCGGCTTCCCAGCGATTTGGACAGACGGCAGCCAATACGGTGTGCACACGTTGATTCTTAATAGTGATCTGGTGGTTAGGCAGGTTAGTGGTTGTATGGCCCAAATGGTTCTCTGGCCCAACACGGCCTGTTCCTGCCCATCGCCAGTCCGGTTTGCCGGCCTTGTGCGCTCATCTGTTGGTGGGTCTGCCATTCAGCTCGCGACGCGTGTGCTTCCTGTATGCTGGGCCCAGTTAGCATTGGTCGAGCCGCTGTCTTCCTCGGCTCCTCCGCTTTGGTCGTGAATCGGTGCCGCCGCGTGTCGGCCATCGGCGAGGCTCTAGCGCTCAAAGTCGCGGGGCCGCTCCTCTCTCTGTCCGCCCCTGTCTCGACTCTCGAGCTATGATGGTGGACTGCTATGGCGTACGGCGGCGACCGGATTGGCTGCTGCTCGCTGCTCCACTACGCGGAGAGCCCCATGACCATGGCCAGGCGATGGTTTGTCCGTTTCCCTCCCTTTCTTCTACAGAGAGCGCTGGTTCTATTCTTTCTTGCTCTTCCTCAGCTCATCTTTTCTTCTCCGCATGGTATCGTCACTGATCGTATCCTCCCTTGTGCTCTGCTGTTTTCCTCCTACGCCTTGCTCTAGATTGCGCCGTTGTGGTTCGAGGGTTCTTTCGATCATGCGTGTGCCCACTGATTTTTGGGTTTTCTGCTTTCTAGGCTGCGCTGCTGGATTGGGGATTCTCTGTTGGCGTTTTCACTTGGAGGAGGGAGGGATTTGCCTCCCTCGTCTACTGCTCGCAAAGGTATTTTGTGCTCTCTCGTGCACTGGTTACCACCTTTTATTCGGTGTGTATGACATGAGGTGATTTTATCGGCGAGATATCTGCTTTGTTGATTTCTGCTCCTTATTTTGCCCCCTTCAATTAACAGGAAACAGTTCCTTCACATGTTTATGTTAATTCGCTGATTCCTTCACATATTTGTGTTAATTCATTTTTTTGTCGTCTTGCTAAGTTACATTCTTTCATAGGTTGCCTCTGTTTCCTTTTGTTTCTGATCTCTATAGATCAGGTTGTTCAGTCGCTGGGATGCCTGTTCGGTTGATTCCACATATGTGGGGTTTCTTTTTTTCCCCTTTAGATTCGACAATAGAGAGATCATGCGAAGTGCTTCTCTGCATCCCACCTCTGTATGACAAATTTTGAATTCATTAGCACATATACACAGCACCGAGAAGAAATTTGAAAGGTGGCTAGGAGAAAAGAAAATTAATCCCCAAGGAAAATGGTGTGGTAAAGCATGCCAAGAAGTTAGATTTGTGCACTAGGAATCACAAGACATGTTCTTGCACTCGTGAGGAAGGAGTGTGATAGCCCCCCTCCTTTGTTTTCCTTTTTTAGAGCATGGTTCAGTATTCCTGCAGAGTAAAGGTCCTACAAAGTAGGAAGAAGCCTTGGCCCTTGGGAGGGTCAGATAACATTTACTTATGCCATCCAAAGTTTAGAGAAAAAAAATGTGAAACGCTTAGTTGTAAAGATCTGGGCCTGTCTTGTTACTGAAAGCTGAATGGCCAAAAACCGACCAGTTATATTGCAGCTTGAGCCAAAGCTTTCTTGCGAATGTAGTTTGTTTGTATTGTAACCACTTCTTAGGTACATAAATCGGATAAAAATTTTTATGCCTGCTTAATACACATCCATTGGTGATAAGCTGCTCTTCTGTATTTAGGATGTTTTTTGCTCACTTATGTTGCCCCGTGGTTCTTTGGTTTTGCGGCCATGGTCTTCTTCCTCTGTCAGACCTTATGCCATGGTGTGTTTCGGGCAGACTCTCGATGTCATTATGTCTTTCGTCTTTTCTGTTTGTTTTTAACACATCTTTAGGTGTATCTATGTTTGAACCTGCCTCCTGGATTTGTTCTTCATGGTTTCCCACCCTGTGTCCATGGGATATATCGTGCTCTATGCCAGTATTCAGACATTACTTATCTGTATCTGTGTTTCGTTCCATGTTTCTGTGGTGGTTCATGCCTCTCTCGTTTATGATTTGTTTTTACATTGCATGCCCATTCATATGTATCTGCAATGTGTTTGTGTTTTGTTGGCTTCTTTTCTTGCTGTACAGCTGCCGCATGGAGCGGTCGAGATCCCTATGCATCTGCCCGCGGAAGCGTGTATATGGTACTTGCTGATCTTATTATAGTTGCATGTGGTGTTCTCATAGCCAGCAAGGCTATTAGCGCACATTTTCCCTATTGTTCACTGATTCATAGTTTTGAACGTCAATAGATGAGTCGTCCTCATGTTATGCTGCCAATGAGCGATCAGTGCTCGCGGCAAGCTCATCATGTCCCATAGGTACATATGCTCGGTACCCTCAGAGTTAGCGAGCTCATCACCATGTTTATTGATTGTTTTTTTTTTGCTGATTCACAATTTTGTTCGGCGATAGATGAACCATCCTCATCCTGTGCTTGTGCTGAACGCCCAATGTTCATAGGTGGTTCATCGTTCTCAATAGGTATGTACGCTCGAAGTGATCGTCGCTATCTCATTGTATAGTTCCATTCCTCACCCATTGCATATTTGTTCTCTCATATTTCACTACAATTGTTCTCTCGTTGCGACGTCGTATGCTCGGAGCATATATTCATATGCTTATGTTCATGTGTTTGCTCATTCGTTCGTGCCAGCACAAATTTATTTTGTTTCCATTTTCTCATTCTGCCTCCTCATTTGAGTGTTCCACAGGGAGTCACGGGCCTTCCCTCATTCATCCTACCCACTTTGCCAGTTAGTTCCATGTTGCTATTTGTTTTGTTGTTCAGCTACCTATAACCTTTTTCTTTCTTGCTATTGATTGCCGTGCCTATTTATGTTGTCCATAGGAGACCATTTCTGTCCAATAGTACCATCACGTACTGCTCGGGTTAACCGGGAAAAACGGCGGGCAGCTAGGAAAGCACGTGTCATTGTACGCAAAGGTTGTTCACCTGCTTATCTAAACCCTTCTTTGCGGTCAACTAGGTGGATGCTCTTATTGCTTTCCTTTCTCTTTGTTTCTTATTTGCTATTTCCGTTGCCCCGTTCTTGTTCTGTTTGCATAGAGGCTATCCCGTATTCACCGTCAGTGAGGTTCTCATATTCTATACTAAAGAACTACATGGAGATTCTTAAAGGTGATAACTTAGTGCCAACCTTCCTTCGCTCTACTTTTCTCACTGTTTTTGGACTCTATATCTACTGTTGGACAAATATATCCATGCTCCCTTGCTTATGAGTTGCCCCATTCTTGCAGCTACATACCCAGAACGTTCTTACTATGGTGGTCCTGATTATTAATGCAATCATTGTGGTGCGCTTTTTTGGTACCAAGAAAGAGTCGTTAGCCAGAGTTCGCATAGGGCTAAGAGGATTGCATACAATTTGTGTTGCCGTGGTGGGAAGATCTCCTTACCTGTGCATAGGCCTTTCCCTCCTATCCTACAATCATTGATTCGTTTTGATGGCGGTGCCCGTTCCAGCTCTTTCATGCGACTCATCAGGCAGTATAATTCATTATTTGCATTCACATCACTTGGAGCTAACATTGACAGGAGCATAAACACTGGTCATGGCCCTTATGTCTTTCGTATCAATGGTGTCGTGCATCATAGAATAGGTTCTTTGCTTCCTTCTCCTGGACGGTGCCCAGAGTACGCACAGCTATACATATATGACACCACCAATGAGCTGCAAAACAGACTTAATATTTTTGACCATGCTGACAGTGTTGTAGATGTCCCTGACCCTGCTATTGTACAAGAGCTTATCTCTATGCTTGACCAATGCAATCCTCTTGTGCAACAGTTCCGGCTTGCTCGAGACAAGCTGCTCTCTCCAAGTGCTCCTGAAATTGCTATCAAACTCATTGGGTCAGGTCATTCTCAGGGTGATCGTTACTGCCTTCCCACTGCTTCTGAGTTGGCTGCGCTCATTGTTCCTGGTACATCTTCTGAGATATCGAAGTTTGATGTCGTTGTGCAGAAGCATTCAGGTGAATTGAGTCAGCTTTCTCCCATTCATCCAGCTCTTATGTCACTGCAGTACCCACTTCTCTTCCCATATGGTGATGTTGGTTTTCGTACTGGCATTAAGCTTAGAGAGGTAGATGATCAGCCGCCTGGGAGTCGTGATGAGGTGTCCATACTTGAATATTATCGGTATGAGTGCCACTACCGAAAGGATGAGCCCAACCCATTTACTTGTTGTGGTAGACTTTCTGATCAGCTCGCTGTTAATGCTTTCTCATGTATCGAGACATCTCGCCTCAACTTCCATACTCTGAGCCAGAAGAAGCTTCGCTCTGAAACACATCAAGGTATATCTGATGCTGTTGCTAGGGGAGACACTAATGGAAAAGATGTTGGTATAAAGGTAATTCTGCCATCAAGTTTCACTGGAGGAAGGCGATACATGGTGCAAAATTACCATGATTCAATGGTGTTGTGCCGTGCCTACGGTCCTCCTCACATATTCTCAACTTTCACATGTAATCCTAAATGGCCAGAAATTACTTAGGCGATTCGTTTTGAGCTAGGCCAGAAACCAAATGATAGAAGTGATATGGTCACACGTGTTTACCATATGAAGCTAGATGAGTACATTACATATATTAAGAATGGACAGGCATTCGGTCCAATACAAGCTGGTAAATTCCATATCTCATTGATTATAGCTATCTAGTCTTTATACACATCTCTTTACCACCACATGTATTGCTTCTGCTAGCTATTCATATCTTTTTTCTTGCTGTTTTATTTTCCAGTTGTATACATTGTCGAGTTCAAGAAAAGGGGATTGCCGCATTCTCATACATTAACATGGCTCATGGGTCAATCTGGAGATCCTTCACCTGCATTCATTGATAGCCTTATAAGTGCTGAGATACCAGATATAGGCACTGATAAATTTGGGTTTGGTCTTGTTGATGAATTCATGATACATGGCCCATGTGGTGAGCACAATCCACATTCTCCTTGCATGAAAGATGGTAGGTGCTCAAAGGGGTATCCAAAACAATTCTGTGATGTGACTTCCATAGATGATGATGGCTATCCTATCTATCGACGACACAACAATGGTCGCTATGTGGTAAAGAATGGAGTTAAGCTGGATAATCGGTGGGTCATCCCTTATAATCTAGCTCTTCTCAAGAAATTTCAAGGTCATATCAATGTGGAATGGTGCAGTAAAACGTACCCATCAGTGACAGCATGACAATTATAACGTGCCTCATTAGCGCCTATGCTTCTAAGGATCTCAGACAACAACATTTTCGACCTGATGTGCACAAGGTGGCGTTGTTCTCTTATACCATAACAAAAACAGAGTCAGTAAGAATAGCAGCATCATAGGTCCATCCCCTTTCCTTTCCCCTTATTCCTAAAATTTCCTACACAGGTGCATATAAATATAACCATATCTTTTTACCAGATCACCAAATGAAATAACAGGCATTCAAATCCCTACCACATCAATCATCTGTATTTATTTAAAAGAGACATGACCTATTCTAGAGAGCTCAAATAGATTGAGGTCACCGTTCAATTAACAGCCTACACAGCCACCTTGCAAACTGTAAAATACTATTGGCCATTCCATAGGCTTCCAAGCCAACATAGATCAACTTAAAAATAATCGTGCCACTAAAAAAACACCCATCCCCATTTCCATTATATCGAGCAGATTAAAGACCGAGCCAAACTATCACCACAAATTAGTAAAGAGCACACCTCAATCCACAGGGTTAATCGCTGTATATGCATACATACCTTGCACAAGTTCGTCCATGCTAGCTAAATGTCCTTTGGCTAAACCACTAAGATCAGCAGCGCCGCCGCCGCATCGATTCAACCTTAAAAAAACAGCCAGCACACCTACATATATACTAGCCCCAACAAAACATATGCAATGACAGCACAACACGTTGCCCTAAGACATCCATCCTTAGCTGAAAAAGGCCTTGCATCCTGAAGCCCACCAGCAGCCCACTATTTATACTCTTGCACACCTTTAAGAGCCCAACGTCAAACATAAGCACAAAAGCCCATAGCTCCTTGATATGTTAGCCCGATCAGCCCACGATAACAACAGAGAGATCCAATGCTTACTGCTGCACGACCTAAATAGCCAACTAAATACGACCTAAACAGCTAACTTAAAAAAGCCGCTTTCCATCAATTGTTACATCGGTACAGATCAAATAACACGAATCGGTTATAAACCGCGCGGCGTAGCGCGCAAACCCGCTCTAGTATATCTTATTATATCACAAACTTCTACCTTGTATGCTGAAATACAAATCCGCTTGTAATGGTGGATTCTCTGTGCCTTTGAACCTGCAATATAAAGAATACTTCTTATGAAAACTCAACATGAACTAATAATCTTAATCTTGGTTCTGAAGAGAAGAGAAGGGAAAGACTGAAATCACAAAATGCAAGCAAAGATTAAGGTGATGTTGCTGCAAATGGTGCTGACCTCATCCAATCGGAGAGCGCGGGCGGCAGATGGTGCAGCCGATGGTTGAACTCGCCAATCAGAGGGTGCGGCTTCATCAATCGGAGAGGCAGTTGGAGACGGTCCGTGACGGTTCAGGCGCCCGACTCCCCTGGCTTCGATGACGTGGGCCAGCCATTGGGGCGTCGATGCAGGGTAGGCGACAGGGAAGGTTTTCGACCGGGCTTGGAGGTGTGGAACCGGTGACCGCGGCGAACGCGGGCACGGGGTCAGCGACGGACTCACCGTGGTCCTGGTCGACGTGGAGGTGATGCGAATAGGTGGGGAAAAATCGGTGATGCGGCGCGACGGTGAGGGCGAGGCGACAACCATGTGACGAGGTCCACCTAAAAGATTCTGACCGATCAATGAGAAATGAGAAATGTTGGTCAATGTTAAGACAATTATAGGTTAAATACTCATCCGTCCCAATATATTGCAATCTAGGATGGGTCTAATCCTATTTTAAGTGGACCCATCCTAGATTACAATATATTGGAACGGAGGGAGTAATTGTTAATGGATGATTATATGATTATGTTAAGCTTTACGAATTAGTGATTGTTATTGGATAATAATATGACATCTTTATATATTAAGCTTTAGAAATTAGTGGGTTATAACTTTATAGTAAGAAATGATTCATGCCAAGTCACCGTCCGGCAAGCAGTGTTGATCGGAAAAACAGCCACCTCCCGGGCACTGGGCCGGAAATCCCATGAGCTTTTTCTTTGGAAGTGATCCGGGCGAGAGTCTGCAGTGAGCCCATGACATACGACTCCGATGCAAGTTATACTGCTAGAACACCCGTTGATTTTAAGGCACACTATAAACCTTTCAGACACAAATCATGTCCTTGTTAACTCCCAAAAGCGTAAGTTGGGTTGGTAGACCAAGGGCCTGTTCATTTTAATACCATTTTCAACCATACCATATTTTGGTAAAGTTGACAGAAAAATATCTACGTTTAGTTTGTTGTCAAATTTAGTCAATATATAAGAAATCCTGCCAAGATATTTCCCAAAAGCGTAAGTTGGGTTGGTAGACCAAGGGCATGTTCATTTTAATACCATTTTCAACCATACCATATTTTGGTAAAGTTGCCAGAAAAATATCACGTTTAGTGTGTTGTCAAATTTGGTCAATACATAAGAAATCCTGCCAAGATATTTTGACAATATTATCATCTTATCAAAATTTTGGCATTACCAAAACTTGGTAATGTTTATTTTGGCTACAATCTGAACAGGCCCTAAATAAATTCTACTATATTGAAGCAAATTTTCTTTTAAAAAATTATGGAATATGATTGAAGTAGATACCATTTGGGCCAAAATCAGTCTCCTAAAAATGCAAGAAGTTCAAGATAAAAACAAGGTCTCAAGTTACTGCACATACATGATACATCAAAAGATCCGTTAAAAAAATTGACAGCGTACACATGATAGCATATTTACATTGAAGATCACTTCTAGGTGTCGCATAGCATAAAACTACTTTGGAACTACTGTCTCCACAATGAAGACTACTTTTGAAGAGACATATAAATAATTTACATTTCATCCTTTTCAGTGTTTATATCAAGACTTGCTTCGTTTTAATTTATATCTACATCCAAAATCATGCACTGAAAACCCAACTACAATAAACTTTTTTTTTTCGTGTCGGCACTTTTCTCTCTCTGTTTCCTCTTTCTCCATTCGGGAATCCCTTTGAACGGATGAAGGTTAGAAGCTCGTTGCTAGCTTGGCCTGAGACGGAGCGACGACGAGGCAACGCTAAGGCGGAGTAAATGGTAATAGCAGCGGTGGAGTGGCCTAATCTGGTCGGCCTAGCCAGCAAAAGGGACCCTCGACAGCAGCACGATCCTCATTGTTGGAGCGGCTCGAGGCGATGGCCTTGGTTGCAACACGACTTGGCTCGACGACTTTGATGGTGGTGGTTCACGACGAATCCCATCTATTTTCCTCTCTAGCGGATTACTTAGGCTAAGTTTGTTTCTTAGAGTTCCCAACCACTATTCCCTCGTTTTCCGTGCTCACGCTTCCAAATTACTAAACGGTATGATGTTTGCAAAAAATTTCTATCAAAAAGTTGATTTTTTAAAAAATACTAATTTATTTTTCAAATATTTTAGCTAATACATAATTAATTATGAGCTAATGAGCTGTTCTGTTTTTCGTGTTAGAGGAAAAGGTTCTCAACCTTCACAATCAAACACATTCTTATTTTTCTCGCCTCTAAGAAGCCGCCTGTGCCCTTGCAAATACGAAGATAATCAGACACCGCTGCAAAACAGTTTTCCTACCTTGGGGTATATTTAGGAGCTGTTTTTTTAGCAGCGGCTGTGGCTGGAGAGTTCAAAGTAGCTGCAGCTTGCAGCAATTTTGAACTGCCGCAGCGGCTGGGGCAGGTATGGCTGCCGAATAGAGCCACCTTATCTTCTCTACGGCTGCTCATGTCCTACATGAATCGCAGGGCACTCGCCATGGAGCATTGCGATTTGTGAATGCCCTGAATAATCATATACTCCAACGAGATTACGCAGGATTATGTAGGAGATGTACCGAGCGAGATTAGGAACGATCGATGCTTGCCATTATGCAGGAGAACAAACATGGACCGGCAAAAGATTTCCACCCATAACTCCAACATTTGTGCTTCCCCTCTACTCCTCTCCACGTTAGTTAGAGGGTACACTGATCCCTTTCTCTTCTCTAGTCGCTTCACTTTAGTAGCCACAGGATGATGAATGAATCCCACGACCAAACTTCCAAACCCCACGTCTCAACAGCCGATTAATCAAATCCATCATCCCAAATCCCGTTTTCTTACAGAAAAAAGAAAAAAAAACACTATTCCCGAATCCCAAACCCAGACACGACCAGCACCAGCGGCAAAAGCGCAAGCAAAACACACGCGAGCACGCGAGTCTGAAACTGAAGGAAACCAAACCAAAAAAAACTCCAACCATCGTTTGCCTCCCTCGCTCTGACCTCCTCTCCCTCTCCTCCGCGGCCGGCCCCGCCGCGAGCCCGCCACCCTCCGGCCTCTGACGGCGAGCGACCACCCACCACCTCCCGCTTGCTTCAGATCTCCTCCTCCCTCCCTCCCGCCGGCCGGGCCCCGCGACCGGCCGCCCGCTCGCTTCCCCTCCCGCCAACGCCGCATATAACACCCCCTCCCTCCCTTACCGCTCACCGAACGCGCGGCGTGATCCCCTCCCTCCCTCCCTCCCTCCGCTGCGATCCCGGCCGGACCCGTCGAGCTCCCGGGATCTGGTCGTGGCACGCTCAGGGGAGGGGCTCCCGGCGGGAATGGAGGTCTTCGGCCCCGTCACCGCCGGCCAGGTACGTACGTTGCGCGCGTCGCCGTCCTCGCTCTCTGGATAGGTCGCGTGTGGGTAGTGGAATTGGTTGACGTGCCTGTGCTGTTCCGTGTTGACTGATGTGTTAAAACCTTGGGTATTGTTCTGGACTTGCGGTCGCTGCTCTTGAAAAAAAAAAAGTTTCTCCCGGATTGCGCCCGCGTAAGTTCGATTTGGTTTGTTGCTGGACGAGTTGAAGTAGATGCATTCTCCTCGATAGTCGTGGCGTTCATCGAATTGGATAGCATGAGGATGAGCGTTGATTGATCGCTGATGGATGCGGCTTTGATTAATTGATGGGGGCATATATTGGTATGATTTTTAGATAATTAAGCATTTTTCATGAAACGGTCCTGTGTGATGCGACTGAAAGTTGAAACACTCCAGCCTCTGGAATGGAGCAACCACTGGTTGGTTGGTTGCTTGTCGTCTTTTATCTTGCATCTGACGCTTTAGGAGGTTAGGTGTACTTATGTTCCCTTGCAGCTGTCTTAGATTTGAAGTTAGTATAGTTTGGTACCAACTGAGACACAAACATATGGTTGCTCTGCCAAGTTAAAAGTTTCAGATTCAACCTACATTGCTTACAGGAAATGCACATTGCTGTTTGTCTTGATCTGTATATGCTTAACTTGATTTTGGGAAACAGAAAAGGAAAACTACTAAACACATATTGTTTAGAGTAAGACTCTATGATTAAGTTCTGTCAGGATAGTGGAGTACTAGTAGGTAAGCTAAGTGCACGATTTTTGTTGTTTGCAAAAATATCTAAGCTAAGGGCACATGTTATTTATGAACTTCAGTTATCTTAGAATTGACAGCAGTACAATTGATGGCTCTTGTTGCTTTGTCCATTCCTTCAGGTGTCATTTTTGCTTGGTCTATTCCCTGTTCTCATTGCATGGATCTATTCAGAAGTCCTGGAGTACAGAAAATCTTCGTCTATGAAAGTGTAAGTTAGCTATATTGGTCAGTATTAACTCAGTAGTACAGCGATGTTTTTACGAATTTTCTAAGCCTTTGAGTAACAAATACTTACCCTGGCTCTATCTGTGCATTTTTTTGTTTCTATAGTCACTCCGATTCCAATTTGGAGAATGGAACTGTCAAAGAAGATGATAAAACGGTATTGCTGGAAGGAGGCCTGTCAAAGTCACCATCTACAAAGTTTCGGATCAATTCTACAAAAGCAAACCTCATAAGGTGATTTGGCATAATAGTAGATGTTTGATTCATGATTACAAACGTGGAATGCTGAGAATTAACATCTCAATGTCGTGAGCTGTAGGTTTATAACAATGGATGAATCTTTCCTTCTGGAAAATCGTGCTGTACTGAGAGCAATGTAAGACCCTATAGAACTATTTTGCATTTACTGAAAATAAATATCCATCGATATTTACAAGCGCTATCTTTCTACAGGGCAGAATTTGGCATCGTTCTGGTTTATTTCTACATTTGTGATCGGACAAACATATTTCCAGAAAGCAAGAAGGTATTGATGCCATCATTATTTTAATGATCGTTCTCTCAATTTTTGATTGAAAGTAATTGGTATTCTTTGCTAGATTATCATATTAGTATAGTGCCATCCTCCCACCTTACTACTGTACTCCTTTTTTACTTCTTCTTTTTATATCTTTCCCTCCTTTTCAGTTGTAAATTCCAACATTTTACACTAAGGAAATAGAATCTTCATTTCTTTGCTTAGTCTTTCTCCGAATTTTGCAACTCTAATAGAGAAATTGGCTAGAATTGACATAATCTTGATATTCCATACTACTTACCTGTATGTTATTTGGTGTACTGTGCCACTAGTCTTCTGTCATACAATCTTTACCTACTCTACTGTATTCTACCTTCTCGAACGAATGAGCATAAGAGGACATATGCTGTAATCTTATTTTGTTTATTAACAAATAGTTACTCATGAATTTCACTGCTCACTTGCTTAATATCTTCTATTAAACCCCTTTTATTTTTTACATATTAAATATAATTAACAGACTTTGGACAGTTCAACTTTTTTGTGCTATCATATTATGACCATATTTTGATAATGATTGGTTTTCCCTCTATTTTGCCAGAGTTACAACCGTGATCTGTTTCTGTTTTTATACATTCTTCTCATCATAGCATCAGCATTAACATCACTTAAGAAGCACCATGACAAATCAGCATTCTCAGGGAAATCTATACTCTATCTTAATCGCCATCAAACAGAGGAATGGAAAGGTTGGATGCAGGTTAGTGATTTAAATAATTATAAAATTTTGAATCCACTGTATTTTTTTTTTGTATTCTTTCTTTTGTTGTCCTGTTTATGTTACAATTTAGTCAAAGGAACACGTGAGTGATTGGTGATCATAATAAATGTTTTCTGAAAGATCTGATGCTAATAGATCTGAAGAGTGGGTTTGTTAGTTTTTCCTAGACAAGTTCCTGACAGTTTATCTGGATTTGGTATTTCTAGTGGGATCTGTCTATAGTTGCCAGAAATATATTGGCCATTCCAAAGCAGTCCTTGTGTGTGTGTGTGTGTGTTGCGGGGGTGGGGGGATTCATTGATTGATATGTCTAGTGTTTCATAAGTTTAAGGTTTTTTGGTTGAGATGATGGAAACAAGGTGGGAACAGTTTTGCATATCAGGCTGCCACTATATCTGTAAACTGAGTCTGAATGACTGTGCTCAACTTACATTTCTACTGACACAGCAGTGCTTCATGTCATGTAGAATACAGTTTAGTTCACTGACACGCAGGATCATACACAGCTATAATTAATGCTGCTGTCAATATTTATGTATTATTTTGCAATAGTACCATCAGGTTATTTTCAAGTACATATGCTTGAACATGCAGTAGTATATTTGGCATGTGTTCGGTATGAACTAAACTTTCTTTAGAACCACATATTAGTATATTTTACTAGACTGTTGCTAGCGAAAACATCATTATCTTGTACTGTTTTGCTGCAATCTGCAGAGGTGCATATATCTACTCCTTAAAAACTGGAATTGGTGATGGTATTGGTGTGCTCTATGTAGCCTCAACTAAGAAATTTCGTGGATAAATTTATGTAGACATTTGAGTGCTGTATTTTATTTTAGGGGCAAAATTTACTAAAATTTTGCATATGTATATGTAGTTTTTTGTATTAGAGTATAATCGTTTTTCAAAGTCAGAACCTATGTTATATTCATTTGAGATCTGTCACAAACTCACAACACACAGGCATAATGGTAGTTTCCTTATAATGTCAGTCACCATTATTTTCAGTTGCTGTCTTTTGCCAACTTTTAGGTAAGATTTGTAACTTTTCCACCTGCTGTTTACAGGTCCTGTTTTTAATGTACCACTATTTTGCCGCCACTGAAATATACAATGCAATTCGTGTTTTCATTGCTGCCTATGTCTGGATGACTGGATTTGGGAACTTCTCATACTATTATATTAAGAAAGACTTTAGTCTTGCCAGATTTGCTCAGGTGCCATTCTGATCTTTAACCCCAATCTGTTCTATATGATACTTTAGTATGTTTTCATTTCCTTGATTTAATGCATGGTTTACACTGACAACCATATTTCTAATGCAGATGATGTGGAGACTTAATTTTTTTGTGGCTTTCTGCTGCATTGTCCTTGACAATGATTACATGCTCTATTACATATGCCCAATGCACACTTTGTTTACTCTTATGGTATATGGGTCCCTTGGTCTCTTTAATAAGTATAATGAGATACCTTCAGTGATGGCAATGAAGATTGTCAGCTGCTTCTTAGCAGTGATCTTGATATGGGAAATTCCTGGTGTATTTGAACTGCTGTGGAGTCCATTTACATTTATGCTAGGTTGGTTATTCTTATATTTCGATGTGTCATTTTCCTTACCATTCCTAGATAAATCATGTTAACATGTGTTTTGTACTTTTGTGATGCAGGCTACAAGGACCCAGAGCCTTCAAAAGCAAACTTACCACTGTTGCATGAGTGGCATTTCCGATCTGGCCTTGATCGTTATATATGGATTATTGGAATGATCTATGCCTACTTCCATCCAAATGTAAGTTTTCAAGGATCACAGATGACTGTTTTTTATTTGATATCACTGTAGAGTCTTTGCCCTTCTGCCCTTCTCCATCATTGTTTATGTAGGATGCAATTCATTATGCTATGGTTTCAGGTATTTTTCTTCTATCAGTAGTAGTGCTTGAAATGTAGATCTCTGTCATACAGGTTGAAAGATGGATGGAAAAGCTTGAAGAATCTGAAACTAAGGTTAGGTTGTCAATTAAGGGAACCATCATTAGTATTTCCTTGGTGGTAAGTTGCATTATCCATAAGTCCCCTCTGTGTTCTACATTAAATTAGCAATGATGCACGGAGTAGACTGCTTATTAACCATTCCTTTTTGCTCCACCTCAGGCTGGCTATTTGTGGTACGAGTATATTTACAAACTAGACAAAATTACATACAACAAGTACCATCCGTACACATCATGGATTCCTATCACGTGAGTATAGAAATATGCCATAAAATATATATGTGGGCTTTTGTATCAGTGTTAATGATACCACGGTTTCCATGCAGTGTTTATATCTCCCTAAGGAATTGCACTCAGCAGCTTAGAAACGTCTCTTTAACTCTTTTTGCGTAAGTCTTTTCAAACTATAACCTAAAACTTTTTATATTTAATTTCCTGTGGATTCACTTTGTCAGACTAAACTTATAACATACTTTTTACCAATAGGTGGCTTGGCAAGATTACTCTGGAGACCTATATCTCTCAGATCCACATTTGGCTCAGGTATGATGCTAGCCTTCTGTGTTCAGTATGTGCTCCTATCTTTTGTGTCTGTGACTGCAATGCTTTAAATTCTGGGCTTTGTTTGTATTAACCTGTTGGACACAACTGTTCAATAGGAGATATGGTTCAGCTATGTCAATATTCGACTCCTGTAAGAACTTAAAAAATCTCTGTTTTTTAGCAACAGGACTCCTTTTGGACTTCTAAGAAAGCTGTTCTTTTTGCAAGTCATGGACAGAATTATGCCAATCCTTTTTTTGGACCTTCATGCTTTTTCTTAACATGAACAATATTAATAACTTAGATGCTGATTTTCTTAGTGCTCAAACAAGTAGTCAAAGTGTAAGTTCCAGAAAATGTTAGCTTATCAGGCAGAAGTAGGAAGTCACTTAACGGTAGCCAAGCCAGTACTGGGTTTTCAGTACTTAAGATGTGCCAGTTCTTTAGGAATTGGTGATCCTAAGGAAATCCATCTTCAACCTGCGTACTGTTCCGATTTCTCACATGGATAAACTGGAGCAGTGAATCTCAAGACCACAATGAAAAGCTAGAGCCCTAGACATCATCATGTTGATGCAGGGTACATGACCTTCTCCATGTAGAATCTTGACACAATGGAGAACCTGATGTAGGGAGATTCCATCAGATATTCTGGACATTTATCTTTTCACATTTGCTATCATTAGAGTCACCACTAAATACGTATTACAGTAGCAACTCTACCATAAAACGTTATATCCTTGTTTAAGCCTTTAAGGTAAGCTTATGATGTGAAGTACTGGACAGAGGTGCAGTGTCCACAGGACGAAACATTGGATGGATCATTAACCTAGATTTTGGCAATGATGGCTGTGCACGTCCAAAGTTTCAGTTTTGTGCTTACATATCAAGAAGTTTTGTCTCTTTCGATTGTCACTGAATTCTTATATGCATACAGGTCTAACATGCCTAACGGGCAGCCAAAATGGCTTCTCTCTTTCATTCCGGGTTACCCACTGCTCAACTTTATGCTTGCTACAGCAATATATCTTCTTGTAAGTAAAAAAGAAAAACTGAATTCCTTATTTTAATTCCAATATAACTAGAGTTGCCAGGAATATTTATTTGATTGTCAACACTGCAGATATCATACAGAGTGTTTGAGCTGACAGGTGTGTTGAAGTCAGCTTTTATTCCCAGCAGAGATAACAATCGTCTATATCAAAATTTTGTTGCTGGGATTGCCATCTCCGTATGTCTGTATTTCCTCTCAATTGTACTTCTTAAGATTCCCATTGTATAGGTAAAAGAACCTCAACAGACAACACAAATCAATGCATCTATTATATACTAGACAACAGAAAGGTTTTGTGGCGCAGTTCCAGGAAAAGAAAATGTTCACGGTAGAAGTTTGCTTGTGAATTGTTGTTAGAATGATCCGTCGGCGCCTAGTTCCACCTTGCAGATGGAGATAAGTGCACTCCAAATAGGAAGAGGATATTGTTTTCCACCCCTTTGGAAAGTAATGTATACATTCAGGCAGTCCTTGCGTTCTTTTAGAAGTAATAGTTGGTTGCAGACTTTTAGCCATAAAAAGTGTACAAGGAATTTCTGTAAAATCAAAGTCACTGAAACACCCAGTGGTAGATTCGTGCATTGGTCATATTTCAGAGCAGCTACTGTGGTGTACTTTCCAATATATGTTGACCATTGCTTAAAGCACCTTTAATGAAAAATTAAAGCACAAACAAATAAACGATAATTACTAATCTATTGAACCGATGAATTATGAAGAGAGTAAAGCTTTGATCGTTTGATCTATGGCTAATAAGCCACGGAATAATAACTATGCAACTAAAAATAATTTAATTGCAAAATTTCTATATTCATGTTCTTGGAGATTTAAAAACAAATCCTAAAAATAAACTATGATGAAAAAACTATAAAGCTTCAGAATTTAAAGTTTGTTGCGGCTAAAAACAAACAGTGGCTACTCCCTTTGTTTAATATGATAAGACACTTCGATATTTTCCTAGTTAAATATATTTAAGTTTATCAAGTTTATAAACAAACATAGCAATACTTTCTACACAAAACAAACATGCTATAAAATATATTTAATATTAGATTTGATGAAATTAATTAGGTGTTCTAAATGTTTAAACTTAAAAACATTTGAATATGAAAAAGAACTAGAGTATTTTAAAATATGAAACCGAGGTGGAATAAATAACATTGAGCACCTGACCTGATAGTAGTTCAAGTTTAACTACAGCTTCCCTAGGATTATCAGCAGCGAACCCCCGACTCCTGAGCCATCTTCATTGTTGAGAAATCGCGATTCGCATGTCTCTGAAATCCGAATAGGTGCGCGTGAGCGAGTGACACAAGCCATGACGATGCCATCGGCAAACGAGCGAACCCGCCCTCATGCCCGGCGGCAGCCACGCACAGCGCGCCCCACAGCCGAGAGCCGCACTCCCACTTGGCTTTCGCTGCCTCCTTCGCCCCAAACAACACAACGGAAAACCCCGTCCTGTGCCGCAGCGGTTCATTGAACCTGGCCCTTCGGCGCTCCACAAGGTCGCCGCCACTTTTCAATCCAGCCGTCTCCCTCCTGGTCCTGGGGCTCTTCCTCCCCCCTTTCCCTCCACCCCTTCGCGCATCCAAAACCGCACCCCCCGACGTCGACGAGCCACTCCGTTCGGCTTCAGCTCTCCTCCTCCTCCTTCCTGCTGCTCCCTCGCCGTATAAAAGTGCCACGGCCATCAGCTCACCACAACTATCCCGGCATCGCCATGGCGCTCGCCCTTCGACCACCGCGCTTCCAGCCTCTCCCCGCCCCCATTCCCGCGTCAACCGCCTCCACCACCGCTCTCGCCGCACGGCCCTCCTCCTCCGCTCACGCCATCATCTGCGCCGCTGCTGCTTCGCCCTTCACCGAGGCCACATCCTCCTCGCGGTACCGCCGCGACGCCTGGTCCTACGCCGCCTCGGATGGCGATTCGTCGTCGTCGTCCGCTGCTGCGGCTGCGGCGGCGGCTTCTTCGGGTCGCCGGGACGACGAGATCGCGCTGCAGCTGCCGGAGCTGAGGAGGCTGCTGGAGGCGCTGCGGGCGTCGAGAGGGAGGGGGGCGGAAGGGGAGGGCGGCGGCGGCGGGCCCGGGAGGGTGGCGCTGGTGGGGACGGGGCCCGGTGACCCGGAGCTGCTCACGCTCAAGGCGGTGCGGGCCATCGAGGCGGCGGACCTGGTGCTCTACGACCGCCTCGTCTCCAACGACGTGCTCGATTTGGTCGGGGAGGGCGCCAGGCTGCTCTACGTCGGCAAGACGGCCGGATACCACAGCCGCACCCAGGTAGGAGTAGTAAACAATTGCTCGTCTCATTTGTCTCAAAATCTATCTATTTGAGGTTTTTTTTTGATGTTGTTCGTGCGAAATGTGAACCATATCTGTTTGCGAAATGTAGGAAGAGATTCATGAGCTGCTACTAAGCTTCGCAGAGGCTGGTGCCAATGTGGTGCGGTTGAAAGGCGGCGACCCTCTGGTAATACACTGTTCATGTAATGCAACTTATCTAGGACCTGGGAATTTGGCTGTGCACGCTCGTGCAAGCACAACATCTGTTGCTATTGTTTATGCCTTTCGCGATTAACGTATTACTCGTCGTAATCCATACTTTGGTCACGGCTTGATCATTTCAGATGCTGGATTTATGTTGGAAGCTGTTTCAGTGTTTACTATTATCAGTCCACGCTTTTGTAGAAATCAAAGTTTTTTCGCTCTGAGTTGCGGTTCTGGAAAGCAACAGATAAGTTGGAAGAAAGGCTAAATTCTGGTTTGGGAGACGATTTTAGGCTTTTTTGCATAGAGAAGTTCTTAATCCTGGCACAAAATAGAAATAATTAGGAGAGGAAACGATTAGTAGAGGAAGAGGAAATGAACTTTATTTAGGCTGCTTCTCTCACTCTCTATGCGTGTGTGTTTGTGTGCACGCAGCACGCACGCTTGTTTCAATGTAAATCAACAATCCCTGTTCTGATTGATTTTGTCAGTTGTATAAACAGAAATGCTTCTCATGAAGTAACCTGCAAAAAGTAACGATTTTGTCTTTTGAAGGTGCACGGTAGTAACTGGAAACATCCTATAGTTTCGTATGCCCAGCATTATTAGTCACACCATTTGTGTGTACATTACATATCGATGCAAATCCTTCAAAAGTGCTGAAAACTACTAGTCCAGTGTGCCACACATCACTAAGCATAACATGCTGAGAACATAGGCATCTAAGACCGACCTAATTTTCCATGTAGGGGGTATGCTACCTTTTGCCCATCATTAATAAACACTAAAATTATTATTTGTTATCTTTTAGGTCTTTGGAAGGGGTGGAGAAGAGATGGATTTCCTTCAACAACAAGGAATAAGAGTTGAAGTTATCCCAGGTATAACAATCACTATATGGTAGCTTGAATACTCTGCACTTCCTTTTGTGACTGAGATGTGAATTGTGTGAATGAAAATGCAGGAATTACATCAGCTTCAGGAATTGCAGCAGAACTTGGCATTCCACTAACCCATAGAGGTGTTGCTACCAGGTAACTTACCATTTTTTTCACCCCCTATCTTTCTTGTGACATGCCAACTTATGTACCTATGATATTCAACCTGTATCGATGCCAACTTTTTCTGCTGATCTGTTGGTGTTATTTTAATGTGCAAATACTTCTCAAACACATCTTAGCACCACAATTCACCATGAATGTGATCACAGGAAGTCGAAAGCACTTGGCAGTAGGCACCATTGCTCCATGTGGTCATCTATCTGTTCTGATGTCCTAACACTTAACTCTAACGCCTGAAGAACTTTAGAAAAGCATAATAATTTCCCTTATTTGAAAATGAACTGTTCTGCCATTTAGGGGCTTCAGTTCTTGGATGTTAGATGTTTGGCTTTGTATTTAATATTGTTTATACCAATTAAACGATGTCCACTAGTTCTATTCTTTATAAATAGTTTGTTCTTGACATGTAATCTTTGTCGCAGTGTCAGATTTTTAACTGGGCACTCTAGAAATGGTGGGCCAGATCCTCTATATGTGGCAGAGAATGCAGCAGATCCTGACACAACTTTAGTTGTGTATATGGGTTTGTCAACACTGCCATCTCTTGCTCCCAAGTTGATGAAGCATGGTCTTCCACCGGATACACCGGCTGTTGCAGTTGAGCGTGGCACTACCCCCCAACAACGCATGGTACTGAGCATTGATCCTCACCATTTAAATTGTGTGTGGCTTCAGTTTTCTGTGCTGAACATTTCTTTTGTTGTAGGTATTCGCCATGTTAAAGGATCTTGTGAATGAAGTCAAGTCGGAGGATCTAGTCTCTCCTACTCTGATAATTATTGGGAAGGTGGTGGCATTGTCACCCTTTTGGATCGATTCATCCAAACAGGGTGCACAATCCATTGAGAATTTGTGCGCAGCCGAGACCAAAAGATAACAGTTCCTCTAGAATCAAATGTCGGAGTGACCGTTGAGTAATGTCATACATCAGATATGGACTTTCACAAGTAAGATCTAAGCCAATCTGATCTGGTTTAGTTTAGGGCATGCAAACAGATGATGGAATGAACCTGGGCAGGAGATTATGCACATTGCCTGATGACATCACAGGAAACAGATATTCTTAAAGATTGATGACAGCTTTGAACAAAGGTGGACATGTGATCCTCAAATAACAGCACTGCATTTGAACGGTGTTTGACATAACTTATTCACTGCTACTGCTATTCTTCAACTCGGAGTAATACTCCTTTACTTGGAGCTGTTCGCTACTCCCTTCCATTTTAAGGTTGTAGCTGTTCTCTTTCGTTTTTGTTTACCCGGCATTTTTTTGGTCAGAGGCTCTCCTGATTCACGAAGCCTCAACAGGCATATGGCTGTTTTAAGTGTGTAATCTACCAATCGTTGTATGTCAGCTTTTGCATATTCCTTCGTGGAAAACTCGATTGTACATTTGATAATTATTTCTGAATAAAACGTGTACACCCTTTTCCTTTTTGTGTTCTGCTGTTAACCACGGCATATACAAGCTTACTTTGGGCGACTCACGACTCACAGCTCACGATTACCCGGCAACCGTGTCAACAGAATGATTGAAATGATCTATTATTGTTTGTTGATTCCAAATTCAGACAGGAGTGCAAAACGTGCCTGTGAAATATAACTGTCCAAGCCTTTAAGGGTGGAGGTGGGGCTTGTTTAGAGCAACGGATTTTGTAGGTGTTGTCGGCCCAGGAACAAGCCTATCTTGTTTCCATCGGCTGGTCCGTCTAGTGGTTGCCAACATGAATTTTTGGCCCGATCTAGACTGGGCCTTTTCATCAGAAAAATATATAAGAATGGAATTGCCCTGAAAAATATTTGCACATAAGATTTACATCGAGTTCTATAAAAAAACCAATATCATTCTTGTGAACTCATAGAACCCAAATAAATCAGACGCTGCTGCAAGTATATATATTTTTTCTTGTTGAGTCAAAACTAGCAAGCCAACTTCCAAACATGTGAATAAAAGTATTTGAAGCCTTCCGACGAAAAGAAAATAAACAGTTCTCCAAAAAGTTTAGGAAAATGACAATTACAAATAAATGAAACACCTCCCCTCATAGGATTCAAACCAAGAGGTTTTTCATCTATGTGTTGACGCTTTTTCGTGGCCAACACAAGATCACCTAACGATTTGCGGTGTAAACAATAGAGTCGTCAAAATCGATAGATTAAAATCGGCTAGTGAAACCGATTTCGAGATTAATTTACTTTCGCGGAATCACACGACTAATTTATAAGCAAATTAGTAAAGAGAATAAATATCGTACTTACGTGACGACGAACGACTAGTTTCCGAGCAAACTAGCAAAGGATAATCTTCTCGCTTTCGTGGAGAAGCACGACCGTTTTTCAGCGCAAAACGGCAAAGATTAACTAAATTTTAGGGTTTCCAGAACTCAGCCATGAAAACAAAATAGAAAATAACAGGAAAGTAAGTAACAGGAAAATAGTAGATTGATAATTTTGTTTGGGGGTCTCCCTCAATTAACCGTACACCCGCATATATACACGGGTAGCATGGTCATCGGTCCAACACAAAAATAGCAAGGTGCAAACAAAAAGGAAACAAACTGATAAGATGGAAAATCTATCTCCATCTTCCTAGCAGCTCCACGCGCTAATCATGCCGCATCGTTTACAAACCGATGCCACAGCAGCATATCCTTCACGCAGCCGCACACCAATGCATGCTAATACAGTTCCCGCGCACGCAAGCGATTAAGGGAAAAGTCAAGCAGCAACACTCTAGACTTCTCCACTGCACGTATATGATCATCAGCCCCAAAAGCTCCCCAACTGCAGCAAATTTTCACCTGCAACTAACCATAATATCTCCATGTCACAGATAAATGCTAAGTCTCTCAATAATCCACGTACATTTAACCAACCACTCAAATAGCTAAACCAAATAATCTGGCCTCTTTGAATCGCATGATTGAAAAAACGGAGGAATAGGAACAACACAGGATTTTGATAGGAATGCAAGTGTAAAACAGAGAATTGCAAAACATAGAAAAAATATAGGAATGACCGTTTGATTAGACCGCAGGAAAAATACAGGAATGAGATGAGAGAGATAGACTCAAGGAAAATTTTCAAGAGGTTAGAGTGGATGTTAACTTTCCTACGTTTTTCTCTAGAATTATAGGAATAGGAAAGTTTCCTACATTTTTTCTTTTCTCATTCCTACGAATCAAAGGTATGAATAGTGTAGGATTTCAATTCCTTTGTTTTTCCTCCATTTTAACTCCAATTCAGGCCCCCTTTGATTCAAACGAAATTCATAGGAATTTTAGAGGATTTCATTCCTATAGGAATTTTTCCTATATAGCCCTTTGAATCAAAGGAATGGATCTTATAGAATCCTATGAAAATCCTATGGATTGCCTAATTGTTAACAACCGAATTTGGTAATATCAGCATCGGAGGTGAAGATGGGATCGAAGCGGAGTCGGAGATAAGGATTGTTGCGGGAACAGAGTAAGAATCGGCTGGAGTCCAGATCGGCTACAACTAGAATCGGCTAAATCTGAATCAGACTGGGTTAGGTGATACAACCGATTCCGGCAATACGACTTGGTGTACAACATCGGGTTGAGTCGATATGCTTCAAGATGATTGCCGCACATGGATAGAGTCCTGAGAAGGCAATTGTATCTATTAATTAGGATGTTTTACGTAATTTCCTTAGAGATATGCTTAGGGCAAAAGTCTGCCGCAAAGACTTATGGTATCTTAGAGTTTGTCAGAGATAATAGTCGTGTCCGGTATGGACATATCTTGTAATTCTCGGGTATAAATAGACCTCGAGCCCTATCTAACTAAAAAGAACACACGTTCAATACAATCTCGGCGCATTGCCACCCTTTTTTGCTTTAGTTTTATTTCGACGAGTTCTTGCTTTCGGGTTGAGCTGCATCGGTTTCGATCTTCAACAAGAGGTAAAACTTGTTATCACGGCTTGCGTTCTCGGGATTAGTGCTTCCATCTTTATGACACTCTAATCTTGCTTATGTAATTCGTCGAGTTATCATATATCCTACATAATCCCTGGCAATATTGATATCTAACCTACAATCGGCTAACACCCGTCAATAGAAGGCAGCCGATTAAGTTAAATACCGATGTTGACTTAGATTATATAGGATATCTACCACTCTATGACACATCCAACGGCTTGATTGTCTAGATATTGTCCTTCTTTTCATACTTATAGCTGCATCAGTTAAGTTTGATCTTATGAGTCGTGATTAGAATCTCAATCTCTAGCCTACTTCTCGGTTGCTGATTAGGGTAGCATCGGAGTTTCAGCCAATCTTACCTGATTTAACTACTTTTTATCTTATATACTTGATTGACATGTTAAATCTGCCCTTTACGTTAAGATCTTGCTGCATTTAAGTATATTAGGATGTTGTTTAGTATATTCTACTTGCTTTAATATCTTAATATAAAGTGGTATCGGAGTATTAGCCGATACATGCTAGATCTATTTGATCGGCTATGCTATGAACGTATATAGTCTCATTATTAATATATATTTCGATCTAAGTGATTTATACTGTCTCGGCATGGCGACCGATCTATCACAATCACTTGATTTAAGTATATATCGATATAAAGATTATATATTGGTAATATCTGCAGCCGATCAAGTAGATTCAGTCCTTTCTTATTTATTAATGGCTGCCGATCGATGCATATACGACATCGACTCAAAGATAAATGATATGTCATCGGCACCAAGCCGATCGGCTATCATTTATAGATTTAACTGCGGTTTCTTTGCTTCTATTTCTTGTTGATTACAGGATCAAATCAACTGGCAGCTCATACATTCGAAGGCGAGCTTTGGACCTGCACTGGAGTTAAGCAGATCTCCCAGGCCTCGTGTTTTCTGTCAATACTAATACCATGCAAGTTTTGGAGGAATTCTAACATGAGGTAAAACCTCTTGGAAACTTTCCTTTGAGTCTTTATCTCTCCTCTAATTCTTGCGTTTTTCATGCGGTCCAATCAAATGACAATTCCTCTGTTTTTCCTGTGTTTTGCAATCCTCTGTTTTACACTTACATTCCTATCAAAATCCTATGTTTTTCCTATTCCTATGTTTTCTCGTTCCTGCGATTCAAAGGGGCCCTCAAAGGGGGCCTAAATATTAGCCAAATTATGCTACAAACACTATGTAGTGCGTATGCGATAGTCCAAGTCAACAAAAAGTATTAAGGGCCCATTTGAATCGCAGGATTGAGAAAACGTAGAAATAGAAAAAACGTAGGATTTTGATAGGAATGTAAGTGTAAAACATAGGATTGCAAAATGTAGGAAAAACACAGGAATTATGAAGGAATTTCATAGGATTAAAATCCTACATGAAATTTTCCTATGTAGCCCTTTGATTCAAAGGATTGAAGTTTTCCAAATCCTACAAAATTCCTATGGAATGGCTTGTTGCATATATGTTTTGTAGGAAACTTAGGGCCTCTTTGATTCACAGGATAGGAAAAACACAGGGATAGGAAAAACACAGGAATTGAAGTAGTAGGTTTCTCAAATACTACAGGAATTAGCAAACACAGGAAAGACAATAGGAGTCCTTTGATAGTGCCATGGGAAAAACAAAGGAAAGTTCACAAAGAGGTCACACCTCTTGCTATTTTTCCTATGAAATATGAAGCATAGGAATACAATCCTATGGAAAGTTTCCTTTCTTTCCTATGAATCAAAGGGATATGTAGGAAAAAATCCATAGGAATTTGAATCCTATGAAAATCCTTTGCCAATCCTTTGAATCAAAGGGGCCCTTAGCAAGAGGTCTAACCTCTTGGTAAAAATCTTTTGAGGGCCCCTTTGATTTGTAGGAAAAGTGTAGGAAATTTGAAGGATTTCAATCCTATGGAAAAAATTCCTATGAAAGCCTTTGAAACAAAGGATTGAATCCTATACTATCCTTTAAAATTCAGGCCCCCTTTGAATCACAGGAATGAAAAAACGGGGGAATAGGAAAAACATAGGATTCTGATAGGAATACAAGTATAAGGCCCCCTTTGAATCACAGGAATGAAAAAACGGAGGAATAGGAAAAATATAGGATTCTCACAGGAATATAAGTGTAAAACAGAGGATTACAAAACACAGGAAAAACATAGAAATGACCGTTTGATTGAGCCGTAGGAAAAACACAGGAATTTGAGGAGAGATGAAGACTCAAAGGATTCTTAACATGAGATTCTACCTCATGCTAAATTTCCTCCAAAACTTACATGGGAAGAGGTATTCCATAGGAATTTCATAGGATTCCATAGTATTCATTCCTTTGATTCAAAGGGCTATTTAGGAAAAATTTCTATAGGAATGAAATCCTTTAAAATTCCTATGAATTTCCTTTGAATCAAAGGGGGCCTAAAACAGAGGATTGCAAAACACAGGAAAAACATAGGAATGACCGTTTGATTGAGCCGCAGGAAAAATACAGGAATTTGAGGAGAGAGAAAGACTCAAAGGATTCTTAACATGAGGTAGAACCTCATGTTAAATTTCCTTCAAAATTTGCATGGGAAGAGGCATTCCATAGGAATTTTATAGGATTCCATAGGATTCATTCCTTTGATTCAAAGGGCTATATAGGAAAAATTCCTATAGGAATTAAATCCTTTAAAATTCCTATGAATTTCCTTTGAATCAAAGGGGGCCTGACATATGGAATGGGTAATCCTATAGACATTTTGGAGGAAAGTTAGCAAGAGGTCCAACCTCTTGGAAAAATTCCTTTGAGTCTATCTCTCTCATCTGATTCCTGCGTTTTTCCTGCGGTCCAATCAAACGGTCATTCCTATGTTTTTCCTGTATTTTTCAATCCTCTGTTTTACACCTACATTCTTGTCAGAATCCTGTGTTTTTCCTATTCCTCTATTTTTCCATTCCTGCGATTCAAAGGGGCCCTGAGTCTACCTCTCTCATCCGATTCCTGTGTTTTTTCCTGTGGTCCAATCAAACGATCATTCCTATGTTTTTCTTGTGTTTTGCAATCCTCTATTTTACACTTACATTCCTATCAGAATCCTATGTTTTTTCTATTCCTCCGTTTTTTCATTCCTACGATTCAAAGGAGCCCTAACCGTTTGATTGAACCGCAGGAAAAACATAGGAATTGGATGAGAGAGATAGACTCAAAGGAAAGTTACCAAGAGGTTGAAGCTCTTGCTAAATTTCATCCAAAATCTCTATAGGATTGTCTATTCCATAGGAATTTTAAAGGATTGGATAGGATTCAATCCTTTGTTTCAAAGGGCTTCATAGGAAATTTTCCTATAGGGTTGAAATCCTCCAAAATTCCTATGTTTTTCCTCCAATTCAAAGGGGCCCTAAAAGAATTAACTTCCTACATGTTAGCGAGACTACTCTTCTCTCACTCCCCTTCTTTGCCCAATCTCCTTGAGCCAAAAGCCACCATACTTTCCTCTTTTCCTCCACCGCCTCCAACAACGACCCCTTCTTCCACAAGGCAGATCTCATTAGTGTTAATGTAGCCCGAACATGGCTTTTGGGCATCCAAAAAGCTGAGCGCCACCTTCAAAAGGTGGTAGAGAATAGCATGGCGCGTGATCTAGTAGGTTCTTACGACAGTAACTGCTCTCCTCTTGCCAACTTTTCATTGCCCGCACCACCCTCCCCACTTCCAATTTCATGCCACTCGTGCTATCTCTGTTGTCATATCCTTCCTTCATCTCTCTCTCTGTATGGAAGTGAAAAGAAAATGAAATGGTCACCGATAGGTGGGCCTCACTTTTGCTTGCTTCTTGCAACCAAGTAAAGCTCAAACACACCTTAGTTTAGAGCGAGAACGTGGGGGATGGTTTTAATGGTTAAGGGGTTTAAAGTTGAGGTATGTGCCTTAGGAAAATAATATGGATCCATCTACGGATCGGGCGCCCGATCTTTTAATCAACAAAATTGGGCGCCTCCTCCTAACTTTTTTACTGCCACCACGTAGACGCAAGCCACTGCATCAGAAGAAGCCATGCATTCATAGCACTAAACAATAGTAGGATGGTTACAGTTTTTTTTACAAACTTCAAACTATTTTTTCTCTTAAGTTACTTATCCAATTCACGATCCGATTACACCGTTCTATTCGTTACAATTAAATCTTTACAACAAGACCACACATGATTATATTTCGACAAAAAAATATTTTAGCTTTTTTATTGATTTTTTTTTAATGTTGCATATGGTCTCTTTTGATGTTTCAACCAGTAGTTTTACGATGTTTCAGCTAGTGTACTCGTGATGTTTCACTATGTACGGATCAAATGTTGTAGTAGATTTTGATATTATGGAAGACACCTTTGCAACAAATCACGCACATATTATGGAAACCTTCTATTAAGGAAATCCGTTTCTTTTTTTTCCATAAAAAATGTTTCACCTAGTGTACTCACAATGTTTCACTATATATGGATCAAATTTTGCAGTGAACTGAAATACTATATTGCAACAAATCACCCACATATTTTATAAACCCCCTATTAAGAGAATTCGTTTTATCTTTTGTTCCACCAAAAAATGTTTCACCTAGTGTACTTATAATGTTTCACTCTGTATAGATCAAATGTTGCAGTGAACTGAAACAATCTTTCGCTATTTGCTGAAACATTGTTTTTATATAAGGTAAAACAACACCCGATTTAAACGAGTGAAACATTTTCGATCTACTTAATGAAACAATTCCGATATACCTGATGGAACATCGTGCAACATTTAAAAATAATTCAATAATAAGCTAAAATTTTTTTCGTCGGAATATATCCATGTGTGATCTTGTTTTAAAGATTTAATTGCAATGAATTTAATGGTGTAATCGGATCATGGTTTGAATAAGTAATTTAAGAGAAAAATCAGTTTAAAGTTTGCTTAAAAAGTTTAACATGCATGCATGACGACGTCACCCTGATTCCTAGTTGCTTCCTGCTCCTCTTCACAGGCAGTGACTTACATGCATGCCAGGCAGGTACTGCCTCCGTCAAAAAAAAAAAAAAAAGACAAACCCTGATTTCTGTGTCCAACATTTGACTGTCCGTCTTATTTGAAAAAATTATAAAAAAAATTAAAAATACAAGTCACGCATAAAATATTAATCATGTTTTATCATCTAACAACAATGAAAATACGAATTATAAAAAAATTTCATATAAGACGGACAATCAAAGTTGGACACGGAAACCCAGGGTTTGCCTTTTTTTTGGGACGGATGGAGTAGGATTGAGGATGGGATAACAGCCCGATAACTTTTCCCTTCCATCGGGCGACCGACAACAAGCATTTTCGAAATAATATGGTTTTTATAATTTTCCATCTAAATCTTATATACTTTTTAGGACAATTCTAGACATAACTACAAAGATATTCCGAGAATAACAAACTAATATATATATCGTGTATCGAAACGGACGATTAAAGGTCATGCAGATATTTACTCAACTATAAAGATCAACAAATGTTTGCGTGTGTGTTTGTGGGGGTGGGGGGTCTGGAATTTTTACAATCTAGTCCTTTTGAAAAATTTATCCCGATAATAGTCATTTTTGGGCGCCAGAGTGGGACCGCGCTAGCCACTCTGGCACCATCCTCCTGCCACCGTGGCGGGGCAGCACTGAGGTGGCAGAGGGAGTGCGTCAGAGTGGCTGCCGCCCCCTCTCCCCCCGCGCAACCATTTTTTCCTCTTCTCTCATCTCTAGTGGTAGATGAGAGAGATATGTAACTTTTTTTTAAAAATAATTTTTTTCACACTTAGAAGCACATAAGAACAAACTGTACAAGAAAAATAAACTCAAATAGATAAAATATGTGACTCGTAGAATTTTTCAAAGCTCTACCGAAAAGCCCTCCGGGGCGTTCTCTTCCTGCTCTTTGTCGTTTTGGTTTTTCTTATAGTCCCAAAAAAGGTAGATTAGATTTTGAACATCTTAGCCTTTTTCTACAACTTTTACATCTTATAAAAAAAGTTATGGTTTGTGTTTTTTTATGTTGCATTCGGGTGTCATTTTTTAAAACAGGTATAACTTTCTCACACGGACTCGGAATCAGGCAAATAATATATCCACGGACATCTAAAGAAAAAGTTACATATGTTTCTCCCCCGCTTTGCTGTGTTCGGCAATATTAGAACCTCTAAATTCCGCTTGCAAGATTGTGTTTTAGGCGAGAAACTTTTCGGTAGAGTTTTGGAAAATTCTACATGTCACATATTTCGTTTATTTGAGTTAAACTTTTCTATGGTTGGTTCTTGTGAGTTCCTAAGTGTGAAAAAATATCAAAAAATAAAAATAAAAAAATTGTACATCTCTCTCCTCTACACTAGAGAGGAGAGGAGAGGAAAAATTCTACAAGTCACATATTTCATCCATTTGAGTTTACAAGCGTGAAAAAAATATCAAAAAAATAAAAGAAAAATAAAAAATTGCGTTGGGGGGAGGGAGGGAGCCACTCTAGCACGCTCCCCCTGCCACCTTAGCGCCGCCCCGCCATAGTGGTAGGAGGACGGCGCTAGCCACTCTGGCGCCCAAAAAGGACCATCATTTTCGAGATAAGTTTTTTTAAGGGTTCTATTTGTAAAATAAATTTTTCAAAAAGATCAAATCGTGAAAAATCCAGGTGGGGTGGAGGCTGAGGATTTGGGGGGAGAGGGCGGAAATGCTACAGGGCGATCGATCGCCCTTGCTCGCCCAGGGCGATCAAATTCGCCCCCCCCCCTCCCACCTTGTTTCCTTTTTTGGCACCGTATTACTTTCCTATTGTAGTAAATTTATACACCTAAAGTTTACAGACCAAAAGTTTATAAGTCAAAAGTTTATATATCCAATTTAAATTTGAATTTGAATTCAAATATTTTTTTATATATAGTATTTCTATACATATAAAGTTTATACACCTAAAGTTTATAAGTTAAAATTTTATATACCCGTTTCAAATTTTGAATTTGAATTATATCTGATTCAAATTTGCATTTGAATTCAAATATTTTCTATATATAGTATTTCTATACATCTAAAGTTTATACACCCAAAGTTTATAAGTCAAAAGTTTGCATACCCGATTCAATTTGAATTTGAATTCAAATATTGTTTTATAGACCCAAAGTTTTATAAGTCAAAAGTTTACATACCCGTTTCAAATTTAAATTTAAATTCAAATATTTTTATATATAGTATTTTCTATACATAAATTTTTTTCAACTTTGTTTTTTTATTTTTAAAAAAATTTATGGTATAGTAGGAAGAGAAAAAGGAGAGGAGGAAGGAAAAGAGTAGAGTATAGAGGGGAGGGGGATGATCGCCTAGAGCGATCACCCGCCCATTAGCACCCGCGGGGAGAGGGGGTTCTCACCGCCAACTGCCCTCCTAAAGGACTGTTCCCAAGTCGCTCGTTCCCCTGGTACGGATGGTCAGCGGGCCTGTGTACCGTCGTCTACTGTTGCAAACTTGCAATCGACGACGAGGAGAATTTTAGCATCAATGAACAGAAAATACACTATATTCGGAAGTCATGGAAATTCGACGCATCTATAATTATTAACAATAAACAGTGTACTACTCAGTTCTCACTGTCGTGACAGTTGGTATTTATGTCATGATTAATTAGATGTTGTGGACCGAGTACTACTGAAAAACTGATCTTGGTTCGGTCATGTAAAATTCACAGTAGTCTCGGTTCGAGTAGAAATTAACTAAGACTAAAGATATTCTTTAGTCCCGATTGAAAATCGCAATGGAACTTTACAAACTAACCGGGATTAAAGATTATTTTTAGTCCTGATTCAAAAGAGGTTAGACCTCACACTATCTTTATTCTCGATTGGTGTTCAAAATTAATACATCGTATATAATCCCTCGCACTTTTCCTCACAAACTCCTCATCTATAGCTTCCTCTTCCTCTCTTTCCTCCTCTCTCTCTCTCCACTCTACTCTCTATCGATCTTTTCCTCAGGCTCCTTTCTCTCTCATCCTCTCCTTTTTTGCGCAGCAGCTAGGAGCGAGCGAGAGAAGGGCGGCGGGTTTTTTGTGCAGCAGCGAGGAGCGAGCGAGCGGAGGGCGGCAGGCTGCGGCGGCGGTGGCCTACTCGCGCCGGGTGGCGGCCTCCTCTGCGCGCCGGGCGGCGGCGACCTGTGCGGCGGGCGGCGCGACAATGACAAGGATTCATGTGAATTTGTTTATTTGTTATGTAATTTTGCGATGTGAATTTGTTCATTATGTGGATCTGCAAATTTGTTCATTGTGTGGATCTGTAAATTTATGATGTCAATTTAAGTATGTTCATTCAATCTGTGGGGATGGTTTGAATTCAATATAAGTAGCAAAAAATAATTAAAAAAAGACTAAAGATGGTAGCGCTAGGCACGTGGCGTTCCGATCTTTTGTCCCGGTTTGTGTTAGATCTATCTTAAGTCCCGATTATTTCATCCGGGACTAAAAATAACTATCTTTGGTTCTGGATTCGAGGTCTTGATTTGTAACCTGGGACTAAAAGGGATTGCAAAACGGGAGTAAAGAGGAATTTATCTTTGGTTCTAGATTCGGGGTCCTGATTTGTAACCTGGGACTGAAAGGGATTGCAAAACGGGAGTAAAGAGGAATTTTCCAGCAGTGGAGTCTCCCACTAGAAATGGAAGAAAGGAGGAGGAAAAAAACATATTATATAGGGAGAAAAAACAAAAGCGACTCGCCGTATTATTCGTAACATGTTCTACACTCTTGGGTCGCATAGAAATAGGGTTTGCAAAACCGTGCGGTTAGGCACGGTAAAAGAAAAACCACGATAACCTCTTTAAATTCAAATAAATTTTAAAAATAATTTAAAATGTTGATAAATTTTACACGGTTTCGTACGATTTGTCATGGTAACCGCGGTTACCGCCCCGACCGGTAACCCGGTCTCGACAGTTTGGGAGTTTTGAAGACCAGGTAGTGAGTAATATATACGAAAACTCGGCGGACACTCCGATCCCCCAACGAAGTGATACACCAGGTCGCTGGTCGCACCATGAATATGAGAGAGAACATATGCAACGTTCTTGTCTCATTGATTCCAGATAATGACTTGTCCGGCCCATTGATAATTTGATAGAGGCCTACTACATCGATCGATCCGTCATACATCATGCCCTCAAGTTGGTAGCTGTAGTATAGCATGTGTTGGGAGCAAGATCATGTCGATTGATCCACTCACTACTTTGTCCACGCATGTGGATCTGATATTTCGGGGGCTGTTTGGTACAACTCGTCTGATGTTGCCAACACGTACGATGTCACAGCGATGGGGAATGTGTAGAGCACAGGGGTGCGTACAGCGACCACACGGGCAGTGTTATTAAACGCAACCTGTATATATATGGCTATCGCATCATCTGCTCCTATGTTCCCAGAGTCCAGAACTACAGAACCAGAGTTACTTCTTTCGTAAAAAAAAATATTTTTTTATAAATTAGTATTTTTTTATTGTTGTTAGATGATAAAATATGATTAATATTTTATGTGTGACTTATCTTTTTAATTTTTTTTATAATATTTTTAAATAAGACGGACAGGCAAACATTGGATACGGAAACTCGGGGTTTGCTTTTCTTTTTTTTTTTTTTACGGAGTGAGTACGTCGCTACGAGAAGGTTAACGTTGCTCTGCTCCATGGCGCTCGATATTGACCCCGTCGCATATGCACGACGTGGCGTTGTCGCCGTCCGCCGCGCGCTCGCGCGACTCGCGACGCGCCCCCGGCTCTGGCCCCCCCGCGCCACTGCACGCACACTGGCCGGAATCAATGCCATCATCACTGCCGCACCGCGGCGCACCTCCGCCCGCACGACGAGCTACCCGCCGTTCGTCGCGGTGTGCGGGCGCCCGCGCGGCTATGGAAACCACCGGCTGCCGCGGGCCGGAGGCGGCCTCGCCCTCCGGGAACACGCGTCTCGCATGTGCGACGCCACGGAGAACGCGCGTCGGTCATGTGGGCGGTTGCGCCGGGAGCGTCTGGTTACTGGCGGACGTGCCTCCGCGCGGACGACGCAGTAAACTCCGATCTGATCCGGTTAAACGTTCTAGTAGCAGCTACACGACGCATGGCGCTATGGCAGTCACCACCTGTGAGAGCCGGTGCCAGTCTGAGCATCACTTCACTCGTGGTACACGTATACTCGTTCACCGTGTGGCTGGTGATGAAATGAGCTCGCAGCTGCTCTGTACTATCCGGAATTAACCTGCATCTGCATCGCTCCTCTGCATGCCTGTGTTGTCGTTCGGTTGGAACTTAATTTGGGACCAGATGAGGCAGTGAGGCGGTGGCACTGTGCAACAAGAGAAACAAGAGGAAAAAAAGACACTGTACAATCATGAACGTGCTTAGGCTATAGTACGAGTACATGGGAATGCGATCACTGCAGCACCTTTGGCACTAGCTACTCGCCTACCTGTTCTTTTTGCTAATCAATAAACAGATCAGGTCCACATGTACGTGCCCAGCAATAGATCACTAGCGACTTAAATTAGTCTCCCACCCGATGGATCAACTAAGAGCGGTACAATAGCACTATAAACCAATTATAAACATATTTCGAGAATATAAAATTGAAGAAGAAAAGCAGCGGGTTACAGATTTATAGCCAGCTGCAGCACAAACTTCAAAATACATGTGTATATGACAGGTGGGACCAGCTATAACTTGTGTAGTATACGTTTATAGATAACTATTGTTTGAATCCGCTATTAAAATAACTATAGATGATTTAAAGCCAATAATTTACTATACTACTAAACTTGCTCTAACAAACTCTTTCTTGAATTCTGAAAGATAGGAAACCAATCGTATCTATCGATTTTAGTCGATCATCAACAATCATGATGCCTACCTACTAAAGTTTGCATGTGTTGCGCCCAACACATAACACATAATACTGCGATTAGAGCAGGTACAATAACAGACTGTTAGCTCAGCTATAAATATATTTTAATAAGATATACGATGAGAGAGAAAACCAGCGGACTATAGATCTATAGCCAGCTGCAACATGGACTCTAAGACGTAATATGTGTATGATAGGTGGGACCATATATTAACAGTATACTCCCTCCGTACTCGTAAAGAAAATCGTTTAGGACAATGTTTAAGTCAAATATTGGGAATATAAATCATAAATAACTCCTAAGTTGTTAAGTTTGAAAATATAAAAATTATATGAATAGATTTGCCTTGAAAAATACTTTCATAAAAATATACATATATTACTTTTCAATAAATATTTTTATATAAACAAGAAGTTAAAGTTGTGTTTCAGATACCGTGTCGCTGTCAAAAACGACTTTCTTTGCGAGGATGGAGGGGTAGTAAACAACTATTGTATGAATTGACTATTAAATTGGCTATAAATAAATTGAAGCTAGTACACTATATTATTAAACTTGCTCTTAGTGTGGCGTTGTTAATATACTAGAGCAGGGCAGGGCAAATACGCATGCATGTGCTCTTCTTTCGGGACGAACAGTACACGTGCATTGCACATATGCAACGAATTGAATGGAAAAGTTGCGGTCACCATGAACCTAGTTAGGCTGTTCTGGATCGGTCCCAGCTTTTATTAAAAACTTATATTTGCCTAATTTTATTTTAAATAAAATTAGGAATAAAAATGTATTGGTTACTAATACATACTATTATAAATTTGACGGTTTTGAAAATAACTTTATAATTCACGTATTTCGACCAGTGCCATTACAATAATTTGTATATAGGTAGAAACAAATTTACCTTTATAAGAAAAAAAGAGCACCATTCCTGGCCTGGCCGCTCGCTCCGCCCAGCTGAACTCCCGTCGCATGTGATGCTCCTGATGCCGTTGACAGCGAGTCCATCGCAGAACCACTTACTCCAGCCGGCGGTTGAAGGTGGACGCCGATGCGGAGGACGTCGATTTGACCACCAAGGTACTAGCCATTCCTGACGACGCTCTCCGTCGTGGCCCGGCCCGATCTTCTAGTGAGGGGATAACTCTCGCTTTAATCGAGTATGACATTTGCGATACAGCTACAAGTCCAGAACGCCATGCAATCGCTACACCACAAATAATGTTGTATCAACCGTGACGCGCGGTTGATGATCCCTGCAATGCAAACGAGAGAACAATGCAAGAATAAGATAAGATGCAATCTAAATATTGCGAATAGGTAATTAAGCATAAAGGAATAGTTGCGATTGAAGTGGTAGTTCTAATCGACCCGGCAAATCAACACACCAACTATTGGCGGCTCTGAATCTATAGTCACCGACTAATCGAGCGAGGACTAGACACAAGCTGAATGGCACTTGGCAAAATTCAACTAAACAAAATCCAATTGTTTTTTAGGTTGTACATAGACATTTATAGAGGAAAATTGATCTAGGGTTTAGTGCTAATTCATGGAGGTGGAGGGAGACACTTTCGAGATGGATCTAGTCTATTACAAGGCCTAAGGCCCAAGTTCGGTTTCAGCAATAACACTTCCTTGTTTTAACGATTCCCGTTGACTCGGAATGAATTTGGATATGAGACTAGATGCGTTTGAAAGGTAGTGAGATAAGCTTTCCATGAAGTCCAAGATCACCCAAATCGGAGTTGGCATGAAGACGCTAGGTCCATTTGAAGTTAGTGCTGTCTCCAGAGACCGAACTGGATTCCAAAACTCACTGGACTTTAATATCTTAAAGATCCTCCATTCATCCGATCTATTATTTGGCATTGTTTTATATTTCTCATGCTTAGTTGTATGCATATAATTGATTGTCACATCAATTCCGGAGGAGGAGAGGGGGCCCACAGGCGTTGGTAACGGTAGGGCGGCATCGGCGACGGGCGGGACAGCATCGGTGGCTGCTCCCACGGTGGCGGCGCCGTCCGCCTCACCTTCCCTCGGCGTCGCCCTTCTCACCTCCCCACTGCGGTGGCCCCCTCGCCTCCACATGGCAGCGGATTCCCTCACCTCCCTTGGCCCTCACCTTCCCACTACGACGACGTCGAGCGTGGCCGGATCTGACCGGTGTGGCACAAGGGCAGCGGCAGTGGAATTCTCTCCTTCAACGTCCCCATTTATACTGCCTTGGATTTTTTTTGTTGATGTGGATGTTGATTGTTTGATTGTGTTCATGTTGATCGATTCAGGGGTGATTGGGAGCTGCTCGAATTGAGCTAATGCATCGAACCACCTTTTTGTTGGTTTCTTCATTTTCGGGACCTCAAAGGTATCGGTTCCAAAACCGGCACCCATACGGGGTTTCCATCCGGCACCTATTTGTGTTTATGTAGTAGTGGCCACCGCGTCTTCGGCGAGCCCTCGCCTACTAAGCACACCGGCGGCTACGCTTTAACCTGTGGGCGCACAAAAGTGAGAAGGGGGTATCAGGAGTACCCACTGACCGTCGCCGACGGGTACATCCGGCACAAGGATCAGCCACAACAGTTGACATTCCTAGAACAATTTTGAGGGTTCGTCTCATCGCACTCCTCATAGACAGGGGCAAAGCTACAGGGGGTGCCGGAGGGGGCCAACACCCCCCCCTATCCGACCCCATCACTGTCGTACTAACTAGCGCATTAGCATGTCAATTAGTCCATTATTAATAAACATGGTATAGAAAATTAATTAATAAGAAAGAGACAGGGAGACGACGCAAATCAACTCCTTGTATTCATTGCTCGGCTTCACACGTCTCTCTGTCCTCCTATTGCGTCTCGCTGTCAAGCATGGTGTCTCAAGTTTCAAACTGTCAAATATCCAATGATACAACTAAAAAGCTAAATTCAAGCTTTTTTTATGGCAGAACACATGATGTCTTGTTTTATCGTCAGCATTGCTTACCCTGACTTCTGACTTGTTCGCTCTGCCCACACCCCTCTAACCATAAATCCTGGCTTCGCCCCTGCTCATAGAACCGATAATAAATCATTTTTATCTCTTGGAAACATTTGTGATTTTGTGTGGTAGCATGCATGGGCCATGCGACAAGCATGAAGCATCTGCGTATATGCTTCTCTTGTGAACGAATGATCTTGTGCACTCCTTACAAATGGGACCAAGGGCATTCATGTCTTCTCGCTAGGGTTTTCAAATCTGATAGGACCAATATAAAAGAAAAAACAGCCACGTGGACAAGAATAGCGCTAAAAGTGACGCAGGGGAGAGAGAGTAGGGATCGGGTGACAAACGTGAACGGAATTTTGGTAGAGTGGTATATGAGAGCAGGGTTTCAAAATATGACAATAACTATTAGGTTATTTGTATTTTGATTATCGACGACATATCTATTTAGAAACTGTCTAATAAACAGAACAAGTTAAAAAGTATTTAATTTTGGTTTTGCTTTTTTATCTTAATTTGTCCGAACAGTGGCGGACGAAGTTTTAAAATATAGATGGAGCGAAGAACAGAGATTTTCACTCGATAAAAGCAATTGAACATAACACATATCGTATTAATAGTCCATTCGCAAAACGGTCTCAATCTGTTAGGTGTTCACGGCTTATTATACCTAATTTTGATGGCCCGTGATTATTATAAGGGGGTAAAGGGGTCTTTAGGGTGTGGGACGACATGAGTCGTAGCTGAGTCGGTCAACCCACCTTACCTAATGGGTGGATCCGCCCCTGTGTCCGAATAAATTATATTTAGGATAATTTTAAATGCTAAAATTGTTATATTTGTAAGTCGGAAAGGTGGACGCAACTCCGGCTCGGGCGCTCGATGGGAGGAGCGTCCGATTTACGTGCAAAACTATATTAAACTGATTTTTCTCTTAGATTACTTATCCAAATCATGATCCAATTGCACCATTCAATTCGTTGCAATTAAATTTTCAAAACAAGACCACACATGGATATATTCCGACGAAAAAGAAATTTAGCTTATTATTGAATTATTTTTAAATGTTGCATGATGTTCCACTAGGTATATCGGAATTGTTTCACTAAATAGATCAAAAATGTTTCACTCGTTTAAATCGGGTGTTATTTCACCTTATATAAAAACAATGTTTCAGCAAATAGCGAAAGAATGTTTCAGTTCACTGCAACATTAAATCTATACATAGTGAAATATTATGAGTATACTATGTGAAACAATTTTGGTGGAAAAAAAATAAAACGAATTCCCTTAATAAAGGTTTCCAAGATATGTGGGTGATTTGTTGCTATAGAATGTTTCAGTTCACTACAACATTAGATCCATACGTAGTGAAACATTGTGAGTGCACTAGATGAAACATTTTTTACGGAACAATAAATAAACCAAATTCTCTTTATAGAGAGTTTCCAAAAATATGTGGGTGATTTGTTGCAGGTGAGGGCAGGGACTGTGGTGGGGCCAGCGGCATGCACGCGCGGCCGCGCGCGGGGTGCGGGGGATCCTAATGGGCGATTGATCACCTGGATATGGGGGTAGCGATCAATCCCCTCCCCCTCCCTCCCTCCCTCCACCTAGTTTCCTTTTTTGGCACCGTATTACTTTCCTATTTTAGTAAATTTATGCACCTAAAATTTATACACCTCAAGTTTACACATCTAAAGTTTAGAGATCCAAAATTTATAAGTCAAAAGTTTATACATCCGATTCAAATTTGAATTTGAATCAAAATTTTTTTATATATAGTATTTCTATACATATAAAGTTTATACACCTAAAGTTTATAGACCCAAAGTTTATAAGTCAAAAGTTTACATACCTGTTTCAAATTTGAATTTGAATTCAAATTTTTCTATATAAAGTATTTTTATGCATCTAAAGTTTATACACCTAAAGTTTATAGACCTAAAGTTTATAAGTCAAAAGTTTACATACCCGATTCAAATTTGAATTTGAATTATATCTGATTCAAATTTGAATTTGAATTCAAATATTTTCTATATATAATAGTTCTATACATCTAAAGTTTATACACCTAAAGTTTATAGACCCAAAGTTTATAAGCCAAAAGTTTACATAGCCGATTCAAATTTGAATTTGAATTCAAATTTTTTATATATAGTATTTCTATAAATAAATTTTTCTAACTTTTTATTTTTTAAAAAAAATTTGTGTGGTGTACTACAATAGTAAGAGAAGAAGGGGAGGAGGAAGGGGGAGAGGAGGGAGGAGTGTATCAACTATAGGGGAGGGGGCAGATCAGGGGAGGGGGCAGATCGGACGGGTGATCGCTGGGCGGACGGGGGAGCGATCACCCGTCCATTAGCATTTTCGGGCGGGGGCGGGGGAGGGGGGGGAGCGCCCGATTATTGCTCCCCCGGCCGGTCGACCGATTCCAATCATTATCCAGAGAAAGGTAGAGAAGAAACATTGGAAAACCAACGCTAGCTGTGCTATCCGTTGGTTGTTTACATCACCTACCAACGGAGGACATCACGGGCTCGCACAGCACCGCAGCAATGCATGCAAAACCTCAATGGCAATGGCTGCCGCGGTGCGCACGGAGCAGCAAACGCCTATACGCGCGGGGCCATATTCCCGATGTCGAGGAGCTCATAAAAACGCTCTCGTGCACTAGGATTAATCTTAGCGCCATCCCGTTGCCCGTTCGTAAAAGTAGAAAAACCCACCCGGATCGATATTCCCGGCGTTTCCGTCCTCCGATGAGAGTGATCACCGCATTCAACCAAGTGGCGGACGGAAGACTGGCCATTGGGCCTCATGAATGCGCCACAGAAACGCGCACAGATCGCGACTTCGCGCGCGAGCCGAGCCAAGCAGAGCTTTCTAGCCGACCGGCTCCCGGTGCCGCGCGGTCAAACGCGAGCGCGCCCTGCCTACTTCGTCCGCTAAAATCCACTACTGTATCATCTCCTCTCCCTGCAATGCAATGCAATGCGTCGCCCCACCAACCCCCCATAAATTCTCCCTTTCCATTTCCCGACCTTAGAGCAGGTATAAACTATTAGTCAGCTATAAATATATTTTAAAGAGATAATAGTGAAGAGAAAAGAGTAGCGGGCTATAGATTTATAGTCAGCTGTAGCACGGACTCTAAGACACAGTGTGTATAAGACAGGTGGGACCAGATATTAATATTGTAGTGTGTAACTATTGTATGAATTAACTATTAAATTGACTATAAGTGATTTGAAGTTAGTAGTTGGCTATACTATTAAACTTTCTCTTACGCATCGATCCGTAGCGTCAGTCCACCCCTCTATATATGCACACGTTCCCCCCCTCTCGCCGCCTGCACCACCCTACCGGCCACTTCCACTGCCAATGCCACAGCTTCCTTTCCTGGTTCCCGATCCCTCCCTCGTCATCAAGCCAACTCCATCGTTCCATCATCACCAACATTTGCAGCAACACTGTGAACAAGCTCTAGTTGCATCAGCTATACGTGCTACTACTATATAAAACTGGCGCCCTAGCTTATACAGGTTCGCACAGGCAACATATACATACGTGCGTGACGACGTGTAGTACTACGTGAGATCGATGGTGCTTCCAACCATCCTCCCCAAGATAGCCGCGCACTGGCTCTTCACCTTCTACCGCGCGGCACGTAAGCTCCGCGGCCATGCGTTCCAGTACTGCCGCAGCTCCTCCGCCACTACTACCAAGCCGCCTCCGCCGTCGCCCGTCTCGCCAGCGGCCAAGTGCACCGTCGTCTTCCCCGACGCCGCCGACAAGGCCGTGGTGTTCGGCTTCGACGGCGCGCTCATGAGGTCCGCGGCGCTCTTCCCCTACTTCATGCTCGTCGCCTGCGAGGGCGGCAGCCTGCTGCGCGCGCTGCTCCTGCTCTGCGCCTTCCCTCTCGTCTGGGCCCTGGGCGAGCGCTCCGACGCCGGCGTCAGGGTCATGGCGTTCGTCACCTTCTTCGGGCTGAGGCCCCGCGACATGGACCTCGTGGCCCGCGCCGTCCTGCCCAAGTTCTACATGGAGGGGCTCAACGCGCAGGTGTACAGCCGCCTCTGGCTGCCGGCGAGGAGGAAGGTGGTGGTGACGGGCGCGCCGAGGGTGATGGTGGAGTGGTTCTTGAAGGAGTACATGGCCGCCGACGTGGTGGTCGGCGGCGAGCTGCATGTTGTTAGGGTTGGTCGCGGCCGCTACTTCACCGGGATGCTGTGTGGGCCAGGAGGATCGGCGGCGCCGGCGCTGAAGCACAAGGCCCTGCAGGCAGAGGCGTTGGGAACGGACAACGCCATGGCTGACGTGGCCGTCGTCGGGAACGCCAGCCAGCTCGACCACCCCTGCTTCCCATACGGCAAGGTGCGTCCGTACGTTGTTTTGTTCTTAACGATCATTTAATAGGCTTTCCTCTAGTTAACTATACACATGTCGCTGTAGATCAGATCATTAGTACTGTTATATAGCTCTAATTGTTTTTGGCTTTAAAATCCATTTCATACTAGGAGTACATACATATAACTTCCCTTTGAAAAAAAACAAAAAAAGAAAGACAAAGGTTTGTGTCAGAGTATCACCTTCTCTTCGGGCTGGTACAGAATATATATACGTAAACAGCTAATACTTCAAAACTAATATACACATGCACATACACACAGAAAGAAAAAACTGATCCGATATATGGAGCTGGTCATCTGATAAATCAACCGTTGGATCAGAAACAAACGGCCTGATCGTAAACCGTAAGATCTTCCCTAGCTTAGCCGCTACACAAAGAGAACGCACGACATAATAAACATACTTCAGGTTAACCCTGTTTGGCCTTTACGGCATGGTGGATCTACAGAGACTAGCACGTTGCACCACGCTATAAAACCTACTACAACCACACCCACTTGTAGGCATAAATGTACTAGCAGCAGTAGATGAGACCCGTCCAATATGTGGATCGAATCACCTAGAACAGTGTACTGCTACCACATGGATGAGACTCACTGTTGGTTCAGGCAGTTTACCCCAGGCAGGGACCTAGAAAGAACTCGACAAACATGCACAGACACCTGGCCAATTTGTGGCCAACTTGCCATGGGCGCGCAGCGCAGGGCCTGGATTTGTGGCCAACTTGCCATGGGCGCGCAGGGCATGGACGGCCTGGACGGGAGGACGGGAGAGGCGCATGCATGCAGATGCAGGCAGACAGCCGCACGGTGGTGGTGGCCTCTCGATCCTTCACACGCCCCAGACGCGCGCGCGCGCCATTGAAAGCGCATTTACGCGGTGTTTGGTGACATTTAAGCTTGTGTTTTTCCCCCCTGTGCGGCGCTGTGCTCCGTGGCCGGGCGGCCGGCTAGAGTGCGCGCGCGACATGGCCGTCGCATCGCGGCAAAGCGAGGCGTCCTCTCGCGCTGCTTTGGCATTTGCTAGTTTTGCACACCTCGCCTGCTGCCTTTGCTCTGCTCTCTCTGGGTCTTCTACAGTAGGCGTAGTGCCAATGCAACTCCACTCTCACGCTAGTACGTTACGTCCTCCTTGCATTAACGCCCGCAGATTAATTACCTTCGCCGCGAGCGTACAAATCTAAGTCTCCAACTACTACTAGTATCAGTAGAAAGAACCGCTCCCTGTCTTTATGGGTCTTAATTATCTTCGTCTAAACTGCACGGCCAAGGTGCGTGGCGAGTAATGGCTTCGGGTAGGACGACGAGTAGCTCGATCCTTTTATAACTACCACGAGTACAATACATATATAGATGGGGCGTTTTTAGTTTGGACTACAATACGTATATATAGAAGAGCCGAGGCGCAAGTGCAACACTGCAGTGCGTAGGACGTCCAAAATGTGCGGATGGTATAGATCCCGAAAGGAGCCCGTCAGCCCGTCCGACAATAGTGATTAAAGTTCATAAATGAGATCCCTCTACTCCTACCTCTCTATTTCCGATGAATACTAGGATAGTACTGGTACAGTGCCTGACAAAGGACGAAAGTTCTACTATTAAGGTCTGATGTACGGTGGAAAAGGTCTGATGTTTGAAAATGGCGACTGATATACTTTCAAACAATTAAGTACTCCATTTTCACATTTTTCAGCTGCCTAAATGTAGTACTACTACCTCCGTTCCAATATACTCCCTCCGTCCAATAAAAAACCAACCTAGTACTAAGATGTGCTAGAATATGTCGCATCTGGTTCTAGATTCGTTTTTTATGGAACGGAGGGAGTAAGATTGTGTTCGGCACCCACTTTTCCAACCCCACTCTATCGTTTTCTGCACGCACGTTTTTCAAACTGCTAAACGGTGCGTTTTTTGCAAAAAGTTTCTATGCGAAAGTTGCTTAAAAAATCAAATTAATCCATTTTTGAAAAGGGTCCGCTAGTTCACGCAAATCCGAAGAAGTTATCACGGACGAGCCACATGCAGGGAAAGGGCCTTAATCCATATTTTCTCATTCATGTATCACAAATGGCAGCTCTTTCATAGTAATGGCCTTTATGTTTGGAGGCTAACCCAGGGAATAGTTACACGTGCCGAGAGAAGGGGATTGCTTGTGTTATGAATGGGCAAAAGATAGTGGCCGTGGTGGATTCGAGGATCTTACGTGGCAGAGCGCGTCGAACAGAAAGAAGCAAGCAGGGGGTGTTGCCGTAGCGTGCCGGGGAGCAAGCGTAGGCGAGTGATTTCTTTAAGAAGAAAAAACCAAGTGTTCAGCTAATAAAAAGTAACAAAGGTCAGCGCTGATGCCGATCAGGTACCAAAACTTTTGAGGGCCGGAGTTTACTTAAATTCAAGAGGTTATGTAGATCAAAAATGATGAATGGGATTGTGGCACTCCACTCGCCGCCAATGCGGAAGGATGCCGCCGAAAAGAATGGAACGCTGCTTCGCTCTGCTGGATGCGACTTAATAACTCGGTCAACTCTTTTCCCGCTTTCCTGCACGTGCCAAAGCACTGGAAGAGACGAATATTGGTTGCCGGATGCTATTCACATTAGCTTTGCATGATTAGCTCCGGCAGAACAGGAAGTATTCTTTCAAGAAATTCGTATAGAAAGATGGACTAGCTCGAGAACAAGCAACGGATTGAGCACACTAGCGCGAAAGCGTTAGCACGCGCATCCGTTTTCTTGCTCCTCCATCCAATTTTATGGTAAATTCAGTCTTACACAGCTGTCCCCAAGGATGTCCATTCCCTGGCTCAGGATGAACGCTGGCGGCATGCTTAAGATTTTATCCGTCTCCTGCTTCTTATCCTTCTCCAAGGAGAGCTACAAGGCGCGAAAGGAGTGCTGTAAAGGGGAAGGGGGTTGGGCGGCTTATGATGCTTGAGCTTTCTTTCCTCCCTTATGGCGGCGTTATCTTACAACTACTCTTCCTTTCTCTCCTTCGGAAGAACAAGTCTTTGAAGCAAGAGATGAACATATTGTGGGCGGATCTTCTTACCAGCCAAAAAGTAAAATCCATAGAGTTGGGGACTAAAGAGACTCTTTTCTGACAGCCAACCATGAAGAGAAGAGAGTCTCAGAGTAGATTCGGTAGTTTGATCGAGGATTGGGGAGGAGAGGTGGAATAAAAAGCTCGGGATGGATTTTGGAGTCTTTGTGCGAGAAACGTGTGGTTTCTGAACCCATTGAGATGACCCAAGAATTTCGCTATTTCGATTTTGCTAGTCCTTGGGAACAGCGTAGCGACGGATAATTCCGAATCTACATAACTGGTCGGTCTTATTGTAACCGGTTTGTCGGGAAATATACGTACCCAGATTTTTCCACCACGACGTGCATATCGTGTCATTGCTCTTCGTCCTGCTTCTATCTGCCTCGCAGAGCCAGCACACCTCAGTGAATATCATTATTTAGGACAAGCACGAAGAGGAAGAGCTTTGTCCTTCGGCCTTGAATCAGCATAAAGCCCCTCGCCGAGCCACTTCTTTGACATCCTAATGTCGCGAAGTGTTCGGTCAACCGCAGCGAAAGCATATCCGTGTGTCATTGGTGCTTCATCCCTAATTATGAGAGATTTCTTTTTTATTAACTCGGCCAGCAAGAAAACGGAAGATTAGTCCTTTTTCCTTCTCGCGAACCACGGGAGCGCCCAGCGCCCAGAAGAGCAAAGCTCATTTTCAAAACAGGGTCAAGCGGCGCATTAAAAAGGGCAACAAAAAAGAACTCGATTTTCCAGGGAAGGACAGCTTTCTCTTTTGGCACGAGAGCAAGAAGAAAAAAGTCAAAACAGCAACCTACCGACCCAGCGCAGTGCCTATGAAGAATAGTGAATGTAGACCGGATAGGAATTAGGACTCTTTAGGCGTCTTACGGTCTCATAGAGGGGGGAGAACTACCTAACTAAAGAAGAATAGTGCTCTTTATAAATAAGAGTAGGCGTGGAGAGCTTTTTGCGGGGAAACTTGCAAGATAACCGGATAGAGATATTTCCTTACTTATAGAGCCAGACTGTGCTTTAACACACGACATCCCAGTCAGAGGGGGGAATGGTCAAAAGAAACTCGTTCCATGGACAAAGCCGACCAGGAATCCAACTGAACGACACGAGTTACTCCACTTTTATTTCAATGTTAGGCTAGGCTTCTTCTTTCCCGAAGGAACTCTCTGGAATGTCCGATTAACCGAAGATAATACTTAATTAATCACGTGCTAATAGACCGCTCCATTTCCCGTGCGTACTGTATCCGGCTGGGAACGAGGAAGGACGAACACAGCCTAAGTGCAGTTGTGAGTTTTCGTGTCCAACGTTTGATCATTCTTCTTGGTTAAGAAAATATATGATTAGTATTTTTATTGTTATTATATGATAAAACTTGAATAGTACTTTATGTGTGACTACTTCTTTTTAATTTTTTCATAAAATTTTTAAATGAAATGGACGGTCAAATGTTGGACACGGAAACTCATAACAACACTTATATTGGGACGGATATAGTAATAAATTCATATCCAATATTTAGAATAGATAATATTTTTTAAATAAACTGCAACATAAATATGATAATGCAACACATCATAATCTAGTATTTTGAATGCTAATCATTATTAAAATTGATACAATATTAGTCAGCAATATTTAAAACAGAGTATTTATCTCATACACGTGGATAATGCCTTAGACTATAAGTATAAAATTACAGACTACTTTCTCTATGCCATATAGCGATTTTTGCGGATCATTTAGGGTAGACGGGCCAACCTTCCGCACGCGAAAATAGGTTTTGGGCCATCCGGAAATTAACAACCCTTTTTTACTAGTGATATATCGTACTACTCTCATTGAGAAATATTACAGTATAAGTTGTGTTAGGTTTTTGCACAGTTTTTAATATAATATCAATAACTACAAAAGCAATAGTATTATGTACTCACTCTGTTCCAAATTGATCATCACATAATAAAAAAATCAAAATTTTCAAATTGATCATTATATAACTTTGATCCCTTCATTTAACATGCAGTATTATTGTATATGTGCATGCAAATTGAGTCTACATGTTTATTGATCCTTACTTATCACATAATAACATTAAATGAAATACACAAAAGTTAAGTCTTTCTTCTCGATGAAAAAACTTATATGATGAGATTAGATAGGAACTTAACTGAGGGTGTATGAAAGTACTTTCAGATACGAATGCATCGATACCACTTATATGACATAAAACATATATGTTGAGTATTTAATTGTTAGTAAAAAAAAGTACAAACCTTGACTTTCTAAATACATGCATGCCTTATATTTAAGTCCAGAAAAAAAAAAAGTACTACGAAAAAGACACCTATTGTTGTAAATGTACAGAAGGAGCATTGAATTGGGCCATTAATGGATCTTTCCTCTCTATTACAAAAGTTAGGTTACTTCATATAGGGTGTGTTTAGTTCACACCAAAATTGTAAGTTTGGTTGAAATTGGAACGATATGATGTAAAAGTTGAAAGTTTAAAAGTAACCTAACTTTATTTAAATATATATGTGGAACGATGTGTTTTAAATATATTTTTTTTATTTAATTTCCATAAATTTTATTTAAAAGTATTGAATGAAAAAGAAAAGGACAATTTTGACAGTAAATTATGTGTTCCTATCAATCAAACTGTATAAAAGTCATAGCAATGCTAGAACGTTGCCAAAAAAAATGAACACCATTAAATGATGATGGCATCATGCATTTACACACTTCAGAGTCTTTGCGACAGAGCTAAGAATGCCACTGGTTGCGACAGTATTTGTGAGAAGTAGTCAACAAACGCCGTGTTTAGTTCCAAAATAATTCTTCAAACTTTCAACTTTTTCATCAGATTAAAACTTTTCTACACATATAAATTTCTAACTTTTTCATCACATCGTTCTAATTTCAACCAAACTTTCAATTTTGGTGTGAACTAAACACAGCCAAAATTAAATTTCAGTTTGTTGGGAGAATTCAGAGAGTAAATTATACTAGGCTTAAAGGCAACACAACTTATCTTTTGCACAATAAAAATATTCTCTCATTTTAATTGTGATCATCAGAACATTTCGTCACTGAGTACGGTCTTTCCAAAACAAAAATTTTCACGCTGTTGCATCGAATGTTTAACACATGCATAGAGTATTAAATGCAGAAAAAAAACCCAATTACACAAATTGCGTATAAATTACAAGACGAATCTTTTAAATCTAATTGTGCCATGATTTGACAATGTGGTGCTACAGTAAACATTTGCTAAAGACGGATTAATTAGGTTTAATAAATTCGTCTCGCAGTTTCCTAGCGGAATTAGAGTAGTAATTTATTTTGTTATTAGACTAAGTTTAATACTTCAAATGTGTGTCCATATATCCGATGTGACAACCAAATCTAAAAATTTTCCTCAACTAAACAAGGCTCAGAAAAGAAATACAATATTTAGTGCAGTTGTGGGTTCCGTGTTTTAAAAATTTATGGAAGAAAATAAAAAAAATCATGCATAAAGTAATATTTTTGTTTTATCATCTAATAATAATAAAAATAGTAAGCATAAAAAAATTAAATAAGATGAACGATCAAATGTTGGATAAAAATTCCACAGCTGTATTTAAATTGGGACGGATGGTATACTATAGTCGTAGTCTAGTAGTACACAGAGTACTTACCACAGTTGGATTGATTTCTGCAGGAAGTTTACGTCGTGAACAGGGAGAGCACCAAGACCGCGCGGCTGCCGCGGGACAGGTACCCGAAGCCGCTCATCTTCCACGACGGCCGCCTCGCCTTCCTCCCGACCCCCTCCGCCGCGCTCGCTTTCTTCCTCTTCCTCCCCCTCGGCGTCATCCTCTCCGTCATCCGCATCTCCATCGGCATCCTGCTCCCCTACAAGATCAGCTTCGGGGCCGGCGCCCTCTTCGGCGTCCGCTACCGCACGTCGGGCCTCCGCGCCCCGGAGCCCGGCGTCAAGCGCAGGGGCGTCCTGTACGTGTGCACGCACCGGACGCTGGTCGACCCGATCATGCTCACCGCCGCGCTCCAGAAGCCCGTGCCGGCCGTGACGTACAGCCTCAGCCGGCTGTCCGAGGTCATCGCGCCCATCAAGACGGTGCGGCTGACGCGCGACCGCGAGCGCGACGCCGAGACGATGTCGCGGCTGCTGGAGCACGGCGACCTCGCGGTCTGCCCCGAGGGCACCACCTGCCGCGAGCCGTACCTGCTGCGGTTCAGCCCGCTGTTCGCGGAGCTGGCCGACGACATGGAGCCCGTGGCGCTGGACGCGCAGGTGACGACGCTGTACGGCACGACGGCGAGCGGCCACAAGTGGCTGGACCCCGTGGTGTTCTTCGCCAACCCGCAGCCCGCGTACCGGGTGGACTTCCTGGGCGCCGTGCCGCGGGAGTGGACCCGCGCCGGTGGCAGGGCCGGCGCCGAGGTGGCGAACTGGGTGCAGCGGCGTCTCGGCGAGGCGCTCGGGTACGAGTGCACCGGGCTGACTCGCCGCGACAAGTACATGATGCTCGCCGGCAACGACGGTGTGGTCGCCAAGTAGGGGTGGTGGCCGCGTGCCACGGTCCTTTTGTTTATGCGCATACTTTGCATGCTCTGTAACCAAAATATCAAAATTAGTTACTCTACTGTAATATGCGTGGAAGGAAGTAACGGATGTCTTTGTTTTCCCTTTGCTCATATGTAAAGAAAATTTCTACTACTATGGCAGTGAAAGCTCTTCTCAAATACTACTCGATCCCTTGTCTCTAACTCTCTACATGCTTGGGTTGAAATAGTTCATGGATATTTCGTGCACCCGTTGTCCTCCATATGCGGCAGGAGCAGGACGAGTCCCGGTCTCTAGTTTCACCGTCCTTGCACAAGTTTATCAAAACATGGGTGAGCCGCCTGACCGTGCGGCGGCACGAACCCATCCAGCCTTTCACAACCGTGCGGCAGCGAAGATAGCTCCCAGCCTCCCACGGACTACCAAGGCGATCCACTAATCAGCACGGCGCAGCTGTCCCCGTTTTCGTGCACGGATCAACGGATGATTGGGTGTGGCTACTATACGGACTGACGGAGATCGAGCGTGCGCTGGTCAGCGATTGCACGGGAGTTTGGGCTCTCTCGTCGTTGCATCTAGCTGGCTGATAACTGATAGTCTCCGTCATTGAAGCCTACACGACTGCACTCATCGTTATTGTGTCCTCTTCAGGATTAATTCCGTTTCAGCACGATCCTTGTCACTTTATGAGCTCAACATTGTTCATGAAACGTACGGGGGAGAAGAGGGCTGACGTTTCATAAATTTGGCGCCCGTACATGCGCCATAAACGCGGGTGGGGCGTCTCCCACAACTGTTACAGCATAGTGGCGGCGCTGTTACGTATTATTGCCTTAGGGTGTGTTTGGATGGTGGGTTTTGAGTGGATAGGACATGGCGGTCTCTTTTTCATGGGTGTTTTGTTGATGAGCGAGTATGGGATAGGACGACCCGGAGGGGAATATTCCTCTCAGATGCCGGAGGGAAAGATCCGATCGATTGGACTCACCGGCCCATGTTTCTCCTACAACCGTGAGATGTACGGTCAAATCAATCCACGGTACGTACTGCGCCACCTCACGTCACTGCTGCTATCTTCAGCCCTTGATATTGTGGTTAAATTTCATTTATTTTGTTAAAAACAGATCACATCTGCACTACTCTATACTTCCACCTACGACTTTCAGTCACCTGAAATCCTAAAAACATTAGTCAAATTTGCTTACATTAGAATCCATATCAATACTCGTGCAGTGAAGTACTCCCTTCGTCAAAAAAAAAAAAGTGAATCTAGAACTGAATGTTACATATTCTAGGATATGTCACATTCAGTACTAGGTTGTTTTTTATGGGACGGAGGGAGTATTGTCTGGCGACAGTGCTTGATAGTTGTGATGACGACAACATAATTTTATCTCTATTATTATAAAAATTGAAGATATTTTTGCTAGTACTTTGGTACGTCATCCATAAGCCGGTTTGTTTGTTTATACAAGTACAAGAGTCATATAAGAAATATCTTTAAAAAAAACTTGCATGATAACTTGAGACGATCAGACCCGTAATTGCAGGTCATGATTTGTAAAAAGAATATCCAAGCGAATTCCCACAGTGAATTTCACCATAGCTAAATCGTACAACAATAATAAGATTAAAATAGCCTTCACCCATTGCAACGTATAAGCTTTTTTTCTAGTTTAATAAAATATCTGCAGAAATAATTTTCTATTTAAAAATTTTATAAAACTAGTCGCCCATCGCCGTTTGGAAGAGGATTTTTAAAAATTGCCCTACCAGAGGGCAATTTTGCCAACGTGGCAGAAGGCCGTTGACCCTCCCATAACGACTGGACACCGAGGGTGCCGAAATTTTGCAAGCGGCTCCCTTGCTACCCTCCAGAGGGCAGTTTTTGGCTCTAGGGGCCACCTGCAAAAGGGTTGGGAGTGTGGTCTGGCATTTTTGCATGTAGCCTCCTTGTCGCCATCTGGGAGGGCTATTTTCTACTGTGCAAGAGGAGTAGAATTTTTACAGGCGGCCCCCTTGCCGCCCTCTGGGATGACGATCTGCAAAAAATACCAGGCCGTCCTCGGTGCCCTTTTGCAGCCCTCCCCCCCCCCCCCCCCCCACCCACCCACCCAAAAAAAAATAAAAAATTATTTTTAAATATTTTTAATACAAAATTTAAAAAAATCGCTAGGGCGTGGGTGGAGAGAGGGAAATAACCCAACTTGCTGGGTCTTCCTATTTCCAGGAGCCCACGCGCAACCAGCCCACTCTCGCTTCCTAGGATATTCTCAGCCCGAGTGATTTTGGCCCAAATAAAAGTTTATATATATCAACTTTATACATACAAATTTTATATCTGCAAACTTTATACGTACTAACTCGGGGGCTCCAGTTCGCGCATGCGCGCTGGGAAGCGTATGTCACGCGTGCGGCTGCCCGAAGTTCATGCTATTATCTTAACGCTAATGACAGTGCTTATTTCAAATGACAGTGATTACCATTATTTTTAAAAACAATACATAATAATTTAGTTAAAAATTTTAAATTTGTATTTGAAATATGAGTTGAAAGTTTTTAAAATTTGAGTTGAAATTTTTGAGTCGAAAGCTTTTTAAATTCAAGTTGATTTTTTAGTCGAAAGTTTTCAAAATTCGAGTTGAAAGTTTTCAATTTTTCATTTGAAAATTTTTAAACTTTGAGGTGAAAGTTTTAAAATTTGAGTTTACAGCTTTCAAATCTGAGTTGAAAGTTTCAATATTTGAGTTGAAAGTTTTCAAAATTTAAGTTGAAAGTTTTAAAATTTGAATTGAAGTTTACTCAAAAAATTCAAATTTAAAATTAAACCTTCTATTAAAAAGTTTAATTAAACTTTCAAAATTATACTAGTTTGGATTAGGAAGTACTAATCGTAGAAAATTTACAAAATACGCTATACGTGCATGCTTTGTCAAATTATACTAGTTTGGATTAGGAAGTACTAATTAAGTTTGTCTTTTGCTTGCATATATATGCATGGGAGTCCACGTCAGCAGGCCCAGAACACGCACGAAGTGGAGACGCTGCAGACGAAATGCAAAACACGCGCGACCTGCTGATGTCGCACGTATGCGCGAATGAGCAATCTCGTACTATCTCTGTGTATAGAAAAAAAAATATAGAAGTACATATAAACTACAAAATGCCCACTTAGACCATGAGGCTAACTTGCTAAAATTTTTGACCATGGTAGTGATTTGAACATGTCAGGTTTTGGTAGAATAAGTATATGTGTTGTTGCCAAAATTTCATATGCATTATTAATATTGGTAACAAACTAAATGTAGCCATATATTTATCGATTTTACCATGGTTTAAAATAATACCAATCCGAAAGCCCTTAACCTTCCTGGTAATCATGTTTCGTGTGGGCCACTGGTTGGGCTAGATCTGGGCCCAAAAACTCTCAAAACATTCTGGGCCTTCAAAACACTTCCGTACTATAAGAGGCCTTTGATGTGGATCTGAAAACTTGACAGTCCAAATCTATTATATAATTAAAGGAATAGAAAAAAAAAAGCCTTCACGTTCGCTCTCATGGTCTAGAAATTCTCACATTAATCGGAGAAAAAGAAAAAACAGAGTCCATATAGAAATACAATTTAGAAATAGCTGAAATTCGGAATTAAAAAAATAAGGAATATTAAAAGAGGAGACTAGAGTCCATATAGAAATACACTTTAGAAATAGTTGAAATTCGGAATTAAAAAATAGGAAATATTAGAAGAGGAGTATAGAGTCCATATAGAAATACAATTAGGAAATAATAGAAATTCGGAATTAAAAATAAGGAATATTAGAAGTAGAGTATAGAGTCCATATAGAAATATAATTAGGAAATAATAGAAATTCTGAATTAAAAATAAGGAATATTAGAAGTAGATTATAGAGTCCATATAGAAATACAATTAAGAAAAAAAAAGAAATTCGAAATTAAAAAATAAGAAATATTAGAAGTAGAGTATAGAGTCCATATAGGAATTTAAAACTAACTAAAATTTGGAGAAAAAAAAAGGAGCCTCCACGTTTGCTCTGATGACATTAATCAGAGAAAAATAAAAAGCAGAGTCCATATAGAAATACAATTTAGAAATAGCTGAAATTCGGAATTAAAAAATAAGGAATATTAGAAGAGGAGACTAGAGTCCATACAGAAATACAATTTAGAAATAGCTGAAATTCGGAATTAAAAAATAAGGAATATTAGAAGAGGAGACTAGAGTCCATATAGAAATACAATTAGGAAATAACTGAAATTCGGAATTAAAAATAAGGAATATTAAAAGTAGAGTATAGAGTCCATATAGAAATACAATTAGGAAATAACTGAAATTCGGAATTAAAAATAAGAAATATTAGAAGTATAGTATAGAGTCCATATAGAAATACAATTAAGTAAAAAAATAGAAATTTGGAATTAAAAAATAAGGAATATTAGAAGTAGAGTATAGAGTTCATATTGGAATTTAAAACCAACTAAAATTCGGAATAAAAAGGAGCCTCCACGTTCGCTCTCATGGCCTAGAAATTCTCACATTAATCAGAGAAAAAGAAAAAGCAGAGTCCATATAGAAATACAATTTAGAAATAGCTGAAATTTAGAATTAAAAAATAAGGAATATTAGAAGAGGAGACTAGAGTAGTTATTACACATTAGTAGTTTTGAAAAGTTATTGCAAAATTTAAAATTATGTTGTCATTGTAATATATTTTATAATAATATAATAAGAAAAGATATATGCTTTTATATGAGAGAAAAATATAATGATGCTAGCCGTGCAATCTGCGCGGGCCACCATGCTAGTTCGAATTGAATCTATCTTACGTCTATTATAAACCAAACCAATATGTGCCATACCATCGCTTTCCATGCATCAATTCAATCACCCCTAAAGCCCAGAAAGAAACATTCCAAACTGACGAAGTGTAGATAGATAGTACTCCTTGGCTAGATGCCTTGTCCACCATGGTCTTCACTAAGCCGAGCACTGAAACAGTGAAGCTAACAACTGTCTACTGGAGTAGCTCGATCTCTTTCTGTTCACTGGCACACAGCCCAAGTGCATAGGCTCGACAAACAGAAAGCTTAATCTCAGCGCTTTAGCCATGATTTGTGCAGACTGCGGCTGTGCGGGAACAGCGAAAAGGCAAAAAGGGAAGCAAAACAGCATCTTGCAGAGATAACCGAGAAGTGAAAACTGAGAGGAGCCTCTTCCCCCAGGTGACAAACTTTTTACTTGTGTATAGTTGAAGTTCCATGGTTACAGTAAAAGCATCGCATCGTGTGGAAAGTTGAAGTTCTCCGCCTCACCATCGTCATCACTGCCCACTGCCCAGGTTGTCTGGCTCCGCCAACAACACCGTTCTGAATTCTGATCATGCAATTTCAACTTAAAAACATAAAAATAATTATCCTGAAGTCTTTAAAAAAAATCGGGCCATTTACATGTACACAAATAGATAATGGAATCACTGACGAAAGACACTTAAAATGCAAAATATTAGTAACATATTGTAGATCTTAGCAACCAAAAAAAAAAACGATCTTCTTGAAGTGAGGAAGACCAGTCAAGGCTTGTTTTACGTGAGAGACACACATGCCTATCTCTCCCAGGAAACTATTCTAATCCCTCCAGAGAATGTTCCCTCGTTTGCTCAAAAACCATCTAAACGGTTCTGAAAAATTCTGGAATTCATACAACACATATATACAACTTCACAAAATCTTAAGTCCAAACTCAACTCACACGTCGAGATATAAAAAAGACAAATTCAGCGTATGAATAATAGCGTACTGTTTATATCTAAATTTGTCTTTTTTGTTTCTCGATGTGTAGATCGAATTTGAACATGAATTTTGGTGGACTAGTAGGTATCATTATACTCTACATTATCAATTTTTTTTCAAAATTTTTCACAACTATTTGTATCGAATTTGGAAGAAAAAGGTATACGAGGGGATATCCCCTCGAGGGATTAGAATCCACTCCCTATCTCTCCCCTCTCTTTTTTTAACTAGCATATGAATAATTTTCTCTCAACTTTACGCTATATTTGTTTTGTATGTCAAAGTTTTTTATTAATTGGATGTTAACTTTGATGTCTTTGATTACTAAATTCTACAACTTTGGAGAAAAAAAATGATGGCAGTCCACAAAAAAATTTACCTCAACCCTATCTGCCTTTTCTGTTGTGCAAGAGGTGATTGGTTAACATCTCGAAAGAAAAAGGCCATGTAATCGGTTTTTAACCCTGTTACTCGTATCTTTGGAGAAAAAAAATGATGGCAGTCCACAAAAGCGCCAACTTAACAGGACCAATGAAATTTAACAATATGAAAGCTCATATTAAGCTGATACTCCTACAAAAACAATGGTATCTAGCCCTACATTATATAATTACCTTTTGCTCAAGAAATTATTAACCGCCTCGAATATAATCATCATTCCATCATTAAGGTGTGGATCCTAAGCCAAAGCCACGATTTGAGAACCACAAAAAAGAAATACAAAGACCAACTATGAAAACCGCAAAACACCAACCATTTCCTGAACTACGCTCTGATCGAAACCCTTTCACCGCATATTTATCTGAACCTCGTACACCGCCTACGCATATAAAAACCGGCAAAGCCAAATATTCGCTGCGATCCCGATGCGGCCATCGCCATCATGATGGGCTCCGGTTTGCGCTCGAGTCGACGAACGCGGCCGACATGAAGAATTCTTTCACCTCCAAAGTACTACTACTCCTCCGGCCCTCCTCTCGCCCAAGCTGCGTTTGCTTTTCCTCCCCGGCTAGATCTCCCTCCACCCTGATCGATCGACCAAAGCCTTCTTTTACTTTCCCCCGGCGGATTTCTTTGCCATTTTTTTCATTGCGTGCTCCTGCAAAGCTCCCGGACTCCCCTCCCAAGTTTCCTCTTATTCCCTCTCTCTCTCTCCCTGTTGCCCAAGGAACCTGTGATTCGGCTGTTCCCGCGTCATGTATATATACGCCATCGCCGCAGGGAAAGCAAGGCCCTACTTTACACTTCGCCGTCAGCTCAGGTCAGATCGTCAGGCCGTTCTGCTGCCTTGTTTGGAATAGATATCGGCATGGCTTACTTGGGCCTCCTTGTTCTTCTTCTCGCCTTCTGCGGTGGTGAGTTGTTGGAATATTTGTTTGATTGTTCAATCTTCGTTTTGTACTCTACGAGCGTAGGTCGATGCTCCGTATAGGAATATGATTGAATTTGATGTTGATGTTAGCTGCACCATTTATATTTGTTCTTGTCGGTGGTGTACTTCTAGTATGAAAACATCTTCTATGGAATAATTTTAGTATGTCTTGGTATTTGAACAAAATGATAAACAGGAATGTTTTGCGTGGATTTCTTTCACATGAAAATTTGTGGCTTGACATGTAAAAGCATCCCATACATATATGGTTTTTTTTTTCCAACCTTACCAATTTCGCTTGATCGCGACAGGAGCAGAGCACCACGGAGCAGAAGCAGCCGGTGATGCGTCAGCCCGTGGCGCGAGCGCGCGCAGGGGCCTGGCCACCGTCTCCGTGGCGAAGCCGTCGTACCCCACGGTGACCACGCCCATGTCCGCCTCCACCTCCCCGAGCACGATGCCGATGAGCAGCTCGCCCTCCGCGTTCCCATCCCTGGCGACCGCAGGCGGCGGCGGCGGTGGCGGCGGTGGAGGATCGTGGTGCGTGGCGAGCCAGAGCGCGAGCCCGACGGCGCTGCAGGTCGCGCTGGACTACGCCTGCGGCTACGGCGCGGACTGCTCGGCGATCCAGCCCGGCGGGAGCTGCTTCAACCCGGACACCGTCCACGACCACGCCTCCTACGCCTTCAACAGCTACTACCAGAAGAACCCCGTCGCCACCAGCTGCGACTTCGGCGGCACGGCCACCATCACCAACACCGATCCGAGTAAGCTCATCTTAGCGTCCCGACTCAGCAACACTTGAATCCATGTGGTCACAACTTCCTGACGAGTCTGCTCGTCTTTCACCCATGCAGGTTCAGGGTCGTGCCAGTATTCAGCCTCGAGGTAAGATTTCGATTTCGTGCCAATTCAAATAAATTTTGAAAGAAAATATGTGTTCTTTTTTTTCTTTTTTTCTTTTTGCAACAACGACTGAACTTTTTTTTGTTTTGCAACGGCAGCGGTGGTGGTCAGAACATGCTGCCCCCGCCGTCCCCGACCACCCTGCCGCCGTCAACCCCGATGACGCCGACGCCGACCACCCCGATGACACCAACACCGACCACGCCGGACACCGGGACGCCGATCTACGGTGGATCCACGACCCCTCCTGACTACGGCTCAATGTCCCCTCCCGGCGGCTTCGGGTCAAACTCCCCTCCTGATTACGGCGACGTCGGCGCCGCACCGGCGACGATGGCCAGCGGCAGGGCGGCGGTGGCGCTCGCCGGCGTCCTGATCGCGACGGTGTCTCTGATGAGCATGTCAACATGATCGCCTACACTTCAGGGTGGCGAAAATTTCTCTACAGCCGTTGCAGTTCAAGAATTAGTTGAGAGAGGGGTGCGCCGCGGCGCGTTGGGTGCTGAGACATGCACGCAAAGATTTAAATTCGCGACGAACACCTCGATCGATGGATCCCCTGCCGCGCTATGCAACACGCTAGCTAGCTATAGCTCGGCAAAAGGCTGAGGTGCCCCATCTGTTTTTAGTGTTCGTCAGAAAACTCAGAAGCACGGTGATGCAGCTTCGTACGTCCCAGTTCTAGCGGCAGGCAGGATATGTTTATATTACAGTTACAGATTCCACTGTTGTACTTAGAAAACCTATTAAAAGAATTTATTTCCTTATTATTCACCCGATTCACGCCTTCTTCTCACGCTGAACCGTGTAATGTTTACAAGGCAAAATGGACGCATTATTAAAGAAAATCTAGGAAATGGAATTTCTTTCGTGCACAGCAAGAGAGAACGCACTGGACAGAACGGTGCAAATGCAATGCCCGTACCCGTATCAGCAAAATAGTTGAAGGAAGTTCAAGACCATTAATAAAGGCCCAGCGCTAGGCCCATGAGGCACCGTGAGTCCATGACAACGTCACACCGTGCCATGGCCCATGGCGTTGCAGTTCCGGCCGCTTTGCGAGTTCATGCGTGATGTGTGTGTAGTTAACGGCAACATATCCTATGCACACAGTCCCTCACGTGTACACACGTGCACACCAACTAAAAAATGTCACCAAAAAATCTAGAAAAAATCATACACATACTTTAAATTGTATTACACCTAGGGTTAAAATCTTAACGTCAAATTCATTATATTTTAGCCGTAACAAAAAAACAAAAAATCTGACAGTTTTAAGGTTGCAATTTTGTCAGAATTTTATCTTTTTTGTTATTCTCTATGTAGAATGAATTTGAAGATGCGACTCCGCACGTAGATGTAATACTATTGAAAGTATATGTATGAATTTTCCTAGAATTTTTTGTGATAATTTTTAGTTGGTGTACATGGTGTGTACACGTGAGGGCCTGTGTGCATAGGATACGCTCCCGTAGTTAACAAGGGAATTTTTACATTTTCATTCAGATCGCTCAACCAGAGGCTATGAAAGAACTTGGGCGCGCCTATACTATGATCGTCCAGGAGGTGAAGACCAAACAGTGGAAGTGATCTTGAGCTTAAATACTCGATACTCTTAGGGCCTTTTAAATAGTAGGATTAAAAAAACGGAGGAATATAAAAAACACATAATTATAAAAGGAAAACATAGGAAAAACACAGAAATGCCTGTTTGATTGAACCGCAGGAATCTATGAAAGGGATAGACTCAGTAAATAGCTTAGAGTGGATGTTAAATTTTCTTCATTTTTCCTCCAGAATCGTAAGAATAGAAAAGTTTCCTACATTTTCCTTTTCTCATTCCTACGAATCAAAGGCATGAATAGCGTAGGATTTCAATTTATTTGTTTTTCTCCATTTTTTCCTCCAATTCAAAGAGGGCCTTAATAGTTACTGCTCCCTCTATCCCAATATGTAACAAGTTTTAAGCTTGTGCACAAGTATTAAGGAAAGTAGCAAAAAGACGATACTACCCGCCAGAAAGCTGGGTAAACACAGTAAAAACCCACTCACACGCAAATCAAAATTTAAACTGGTAGGCGGCAAAAGCACAGATGGCAATACAAACTAGTACTCTATTCTTTTCTTCTCTTTCACTGATAAGGCGTAGAACTGGTATATTTGTGGTAAAAGTTGTACTAGGTTGCAACATTTTTCACAAATTTTGAATGCCAAAACTTGTTACATATTGGGACGGAGGGAGTAGTACTAGTACTAGTTCCCCTTTGGAGTAATTACAAGTTTAAAATCGTTATTACTCCCTCCATTTCATATTATAAATCATTTGACTTTTTTATGTTCAAAATTTTGTATGTTTGATCAAATTTATAGAAAAATATAGTAATATTCTTAACATAAAACAAACATATTATCAAAATATATTTAATGTTAGATTTAATAAAAACTAACTTAATATTATAAATGTTGCTAATTTTTTTTATAAACTTGATTAAACTTAACAAAGTTTGCCTAGAAAAATGTCAAACGATTTATAATATGAAATGCAAAAGGTACAAGACTATCATTAGAAATTTAAAAAATATCACTAAAACTATCATTGAAATATATCCTTACAAAATTGAAAAAACTAGTGATAATACAAATGTTGCCTTTTTTTTCTCTGATGGAGGCAAGGACTCGAGCTCTTAGGCCATTCCCAACCCAAGACACTAGAAATAATTTCTATAAACTCCACATCATCAAGAAACTACTACTAGATACTACTCTTTCAATGCAAACACTCCTATTCCATGCTTAAATTTAATGCTACTTATCTCACATGATGTCTTGGATATTGTGTAGAAACCAAGTCTCATGCAAGACATGGTTTCCTTCTTTTTCCTCATTTATTCACTTGCTACATCTATTTTTTATTCTAGATGACAACTTATTTAATGCTATAGGCATCATTCTAGTTATTAGGTTGGGAATGGCCTTAACCTCGTATACTTGTGAGAAGCGTCTGTGCTGTACAGCTCGGTGCCTCAGATGGCCGGAGAATTGTCATATTATTGCCCCTGGTTTTAACAGATACTACTACCAACATGCTTACCTAGCCGTCTGTGTCGGGAACGTGTTATCGGGACGTGTATTTTCCTCCTTGATGACAGGGACGCGGCGTATCTGTATGATGAGCTGGCCGCGCGCAGACGTACACGTACATTCCCGATCCCGGATTATACTCGCGGAACAGATCCGTCACATCGATCCCCAATGAATCCTGTGCGTGGTTTATGTGTCGCTCTGTTGCCAACCCGGCATAGTCCCCCTCATGTTGCTAGTCATTGGCTCGGAGGTGTGTGTCAGCGTGTGATGAAAGAACAGCTACGCCATGGGCGCCGGCCGGACCAATAATGTGTGTCGAGACATAACATGCGTGCTAACACCAAACCGTCCTGTGCATGCAGCAAGCAAGCTAGCTAGCGGATGAAGTGATGAGACGGCCGGTAGCAGTGGTACCGTCATTCACATCGCACCACACCAAACCACGCCAGCCAGCCAGCCAGCCAGGGCATCGATGCAGCTACAGCATGGTCCGCATGGAGGCCGCCATCGGCGTCGTTCACGCACACAGTAACGTCCACCAGCAGTGCAGCACCACGACACGCATGCTTATGCCGGCCATGATGTGATGTACTCTCACATACTCCGGAATCTTTGTCCCCGTTGCATATGGGGTACTGGATATGTATATATTTTAGTGATTTGTTGTACAATTACTTCTCACACAAAAGTAGCATTCTGATCAAAAGTAGCTATGTTTACTAAAATTTTACGCATTATCATATCGAATGTTTAGACACATACATAGAGTATTTTATATATATATATATATATATATATATATATATATATAAACTAATTAGACGGATTGCGTGTAAATTACGAGACGAATCTTTTAAGCCTAAGCGCCATGATTTGATAATGTGGTGCTAAAGTAAATATTTACTAATGACGATTAATTAGGCTTAATAAATTCGTCTCGCGATTTACACGCAGATTCTGTAATTTGTTTTGTTATTAGACTACATTTAATACTTCAAATGTGTGTCCGTATATCTGATGTGATACGCCAAAACTTTACCCCCTGGATTTAAACACAGCCTAAATAAATAAGATTAGTCGTGTTATGTTTCTGGTAGGTTCACACACCAATTAAGTTTGTGCTCCAAAATGAGTGTTTTACAATTTATGTAGTAATTTGCATCACCTAATAACTTCATATACTACAATGCAATTTACGTTATTTGAAATTTTGATCACTCGTATTTGTAACAATAAATTACTGAAGTTGTGGCATCGTAAACATATAATATACTCCTTTCGTCCCAAAATATAAGAACCTAGGGACAGGATGAGACATTTTCTAGTACTACGAATCTAGACAGATTCATAGTATTAGGAAATGTCCTATCCTATCCTAGATTCTTATATGTTAGGACGGAGGGAATACTTTCTTTGTTTTTGTCTGTTTCAAAATATAAAAGATTTTCACAATCAAATTTTGTACAACAATATAAGCATTTCTACAATAATTTTGATGATTCCCATCATTTCAATTATTCCATAGCCAATCAGGTGTTTGGAATATAAATACTACTTCAGTCACAAATTGTTGCTAGCATAGTGTCTTGTTCCAAAATAAAGCTATTTTTTCATCTACCACCTCCTCTCAACCAATTATAGTAATTCTCCAATTAATTTATTTACTTACTTTCTCTTGTCAACCAAACACAACCTTGTCCTAATTATCTACTCATGCTTCTAAAATATCCGTGTCTACCTTAAAAATACTTACATTTTAGGACGGAGAAATTACGATCAATTTAAGAATTGACCACTGAAATAACAAAAGGGAATATTTTGACCTAGCTAAACATCCTATAAAGCTATCAGTGTTACAAATCTGTATACCTCCTATACTTGTTCACCGGAAATACCATATACTTAATATCATACGAAAGGGTCTATCCAAATTTGTTAGATTCTACAGATAAGGTCGATATTCCTTTCCCGCTGAGATGAGATGCCAGACTCCGATATGGATACTACAAGGTTTTGTCTGCCGGTAGTCTACTTAGAGTCCTCGAGTTCTATCTGAATGAGGGGTTACCTACATGTATAAATACAAAGTCCGTTAGAAGGGAAGGGCATGGAATAATAAGCCACAACCACGGGCTACATCGAAGACCAGCTAGGAGGAAACCCAAAGTTAGCCGCCAACTACAAGTCACCGCATTAGTTTCGACAAAAAAAAAAAAAAAAAAAAAAAAAAAACTAGTTAGAAGGCTGGAATAGCTAGCTTGTTCTCCTTCTGTAAATCATTATGACACATTGCACAGCTATACATATAAATGTTTGATCTAGTATATGTATACAAATCCCTATTTCCAATCTTGTACTCACAATCTTGCTTCTATCCTGATATCAAGCTACCTTAGTTCTAAACCGTTATCGGGGTCCAAAACAAGTATATATATTTTGAAACAGAGAGAGTAATTTTTTCCATTGTAACCTAACTAACAAAAATTGTAAGTTAAAACTACTACTAACAAGGTAATACTCGAAAGAGAATTCTCTTACCTACTTTTCTTTTTAAATGTAGGTCACTGACACATGAACCCTCTAGGTAGTGTATCTATATTTTTTTAACGATTCGTACGAGACGATGCGAAGTTCTGTTGATAGAGTAAAAAATACAAGATTACAACCCTAGAGGGTTGTAATCAGGAAAAATGAAAAAAAAAATATACCACCACCCACACACCAACAACCCCAATACACAGGTCCGGAAGAAGACTAGTACTGGACCGGCCGCCGCTAAGCATGACCGAACGCCGCTAGGCCCACAAAGGAACACAGACGAGAACGCCCAAAACCGTCCTTACAACCAACACAAAGCCCAACTCTAGCTAGAGTGTGCTTGCACCAATCTTTCGAGTGGTTTCGATAAGGGGATGCCTAAACGACGTCTGCAAGGAGAGAAGCGACGGAAAACCACCGCCGCCGTCCGTCCGTTTAGGGACACAAAAGAGCCAAGACTGGGCTTTCACCCGGCAAACACCCTTGAGGGATGAGATGGCACAACAACGCCCTCAGGAGGGGGAATGAACCATAGTTTGTCGGTACGGCCAAGGCCGGGCTAGGTTTTCACCTGCCGCTCATCACCTGCAGGTCCACGGCTGACGCACCAATGCTCCACCACCACTCAACCTCTGCTGACATGTGGGACCACTGCACCGGTGCCCCCCCCGGTCGACCAGCCTTCGTGCGCCGAAGACCATGCCACATCCCCCCGGCAGCTCCTCCTCGCACCGTGGTCGCTTCCTTTACCGCCTACCGCGCCTCATCGCGCCGCGCCGGCCTCCTCCACCACCGGACGCGCCTCTCGCGCCAGTCCGGCCTCTCGCCATCGGCTGCGCCTTTCGCACCAGTCCGGCTTCCTCGCCGCCGGCCGCGCCTCTCGCGCCTTGCCGGCCTCCATTGCCATCGAATGCACCTCTCTGTGCCAAGGCGGCCTCCGACCCCTCCAATCACTGCCGGCTGGCTCAGGTACGGCCATCTGCCATGCCCCCGGCTAGCTGTCCAAGACCGCCATGCCTCTTCCGACCATACACACGGTCACTACCACCGTAGCCACTGCTGCCGACGGCCACCTCGCCGCTGACCGGCCGCAGCCCCCTCGCCGCCGTCCAGCCACTGCTACGACCATCGCCACCGCGAGCGCACCCCGTTGCCACAACAGCCGGTAGCGCCGTTGCCGTCGACCAGCCACTGTGTTGTTCACTGCTGTCCAGCCGCCGCCGCCACCGTCGCCATGAGCTCTGCGCCGTTGCCGCTGACACCATCGCTGCGAGCTCCGCAGCGCCGCCACCGCCACAAGCTTGCCCCACACAAGATCCGTCCTCCAGGGGGCCGGATCCGCCTCCGTCGTGACCAAGTCCTGCCCGCCGTCGCCATCCTCGCCGCCGCCTTCCATCCTGCCGCCATTGGATCCCCTTACTTCTCCTTCTTCGTCGCAGCCGCAGTCCATAGTCACAGTCGTCGCCGACGCCTTGCCAGTCTCTTCCTTTCCCGCCTCCATCTCTTGCTGCTAGTCGACCACGCGACAACACTCGATGGTCAGGGCGATGCCGCGACCAGCAGGCTCACTGTGCTGGCTATCGCCGGAACCGCCACCAGCATCGCTAGCCGCCGCCGCTGCCACCACACAAACCCCGCCGTCTGCCGCAGCCTCCCAGATCTAGCCATTCTGCCCTGGACTCCACCGCCTCCACCACCACTCACCGCCGCCACCTCGTTCGCCTCTTCCGTCTGTGCCGCAACCACCTCCGCCGGCGCCACGGCCTCCTCCAACGACAGCTTGACCTCATCCACCGGCCTTCGATGCGGCGCGGCCGGTGCCGCTCCCTCCCGACCTAGCCACGAGGGGGCCATATCTGCCTCCATCGGCATAGGATCAATCGCCTCCAGCCGCCGGCGGCACTGAAGACCACTGTCTCCGTCCCTCCATCCGTTCTCCGTCGAAGCTCCATCCGCCGGGTAGAGGTGCGAGGGAGAAGAAGGCCCCGCCGCCGCTGTCCTTGCCACCGCCCGGCTTTGCCGGCGGCTGATCGGGCGGTGGCGAGGGAGGGGGGCTGACAGTGGGGTGTGTCGCCGCCCGTGTCGCCCTAGAGCAAGGCGACACGCACGTTCTCCGAATAAAACTAAAAACTAAAAAAAAAACTATAGTGTATCTTATATATCAGTGACTCGAGTAAATAAGAGGATCCCAAACCAGTAATACTCAACGCTAGCAAAGCTAGATGGACCGAGCGGCTAGAGAAGCATCTGACACCCCTTCGGTTTCTCGTTCAAAAAGGCACTCAGCGCTCGACACAAAACACACGTCGATCCGAACCGTTCCTCTCCTCGCTACACACGGTTCGTGCCGAAAGAAGTCCCAAAGACAAACTGCCGCACCCAGCCAACAACCCACCAACCCCCGCGCGTAGGTGCCGAGCCAGGCACATACGAGCGGCGCGCGGCGCTTCGTCATCTAAGAGCAAGGATAGTATACCTCACTTCCTATTATTAGCTCATTTTAAAGCTAACATATATAATAGATTAGCTATAAGGTCGGCTATATTTTTCTTCTCTTCTCTCTATCTCTCACTTATACATTTAATGTATTTGTCTTGGAGTTTGTGATAAGCTAACTCTTGCATGAGAGCCCACACTTTTAATTTTTCACTATCTCACCTTCACCTAAACTTATAGTAGACTTATAGCTCACTATTATACAAGCAAGCGAACCGCGTGTCGTCCCACGCCCACGCGGTGGACCACCCGCGCCAATGATTCGGGATGATCACCGCGCGGCCGAGCGGGCGGGCGCGGCTGCTGCTGTTACGATCGATCCGTTCGGGTTCCGCCGTGGTGGCCGTGGCCCGTGGGCAGGCATTGGCGTTGGCGATGCTGCGTTGTCGCGCGAGGGTTTGTGGGGGGCGCGCCGCCCGCCAGCTTCCGCGGCGCGCGCGGCTGCGGCTGCGGCTGTCACTCACTCACCGGTGGGCTTTGGCTGTGGCATGCAAGCCTGGCCCTGTCGTCCCGGTGTCCGCGCCTTTCCAGTTTTCATCGCATTATTACGCGCGCGCGGGGGTGCATGGTCTGGTCCCCGGGCCGGTACGTTCGCCTGCGGGGATGGCGATGGGGCCCTGCTTTCGGGGCGGTACGTGATCGTCTGCATCAACCTGTCTCATGATGCTGCAGCAGTGCCATCATGCCGTGCTGTTGACAGTTGTTGTTTAGAGCAAGTTTAATAGTATACCCAACAACTAGCTTCAATTCATCTATAGCCAATCTAATAGCTTATTTATACAATAGTTACATACTACACTATTAATACTTGGTTCCACCTGTCATGCACACACTGTGTCTTGGAGTCTGTGCTACAGTTGGCTACAAATTTATAACCCACTGCCCTTCTCTCTACCCATTTATCTCATTAAAATATGTTTATATCTGACTTATAGCCTGCTATTGTACATGCTCTTACTACGTTCCCAATCACGAGCCCCGTTCCGGATTTCGCTCGTTTCGTCGTGCAGGCGGCGGTGGCAAAAACTCCGTATTTGTTCGTAGTCACTCATCACAGGATGAAAGTTTTGAGAGAGAGAGAGAGAGTAGAAGCAGATTTTGGTCTCAGCAGTGCCATCGTGTCAGCAGGGGCAGCCGCAGAGGATCCGGGGAAGGCTGAGGAGGAGAATTTTATGGGCCGCGACGTACAGCTGTGACGCGGGATACGCCAAGAAGTGTAGCAAAACGGCAGAGCTCGTGGATTAAACAAACAGAGGATTTCGGTGAGGATTGAGGGGGAGTGGTGGCCGCACTCTCCCAGGCTCAGATCAGCCAGCCTGAATCCATGCTTATTCGGTCATGCTTATGCATGCAGTTATTCTATTCTGTCAGTTGACCTTATCCTGCAGACCAGCGAAATTGTTTTCCCTTCCCTCTCTTCCCCTGCAGCTGCAGCAGCAGCAGCACAGCGCCACAGCCATTTTCACAGCTGCATCCAACAATCTACCGGACCATTTCTTTCTTTAATTGCCAGCCCACCATCTCTCCTTCACTTCTCCCTGATCCAGCCTTTAATGCTAGACCTGCAACATCCACCACCTTCCCTTTTACTCCCTCCTCTCTCTCTCTCTCTCTCTCTCTCTCCGTCTTGGGCGTTACTTCCATCGCCATTGCTGGCACAGGTTGGATTCTTGTTCATGTTTCGCGAGGCAATCGTTGCTGTTCTTGCCTGCTTCTGTGATCTCAAGTTGTTGGCAGGAGTAGGGCGAAGTGTGGGATTTGGTCCTAACTTCTCACTGGTGCTTGGTTTTCTTTTTCCTTTTCCCTTTTGATGCTCCAGGTTCTTTGCTTGAGGGATGAGCAGATGGAGGTCCTATTGCCAAAAGTGGTAAGCTTTAACCTTCTTCTCATGTGATGACTGATGAGACTGGGGATCAAAAGAGAATTTTGGGAGTCCTCATATCCTTTTTCCTTTTGGCTGTCGAATTGCATATCTTTTTCTGCTTACATCGATGCATCTCACCGTCCCAAAAATACTGTACGTTTCTCTTGGGGCGCAATTCCTGCGTGGAGCAGGAATTGTGCGTTGTTGGGTTTCCTTGCAGGGCGTAGTTCAAGTGACATTTTTTTTCTTTATAAGCTGGACTTGCTTGATTGTTTCAATGCAAGAACAACCAAGTCATATGCATTTAAGAGCCTCATTCTCATTCTGCAGGGAGAAAAGTGCATCCACACTTGCTGAGGCCAACTAGGGGATCCCCACTGATGCAGTCCAACTGAAATTTCCCAATCTACACAAGAATTGAGCACGGGGCCACTATGGGTTCCAGTGATTTGAGTTCAGAGATGAGGAGGACGGTTCTTGGCCTAACATTGTGGGTCTGGATTGCAATTGGTGTGGTCGCTCTTCTAGTTGCCATTCTGCTGATGATATGCATTTGGATGGCATCCCGCCGCAAGACGAAGAGAACAATGGACAATTTGAGGCAAACACAGATCCCCATTTTCTCCAAGGAGATCCCGGTTGACAGGGTTGGCGGCCGCAGCCTTGCGCAGACAATGCATGAACGTGAGCAGCCTAGCTTCCCACCGCAAGACAAGCACACAAACCGGGAGCCGGGGAAGACGCTGGGGCATATGGCACTGAGCAAGTCATCGGAACCTGACAACATGAGCCAGGGGAGCTCAGTTTGCAATGTTGACCGTGCTGGTAGTGTGCATTCCGGTGAAGATGGTAGCACAGGGCATGGTAGGAAACCGTATTCTCCTGCAGCATTTGTGTCAGCGTCGCCGCTGGTTGGCCTCCCGGAGTTCTCTCATCTCGGCTGGGGCCATTGGTTTACTTTGCGTGACCTTGAGCTTGCTACCAACCGTTTCTCTAGGGAGAATGTGCTTGGAGAGGGTGGATATGGAGTTGTGTATCGTGGCCGTCTAGTGAATGGAACTGAAGTTGCTATCAAAAAGATCTTTAACAATATGTAAGCTCACAATTGGCTGCTAGCTATTGCTCTGATCTCTGTTTCTAACAATCTTACTCATTTACTTAATTACATTGCATGATGGGTTTGCAGGGGGCAGGCAGAAAAGGAGTTCAGAGTGGAGGTCGAGGCTATTGGCCA